>NC_058080.1:691592694-692257624 GCF_014858855.1 Bufo gargarizans | reverse complement strand
TTTAATTTTGAAGTACAGTCTGTTCTACTTCTATAAAAAAAAACATGTTCACCTGTTCCCTGCCACTCTGTTCCAGCTTCCTGGGTCCCAGACTCTTCTCTGCGGTCTTCTGGTCCATGTCCTATCAACTTCTCGATGGACAAAGTGGCGTCTCTACCATATGTTACAACATGATGCAGGCACAGAGCTGTATTGCACATGTTGTAATAAATGATGCAGATGCAACATTTCAGGGCTAGGCAAGATAACGATACAGAAGCTTGGCCCTGTCAATCAAGAGTGGCAGAGCAAAGCGGCAGAGCTAGGGAGCACTAAGGCACTCAGGCGCACCTTTGGTGCACTTAACAGCTCATTGACCTATGAATAAACAGATATTTCTAGGCAATGCATTATCAGATTGACAAATAAAAGGTATGATTACATAAGGCTAAGCCAGGCCTATCAGGCATTGTGCCTTGTTCAGAGGCAATATTGCTGATGGCCAATTCCCTTTAATTGCAGTGTTGTGGACACTTAAGGCTGTATTAGACAGCCCGATCAGACAGGCGATTCTCGGGAGGAAAGCGTTCCTTCCTGGCAATCACCTGATCATTAGCGGAGGATGCTGCTGTTATTACATGCAGTGATCTCCTCCTCAGGAGAGGAACGATCGTTATGCCATTGTTCTACCCTATACTAAATCATTGTGATTTTTAAACCTGTTGAAAGATTCGGATTGCCCGATGAACTAGCGTTTGCGCGTTCATTGGGTAATCAGCCGCAGTATTACACCGCCAGATCATCGTTAACGAGCGGTACAATGAACACTTGATAGTGATCATCTGGCAGACGATCTACTTGTGTAATACAGCCTTTAGTTGGTAATAAATGTTTTACATGACCAAAAATTCCTGTTGTCTAATATTATAAGTTAAATACAACAGTTATGGGGGGTTCACCAGAATAGTGCTCGGCCTGCTATAACCACTTACCTAATATTGAAACCATATACACAAATGGCCGGCTCACAAATAATAATGAGCAATTTATTAAAACATTTCAATAATTTGTGTCAACCAAATGAATACATATATAAAAAATACCTAAAGCCATAGGTCTTATTAATACATGCTAAACTGTTCACAGTCTTGGTCCCTTTTATATACCCGATTGCGGAGCTCACGCAAAGTGCGACTAGATTTAGTTCATCCAGTGCGGTATAAATTATATGTTCCCAAAGTTATTAGTTCATCTCTAAATATATTGGTTATTCATGACCATATCAGTACCCAAATCTGCCCGTTCAGTCGCACAGCCTGTTGGCAGTGTCAGGTAAGTTGGCCTGTGGTAGTTTGTGCGTTCCTGGTTTGGTTAGCTTAAGGCTACTTTCACACTTGCGTTCAGAGCAGATCCGTCTGCATTATATTGTAAAAAAAATTCTAAGTGTGAAAGTAGCCTGAACGGATCCGTCCAGACTTTATATTGAAAGTCAATGGGGGACGGATCCGTTTGAAGATTGAGCCATATTGTGTCATCTTCAAACGGATCCGTCCCCATTGACTTACATTGTAAGTCTGGACGGATCCGCTTGCCTCCGCACGGCCAGGCGGACACCCGAACGCTGCAAGCAGCGTTCAGGTGTCCGCCTTCTGAGCGGAGTTGAGGCTGAACGCTGCCAGACTGATGCATTCTGAGCGGATCCGCGTCCACTCAAAATGCATTAGTGCTGGACGGAAGCGTTCAGGTCCGCTTGTGAGCCCCTTCAAACGGAACTCACAAGCGGACACCCGAACGCTAGTGTGAAAGTAGCCTTAGCTGTGCTTCTTTCTTCTCTGCTATTTGCTAACTGCTGGGATTTGCAGTTTGCGCTTGTGCCGGCACAATCCTTTGAGCATGCAGGATCACGATGTCTGAATGGCAATCTTTATCCTTGCTGTACAGAGGTAGATTTTATCCTCTCGATATCTCTGTATTACAGTTGCATTGGGTAAATCAATATCGCACCTTGCTTCTTCTCCAGACGTGTTTTGAAACTATCCGTTTCTTCCTCAGTGGTAAAAAATTATTACTGTATTTTCCTGCGTATAAGACTACTTTTTAACACATGAAAATCTTCTCAAAAGTCGGGGGTCGTCTTATATGCCGGTATACGGCGTGCTGAAACGTACTTCCTAGCTGGACTGGAGGCTAGCTGAGCCACCGTGTGCTGCATCCCGGCCAGCCGCTCCTGAAGCAGCCCCCTCTCCCTGCTCTCAGTGGTTTTCTCATGCCGGCAGTATCACATTGCGTACTACCCCTCAGATCGTCTTGAAGACAGGGAGGGCTGGGCAGGCAAGGAGAGCTGACCCACCCAATACAAGCAGGCTTTGTATGCAATGTGCACAGAAAATACCGGTACATCGCTTGCCGTGATTGGCAGGTTGTTGTATACTGGGTTGGATCGTCGATTCTGAGGGAAGGCAGGGGGAAGCAGGAGCATCTGCACTTCAGCCAATTCTAATGTTGGAACGGCGGATCTCTAATGAAGTTTGGTGTGCGTCTTATCTGTGGTGAAAAACTGTCTATGTGGGGAGCAGATACATGTGGTGGTGAATACAGTACAGCACCAGTATCGGTTCATACAGTACAGCACCAGTACATACAGTACAGTATTCAAATGGATAACAGTCAAGACCCCATCATGGCTCTACCAGCAAGAAGAAAGAAATATGAAGCCAGTTTCAAACTTAAAGTTGTAAACTTTGCCATGGAACATAATAACTGCGCTGCTGCAAGACAATATGGAGTAACAGAAAAGATGGTTCGGGACTGGAAAGCAAATAAAAAAGCATTAAAGAGTATGCCAAGGGGTAAGTTTGCATTAGGAAGAGGCACCCCACATTGGCCAGAACTCAAAAAACATGTAGCAGACATGGTGAATGAGCGTCGCCAAAACAGTTATGTAGTGACACTAAATAAAATGTGTTTGCTTGCACTTCAGTGGGGCAAGTCTAACCCAGATCACAGCAACAGATTTAAGGCCTGTATCCTGGTGTACTAGATTCTTGGAAAGGCATAATATGGTACTGAGGCAAAAGACAAAAGTTCCCCAACAATTACCTGCAGATCTTGATGCCAAAGTAAATAGCGTTGGAGGGGTAGTCTTATAAGGCGAGAATACCCCAAACCCTATATTTTAACTGGAAAAGTTTGGGGTCGTCTTATACGCCCAGTTGTCTTATACGCCAAAAAATACGGTACTATTATTATTAATGAGACATATGGTTTTAGGTATTTTTTATATATGTATATATTTTGATGACATGAATTATTGAAATGTTTTAATAAATTGCTAATATTATAAAGTTGCTCAAGTTTTCTGGAGTAAAAAGTCAATTTTGGTGAATGGTGACGTTTGCAATTTTGTACCGCTCTTTCTACATTTTAATATAGTAACTACTATAGAGCTTAGTAGGAGGCATGGGACCTCCCTGGCTAGTGATGAGCGAAGTTCTAAAAAATTCGATTCGGCTGCTTCGCCGAATTTCACAAATAAATTTGCTTTGTGATGAATTACTTTGTCACAAAGCGCATTTCTTTGTGAGTAGCGGGCGCAATGATGGGGAATAGTGATTGTGTTGCCCTGTCATTGAACCCCTCAGATACCCCTGAGATGACCATTGAGGGCTGTAGGGGTTAATCTGTTTTTAAAAATTAAAAATACTCGAATATGCGACGCGTCCACCACAGCCATCTTGATTGAAGACCCAGCGTGAAATCTCATGCAGTGCTTGATGACAAATCACACTGGCCGGAATGGTGACGTCATACTTCACCGTACACGAGATTTTGCGTAGGATCTTCAATCAAGATCGCCTCTGCGGACTCTTTGCGGGCAAATGGAATAGGTGAGTATTTAAAAAAATTATAAATCCGTGGCGATTCAAATTTACCCTGAAATTTGGATCAAAGTCCACTGCGTGAACTTCAATTCGCTCAACAAAATTCCTGGTCCAACATATTTGCTATGATTTATACCAGAAACTGGCATAAATTTCAACACAAACCTGTGCCAACTAGCTGGTACATAAACTCCCAGAAGAAGTGCTGAATTTATTAAGAGACTTGCTCCCCTTAAGAGGTTGTCCCACAAAAAATATTCTACATTTTTCAAACCAGCGCATGGACCTGAATACTTTTGCAATTGCAAGTAATTACCAATTTAGTATAGCAGCTGAGTTATTCAATTCAATCTATCTATATAGCGCCACCTGCTGTTTGCTCTTTTTCTGAATTCTTTGTCCAGCTCACTAAGATGGAAGCACATGCTCAGTTCAATCTTTCAACTGAGTAGAAAGGACACACCCTCTGAGAAAGTACACGACTCCTAAGCTGCCACCTTGAAATAAATCTAGCAGGGCAATTGGAGCAATGGATGGGGAATCTCTGGATCCATGTGAGATACAGGGCTGGTTCTAGCTTTGTTAGAAGGAGATTGTCACGTACTATTTGATGTCTCATTTTCATTTTTTGCATCATTCATGGGATAACCCCTTTAATAAATAGGCTCATCTTACTCCAGCACACTTCTAATAAAGACCTGCTTTCTAAAACCCCAGTCTTAATAAATTGCCTCTATATTTCGTTACGATCATTCATTGGGACAAACAAATATTAGGATATATCTTGAAGGGGGCAGATACCTTTTCACCATGTATGTCCAGGATCATATTCACAAATGAATTTAGCCAAAAATTAGATTGTGAGAAAGTCACAATCTGCTCGTTATAATTTTTTTTTTTTTTTGAGGTGACAAAGACAAGAAGACATAAATAGAGCAGATAGCTGGGCTTGGGAACAATGTGAAGACAAGATAAGCAACGAGACATAAATGCTCATCAAATTCCCCTTGGAGATAATTGCTTGTCTTCCGCGCCTGCACAGTGAGACACTTCATGATCTGCCTGTGAAGCTTGAGAGACAAAACTATTTATTCAGTATCTATTTCCCTAGGGTGACAATTATGAAAAATATGTCACATTACATAATGAAGCTTCCAACATGTATGTTCTTAGGAGAGTATGTTCCTGAATTACCATAAAGTTGTAGAGATCATTTAAGCACTTTCAAATTTTGTCAAACCTCTAAAGTGGGATCTTCGATCAGACCTTGGTTACTGCTTTCTCTAACCTTCACTCAGATGTTACCTTCCTACAAATCAAAATTTGCTATAAATGTTTTTTGCTCGGGTAGGTAGTGCATGATTTCTAGAACATATATGCGGTATAGTCTTCAAATTAAAATGTTTTCTAGTTTGTCTATTGTCTATTTGTCGTTTTTATTCCTAATTTTGAGTAGGTCAGATGAAAATATTAAAGTGGTAATGGACCTAAATAAGGGTACTTTTTCCAGTTGACATTTTAGGAATATTTAATTTTGCCTTGAGTTAAGGTAGGTCCAGTTCTTTTTTCGGTAATTAACCAATAACGTACCACCAGAGATTTAAGGCACAAGGTACTGGTCTCTTAAGTCAATGCCATATTATATTTGCAGTGGAGGTAAATTAACTTGTTGTAGTCAAGGAGGCCTTCTGGAAGTCAGGCATTCCCCTTCCGCACCCCTCCTACTGCAGCTTGATTGACATTTTCTATGAGCCGCAAGTGAAGAAGAACGAAGCCTGCACGGGATCTTGTGAGAACAGGAGATGATGTTACCAGGTTCAGAGAACGTCAATCAAGATGGAGCTAGAGTGAAAGTCTGATTTACAGAAGGTTTGTACCGGTACTATGGGCAGTTTTAAACACATAAAAACAAGATGTCACGTTCTCTTTAATGAGTTTTATGTATACAATATAAGCAACAATGCTTTTGCTGCCTATGTCTCACATGATCAATGATGATCGTGATAAATGCTAGTTCTAGGGAGTTGCTGGAGGGTCTAAATAGGACAGCCTTGAGAGGTACAATGGTGCAGCCCTAGATACAGAGAAAAAGGATAGAGTAAAAAAAATAATAATCCCCTGATGGTCTTTTATGACCAATATAGTGAAAAGTAGATAAATAACCCACCTGAAACTAAAACTATTCCCGGGTAAATTGTTGTGAAATTGGACATATAATATATTAAAAGTAGACAGTGATGAATGCAAACATAAAGTATATTTTAGGGCAATACTATATTATTACCAGAAAAAATGCTAAAATTGCTAAAATGTAAAAAGCATACAGGCACATTTCTTAAGACAGTTTTTTTAGACGCTGGTCTTAATAAGGTCCTCCACTAGCGGAGGATCTGCCGAAGTTATAAAGAGGTGCCGGATCCTCCACCAGTTATAAATGTAAGACAGCTTGCTTGCTGTCTTACATTTACACATTTTTCTACACCTAAAACATGCATAAAAATGGTAAATGAGATGAGCCTGTCAGCCTATCCCCTTCCCTGCCCACACCACACCCACAATCTTAGATCTGGTGTGAGCCGGGAGAAGTTGCAGATAGTGGCGCAACTAACTGTTGTACCACATTCTGCCCCTGAAACTCACCTAGTTTAGGGTTCACTCAGACGTCCGTAGTGTTTTGCAGTCTGCAAATTGCGGACCGCAAAACACTGATGCCGAAGATCGCCGACACTTAATAGATTATTCCTATTCTTGTCCACAGCTGCGGACAAGAATAGGACATGCTCCAAACTTCCACGGACCGGAAGTTTGGTGCAGCGGACCGGAAATGTGAATGCGGACAGCACACTGTGTTTATTTTGATTGGAAAACAACTTCACTACTGGTTTTGGCTCACAATAACTGATGGAAATAACTGACCAGATAACTGATGTGTGAACTCAGCCGTATATGTATGGACAACTCGAGCAAATTTGCCCCAATGAGTCACTATAATTACATTGATAACGCGACTTAAAATAAACCATATCCTTACCATAATTGGTACCAAAAATAAAAATAAAAAACCAATATAAAACATGTATTTCTCATGTCAACCTGTTACCTCAAACGCAAACACTAATAAAAATCTAACAAAAAGCAAAAAATTCTCCATAAAAGAAAACTTTCTACCATCCCCCTTGCTTAACGCAATTTTGTACCAGCTATTTCTTTTGACCTTTTGTGAAGCAATGAAGAGGAAGCATGTACCTATTTGCAGAAGGGATGTATTAAACAACCTGGCAGTACAGTCATTCTCTCTGTGCCCTTTTGTACATTTTTGTTTGTCATTGTCATTTGAGAATGTACGCCTGCTGGGTACCGGGCGGTGGAGGCTCTTCTTTTAAGAACGCAGAACAGCTAGGCACAGAAAAATATCTGACAGAATTGGCCTCATAGAGACTAGACTAACAACGTGTCTATTTTACAAGAGCTGTGTAAAAAAAAAACTATTTATTTTACGGAATAAATAGATTTATCCTACAAGCATAATGTTCTCTCTGGCTGTTTTTCATGTATCTCATGCAATGCCTCTGTATTCCTCTGTACCCTAACAATATGAATATACTGGTTGCTCTAGAGATTTTTAGTGTCATGTTCTGTCTTCTTCTGGTGATATTGATTTGTTCCATAATTTTTTCCCTTTCTTTTCACCTTTGAACCAATCTCTTTGCCAAAAGTCTTAACTAGAAACATCTAATCATTTTGTGTATACAGCCCCTACTAAATCTATGTTTCTCCAAGTTAAAAACCATGGTGGAAATTTATCATGAGGGACATTTTTAAGTCACTTGAGTCTCTGGAGTCTGTATTGCCATAGTTTGTTCCAAATTTATTGTTGAAGCTTTAAATATGTCTAAAAATTGTGGCAATGCAACATTTTTGCAACTGAAAAAAAAACTTACTTCTGAGATAAATCTACTCCCCTAGCTAACCATGCCCAGTTTCCAAAATTCATGACAAAATCACAAAAAAATGGCCTGTGCCAAAATGTGTAACCTCTTTATGCCACAAAGCTGAATTCTTCGACGAATCTTCGTATGTGTGTAATCTGATCCTACAGTCTTTTCTTAAAGGGTTGTCCCCTCCTTTTATATTGATGGCCTATCTTTTTTAAGTGAATGGGAACAGCACTATAACCAGCATCATCCACTATCACAATAGGCAGAGATGTGTAGATTAAGCGGCTACCTCCAGTGCTGGAAATACTCCCAAAAAGCTGATGTTGGGGCACCCAATGTAAAGAAGTAGTGGACAGCATATTGAATCTCTTTTATCTAACTCCTATTTCATTGCCTGTAGATTAGCTAGAAAATATAGGATCTTTAACCTACACAATCTGCAAATATGCATCGTTATTTCTTAATAAACCAGTTTGTTTTAAGAATATTGGTCTTGTGTCCTCTATTGAGCACATCAGTAGGTGAGCAGAAGGTAATAGACTTCAGAGAGAGTGACTGATTTCTGTTTGGTCCAGGTGCGGACTAATAACTTAAAGCTGGACAAGAGAGGTAGGCGGTACCAGCAATATCGTAGCAAAACCAAATACCACAGCGCAGCACAAAATACTGCTAACCGTGCCACAGTATTGAGCAGCATCATTGTCCTGAGGACAGCTATACAGTTGAATTCAGGAGGGCTGCTGAGGATGCTGGCCTGGTGCATAAGTGCCTGATGCTCATACATTATTTCATGCTATGCGAATCTGATCTTTTTGTACTTGGCTGACGACCAGAAAGAGGGCTTCGGCGGCCCTCTGGGTATCGACCCACTGAGAAATTTTTCATGTAGGGTCTATGGCCAGTCCGCCCATGGTTGGGTCCCACATGTTTAGCTTTATTATTCTACTACAGGTTGATCTCCACTTGCTGTTGCATCTATCTTGGTATTATCCAGAATGATCTCCACCAGTTCTCATGTCTGCCTTGGATTTACCTTCATATACAACTCTACTTTCTCTGACCATAGCAAGAGCTAACTATGAGTCATCTATGTTGCTCATCAGCTTCCATCTACAGGTATGTAGGGGTACCCTAGACTCAACAACCTGGACATCTGACCATCAATATTCCTCATGGTTTAAGGTTAAATAACAAGGACTATGTGACTGAACTTCTGACTGAAACATGTCAGTTGTGTTGAGTAGGGCTTTGTCAAGACATGGCTTTAAGCTGGTCATACACATTACAGAACTGTTAATTAAATGCTCAGTCAGCCACCAATTTCTCTTGCCTTCCCAATAAACATGTCTACTTGGGCCAGCATGCATCTTTTTACCATAGATGGAACAAAAGAAGACTCTGCTAGACATCAGCTTATATCCTATTGGAACAAAGAATATGGCAAGTTGAAATCAAACATGTTCAATCCTTCTTTCGCCTGATATTTGCCATTAGGGGAGAGCTGCATGCCTGCCACAAATATTATATTGTCAGGCATCCCACTAAATTCTGCATGTTTGTTTTGTGTAATGTGTATGAGCACCTTAATTGGCAAGAATGAGGTAACATAAAAACTATGGTAGAGATTTTTCTCGATATATATTGGTAGAATTCATTAACCTCTATGGAAAGAATGTTGATCCTTGGTGAATTATAAATTATTCTGAGTAAAGGATGTATAAGATTAAAAGATCCTGCAGGCAATTGTTGGGAGGGAAGCATTCCTTCCCGGAAATTGTCTGCTTGCTAGTGGGGTAGATCGCTGCACGTAAAAGCTGCAATGCAGCTGTATGGGGACAAGTGATTGCTAATGCCATTGCTCATCTTCATACTGAATCATTATTTGCCAGCAGCAGATCGTAATTACACAGCACGATTCCGCCGGCAAACAATGATTTTTAAACCTTATTCATTGAGAAATCGGTGGCAGTATTAAACTGCCAGATCATCACTAATGAACATTCCTACGAACATTTGTTAACAATGAACTGGCTGACTAAGGTGATTTTATTTCCTCATATGAAGGTATTACATGAGCAGATTATCAGCCCTTAAACAGCTCCCTATTGATTCTAGATCATTATTTTTTACCACATTTAAATGTATGAGGATACAATAATCCCATTATAGGGGTATGAATGATCGTTAGTATGATCATTCCTACCTGTACCGTTTGCATACTGTCGGTAGCAGGAGTTTTGACAGATTCTCTTTTGCAGGAGTCTGTATTGATTTAATTTGGGTTGAATTCCACTTAACTGGAGTAAGATTGACACCATTATTTTGGACTTTTCAAAACTCTCAGTTGAGAAATTGGGCTTAAGTCATCTCGACCAGCTAACCACATCCACTTTTTAACCTACTTTTCAAAATTGGAGTGGGTGGAGTAAAAATATAAAATATCAATCTTTTGAGGATGTAAGCCAAAAAAGTCTCAGTTCTATTTTGACTCCAGAAATCTTGATATATTTAATCTGCCCCATGATTCTGGCCTGCTGATACAAATGTATTTACATTATAAGGAGTATACCCTGAAGAACATATACTAAAGGTTGAGACAATTTGAGTTTTTGAGACAATGAAAATAAAATGAAGATGCTGCTGTTGTTTGGACAAGAAAAAGATAATAATAATAATAATAATAATAATAATAAAAAATAATAATAAACAATGAAAATTTCTGCTCAAATATTATTTGGCATAAATGCAGTATGCAACATTACTGAATTCATCTACAGTCTTCATGTCTGTCTTAAGACTGTTCACTTATGTAGTAGTTAGGGAATCCCTAGGATTATGAGTTTTAAGTTCTTTGCTCCCATTTATTATGATTGTGACTGAGAGCACACGTGATCTGTTGCAGGGCCATTAACAACCATTTTCCACTATTAGGAAAATGATGGAGTACAACTGCGAGAAGAACACAGATGAATACATTCTGCTTCATCCAGGTATTTTCATGTCAATCAATCATGCCACCAAAGCTGTATAGACATACAAACCAACAGACATCAATGAATCAAGTAGTGCAGGTAATTAAACTCATGTGAATTACATGTCTACTCATTATACCTTAATATTAGAAGTGTAGAGTGTGTACTTGTGTATGTGCATAACAAAAAAAAATACCCATCAGCCAGGCTGCTCCTTTGGAAATGGTAGTGGTATTTAAAATCGGTAAATATACCTTTGGGAAAAGGTACAAAAAATATTGTCCCTCTTAATGGAATGGGATGGCTAGATGTGGTTTTTAGTTTCCAGGTGCCTCCTCCTGTGGGGGCCAAGCCTAGACATTGAGCTCTAGAAGATGCTTGGATGACAGAATAGATCAAAGATTTTTCTCATTTTGGATGGTACTTGGGTGAATACGGGTGCACTCTGGACCATGTATATTGGTGTCATGTTGCTACACTGTACAAATAAAATTGCCTGCTGATTTAGAGTTATTGTGGATTTGGATGTATGTATAACGGCAAAGGTGTTTGGCCAGTAGGGTAATGTTTACTGCAGGACATTGTGCTTAATAAGGGCCTATTACAAAGCATGGTAGGCAAGGGTCCACTGTGACTCCACCTGGAGTCGATTCTGTGTATAGGACGTATATTCCAATCAGCTAGTTTGAAATCAGCAGTAGAGTATTAGAAATCTATTGAGAAACTTTACATTGCTGGTAGTGATGAGTGGAATAATGGCAATACAGATCCATATTTTTTCCCATCAAAATCAATAGAATCTCAAAAAGACCAATATTTGAAACTCTGTGGGGAGGACAGGGGTCCAAATTATGAATCTATAATTTTAGACTTCTAAGAGCCTCTTTTAGCAACCCTATTAAACCACCCATACTACCTGGTAGGGTTGATCATTCTGATTAAAACAATACTTTACTTTTGTCCATATGCTAAACCACTTCAGAGATATGTGTTTTTATTTATATGCAAATTAGCACTTTGGAGCACCATGGAGTGAAACTGAATCCTTGGAGCACTGCTTTTGTAACACCCCTTTCCTCTGCACACTCCTCCCTCCCCTTAATTGACAGAGCTAGACATTAGCATTATGAGGGCAGAGCTGTGTACTAGCATGTACACATTATATACAGTACTTACTATAGCCTTAATATGTTGAGAATGGAGGTTTTCTATGCTTAGAAAGCTAATACAGATCGCTGGTTTATCCACAGGCACAATATATGATTATAAATACACCATTAATATGTATTTTTACTCTTTTATTCATGGTAACATGATTTTTGATCCTCTGCAAAGGTTTTTTCTGCGTGCCTACTAAGACCATATCATGTTGATTTGATCTTGTTTATCCTATTTAAATGTATGAGCATACAATTATCCAACTGTATGGGGATGAATGATCATTAGTACGATCTTTTCTCCCTTTACAGTTTGCATATTTAAATTTTTATGTCCACTTAAAAGATGCATTTAACTTTAAAAGAACATTTGTACATCTAATCATCAGCCTTTGTAAAAGGGTCCTAATTGTTAGTGACCATAGGGATCCCTTCATGGCCTTTCTGTTATCTAAACAAAAGGGATACTCACAGCAAGACATTGCATTAAAGAAAAATCCAACTTATTTTGGAGCAATGGATAGAGTATTATTCCTTTGTCCCTCTGAAATTCATGAAGAAATCAGTGTGAAATTAAGGCAAACAGACTATTGCAATATCTGCTATGCATAACTATAGGATGCCATATCTGCATTACTATCCATAAACTGGTGAGGGATTCAGAACCAACAATAGAATACCTGTTCAGGTGGAAACCGTGACCTGCATGTAGCACAATGAAGACCTATAGTATGAAGCTTTCTTTTATTCAAACCCATAAAGAAGGCCTGAGTGTGGTCAAGAAAAGGCACTAATGGCATGTCAGTGATCTACAGCATTCTTAGTCAAGGTTACCCTCAATGCATTTTTGAAAGGAATCATAAGCACATGACTTTCTATTCTAAAGATGGCACAACAAAGGAACATAAAGCATAAAGCTAAGGAGTACTGAGCAAAGAATAATGTAGTAGCATACAAAGCATAACAAGTTGCAGTGGGATGGTCGGCCACACACAATATAACCTTTATTGTACGTACTATGGAATAAGAATTTTAAATAGTGGCAATTACAACAATTAAAATTACTTTGATTACTTAATTGATCATCAATCCAGGTTTACTTGGCATGATCAGAGCTATAATAACGGATTTTCAGGGGTGATTCAAGCCTTTCTTCTGATTCAGGTGGAAAATAATATGGCAATTAAAATTTTCTCAACTCAGAAACAGATATATTCTTGGTTGATCATTTGGTTGCTTCTTGACGTCTCCTCTAATTAGTGCTCTCCTTGCCTGGGCTGTCAGTTTAGGAGAACAGCCATGTCTTGGTAGGTTTGCAGATGTACCATACCCCTGACATTTTCAGATGATGAATTGAAGAGTGCTCCATGAGATGTTAAGAGCTTGGGATATTCTTTATAATCTAAAACTTCTTTACACTTCTGCAAAACTTTATCCCTGACCTGTCTGGTGTGTTCCTTGGTTTTCGTGTTTCTGTTTGTTCACTAACCAACCTCTGAGGCATTCACAGAAAAGCTTTATTTATAATAAGAGTAAATTATACACAGGTGGACTCTATTTACTAATTAGGTGACTTCTGAACGAAATTGGTCATACATTTTATTTAGGGGTATTAGTGAACAGGGGGTTAAAAACAGATGCACACCACACTTTTTAAATTTTTATTTATTAATCATTTTGAAAACCATGTATCATTTTCTTTTCATTTTACACATACTTGCTATTTTGTGTTGGTCTATCACATAAAATCCCAATATAATACATTTAGATTTGTGGGTGCAACATGAAAACATACCTTTTCAAGGCAATATATATATATATATATATATTTATAAAATTTAATGCAATGCAATTTGTTCTGTTTTAAGCCTTATCTCGCGTCAAATTGGGTGGTTATTGTTCTTCCTTTAGAACATAATAAAAAGTCAAAACTAGAAATATATCAAGCAATGTCTAATATTTTTCTACTGAACTATAAACCTCAAGGCACAATCACATTTTAAGGCTACAGATGGGAAAAATGTATTGGCCAAGTCCAATATCTGCATCAAATTCTCACGAAGAATCGATGAAACTGAGAATTTTATTGAAATCTACTGAAGATTTACTGAAATATATATAATAGCACCTAAATTTAGCAAACTGATATTTAGAAGTCTTAATCAATTTTAATATATTTTTATTTTATATTCAAAAGGCCCCTTTAAATAGTCAGACTGAAGCTGACGATTGTCGGGAACTTCTGTTCCGTGCCGATAATTGTCTCCTCATCAGTGGAGGATACCTCTGCTGCAGTGATCTCCTCTACAGTATGGGGAGGAGGGGTCACTAATGCCATTGCTTGTCCCCAAACAGAATCATTGTTAGTGGCACCTTTACACTGGCAGATTATTGCTGTACGAATGCTCGTTAGCGATGATCTGCCTGAACATCATAGAATTTTGGTGCCGTATAAACAATCTGAAAAAAATGAATGAGCATTTTGATCATTCATTGGATAATCGCTGGCACATTTATACATTCATACAAGGTGACTGTCAGGAATAAGTGCTCATATAAACATTTTTCCCATGTTTGCCATGTAAAGTAGATGACACCTTAAGGGGAATTTGTCACCAGGAAAATCCTGTCCAGTAGGCATCATGTTACATAGCAGGAGGCAGAGGCATGCTGGGAACTTAAAATGGCCCTGGAAAAAAAATCTAAGTGGCCACATTTGTAGCCTGGCCTAAATTCACAGAAGGTAGGGCCAACACAAGTAGATGGGGGCCCTCAATACCAACAGAGCCAAATATCACAGTGCATCACAAATACTGCCCCAGCAGCACAAGGTACCTCACCAAAAACTGCCCCTCTGTGTTGGCCAGTGCCAGCTTCTACGTTCTGTCCTCCTACTCCAGTTGCCTCCGGGTAGCAATATAGTTGAATTCAGGAGTCAGAACGGGAGCGTCAGATCATTAATTACTTACCATGGCTGGAGGCCAGGAAGAGGGCTCTAATAGGCATCGGCCCATCAGGAAGTTTCTTGGTAGGGTCTATTGCCAGTCCACACCTGGCAGGAGGAGGTAAGCATTTTCAATATATAATCTGAGGGAAAAGATTCAGTTTAATTTGCTTTTTATTGATTGAAATCCCTGCTCATTTTATGCATAATAATTCACAGGGCGGTCCTACTCTGATGACAATCGGAGTCAAATGTCAATCACTGATTAGACCGCCCACTGGAATCCTATGTGTACAATATGCAAAGATCTAAATCAATAAAATACAATATATACTGAACTTTCTCCCATAAAATTATATATCAATCTGTCCAGCTCCTCCTGCTCTATAGCATGCTGTTCACAGAGAGGAAGGCAAGCACTATGTGTCAGGTTCACACGTAGTTTTAAAATAATTATCAAGTAAACCAAATTACATTTGGAAGGGAGAAGTCACATTTCTGCAATAAATACATCAGAACAAAGTGCCTAGTGCAATATGTCATATACAGAGTTCATCAAGGAGTACATAATGAAACAAGTAATACTGACCAGTGGGGCTCTGACCCTGATGCACGTTTCGCATATCGCTTCCTCAGGATGTACTCCTTGATGAACTCTGTATATGACATATTGCACTAGGCACTTTGTTCTGATGTATTTATTGCAGAAATGTGACTTCTCCCTTCCAAATGTAATTTGGTTTACTTGTATGAAAGGGTTGCACTATGCAATTTTAGGTATCTTTGCAAACCCTTATAATGGTGAGGATGGGCACTACATATTAGTACTTGTGGTTAGTTTTCTCCGCTGTATATGTTTGCCGCTGCTACTGTTTTTTAAATACCTGATATGTTATTAATAAAATATTTATTTAGATTGATCATTAGTGATGAGAGGCAGGGGCAATATTCAAATTTGCGATATTTCGCTAATATTCAGACGAATATTCGTAATAAATTAGCAAATTTAAGAATTCGCCATATTTTTCTTGATTGCAAAAATTGGCAATGTAATATGCACGTATCGCGCATGCAATACAGGCATGGGTCACTTTTGCTACATTTTTCAAGCTGCTAGAAGTTTCCTGAGACTGGGGAAAATGGTTGACACAGCAGAACATTACAATAGCTTCATATGCAGATAGAGTGCTCCAATATATTCGCGATTGTACAAATCGGCATTTTCTGACTACATATTACTGATTGGTGCACTAAGTGTTGTTGTGACATCACAGCCCTATGTCTGTAGCATGTATGTATGGACAGCAGAGAAACAGTAATTCCTATCACACTACCTAACACCCTGCACTATATCCCTATATCACTATCTAACCTACACTGACTATCTCCCACACAGCAGAACATGGCTGCTGGGGAGGTTCTTATATAGTAAGGGGCAGGCAACTTTCCTATTGGTTGCTAGGGATGTTGCTAAGCTCTGACAAAGATATTGCAGCCTTCTCATTGGCCCACAAGCAAGAAGGGAGGTCACTGATGGAAAAAAAAACTAGAATATTCGCGAATACGAATATATGGCACTATATTCTAAATCTTCACAAATTCTCGAAGTAGCGATATTTGCGATTAAAATTTGTGATTCTAATATTCGCGCCCAACACTATTGATCAAGTGCTGTGTATCTATTGTGTTTGTTTTGGTGTGGGGATTCATATTTAGCTATTTGGAGCTAGTGTATTTTTGGGGTACAGTAGATATCACCAGATCTCCATATTGAGGTCATTTTAGATACCTTCCCTGCACTCATCTAGTTCAGTTATTATCCTAGCAGATTTGATCAAGCAGAAAGCACAACCTGTTCTTTGACAGCATTAGCTTATTTTCTAGGTATTTCCATGCATGTTACTTAGTGATACATTCTCGGAAACAGTCATCATTTCATTTACAATGATTACACAGATGGATCATGAATACCTTTGTGCTACATACAGTGGAGACCTCATAAGGACAGCTGTAGAAAGGCATTTATTTTATTATACATGCTGTTCCCCTCGCATTAATATGCTATATCTGCCCAAGACAAGAGAGCTATTTTTATGATTGTGCAATGTACTAAGTCCACTGTATCTCAGTGTCACAAATGAGACTTGTTAGAATGAGCACAACTATCTCAAAGATGCAACCAGTACCCCTGTGTCTAACACTCCGAGCCATAAGCACTGCCTGACACTTACCAGAACACTGCTGATAAGGACATAGCATATTGCTACCAGTCACTCATTTCACTGTACTGGATGTCACACTGGTAGTTGTTGGATTTGACGATCCTTTGCTATACTATATAGGAAATACACCTTTGCCACTGTCAAGAAATGTTATCGACTACTGATAAAAAATGTCCATCTCCATTTCTTACTTCCATCTGTAGCTCTCCATGTAAGTGACAAATGTCCTGTGGTTTTCAAACCACTTTATCAAAGATAGGTAACCCTAAAAAAATTATGAAGCGGGACTGGTAAGCCATGGGTGGCGCTAGGGATCCTAGTAATGACCCAGTGTTTTATTTGCACTTACAGGATTTCTTCCTGCCCTGGATGTTACCGCAGGGTCCAGTAATGCAGCTGTCTGTGAAGGTGTCCATACACCTTAGATAGCCGGCATTTATAAAGTCGCAGAAAATAATGCACTATAGTAATAAATGCAAACATAACATATAGACTAAGCCCTCACTCTAATGATAAAATCTGAGACTCTTAGCCAATGCATTTTGATCAAAACACATCTGTGCCCGCCTACCTGCGCAAAGGTGGTCTCAGTTCTGGCAGCTAAACCTACCTATGCTGTTATGCATTTACGTTCAGGAGCGCAGACCCTGCACATTTAGTGTGTTGCACCTAGTTACCTCAATGTTCATCAGCAACCAATGAAAGGAGGAGCACACACACCTATATGTACCACCTTAGATAGGTGGGGCAAAAGTGCACATGAATGCTACTCCCAGAGTAAGAGCGAATTCACACCTGAATTAGAGCATTAGAGAGAGGGCTTATGTTATGTTTGCATTTATTACTATAGGGCAGGGATCAGCAACCTTCGTCACTCCAGCTGTGGTGAAACTACAACTCCCAGCATGCAAACTTGCTTGGCTGCTCTTGGAACTCCCATAGAATTCAATGGAGCATGCTGGGAGTTGTAGTTTCACCACAGCTGGAGTACCGGAGGTTGCTGATCTCTGCTATAGGGTATTACTTTCTGTGACTTTATAAATGTAGCCATGCACATCCGCATATTTACTATCATATCGTGCAGGATGTTTTGTATCCCCTTTTTTTCCATGATTTGTTCTATTTGTCCTGAAGGAGTGGCACCTTCAGGTGTGAATGCGCTCCTCGATTCTGGGAGTAGAATTCATGTGCACTTTTGCCCCACCTATCTAATAGGCAACCTTGATGAAGGTGGTACATATAGGTGTGTGTGCTCCTCCTCCCACCAGTTGCTGATGCACACAGAGGTAACTAGGAGCAGCACACTATATGGGCAGGGTCTGCGCTCCTGAACAAAAATGCATAACGGCATAGGTAGGTTTAGCGTAGTACGTGCCTGAACTGAGACCACCTTGGCGCTGGGTAGGCGGGCACAGATGTGTTTTGATCAAAATGTATTAGCTAAGAGTCTCAGATGTTATCATTAGAGTGAGGGCTTAGTCCATATGTTATGTTTGCATTTATTACTATAGTGCATTATGTTCTGTGACTTTTTTAAATAAAGCCATGTACATCCGCATATTTACTACCATATTGTGCAGGATGCTTTGTATCTTTTTTCCATGATTTAGATAGCCAGCAGACTAACTGAGAAAGCCACTAAGATGACTAGCGAAACGTCTTCAATAGAAAATACATGTCAAGTTGCTCTGACTTATTATTACTGATATGTCAGTCCAACAGCTATTCCCCCTGACCACTGCATACATATACAAGCTCAGCTCAGAAGTAGATGAACCGCTGCCGAGACCACTAGAAGCAGCTTATCTCCTGTGAAATCCAACACTCCTGACCTTTCTTTGCTCCATCATATGCCATTGGGGAAAAGTCATGACACCTTTTAAAGGGGTTATCCAATGATTTATGTAAAATTTGATAATCAGACATGATATAGTACATGACAATCTTTTTCTAACAAGGCTAGAACCAGAGATCTCCACATTCATTGATCTGCTAGATTTATATCAAGACAACTCAGGGGGCGTGGCTTTTCTGCTGCAGCTCAGGAGGTGTGTCCATTCTGCTGCAGCTCAGGAGGTGTGTCCATTCTGCTGCAACTCAGGAGGTGTGTCCATTCTGCTGCAGCTCAGGAGGTGTGTCCATTCTGCTGCAGCTCAGGAGGTGTGTCCATTCTGCTGCTCTCCCAATCACAGCTCAGGAGGCAGGATGAAACTGAGCATGTGCGGCCTTCTCAGTGAGGCGGACAAAGAAAAAAAAAACTGATACATTTTATTGAATAACTCACTGGCTATACTAAATTTTTAATTACATGCAATTACAAAAGTATTCAGATGGTGTTAAGCACGAATATTTGAATGGCAAATTTTTATCACAAATATTGCCATTTTGAGAATTTGCGAATATTTTGAATATAGTGCTATATATATCGAATATTTGCTTCTTTCTTGTGGGCCAATGAGAAGGAAGCAATGTCAAGTTCACAACAAAACTTAGTGTGCCAATCAGTAATCTGTAGTCAGACCTGCTAAAATGTGAAGTTGCCGATTAGGGCAATCGCAAACATATTGGAGCACTTGACTCTATCTGCATATAAAGCTATTGTAATGTACTGCTGTGCCAACCATTTTTTCCAGTCTCAGGAGAAACTCATGAAACTTCTAGCAGCTTGAAAAATGTAGCCAAAGTGACCCATGCCTGTATTTTGCGTTATGAATTTGCATTACGTGATTTTTACATTTTTACATTACTTGAATTCTCGAATTTGCGAATATATGAGGAATATTCTAAAAAATATTTGTGAAATATCACGAATTGGAATATAGCCCCTGCCGCTCATCACTATTCAGATCCAGGTGCTGGTTTGAAAACTGTAGAATCGTTTTCATGGCACAAGCCCTTTAAACATAAACTGGTTGGCTGATGATGTTGGAGTATGCCATTGAAAATGAAACACAAAATGCTGTCCTCCTGTAGCAGTCATCACAGAGAGATAAAACTCCTCTATAGATAGGTCATCCCTTATCAGTTTACTGCTGCTGTGAGAGGAATGTATCTGTTATATAATAGTAGGTTAGTAGAGTTGGGATGGCAGTTTGAGAGTTCCATTTTCTCGTGATAGGCCTAGATAAAGATTTCCACAGAAGAGGATTGCATTGATCAGTGTAATGGGCGATGCTCTAAGTGAGACACTATGGGGGGGGGGGGGGTTCTTTCTCTCTGAGCATAGTGTGGGTCTGACAGAGAAAGTCAAGAGAAACTGTTTACCATGATAAATGTCCAAACAAAGGGGGGCGTTAAAGAGCCAGGACAGGAAGTAGAATACATGGAGTGACTTCAAAAAATGTATCCAGAAAACAAAGTAAATGTAAAACAAATTACATAAAATACTCACTTGTAAGCTGCTAATATGTGAGAAAAAATACACTACATAAGCTGTAAAATATTGGTCAGGTGGATATATGCTTTAAGCATTATATGGCAACAGTATTAGGTCACATTGTGATGTTATTATATGGGCACTGTATGGCAGCCATCATCTTCCATACTATGGTTGTGGCCTTCACAACACAGTGGAGCAAGCACTCCACTGAGACATATGAATCGTCAAATGGCATGAAGGAGATATCCAACATGGTGTCACTGACAAGGCTTCAGTAACAATTGGAAAAGCATGTTCAGTTTTTGCAGTTTGATTTACATATGTGGTACAAGCAGCAATCAGTTTTGTGAAAATGTAGCATTTAGGTGCACAAATAGGACATCAATATCAGATCAAAGGGGGTCTGACTTCTGGAACTGCCACCAATTAGGTATTTAAGAAAGGCGCGGTGCTCCAGTAAGCACTGCTGCCTCCTCAAAGTTTACCAATCACTATTGGATTGTGACTGTGCTTGGTATTGCAGCTCAGGCCCATTCACTTGAATAGGACTAAGCTGCACCAAAGCCACATGACCAATGAATGTGACTGGCCTAGGAAGAGGCTGCAGAGCTCATTAAAGTACTGTGGTCTGTACAAACAGCTGATTGAGGACCTCGACAGGAGTCGGAACCCCACCAATCAGATATTTATTACCTACCCTGTGTATAGGCCATCAATTTCAAAATTTTGGACAACTCCTTTAAATCTCAACACCATTGTTTAAAAATTGTGACAATAGTTTTTTTTTTTAAATATCTTTTTAACAATGCAATCTTCCTTGAACAGTTGAGACCATTCGAAGTGCTGTTAATCCCTTTAGGAGGCAGTTGAATGCAGATAGATAGTACAGTTTATCTTCTGATTGCATTTAAGATCACGCCTGATAATAATCTAATCTAAAGCTTGAACATTTGTTTCTTCTTGAGGACAACAACCAAGCACTGACCTCACTAAACAGGATCTCTGCACATTCTCATCCTGGGACATCTTTTCTAGTTTCTAATTTCCATATTGTGTATATTTAAAGAATTTTGCAGAAATGTTCCAGATTGATCGATGCAGTGTTTAGAATGTGTTCCCTATTTTAACTTCAATTTGAAGGAAATGCATCTACAGAGGGTCAGCAGGGTCCAAACTTCCTCATGGACATTAAATTATGCCATTGCCTGGATCTGCCAACAGTCACATGTCGATGGAAACTTCCTGTCATCTGCTGTTTGGGGAACCAATTTACTTCAGAGATAACTGGCAGGAGAAGGGTCAGGGGTCAGTTATCTTCTCTTTCTCTATTGAAATAATATGCAAATGTGGGTAAGGCTAGGTTCACCTTACAGTTTTGTTTTCCATTCTTCTGATCCATCAGAAGAACAGAAAAAAAGGACCCTTTATTTTGTGCTTCCGTTATGCTCAGTTATGCTCACATTTTAGACAGAAGAAGTTCCCCATAAAGTACTTTTTTTCTTCTAAAATAATGGATCTCAGATGGAAATGGCTAAAACAGATAAAAAATTTGCATAATGGAAGCACAAAATAAAGGGTCCTTTTTTTTCTCTGTTCTTCTGACAGATCAGAAGAACGGAAAACAAAACAGTGATGTAAACCTGGCCTAAGCTTAACATGCATGGTAATGAAGGAATCCAGGCTGATAACTGAGGGAATAATCATTTGGACAAAAATCTACTGTGTATTGTCATCTCTAAAGTCTGTATTAATTTAGTAAGTGATTATCGGGAGGCAACAATCGCTTGTTAGGTAGCTAGCTATTACATGCAGCGATCTCCTCTGCAGGATCGGGAGGAGAGATCACTATGCCATCACTGGTCCCCATGCTGTATAGTTGTTAGGCACCACGATCTGCTGTCCGCAAATAATAATTTTTTAACAAGTGAAAAGATTTGGATTGCCCAAAGAACGAGTGTTTGCATGTTCTTCGAGCAATTGACAGCAGTTTTACACTGCAATATGATCACTTACGAACGCTCGTTAAAGATTATCAGCCAAAATTTTGGCCAGTGTCATACAGCCTTAAAATGGCCTAAAACGTGAGATAGAAGTTGGCCAAGTGTTCCTTTTCTCCTGACTCCACCATAAAAACGGATTCTAGACTTGGAAAAGCCTGAATGTTTTCTGTACAGAAGAATGAGTGGTAAGAACGGCATTGTACATGCTTGACCTGCTGCTCTTTTGATCTCAGGGAGCTCTGAGGGTTGTGGGGTCCCCATTTTCAAGATCAATGGAGGTCTCAGCAGCAGGACTCCCACCAATCTTATGTAAAGACTGAAATACCCCTATAAACATCTTTCAGAAAGTTCTGGAAAGGACTTGCACATCTCACTGTCTCACTGAACAGATTTGACTCTTTAAAAAGAGAATTCACTTTAAACAGAAGAGTGAAGAAGTAAAAGCTATTATTTACTACACCCAACATCACCAAGAACTGTTTTAGGGGTAGCGATGCATTTTTAACTTTTAATGGGTGGTAGATTAACAGTAAATTACATTTTCAATAACACACATATTAATAGCAGGCAATAAGTCTTTATCTACTCTATTGAGACACTGGCCTCCACTTATCACCTTCTTAGAGGCTTATCAGCTTTTACTGGGTTTACTGGGTATGAATAGTCTACACTTGGATTCAAGAAACAGCTAAAAATACTATTAGGATTTCCTATATTTAAAGATATATTATCTGTGTCAGAGGCAAACATATATATTTTTTTCACATGAAAATGTTTCCTTGTATCTAGCTAAAACGCTTCTGTGACTTTCCAGTCTTTGTGTGAGGGTCTTCAGGGAAAGCCAATTTTATCACATTATAGAGTCCATTTAAAGGTAATAATAGGGGAGAAAAAAACACATTATTTAAAGGGATTTAGACTGTAACAATAAATGATTGGACAAGAAGGACAATCTCGTATTATTTAATGGGAGATGGGAACCTTGGTGGCACAATATTTTTCAAGAAAAATCTTAAAACTTGATGCAAGGGCTGAAAAATTTCAATTATGACGATAAATTATCAAAAGTAAATGTATTTACCCTAGAGAAGAGAAGGCTGAGACATATTGCATATGAGCTGATGATAATGAGATGACTACTCAAAAGTTACCTCTACAGAATAGTAAGGCTGGGTTCACATCTGTGCTGTGAACTCCGGCAGTCTGGATCCCACTATGCACCACCGGATCCCCATTCACTGTAATGTGATCCGGCGGTAATCCAGATGCTTTCCAGAATATATGCTTTCAGCCAGACAAAAAATGTTGTGTGTAGTATATTTTGTCCAGCTGAAGGCCGGCATGTACACCGGATACAGTAACCGGATTACAGTGCCTTTCTGGCTTTTGAATATCAGATCGGTGGGGATCTGGCACTTAGCACAAAGCAGATGTGAACCCGGCTTAAGCCTCAACATATTATTAGGTCTAGTAACTAGTTGCAAGATTTTAGATATTTTGATAGCCAGAAAGATAAATAGATAGATATCATGGACGGACTGGCCATAGACCCTACATGAAAATTTCCTGGTGGGCCGATGCCCAGAAGGCTGTCCAAGCCCTCCATTTTGCTGCCAGCCAGGTACATAATGATCTGATGATCTCGGCATTAAAGGGGTTCTCCCGGCTTTTGAATATCAGATCGGTGGGGATCTGGCACTTAGCACCCTTGTCAATCAGCTGTACGGCAAGATGGAGCGCAGTGTGCACATGCCGTCTCAATTCTTTCTTCCTGTCTGCTGCTGCTACCCCATAGACATATAGCAGGGAACAGGAAGAGAGAAGGGATGTGTGCACCATCTCCCTGTACAGCTGATCGGCGGGAGTGCCAGGTATCGGACCCCTGCTGATCTGCTATTGATTATCTATCTTGAGGATAGTTCATCAATACAAAAAAGCCTGGTCAACCTCTTTCATTAATGTAGGAGTATCAGGCACCTATGTACCTGTCACCCTGAATTCAACTGTATTGCCTTCCTCAGGAGGATGATAAGGTTTCTTATAGTGACGTGGGTGACAGTATTTTGTGCTGCACTCTGGTATCTGGTTCTGCACTGTGGTATTGCTGCCCCCCACCTACTTCTATTGTCCTGCCTTATGTCAGTTTGGACCTACCTACAACATAGGGTCATTTATTTTTTCCAGTGCCACTTTAAGTTCCCAGTCCGCCACGATAGATAGATCAAAGTCTAATGTGCATGTTTTAGGTAGAAGTCAGCCTCCATGTGCATGAACAGTTATGGTAGCCATAAGTAATAAATGTTGGCAGATCCCACCAAAATTGTTGATGGCAATTAAAATATTCATAGACATAGACAGTAGCGAGGGAAGCGTGAATATTACAAGTATTTTCATGAATAAAGCACAGTCTCTGAATGCAGTTGCATTAAAGATTCTATATGAAATATAAATGAGGCTTTAAAATATGAATAAGCTTGTTTTCCTCATTATGAGCCCCGTTTCATTCCAGTCTGATGCCATGTTTTGCTCATTGGCATAACAGGCACGGTAAACACATAGGACCGTCTCTGGATGCAGGAGCATGAAATACATCCGTATTCATCACCCGATTTCTTGGCCATGAGCCAGTGTAACATTAATCAGTGGCTGACACCATGTGGCTTTAAGAAAAGACTTGTCACAGTGCACAATAGCTCATATGTGATTACAGCCAGCGCTCTACCAGCCGGAGTGAGTCATACGCTTTAAATGCTTTAGCAAGCAGGCGTTTGACAGCATCACTTCAAATATTTCAAACGTGCAGCTACTAATCCATCATAATGGGGACTCTGGCGAAGGCGTCTCCCTACTTGGGATGATTATGACTCTGCAAAATATATATCTTTAAATCTTAATGGTTTTGTTCCTTTTTGTTAGTTTGTGTTTTTATGGCATTGGTGGCCCACGTTGACTACTGAAGAAATGATGTTCAGACCTGTTTAACTTATTGTAACCTAAACAGCCAAGAACTTAGATACAAGCGCCAAATATCTGAAGATGAGCATCATAGGAAAGGAGGCATTTCTCGGCCCAGGAGCATCCTCCTAAGATTATGTGGTTTTGCTGGATGGAAAATCTACCATCACACTGGTTTAAACAACCATTGTAAAATCCATCAATGTCTCCTTGTAGACCATTAAGGTCACATACTTACTAGATCTTCACTACATACTCACTAAATCTTAATGTATTTTAATGGGCATTGAGATTGGTTCATGAGTGCTCCTACACTACTGCACACCGGGATTTCACAAACTGATAGCGATTAAAAAAATTAAAGAGGAAAGAAGTAAGAAAGGAAGCAAAAAAGGAGAAAGGGAAGGATGAAAGGATGGATGAATGGAAGGAAAAAGTATTTAGAAAGGACTAAAGGATGGAGGCAAGGAAGGAAGAAAGGAAGGGGGGAAAGAAGGAAAGAAAGAAAGAAGGAAGGAGAGCTGGAAGTAAAAGAACGAGGAAGAAAGGAAGGAAAAGGGAAGGAAGGAAAGATGGAAAGAAGAAAGGATTGATGGAAGGAAGGAAGGAAGGAAAAAAGATGATGGCAAGGGAAAAAAAAGTATGTGGAGAATGGAGGGGAAATATGAAAGAAAGATAAATTGGAAGGGAAGAAAGAAGGAAGGATGATGGATGGAGGAAAAAGAAAAGGAAGGAAGGAGAATAAAAGGGAAGGTAAATTTGAAAATTGAAAGGAAGAAAGGACAGAGAGTTGGAAGGAAAGGCAGAAGGAAGAAAGGAATGAAAAAGGAAAGGAGAGAAAGAAAGATGAACGGAGAGCTAGAAAGAAGGGAAGAAGTAAAAAAGGAAGGAAAAGGGGAAGGAAGGAAAAAGGATGATGAAAAATAAAAGGAAGGAAGGAGAATACAAATGAAGGTAAATTGGAAAATTGAAAGGAAGGAAGGAAGAAAGGAAGGAAAGAAAAAAGGAAGGTAATGACAGAGAGCTGGAAGGAAGGAAGAAAGGAAGAAAAAAGGGAAGGAAGGAAGAAGGATGATGATGATAAGGAAAAGGAACGAAGGAGAATAAAAAATTAAGGTAAATTGAAAAATGGAAATAAAAAAGGAAGGAAAAAGGGAAAGAATGAAGGAAAAAATGATTGAGAGCTGGATGGAATGCAAGAAGAAAGAAAGGAAAATGGAAAGAAGAAGGATGATGATTAGGAAGGAAATAGAAAAGGAAGAAAAAATAATAAAAAGGAAGGTAAATTAGAAAATTTTCAGATAAGGAAGGAAAAAAGGAGAGTTGGAAGGAAGAGTAGAAAGAAGGAAAAAGGATGATGATGAGAAAGGAAAAATAAAAGGAAGGAAGAAGAATAAAAAGAAAGGTAAATTTGAAAATGGAAAGTAAAGGAAGGAAAAAGGGAAGGAAGGAAAGAAGGATGACAAGCTGGAAGGAAGGTAAGAAGGAAGAAAGGAAGGAAAAAGGCTAAGAAGGAAGGAAGAAAGAAATAAGGATGATGATGAGGAAGGAAAAATAAAAGGTAAGGAGAATAAAAAGGAGAGTAAATTGGAAAATGGAAAGAAAGGAAGGAAGGAAGAAGAATGATGATAAGGAAGGAAAAAGAAAAAGAAAGGAAGGAGAATAAAACGGAAGGAAAATTGGAAAATTAAAAGGAAGGAAGGACAGAGAGCTGGAAGCATAGGCAGAACGAAGAAAAGAAGGAAAGGGAAAGTAGAGAAAGAAAGAAGGACATAGAGCTAGAAGGAAGAAAGGAAGGAAAAAGGGATGGAAGGAAAAAGGATAATGTTAAGGAAAAAAGAAAGGAAGGAGAATAAAAATGAAGGTACATTGGAAAATGGAAAGAAAGGTAGGAAGGAAAGAAGGAATGACAGAAAGCTGGAATGAAGTGAAGAAGGAAGAAAGGAAGGAAAAAGGGAAGGAAGGAAGACAGATGATGATAAGAAAGGAAAAAAGAAATAAAAAAGAATAAAAAGGAAGGTAAATTTGAAAATTTTAAGATAAGGAAGGGAGGAAGGAGAGCTGGAAGGAAAGGAAGAAGAAAAGAACAAAGGAAAGAAAGAAGGAAGGAAGGAAGGAAGAAGGATAATGATGAGGAAGGAAATAGAAAAGGAAGGAAGTAGAATAAAAATGAAGGTAAATTGGAAAATGTAAAGAAACGGACGGAAAAAGGGATGGAAGGAAGGAAGGAAAGAAGGACAAAGATCTGGAAGGAAGGGAAGAAGGAAGAAAGGAAGGAAAAAGGGAAGGAAGGAAGAAGGATGATGATAAGGAAGGAAAAAGAAAAGGAAGGAAGGAATCAAGGTAGGATGGAAGGATTTATTGGTAAAGACTGAGATTCACTTTGAAAGAAATTCCAAAAGCTGGAACCAACACAATAATATATTGTCTCATTTTTTCCAGTCATAGGAATAGATATTATACAGTTATGCTGGTATGAGCGCCTTTGGCTAATGAACTGTCGGCTGAAGATCTGTTATTCAGCCATTATTTTATGACTGCCCCCTCTGTCACCTCTGTATCCCCTATAGCCGTGCTCTACAACGCAATATGTTTTATACTTAATAAATGATTTCAGATTTGCCACCATTCAGGTTCAGAACATGCCCATGTAATCATCTGCGACCACTGAGTACCTATATGCAGATCCTGACAGTGGCCCATTGTCCAACTGCTCCACCACCAAGCATTAGCATCTAAAAAAAAGTATTTTATGGGGATAGTTCACTGCAGAGCTCTGACATGTATGGAGGCCATAGAACAAAACATACAATGCAACAGCACTCTGGAAACCAAATAAAGTACAAAAATGTATTATATTGCTAATGTTATGCTTATGATTTAGAGATGCTTGGCAAATACATTTTGAACAAAATTATCTGAGCCCATCTGCCACACGTTAAGGCGATCTCTGTAAGACGGGAACTTAACACTAAGTTCACCTGTTATGTGCCATGACAGCGACCACAAAGTTCAGGGGGTGTAGGTTCTGCATGCATGCTGGACCCCCTTTGGTTTTTATCTTTTTTGGTGCCAAATGGCCTCCATTGAATCTAAGGACTACAAGGGGGTCCAGCATGCATGCGGAACCTACACCCTCTGAACTTCATGGTCACTGTCATGGCACATAACAGGTGAACTTAGTGCTAAGTTCCCGTCTTACAGAGATCGCCTTGACGTGTGGCAGACGAGCTCAGATAATTTTATACAAAATGTATTTGCCAAGCATCTCTAATTTCATAATCATAGCATTAGCAATATAATATTTTTGTGTACTTTATTTGGTTTGCAGAGTGCTTTTGCATTGTATGTTTTGTTCTATGTTGTGTTTTTAGCCATAGCAACGTGCACCTGCGCATTGGGATGTGCTGACTAACCCCC
Source organism: Bufo gargarizans (assembly GCF_014858855.1). Taxonomy (NCBI): domain Eukaryota; kingdom Metazoa; phylum Chordata; class Amphibia; order Anura; family Bufonidae; genus Bufo; species Bufo gargarizans. Next base: position 692,228,777 of record NC_058080.1, on the reverse strand, counting down.
CTTTTTATCTTTGCAGTTTGTGCCGGAGGTGTGGCTCACTCTATTTGGTCGTGCACTCCTGATCAGCCTGTTTGCCTTATAGGCTGATTTTAATTAGCATGAGTATAAAGCTTAGTTTGCTCTGCATGCATGTTGGTACTTGTAGTCCCTGGATTCAATGGAGGCCATTTGGCACCAAATAAGATAAAAACCAAAGGGGGCCCAGCATGCATGCGGAACCTATACCCCCTGAACTTCATGGTCGCTGTCATGGCGCATAACAGGTGAACTTAGTGTTAGGTTCCCATCTTACAGAGATCGCCTTGACGTGTTGGAGACGGGCTACAAAATGTATTTGCCAAGCATCTCTAATTTATAAGCATAGCATTAGCAATATAATCAATTTTTGTACTTTTTTGGTTTGCAGAGTGCTGTTGCATTGTATGTTTTGTTCTATGTTGTGTTTTCAGCCATAGCAACGTGCACCTGCGTATTGGGATGTATAGAGACCATAGCGCAGTGGACTATATAGTAGACATGCCAATGCACATCAATGATCAAATCAGTGCATAGTAATGCGGACAGGGAGTTGTGTGGAGAACCAGTGTGGACACTGAACACCACCAGACTATGTGACTACACTAATTTGCTTTGTTTCCAGGTTGACACAAGGAGATTGCTGGAGCTATCACCTATCATTGTCTTTGTGAAATCACTTCACAATTAGTAGTTGTCACATCGTCATTGTCTCTTGTCAAATTTAACACAATGGGAGATTTAGCTGAACTAACAGGAGGGGCAGGAGTAATTGACACCACTTTAAGGACAGGTTTGTATTTTTTCCCATGTATTCAAAAACTGACCTACAGTCAGTATACAAGTGAGACTTCTAGTCTAGCAAGTATTTCCACAGTTGCCCATATATACTTATGTATCTATCTATCTATCTAATATTTAATCTATCTATCTATCATCTATATCATAATATCTATCTATCTATCTATCTATCTATCTATCTATCGTAGCTACCAGTTTAGCAGGCATAGCAGCTGCTGTGGGGCTCCAATAACGAAAGGAGCCCATCTCCACTCAGACACATGTGCAGTTAATGATGTATGTGGACGATGGAAGAGTTCCTTACTTTTACATTATTTCTATGCTGGTACATCACTGATTCATTTCTGTACATCGCCATGCATATTGTTGTACTATGGTGATATCGCTGTGAGCCTTATTGCTGTACTGTGACATCACTTTGAACATAACCTCACCTTGGTGACATTACTAGGTGCATTGTCCTTGTGCATTTGGAAAATTAGCGTAATCATAAGTAGTGTTGAGCAAAGGGAGCTTTGGATGCTTCATCCAAAGTCTTTTTTTTCTCAAAACTTCAGAATAATACTGTACGGAGATCCGCCTCCGTACAGTATTAGAATGTTTGGGCTCCGATGAGCCGAAGTAAGTTATTCGCAAAGTCGGTTGGTTCCGATTAGCACCTTGGAACCGAAGCCGAGTTCAGTTTCAAGTTGTAAAGTGTTTTTCCACTTTAAAGATCAACTACCGAAGTGAATCAACAAAGTCACGTGCAACTTCGCAAATAACTAACTTCGGCTCATCATAAGCTTTTCATAGTCATGCTATGGAAGCTGGTTATGGTGGTGTGGGGCCCCATTCTAACTTTTGCTGTGGGGCCCCATGGGTCCTCGTTATGCCCCTGCTAGCTATCCAAATAAGAAAAAAGAGCAGCAAAATAAATGAAAAAGAATACAATATAGGTGCAAGTCCTGTACAGGTCTTTAGACAGAGGACGTCATGGAAAATGCAAAAAATAAGGCAGTGCTCATAGTGGAAAGAGGACTGGACCTTTATTAGGCCTTACTGTTATGCTTCAGCCCAGCACAATGATGCCTTCTCTATCTATTCAGTCTATTCATTTCATTCTATTCTTTCTTTCTTTCTTCATACATCTTCCATGCACATTTCCTGGTCAGAATCAAACCCAGTGCCCCAGTTCTATTACACAGCAGAGCCAAATCCTGAGCCTCCATCCCACTTTTAAAGATCTTAAAAAAAACTGAAGACATAAAAAAAAAAGTACGGTAAATTATTATCTGGAAATTTAAAATGTTATCAGTTTAGAATTTTTGCTGAGTCCAGATAATATTTCCATGACATTGAAATACTTTATTTCACAACTATATAATCTACTGATATTAAATTCTGAAAGCTGAGGTATCAAATAGGGACTAAGTGTGTGCTTTTAAAGTGTATATATTATCACTTTTGGCGGAGCAAAGCAAGGATGTCAAGGAAACAGAGACTTGGACAAGAGCCCACAGACCTGCATGTTTTTATTCATTATATCCATGCATTTCAAGTATAAGTTTTGGCAAAATTAAATATAGAATTTCTAAATTTCTTCAGGGAAGTTGACAATGACAATTTGTTTCACTCCAGAGGAAGGCAACACATTAAGAAAATGTATGTACATCACATCCATGCAAATTCATAATGTGTTTCTTTTCTCGGTGGTGATTAGTAGTATATGTGACACGAGTAGAACCCTTGGAAGTATTACATGTGCCCATCATGACCTTTAATGATTAGCTATCTACCTATCTATCTACACTTTCCTGACATTTGTAAAGTATTTTTTCTACATACTGTGATATTATTGTATGGTGATTTCTAATGGATAGTTCTTCCTGTATTCTTTGCAGTTCCTTTGATACAGTATCTCACAAAAGTGAGTACACCCCTCACACTTTTGTAAATATTTTATTATATATTTTCATGGGACATCACTGAAGATCTGACACTTTGACACAATGTAAAGTAGTCAGTGTACAGCTTGTATAACTGTGCAAATTTGTAAATTTGGTGTGCCACTAATGTCTAAACCACTGGCAACAAAAATGAGTACACCCCTAAGTAAAAATTGGGCAAATTGTGCCCAAAGCGTCAATATTTTGGGGGTCATTCACTATGCAGAAATACACCTAAATCTGCAACTTCGCCCGTTCATGCCAGTTCAAAATTTGTGGGCGGGGGAGTAGGCGGGTCTGTAGGCCCGTCTCATGAACTATTTTCTACACCTGTTTTAAGAGTAGAAAAAGGTCTAAATGTAAGACTGCTCCGAAGCTGTCTTACATTTAGAACTGGCACTGGATGCTCCAAAGTTATGGAGAGGTTGGCGCCTTTTCGTAACTCCGACGGATCCACCAACAGTTTAACTCTTTAATAAGACCGGCATCTAAAACGCCGTTCTTAATAAATGTGCCCCTTTGTGTGGCCACCATTATTTTCCAGCACTGCCTTAACTCTCTTGGGCATGGAGTTCACTAGAGCTTCACAGGGTGCCACTGGAATCCTCTTCCACTCCTCCATGATGACATCACAGAGTTGGTGGATGTTAGAGACCTTGCGCTCCTCCACCTTCCATTTGAGAATGCCCCACAGATGCTCAATAGGGTTTAGGTCTGGAGACATGCTTGGCCAGTCTAGCACCTTTACCCTCAGTTTCTTTATCAAGGCACTGGTCATCTTGGGGTGTGTTTGGGGTCGTTATTATGTTGGAATACTGCCCTGCGGCCCAGTTTCTGAAGGGAGGGGATCATGCACTGCTTCAGTATGTCACAGTACATGTTGGAATTCATGGTTCCCTCAATGAACTGTAGCTCCCCACAGCCAACAGCTCTTATGCAGCTCTAAACCATGACACCCCCACCACCATGCTTGAGTGTAGGCAAGACACACCTGTCTGTGTACTCCTCACCTGGTTGCTGCCACACACGATTGACACTATTTGAACCAAATAAGTTTATCTTGGTCTCATCAGACCACAGGACATGGTTCCAGTAATCCAAGCCCTTAGTCTGCTTGTCTTCAGCAAACTGTTTGTGGGCTTTCTTGTGCATTATCTGTAGAAGAGGCTTCCTTCTAGGGGTGACTGAGTAGAACATGTCTTGTGAAACCGCTGTATGGTCTTGGCCATCATGCTGCAGCTCAGTTTCAGAGTGTTGGCAATCTTCTTATAGCCTCGGCCGTCTTCATGTAGCGCAACCAGTCCTTTTTTCAGATCCTCAGAGAGTTCTTTGCCATGAGGTGCCATGTTTAACTTCCAGTGACCAGTATAAGAGAGTGTGAGAGCAATAACACCAAATTTAACACACCTACGCCCCATTCACACCTGAGACCTTGTAACACCAACGAGTCACATGAACCCTGGATGGGGAAATGCCTAATTGGGCACAATTTGGCCTTTTTCACTTACGTGTGTACTCACTTTTGTTGCCAGCGAGTTAGACATTAATGGCTTGAGTTATTTTGAGGGCACACCAAATTTACACTGTTATACAAGCTTTACACTGACTACTTTACATTGTATCAAAGTGTCATATCTTCACTTTGAAAAAGATAGAATAAAATATTTACAAAAATGTGAGGTGTTAGAAACTGTGTATATCAGAGAAAGTTGGATGTCGACAGAAAGAGATATTACCAAGAAGTCACTGAATAAAATACTTGGTATTATCAATATCAAGTCTTTATTATAGGTGGTGACAATGCATGGTATCTGGTGGAGTCATAGCTAGGCTTTTCTTCTAACAGGACAAAGCTTTTGTTCATGTTCCTAACTCTGTATCTAAATGCCCTGATTAAGGTGGAGGGGATTGTTGGTGTGCCCGTTGGTGTGGCCAATGAACGCCCAGTCCGCCTCTCTTTAGCTATCCTTGTGTGGCAATGATCAACCTGTCATCATTATATAGAACAATATGATAAGCCTCCATTACACTCATTCATTCCCTTCTGGTTATTCTAATAATTTGAAGGAGAGGAGTCCTTCGTGAATAACATGGCTGGCCTGTGCATGGAATTACAATGCAATTATAATGTTACATCTAGCCGAAGATCTTACATTCTTTTAGTATTCACTGTGTCGCTGAGTGAAAAGCTTTTTTTTCTCTAAATGATCAGGTATTTCAGGATGGGAGAAGCTGACTGCAGTTTGTTTTTCAGTAGGATTACTGGTCAGGAAGTCTGCGGGGTAGGAAAATATCCCCTTCCATAATCACAGCTTCACTGTTCTTGTAAGCTACATAAACTTACAGACATGTCCACAAACACCACACATGCCTACATATAGACATGTACACATTATACTGTACATAAACAGACATACAGAGGCATACTAAAGGAATGCATGTAGCACATACACAGATATTCATACTGTATATGATATATAGGCATGAACACACATAAGCCTACAAATACGAAGAATTATATATATATTACATTTTCTTTTATTTCTGCTGTCTCACAGTGAGAAAATACAATCTACACCTGATTTCTTCCCAAGTTAACACAATTTCTACTTATTCCACTTAAAGGGCTTCTGTCACCAGAATCATTGTAGTGAAACATGGTGATCTGCAACATATGTGCAGGTCAACAGAAACTTGTAGTCTCATCCCATCTGTGGCTTTATTTCTGAGAAAACTGAGCTTTTAATATAAGCAAATGATCCTCTAGGAGCAACGGGGGCGTTGCCATTACTCCTAGAGGCTCCGTTCAGCTGCCATGCCCCCTGCACTTTGGTTGACAGGGCCAGGAAGTGCAAATGTCATCACGCCTGAGCCTCACTTCTACTAGTCTGGCACATTTGCTGTGGACTTAAGTACCTGCCGCAGTACAGGAGAGATACTAGCCGTTAGCTCTCCTCTGTACTGCGTCTGAGGGGAGGGCTAAAGCGCAAGGCAAAGGCGCGAGACTATGAGAAGTCCGAGCCAGGCGCGATGATTAGTGTTGAGTGATGCGAGCTTCGGATCATTGATCAAAACTTTGAATGCTGTATGGAGATCCGTCTCCGTACAGCATTGAAATGTATGGGCTTCGCAAAGGTGAAATTTGTTATGTCCAAAGTTGCGCAAGACTTCATTGAATGACGGCATTTGATTCTTCAACTTGAAAACAATTTTAAAACTGGGATCCGTAGTCAGCTTAGGCATTAGGTACTAAAGCTGACTTCGAATACCACTTTCTTAATTGTAAAAGTAAAAAAAGTCGGAAGTTATTCACTGAAGTCTCACAAGACTTCGGAAATAACGTGCTTCACCTCGGCAGAGCCCATACATTTGAATGCTGTACAGACGGATTTCCGTACAGCATTCGAACGAAGTTTTGACCAAAACAACTTCAGATCTATGATCAGAGGTGCGCTTTGCTCAACCCTAGTGATGATGTTTACACTGCCTAGCCCTGTCCACCAAAGTGCAGATCTCTTCAGTGATAACTCGTACGCAACAAAGCATTCACTGTACCATACCATGTTCTCACCACAATTAATACTGTAAGGGTATGGTCACACCGTCATACTGAATGCAGTTTTGGAAGCCAAAATCAGGACTGGATCATAAAAGGAGAAAAAGTGTAAAGGACAGATACGACTTCTCCTCTTTTTCTAAATTCACTCCTGGCTTGGACTTCCAAGACTGCATGAAGAAACCTGATGTGGCCATACCCTGGGGCAATCTAGACTTTATTCAATGTAAAGTTATTTATTCTGCCTTGGGTACTATTTATGGATTTCCAGATCTCTGCTTGCAAGTATTCTTACTGCAGTAATTGAACGTGACCCTTCAATCTCTTTTGATGGTGTGATATTAGTGAACAAGAGAGGACTACATGGGCTTCGTAGACATTCCGAAGTATCGTTACGTCCCAATCTTTACTTTCAGACCCAAGCTTATCCGTTACTCTGTAGCTGGCGCACCCCGTCTCCGCCTATCGACCCTTCCTGCTGAAGAGGAACCTTCAAATTAGTAGGGACTTGGTGGTGCGGCACCTATACAACCCACATAGACATTGCTGTCATCAGGGCCACCACCACCCAGATTATTTTGTCTATGCTGACTACCATTTCCTGCCCATGAAGAAGGGAAGGGACACACCAACAACATAGATCCCCCTTTTATAAATTCTGTATGCTGCATTTCCAAGGATTATATTTTTATTCCCTTTTTCTTATCCGTCTCATGAACACAAATGGAAACCTGGCCGATGTATTTTCAATCCTTTTTCTTTTCCAACATCAGATAAGAGAATTACCATACGAAGGAACATGAGACGGCTCGAAGAAACTCAGTGACTGTCGTGTTATCATCAGTAGGCATGTCCATCAATAGCCAGAGTCCGTCTGGAGAGGAATTCCTCTTCCTTACCAGTCTGAATCAACAACTAGTGTTAATAGCTGAGCATGCGATGGCGTCTTTCCCAGCATGAACAATCAGCTGCTGATCAGCTGTTAATGCGGCCGACCTTTCATGTGTCCATTGTTTTTACATTGGCCCCGTTTTGCACCTGTGAGGCGGCTACGTGTTGGCAAAAGACAGAAAGTGACCCCTTTCTCGGTGGTTCGTACATATTTACATACATTAAAGGTGTTTGCAGAATATGAAGGTTGGACTTGAGACGCTTTTAATAAAATAGCCTTGGTCAATAGCCGCAGCTTGTCAAAATGAAAGCCTCGTAGCTATCACAACCAGACCGTCGAGACTTTGAAATTCCTGAATTCCAATATTATTTGCCTGCTGAGAATTACAGTGTTAAACGTTGCAGCCTTTTTTCTTTTTTTTTTTTTTCTTCCTCTCTGGCTCGCACAATCCTTTTTAAAATCAATGGATGGTGAGAACACTTGCAAGTGAAACAAACCTTAGGATTTTTTTTCTTTCCCTTGCATTTGCGCGAATCAATAATGTGAACTTGTAACCTTCCTACTGTGGCTGGTAATATTTTGATAGTATTAAGCAGCATTGAGTCAAAATGCTATAATATGCATATTTCTGAGCTGTAGTTTTTATTTAAATGGTAAATCTGTCATGTGTGTATGTTCGCTTAATGCACTGAGCAATTTATAAACCTGAGTCGTATTAAATCTTTTCACATTCGGCGCTGACTTTTCTTCTGCAGTTAACCATGGCTGCCAACTATCGGTGTATTTACTGACACATCATAAAATTTAAGTCAAATTTTTGTCTATCCCTGGAATAAATTTAGTATTCAGCCTTTTTATTTTATTTTCTTTATAAAATATGCCGTAAGATTGTCTTTTTATGGCCCTTTCTAGAATCTGTTTTAAAGGCTAGAACAACTTTTGCAAAGGAAATGTTTCTTTTGTTCTAATGCAGCTAGATTTTATAATGTCCTCCGACCACTTTGTCTCCACGGCTCCTACGCAGGCCTATGTGTCTCCATAGTAACAGACAACAAACAATCCTGCTGTAGTCGGATCCAACAGTCCTGCTCCCTTTTATCTGCCCACTACTATGAATTTGTATGTAGGGGGATAGCTGGTAGCAAATATCAGACTACACAGGATTTCTGTTGCATTATTTTTCAGTTTAGGAAAATAGAAAAAAATGGCTGTATGATATAAGTATGTGTTCATACCCTTTAAATTTCAGCTGATGGGCACCATGTGTGGCTGCAGGGTTCTCGACTGCAGCCGGCCGCAGCTTGAACAGCTCACGACCGTGCCATGTGGTCATACCCTTAGCAGCAGTGGCATGCCTAAGGTGTTCCACACCTGGGGCACATCCTTTTTCAGGTACACCCCCACATACTTTAAAACACTGTGCCCCCTCACTGTAGTTATGCCTTCGATTTTCCCCTTCACAGTAGTTTTGCTCACACTGAGCCCCCTCAAAGTAGTTATGCCCAAATTGTGCCCCCTCACGGTAGTTATGCCCACACTGTGCCTTCCCATAGTAATTATGCCCTCATTGCACCCCTTCACAGTAGTTATGCCAACATCATGCTTCCTCACAGTAGTTATGCCCTCATTCTGCCCCCTCACAGTAGTTATCCCTTCATTTTGACCCTTCATAGGTAGTTATTGTGCCCCCTTCACATTAGTTATGACCACATTGTGCACCCTTATGGTGGTTATGCCCATACTGTGATGTCTCACAGTAGTTATGCCCTCATTACACCCCTTCACAGTAGTAATATCCACATTGTGCCCCAATTGACAGTAGCTATGCCCACAATGTGCCCCCTCACAAAAGTAATCCTTTTATTGTGCCCCCTCACAGTAGTTAATCTTTCTCTGTGACCCCTTTAGAATAGTAATGCCTTTATTGTGCCACCTTCACAGTAGTGAAGTCTCTATGTGCACCCCCTCCCCAGTGTTAATAAAAAAGAAAAGAACAGTAAATACTCACCTTGTCCCATTCCTGATGATCAGATCTCTGCAGGCACAGATCACGCTGAAGCACTGTGTGAGAGGAGTGTGCAAGCACATTTCCAGGCTAATTCTACACTGTTCGGCAGCGGGATCTGTGCTTGCAGGGCTGAATGGTGAAGCAGGGAGTGCTGGCCTGGAGGAGGAAAGGAGCTGAGTTGTCTTTAAATGAAAAGACAGCCATCTCCCCGCACTATAGAATGAGCACTTCCAACTGTACCTAGGACATATGCCCTCTCTCCTTGGCATACCACTGACCCTTCGGGTACGGCCAAACGGTCAGGCTTCCAAATCCAGTTTTGGAAGCCAAAGCAGGAGTGAATTCAAAACAAGAGAAGTCATCTGTCCTTCTTACCTCCTTTTATGAAACACTCCTGATTTTGACTTCCAAACTGCATCAGGAAAACTGACCATGTGGCCGTGCCCTTACATATTTGTTGAGTTGTCACTGATCTGCATGAAATGTGCAGCACCATGACAAACAGAAATTAAGGATTGCTGGGTTCCAATTTAAAAGAATAGGATGTCTGTGTAAGGCTATACTTTCACACTAGCGTTTTGGTGCATGCGGTTGTATTATTGTAATGGAAGCGTTTTTGCAGATCCATGACGGATACACAAAAAACGCTAATTTGAAAGTAGCCTAAGATATGGAGGTGTTGGTTCCTCCACAGACGAAAATGCACATTGCTTTTTAATAGGTGAGGGTTTCCCCCAGAAATCTCTAACAGGGTATTTGAAAATAAATTTCCCAAATGACACAACCTCTTTAAAGGGGTTGTGCAAGAATGGGGGGGGGGGGATCCAATGCAATCCAATGTAAAAAAATAAAAATAAAAATCTAATGCATATCTCCACAGTGAGACTTTTTGGTTTGACAAAACCCTTACAAATTCCTCCAAAACTCCTTACCGAAGTTGTCAAGTTATGAAAATAATTCATGATACCAAGACAAATCTGATGACATCATCAAGATAATTCTAATTTTAGATAGTCTTCAGGTATACAGTATAGCCTAAAGCATGTATATAAAAGGTATGTTTTAAAGGGTACTACCTTGTGGAAACATTTGTCTGTGTAGCATTACTGTGCCTCTCATGTTTAATGCCTTCAATCAATACAGCCTACAGCATACCTGCAGCAAACTGTCATCAGTGAGGCGGTGTTACTAAGTTTTCAGATTCATTCACGCACTGTGCTAAGCGGTGTCAGATGTGTTCGGCAGCTGCTCATTCCCTGCCTCTGAAGGAACTTATTAGGAAGTTGCAAAACGTTCAATCATTACCAACCACATTGTCCTTAAATGCTGAAATATCATGATAATTGAGAGTAAAAAATAGAAGTTAATTATATAGAAAGATTGAATAAATTATAGGAAGTTAAGCATGCAGAATCTACACTTAGAAATGTAGTACTTTCCTACCATACAATCAACCTGCAGCCATTGGCTCATGAAGGTCCTCAACCTGATATTCCTCCAATGGAAAATTAACTGCCGTAACCCAGCACGGCCATTACACTTTAAAATGATCTCACTCCATTCAAGGAGCTAACTCTGGAACAACTGATAGGTGGGGTACGAATTGTTGGGCTTCCACCAATCTGATCTTAATGACCAATCAATATCAGTTGCCCTTTGACCAATAAAGGTGCTCCACTTCTATAGCTGTCGAACAAGCTATCTATTCTGACTCCAACATGGCAAATTCTACTGTGTCATTATTCAGTTAAAAAAAAACTAGGCCAAATTGCTAAAGTCATGTGTCAAAAACTCAGTACATCCCATGAATCTATAGCACCATTTCTGTAGGACTTTGGCCACTTTCACATCTGCGTTTTCAATTCCGCTATCGAGATCCGTCCTACGACAGTTTTGTCCCTATATATTGTCAACGGGGACAAAACTGAACTGAACGAAACGGAAGGCACCAAAATGCATTCTGTTTAGTTTGGCTGCAAGTAGCGTTTTTCTGTCCGCGATGTGGTGCGGAGCAAGACGGATCTGTCCTGACACACAATGTAAGTCAATGGGGGCGGATCTATTTTCTCTGACACAATAGAAAACGGGTCCGTCCCCCATTGACTTTCAATGGTGTTCATGACGGATGCATGCGGTTGTATTATTGTAACGGAAGTGTTTTTACAGATCCATGGCAGATCCGCAAAAAACACTAATGTGAAAGCAGTCTTTATTCGTCTTTCACATCGTTCTCGGTGGATTCTGGTCCAATCTTCATTAAAACTTTAACTTTAAGCCTTTTGGAGATCATTTCATCTTCAACTTGCTTAACTGTTCACAGTAACAGTAATTTTGACTCTGGGTGCATGCCACTATATTTAAAATGAAGTGCCTTTCTTGTGCTAGTTTACACCACCTTACTTTAAGCCTTTTGCTCATCTCCTTTTTGTGGTCCTTCAGGTGATTCCCCACACCCGTTTTTGCTGGCATTCAAGGTCCTTTGAAGAGGGGATCATGTAGTTTCTCGCCAATAAAACAAAGGGTAAGTTCAACCTGAGAAGGGACTCTTCTCTTCAGGGGCCCTATGGCAGCTGCATGGGTTCCTGTATAATACCCTTGCTCATGGGCGTCCGCAGGGGGGCAAGTGCCCCCCCTTGCCTGGGGCCCTGGAAATCTGTGAATTGAGTTCTGCCTCTGCTCTGCAACTGCTGCACTGCGCAGCGCCGCAGAGTGAGGAGCGGTATCTATCAGGAGCATGCACGCGATCTGATGAATCACCAGGGCCGGGCGTGCATGGCAGTACGAAGCTCCGCCCACATTCCGCATGGGAAAGACATTGCGGAGCCGGAGCAAGAAGAAGAGCCGCCCGCAGTGTGCCGGCCGCTTCAGGACTCCACAACCACAGGCAGCCTGAATGAATGAGCGAGAGCGACACTAACACAGTGAGTGACAGTCAGTGTCACAGACCAGTCAGTGTGACAGTACTCCCTGAGTGTTATGTGTGGGGTGACCAGGCGGTATATGAAGGGGCAATACTGCCTGGTATTATATGGACAGCAGATATGGCATCCTCTGTCTATGGTCAATTCATCCTTCACAAGCACCCTGACTGCCACCTGCTTGGCTATCAGTGAGTGACAGTCAGTCAGTCTCCCTGACCCTGAGTGTTAGGTGTGGGGTGAGTAACTGATAGCCAAGCAGCAGGCAGTGAAGTGCCATGAGAGCCATGCCAAGCAAGTGGCAGTCAGGGTGCTGGTGAAGGATGACCATAGACAGTACTGCCCAGAGGATGCCATCTCTGCTGTCCATATACCAGGCAGTATTGCCCCTTCAATCATATACGGCCTGCCCGCCTGGTCAGGGTGACCAGGCAGGCGGTATATGAAAGGGTAATACTGGTGGTAGGCCTGGTATTCTGCAGACCATCTGCTTGTAAGTTACATATGACAAAAGCCTGGAAGCGTTCAGGTACACAACACAACATTTCATTTGTTGGCGACGAAATGCAAATTAACATATTGCTGAATGCTGAGACTATAACAAAGGGGTGCAAAAATAATATCAAATGAATAGACATTCAAGTGAAATAGGAAGAATTGGTCTTTCCTTTTGTGGTGGCTTCCTATTTTAAAGTTTAGTCCCTGTACACAAACGGGGTTCCGTTCCACCCTCTTATATCTACAGTTAGGCTTCATACACGTGCCCGTTTCAATGTCAATAAAATTATGCCCTTGTTGTCTATGAACACATAACAAAGAGCAAAGATCATTCAGATAATTAGATGCCTCCATGGACATACACGTTTGGCACATCAGCACTTATTTCAGAGGGAACAGTAGGAGCAACTCAATTCAATGTCAATTTTTTTCTCCTTGCATAAGTAATCTGGAAATGTTGGGGTGGATTCCAGAGCTGGTCTTATAGAAGACAAGGCCTTGGATATGTCCTTGATGGTCTAGGCCAGTGAAGAGGTCATTGTTAAAGTCTGTGATGACCCTAGTTAATGAAAATTTGCATGCTTGGTTAGAGAAAGTTTACATCTTGGTTTTCTCTTGTGGTCTATTTCTTGGGACCCTTAGGTAACTGTTGACAACTGCCAAGATTGCCCTCCTTTAAAACTGACCCTGCTGGACAATATAGACAGTGAAATCAATTCCTATTGACATTTTAAGAGGAGACCAAAATTACAAAAATGTAATTTTTTTTTTTTTCAAAGCTTGCTCTAAAGATGCTTTATATGAAAATAAAATCCAAGAAGCTAACAACATAGTACATAAGGCTGAACAAAGACATGTGTCCATCCAGTTCGGCCTGTTATCCTGCAAGTTGATCCAGAGGAGGGCAAAAAAAAAAAAAAACAACCTGTGAGGTAGAAGCCAATTTCCCCACTTTAGGGGAATAAAAAATTCCTTCCCGACTCCAATCAGGCAATCAGAATAACTCCCTGGATCAATGACCCCTCTCTAGTAGCTATATCCTGTAATATTATTACACTCCAGAAATACATCCAGGCCCCTCTTGAATTCCTTTATTGTACTCACCATCACCACCTCCTCAGGCAGAGAGTTCCATAGTCTCACTGCTCTTACCGTAAAGAATCCTCTTCTATGTTTGTGTCCAAAGCTTCTTTCCTCCAGACGCAGAGGATGTCCCCTCGTCACAGTCACAGTCCTGAGGATAAATAGATGATGGGAGTGATCTCTGTACTGACCCCTGATATATTTATACATAGTAATTAGATCTCCCCTCAGTCGTCTTTTTTCTAAAGTGAATAACCCTAATTTTAATAATCTTTCAGGGTACTGTAGTTGCCCCATTCCAGTTATTACTTTAGATGCCCTCCTCTGGACCTTCTCCAGCTCTGCTATGTCTGCCTTGTTTACAAGGGCCAAGAACTGTACACAGTACTCCAGGCTGTGTGAACAGGGCTATAAAAATGGATGATAGAAAGACCTTAAAATGTTGTCAAACATGAATCCAGACATTCTTTGTTGTTTGATGTGAAAGCAACTCAAAGTAATTCATCCACATCAGACAACAAATTGACATTCTCGACAGCCTATAGCCATACGTTTAATAAAATAAGAGAGATATTTTTAAGTATTTGCCAGTGTTTAAAGGGGTTGTCCGGGTTCAGAGCTGAACCCGGACATACCCCTATTTTCACCCCGGCAGCCCCCCTGAGCCTAGCATCGGAGCATCTCATGCTCCGATGCGCTCCAGTGCCCTGCGCTAGATCGCGCAGGGCACAGGCTCTTTTGTTTTTAATAACACACTGCCGGGCGGTAACTTCCGCCCAGCAGTGTGTTCGGTGACGTCACCGGCTCTGAGGGGCGGGCTTTAGCCAAATCCCGCCCATCAGTGCCGGTGACGTCACCGGGGTTCCTGTCAGCCCCATGGAGAGCCCGGTACGTCACCGGAACTCTGAAAAATGCCTTTGCCCTGCGCGATTTAGCGCAGGGCAAAGGAGAGCATCGGAGCATGAACTGCTCCGATGCTCATGTCAGGGGGGCTGCCGGGATGAAAATGGAGGGCTGTCCAGGTTCAGCTCTGAACCTGGACAACCCCTTTAACCGGGGTGAGATAAACTGCTGCTGTTTTTGAACAGGGCTGCAGATGTGTAGCTAGGAAAGGCAAAAGCCTAGCCAATATCTTGTCACCTGGTCTATTTAACTCCAGATCTTCCAATAGAAATTGACTTTCGCAAAAGGGATTTTTTTCCATGTGGGGGATCTGGTAACAATTGTAATTTTGCAAAAAATAAATAAAATGCTGATTTTAAATACTTTTATCATAGTTTTTCATATTAAATCTTTCATCAATTGTGATAGTACTTTTATAGTTTATGCAGCTCACTGCAAACAATGTGATTCACTTTATATAGGACTTACAACTAGGAAGGTTAACAGACGCATAGCCCATCATATAGCATATATCAGTAAATATCAACGTGAGACCTCTGGAGTTGCCAAACATTTTCTGACACATCATTGAAGTGCTTTGGATTATTTTTCTTTTTTTTGGTATTGAAAGGGTTACCAAGTGTGACAGGGCAGGGATTGTCAGCAACTCTTATTTATAAGAGAGGGTTTTTAGGATACATGCTCTAAATACAAGGTTTCTAAAGGTCATGAATTGAAAAATGTATTTAAAGGAGTTGTCCCCCAAGAAAAATATTCTACAGTTTTCAAACCAGCACCTGGATCTGAATACTTTTGTAATTGCATGTAATAAAAAATGTAGCCACTGAGTTATTCAATAAAATGTATCTGTATAGCGCCACCTGCTGTTTTCTTCTTATTATTTTTTTGTCCTGCTCACTGAGATGGTCGCACATGCTCAGTTTCATCCTTCAACTGCCTCCTCAGCTGTGATAGGGAGAGTATGGACACGCCCCCTTTGCTGCAGCAGAAAAAAACACTCCCATTGATCTGTCAGCTTGATATAAATCTAGCAGAGCAATTAATGTGAGGTACAGGGCTGGTTCTAGCTTTGTTAGAAAGAGATTGTCATGTACTATATGATGGCTGATTTTCATTTTTTACATTAGTCACAGTAGAACCCTTTTAATGTATTTTTAGGAATTATTCACCAATTACTTATAATTTTGCATTATTTTGCTCCTGCGTTCAAGTGTTCACTATTATATGCTTCGCATGTCATCATTTCCAGTTTGTCCTGTGATTGGTCCACTGTGTATTTTGAATTCACCATGATGTCCAATGTAAGTCATGCTATGAGTAAGCAGACAACTGTGCTAAACACATAAGCAATATTATGGACTTTTTATGATCATGCACCCCATATCTGTTATTATTATTTTTATTTTTTTTGCATTAATTAAGTATCAAGGATTTCTTAAGAGACTGGGTCTACCATTATTGTTTGTTAGAAAAAACTTTGTTTAAAATACTAACATTCATAAAGTCAGCTTTTCCTCTCTCACCCCCCCCCCCCCCCTTCAGACCTCTTCAGGAATTTTTCTATGGTCAAAAATTGCATGGAATGTTTTCGTTGATGTTGGGTCTGGAGATATGAGACTTAACCATGAATGATCCACTGTTTAAACCTAATTTTGACAGCACTGCAGATGATCGAATAGTTACTACTGTGCAGTGGCAATGACCACTCATGGGAATAAGACAGAGGGAAACATATTCCTTCAAACTGGTTAAAAAAAATCACATTAACTGGTTAGTGAATGGAAATCAAAAAAGAAAGCTCTTAACATTTGCCATCAAAAATATCTATGGGCCAGGAAATCGGTTTTAAGTTGTGACACCAATTGCTAACTTGTTTCCAGTGTTAAATTTCAAAAATTCTCATCGCTTAAAGCAAACCATGATTTTGTATATTTTCTGTATTGTCTAGTTCAACTGAATTGAATGTATGGTGCCAAAACTTTGGTTCAGGACATTTGCAGGTAGGTAGGCAAATTATCACACTTTCCAAAAAGAAAGCTAAACCTCTAATGCCACTAGATGTAAGATAGCCATGCTATCTCAATGTTCAACCTTTTAAACAGGACTTGAGACATAACTTAGTATTGCAGCCAGCTGTTTTAGGGTGACTGCCCCTCGTCAGTGCAGAGCAGAGAGCCCTGGTTTAACAGGTTAGAGGCATTTGTCAAGATTCAAAAGCTACTATTTTTCCTTGTGGACAGCACCTAGTACAGGGATCAGCAACCTCCGGCACTCCAGGTGTTGTGAAACTGCATTTCCCATCATGCACACTTGCATGGCTGTTCTCTGAACTCCCATAGAAGTGAATGGAGCATGCTGGGAGTTGTAGTTTGACAACAGCTGGAGTTCCGAAGGTTGCTAATCCCCGGCCTAGTAGATGTAAGAAGTATAGGGCTGGCAATGCTCCTCTAGGAAAAGGGTATGCAAATGAGCACTTGGACTACTAAGCTTTGGTGCAATAATGACTGGATAAGATGTGCATCACATGGCATAATGTGTCAGCATCACCATCATCATCAACTAGTGTAGAAATAATTTCATATCTGCCAAGTAACCCAAGACTCTCAGATTTCTAAAATTAGACATGTCCAAAAATGTATATACAAAGCATGTAAAGGGGTTTTATCTGAATTTACTATTGATGACCTATTCTTAATACAGGTCTTTAATATCAGATACGTGGGGGTTTGACTCCCTACACCCCTGCTAATCAGCTGCTTGTATTGGCTATAAAGCCTGAATGAGGATCTAGAACTAAATATCTCCATACCTGGTTACTGCAGATGAATGGAAGCTGCACTGCAGAAACCAGGCACTATACACTATACAGCTTATGGAGCTGTGTAGTTTTGGTTACTTCATTACAGCTAGAAAAAAAAAAAAAGCTGATTAGGGGGTGTTGAGAGTCGGATCCCTGGCTGATCTGATATTGATTACTTATCCTAAGGATAGGTTATCACTAAGTTAGTCTTGCCCAGTGTAGAAAACCCATGTGCATATACAATATGAAAGATTTCTGAGTGAATAGAGAGGGGTGTCCTCTGTTTAGGATTCTCATCTACTGACCAGAGTGGACAAACAGCATCTCTTGCTTTGGGGATATTGTCCTGCACTGAATTACACAAAGAACATTGACTTAAAGGAGTTGTCCCACAAAAAATAATCTACAGTTTTCAAACCAGCACCTGGATCTGAATACTTTTGTATTTGCATGTAATTAAAAACTTAGCATAGCCAGTGAGTTATTGAATAAAATGTATCTGTATAGCGCCACCTGCTGTTTGATCTTTTTTCTGATTTCTTTGTCCTGCTCACCGAGATGGCCGCACATGCTCTGTGATTGGGAGAGAGCTGCAGCAGAAAAGACACGCCCCTTAATCTGCATAAAAAAAGACACTCCCCTTGAGCTGTCAGCTTGATATAAATCTAGCAGAGCAATGAATGTGGAGATCTGTGGATCCATGTGAGATACAGGGCTGGTTCTAGCTTTCTTAGAAAGAAATTGTCATGTTTGTACTATATGATGTCTGATTTTCATTTTTTACATTAATCATGGGATTTCCCCTTTAAATAGGTGCGGTGTAATATTTAATATCCTCTATGAGAGTGCAGCAGAAAAACTGAATAGTTACTTCTAGATAATTGCAGCTGATCACTGGGCAGGAGCGGACTGGCCATAGACTCTACAGGGGAAATTTCCCAGTGGGCCAATGACATCCTGATGCTCTCAGCATTAATAAATGTTAGGAGCATCAGGTACTTATGCACCTAGCCAGTGACCACAGGTGCCCTCCTGAATTCAACCTTCAACAGGATGTGGAAACAGTTGAATACCGCAGCAGGGTCAGCAGTATTCTGTGCTACACTGTGCTATTTGGTTCTGCTAGGGCAGAACTTTGTGCTGCTCTAAGGTACTGCTCTTATCCATGCCTGTCTTCTGTCAATTAGGACCTGCCTACAACATGGGGCCACGTTTAGTGTTTTTACTCCTGTCACTGGTGATCATTGTAGAAGAACACTTTGTGATCTACTTATTGTCAAGCAGGGGTGTAGCTATAGGGGGTGCAGTGGTAGCAGTCGCTACCGGGCCCAGAAGCGTGAAGGGGCCCAAAGACACTTGTGCCGCATAAGAAGACACACAAAGCACTGAGGGAAGAAGGGCCCAAGCTGAACTCTTGCACCGGGGGCCATGAGCCTTTAGTTATGGCCCTGTTGTCAAGGGACTCTTCAAAGCAGTAGGGATTGTCCATATATGAGAACCCCTCAAATTTAAAGCCTAAACTAAAAAAAAAATCTGGAAAATTCAGGTTTAACTGTAGTTATTACCAACATCCTATTATCTTTAGATGACATGGGAATCATGAAGCCACAATGTACAGTTGTTTTTGGATGATCCCTGCTGCAATAACGCATATACAGCACATGCATTCAGCAGTGATGAGATCCCAACTCAAGGCTTGAATTTGGGTATAAGGTAAATAAGTAAAATTAGTTTTGTCATGCACATTTGAATGAAAAACCATTATCTGAACATCTATGTCTTGTATAACATATTGTACCATACATTGCAGAGAAGTTGCATGCATATTGGAGGAAGAGCTGCATCAATGGTCTCCAACCTCTGGTTTCCAGCAATTGATAAACTACAATTCTGTTGCTGACATACAAACGCACAATGATTGTAGAACCACTGTGCTAAGTAACCGGTTTGATGTTAGACTAAACTCTAAGGGCATTATTCTAGCACTGCAACTGGCCCACTGTCAAGGCGTCTGTGGTATCCCTTGCCCCTTAGGATGTTTCTACGAAATATGTCCCTCTTATAGAGCAAGTAAAAGTGACGCCAGTTGCAGTTAAGCAATTAGGACATGGAGTCCCTTTGTAGATGGTAGTGCTGGTACCCAGGGTAGGATTGCATACAATATCTTTAGATGTTGTATACATGTGTCATGGTGCTCCTACCTGGATATCCTTGGATCCCAGACGTGAAGTGGTCAGAAGCAGTGCAAAAAGGGTAGTTGAACTTGGATGATGAATAAGTAGAATAAATGGAGTCCAGACTTGTATGAATGTAAAACACAGCTTTACTTGGCATAAAACAGTAATCCAAACAGTTTCCAAACTTTATCTTGGTCATCAGCAGGTATTGGCTTATTCTGGCAGGCAAACACTTCTGCAACAATCCCAGCTCTGCTATGCTAGCTGGTGTAAATAGGAACTTATCCTCTTTGGCTGGAACTTGGTTTAGCTGTCTGTAGTCTGTCTCTTACTTTAATCCTAGGAACTTCTTGTCCTGGCTTTAAGTACCTCAAGCTCTAGCTTCAGCTTGGATGAAGGCAATGCAAGCCCAGGAGGGGACAAGCAACCATGAAGACTTCAGAGGCAGGGCCTTTGGGCACAGCAGATCAGGCAGAGCTCTGCTGGCTGACAAACAACCTCTCCCTGAGGAGGGTAGGCTAGACTGCACACTAACTAATTCATCCCTCTCTAGAGAAGGGAATAAAATGGAAGAAGGGTTCTATTCTATCTAACATAGCTCTGCACAGATTGCCGCCACCTGCTGGTAAACCAGGCACATTACATATTAACAGTAGTTTAAAAGGAAATATGAATACACACATTGCAGGAAATGACATTAAATATCAGAAATGACACAAGATGCACCAACCAAGATAGTGGGGGTACAAAGGAGTTGGTAATTCCCACTCTGGGGTATTACAGCACCTCCCCAGTATTCACCCTTTAACTCCTGCACATGGATGTCGACATTCACTGCAGGTTAGCAGCCAGACCGCTACCTCCTGGGATGATCCTGGTGTAATTGGCAGCTGACCTACTTAGGTAAGAAACATTAGTGCAAAACACCAGAGCCAGAGGTGAATACAAGGCAAATACAGTCATGGGACAAAACATGGAGCACAGGCAGATGGACAGATCAGGAAGCCAGACGTGTGGACTTAATGCACATGGACACACGTACTTTAGGAACAGACTTCAGGAATTTGGACACAAACAGAGAAAGATCTCAAAACTTTCAAAACTCCAACACTGGGAATAGACATCCAAAAGGATCAAAGCAAGACATGGCATGGTTGCACAACCAGGGCAGGTTACAGCACTCAAGAGACATCTACCAAACTGACATAGAAATTAGGACTATAGCAGACTTAACAAACTGACAAACTGTCAGACAGATGCAGATACCCACACAGCGAGGGAATGATTAACCCATGCACTACAATACTGAGAAGGGATACAACCACTTTGGCACAATTCACACCACAAGTAAACGGGACCAGGAAACACAGAGCAGTGGCAACATGAACCACCACTGAACACAACACAGTAAGTCCAAGCCCACAAGTAACGGACTTTGGCACGGACAGTACAATGGTACAAGTGAAAGGTCGTCATAACAAATTTACAACATACTTTGACATTCCATATTTGTCGGGACATACTGGGGGTTGTAGTTTTGCAACAGCTGGAGATCCACAAGTTGGAAATCAATGGCTTACATAATCATGACAATTGAAGGCATCCTGGACAAGAGCATTGCTGAGATGGTACTGTAGTAAAGGGATATAGAGGACAGTTGTCACTTTACTACAGGTTTGGTAATATTTATGCTTTATCCTAACAATCATCTGCACACATCATATGTCCTAGGGCTCAGTCATTTGCTGAGAAGTACCTGAGTGTACTTGTATAGTAGATCATAGACTATGTACCCAGTGGCGGATTACAATAGGGACGTTCGGGTCGGCAGCCCCGGGCCCAGCACCGCTGGGGGGCCCAACGCTGACCCGAACGCCCACATACTGCGGCGGGGCACAGGAGCGCATAGCTCCCTGTCCCGTCGCCGATCTCCGGCATTCACCGCATAGGCCTCAGGCCTTGTAGGCCTGAGGCCTATGCGGTAGTGAAATCCCGGCGCAGGCGTGCGTGATGACGTCATCGCGCGCCTGTGCCGGGACGCAGCACTGTGACGCGCCTGACTCATCCCGCCCGCCTTCCTCTGCGAGCAAGCGCCTGGCCCTGGACATAGGTGAGTATTTATTTTTTCATTTTTTGTTCATTTTTTTATTTAATTTGCCTACTTGGGGGGGACACAGGAGGACCTATTAGGGAAGATAAATCGATTACATGGGGGGGAATGTGGGGGCTGTATGGGGCCAAATTATTATGGGAGGGAATACTATGTGGGGGCAAATTACTAGATGGGGCAGTGTGGGGGCAAATTATTATGAGGGAATACTATGTGGGGGCAAATTATTATGGGAGGGACTACTATGTGGGGGCAAATTACTAGATGGGCAGTGTGGGGGTAACTATTGTGTGGGGGCAATTTGCTGTGTGGGGGCAAATTATTATGGGAAGGACTACTATGTGGGGGCAAATTTCTATCTGGGGTAGTGTGGGGGAAACTATTGTGTGGGGGTAATTGCTATGTGGGGACTATGTGGGGGCAAATTACTATGTGGGGGAAACTATTGTGTGGGGCAGTGTGGGGGAAATTGCCATGTGGGGACAGTGTGGGGTAATTGCTATGTGGGGACAGTGTGGGGTAATTTCTATGTGGGGACAGTGTGGGGTAATTTCTATGTGGGGACAGTGTGGGGTAATTTCTATGTGAGGGCAATTTACTATGTGGGGGCAAATTACTATGTGGGGGCAGTGTGGGGAAAACTATTGTGTGGGGGCAAATTATTATGGGAGGGAATACTATGTGGGAACAAATTACTATGTGGGGGCAAATTATTATGAGAGGGACTACTATGTGGGGGCAAATTACTAGATGGGGCAGTGTGGGGGCAAATTACTAGATGGGGCAGTGTGGGGGCAAATTACTAGATGGGACAGAGTGGGGGCAAATTGCTATGTGGGGGCAGTGTGGGGAAATTGCTATCTGGGGACAAATTACTATATGGGGCAGTGTGGGGGCAAATTACTATGTGGGGGAAACTATTGTGTGGGGGAAATTGCAATGTGGGGACAGTGTGGGGTAATTTCTGTGTGGGGTAATTTCTGTGTGGGGTAATTTCTATGTGGGGACAGTGTGGGGTAATTGCTATGTGGGAAAATTGCTATGTGGGGGCAAAATACTATGTGGGGGCAGTGTGGTGGAAATTACTATGTGGGGGCAGTGTGGTGGAAATTACTATGTGGGGGCAGTGTGGGGAAAATTACTATGTGGGGGCAGTGTGGGGCAAATTACTATGTGGGGGCAGTGTGGGGCAAATTACTATGTGGGGGCAGTGTGGGGCAAATTACTGTGTGGGGGCAAACTACTATATGGGGGCAGTGTGGGGCAAATTACTGTGTGGGGGCAAACTACTATATGGGGGCAGTTTGGGGGAAATTACTGTGTGGGGGCAAATTACTATGGGGGGATTACTATGTGGGGGCAGTGTGGTGGAAATTACTATATGGGGTGTTGCTATTGGGGAGGCACTATAGGGGCAATTCTATTATTTCTGGGGACACTATACAGGGATTATTGCCTGGAGCACAATAGAGGGTGGTATTATTACTGGGGGTCTCTAGGGGACATTATAGCTGCTGTGGACATTATAGGGACATTTGGGGTAATTTATCAAACTGGTGTAATGCAGAACTGGCTTAGTTGCCCATAGCAGCCAATCAGATTCCACCTTTCATATTTGACAGCTCTTTTGGAAATCGAGTTCTACTTTACACCAGTTTGATAAATTACCCCAATTATATCTATCAGGGTCACTATTTTTTCAGCAGTATAGTTCCTGGGGCATTGGGGAGCACAACGGGCACAGTATTGGGGGTGGCAGGATGACACTGTGGGGACACCAGGATGAGGAGGTTGATGGAAAATTTGAGAAATCTAACGTGTCTGTGTTACAAACTGTAGAGACGAGATGCGGCTAAAAGAATTTGCCATGGTGGTCTGGGTCAAATGGAGGAGAAAAGGAAATAAAAGGTCTACATGACAGGAGATGTCACTGGATGTAAGAGGTATGTGGTGCTGTATTCTCCTCCATGTCTTTTTTATTACAATTATATGTATTTAAAATTTGACGACCAAATTTTTCAGTTTAGGACCCAATTTGGGGTATTTTTTTTTTGTCTGAAGATGTCATATGGCCTAAGAAGAGACTGTGGCGCTCATAAGGCACCGCAGCCTCTTCATACAAAAAATAAATAAAAATAAACTAAAATGGAGGGGGGGGGGCCCAAGTTGGGTAGACAGCCCCGGGCCTATCATGCACTTAATCCGCCCCTGTATGTACCACATGCAATATGGTATGCAGTATGCAATGTCAGCTAGGTATTGTCATGTCATGAATGAAGCATGCACTTGCAGAGTAAGGGCTCTTTCACACCTGCGTTATTGTTTTCCGGCATAGAGTTCCGTCGCCCAAAAAACTGAAGACTTGCCGCAAAGCCGGATCCGGAATGAATGCCCATTGAAAGGCATTGATCCGGATCCGGCCTTAAGCTAAACGTCGTTTCGGCGCATTGCCGGATACGACGTTTAGCTTTTTTAGAGTGGTTACCATGGCTGCCAGGACGCTAAAGTCCCGGCAGCCATGGTAAAGTGTAGCGGGAAGCGGGGGAGCAGCATACTTACCATCCGTGCGGCTCCCGGGGCGCTCCAGAGTGACGACAGGGCGCCCCAGACGCATGGATGACGTGATCGCATGGCACGTCATCCATGCGTATGGGGCGCTCTGACGTCACTCTGGAGCGCCCCAGGAGCCGCACGGATGGTAAGTATACTGCTCCCCGCTCCTACTATGGCAACCAGGACTTTAATAGCGTCCTGGCTGCCATAGTAACACTGAAAGCATTTTGAAGACGGATCCGTCTTCAAATGCTTTCAGTACACTTGCGTTTTTCCGGATCCGGCGTGTACCTCCGGCAAGTGGAGTACACGCCGGATCCGGACAACGCAAGTGTGAAAGAGGCCTAAGGACGTAATATTACCAGTTTGTGTGGCATCATCTGGAATATGCAGTTCAGTTCTGGGCCCAGTTCATAGAAAGCACTGGAGATATAAAATGTATAAAGAAGAGGCATAGAGTATCTTATCTGTGAGAAAATAACAGAGAAGAGGCATCTAAGGGGGGCATAATTAACCTATACAAATATATAAGTGGCCCATGCAAAAAAAACACATTGAAAAGCTGTTCCATATAAACTTCACTCAAAAGACAACGTGGCACTGCCTCTATCTGTAGAAAGAAAAGTTTAGTCACTTAAGGAATGTGTCATCAGAAAATGGCCTATTGTTTAAAAATCACATTTTTATTTAGTTTTTAGATGTCATTTTTAATTTTTCATGTCAATATCTATATTTAGATAAAAACCATAACATTTTTCAGTTTTCACACTGGCCACTAAGTCCATTATAGGTACCACTTCTTGGTCTGTACTTTACTGCAGTTGTCTGCTTATCATTACAAGTGAGGCAACAATGACAGATGTCAGCTATATATGCAGATAACACATGATCCACCATTCACAATAGGCGATTGTCAAAGCTTATCTATTTTTTCCTTGTACAATGACCTCCTCACAGGGCACAGAGCAGGCCTAGAAACATCTCCCATAGCAGGCAATGGGGTCACCCCCAGACCATTGTGTCGATGGACCATGGGGCTGCCGTAAAGCAATTTTCTTAATGATTTCTAAATGCTGTCAAGGACAGCTCAGGCATGATGACCGCCGCAATCATCATGTTCATTAAATAGAATTATTAACAATATCTGCAATCAGAAAATAAAAGCTAATTAGAGAAAAAGATTGTCTGTATATAAAAATTGGTGACACATTCCCTTTAAAGTACTATTGACATTAGTTTTTCTTTTTTTTTTACATTCCATATATTCACCAGAAAATGCTCCTGGCTTATGTGTTAAATGGAGGCTGTGATGGTTTTATCTGTTGCTCATGGCTGTAGTGGCATCCATTTACCTCATACACCATGAAAAGCTAACAGATG
The DNA here is from genome assembly GCF_014858855.1 of Bufo gargarizans. Classification (NCBI taxonomy): domain Eukaryota; kingdom Metazoa; phylum Chordata; class Amphibia; order Anura; family Bufonidae; genus Bufo; species Bufo gargarizans. Next base: position 692,203,155 of record NC_058080.1, on the reverse strand, counting down.
CCTGTGACGGATGCCAGACCATGTCATCTGTCACCTATGGACTACTGTGTTAAAAAAGTATACTGGGATGGAATAGTGCAGTCTATTAAATACTCAATACCCTTTTTGTGTTGCTTTTGTGTTGCTGATGTATAATGGCCAGACTGAGGCCAACAGGATTGCACTTCTGACTAATGGACCCCTATGGAGCTTTCCTAGTGTACACGCTAAATATAATGGGACCTTACATTCCCTTCATCCACAATGTCTGCCATCATTTGGTTAAATTTAATGGGCATGTGCCTTTTTTCAACTGTAATAACTATGTCATTTAAAAAAAAGTTTTTTAGAACCAATCAACCCACCTCATATGGTTCAATCCCGCTGGCATCTTCCTCTTCATCCCCGGCGGTTCCCAACCCCCAGAGTAGTGATGCTACTTCAATGAAGCCTGCTTTCTGCCTGTAATGTCTACCTATGTCCATAGGGCCCATGCATGTACTCCTTCTGTCTCTTTAAGGGCCATATGCATGCACACTAATCTTCCCCAGCCAATGCGTGGTTACCCTGGGGTACTTTAGGCACCATTCCTGTGGGAGGGTGCCTGAGTAATACGTTGCTGTTTGCTAGTTTCCTACTATCATGCCATCTGTGCCATCTTTGCTTACCTGTATGGTGTATCTGACCTCTGCCTGTTTTGTGTTCTGACCCTAAACTACACACATTGGATTGCATGTCCTCTGCCTGCCATGACCTGGTCCTGTCCCTTACTGCTGTTATTGCCAGATCCCTCAGCACCCTGCTCTGCTTTTCCCTGCACCCAGTGGGTCAGCTGTCACTTTATTCAAGACTACTCCAAGAGTTAGTGGCCTGATGGTTCCCCTGTATAACAGTTAAAGGGTGAACACCTAAGGAGAAGCCCATAGCCAAATTTCTTCAAGTGACACAGTGGGTTCACACCCACTTGATCATAGTTCCCAATATGCTTATCATCGCTGAGTTGCATAGAACGGCTGCTCTGGAACCCAGCCATATGACACTCCCCAATTTGAAACTTCAACCTCCACCAATGTCACATACTTCACATACGTCACATACTTGGTCTACGAACGGGATATCGCTTCCACACCCCGAAACGGAAGTGGTGCTGTGAATGGGGCCAGAACTCTTCATCTACCTGGCACATGCAGAAACACCTGAATACTACTCATCTGCTCTTGTGCCTGAGAAGAATAGTTCACAGGACCTCCTCATCCTGGGCTGTGGAAGTGATGTCCTCAATCATAGACTATGACGTAAGCAAATATAGGTTTTTCTAAAAAGAGGTGTCACTTGACCAAGGTTCCAGAGTGGCTGATCCACACAGATGGTAAGTTTAATGGAAACTTCTTTTTTTGCAGACAAGATATGATTAATTAAAATGGGTTCCTGAGTCCTGGAAACCACCCATTAAACACTAGAAAACCTTTACTCAACATAGGCCTCAATTTTTTCATTTTTAATACACCATGATATGACATACTTGAGCATCATTGACTGGTTCCTGTTTTATTGACTGTTTTATTACCTTTAATGATGTTGACACTCTTGTTTGCCACTTGTTGTACAATTGTCCTGAACACATCCAGTAGAAGTGGTCTGTTCCTCTGTTTCTACTTGTGATAACAACAATGTCAGCAGGAGGTGGGGGATGTGAATTCCTGTGTCCTGCCCAGACTATACTGCTGCTCTTATCCAGTGTCATTCACACAGATACAATGGGGGGGGGAGATCTTTCCATTTTATCGCATTAGGCAGCCAACACATCTCCATTATCACATCCAAATCCAACCCAACAAATCAACCGCCAACCTGCACTACATGGACAGTGGCTACAGTGGAGCAATGTACTAAACGTATTTTATTATTTAGTAAATGGCTGATTTTGGAGGGGGCAGAATTGGGCAAGTCTTATCTGCTAATTACTGTTTTGCTTAGTGCCGGTCTGCTGATGTGTTATCTGAACACAATTTCTACATTCCAAGTTCAGCTTATCAGATTTCTGGAAAGGTAATTTGAGTAGGAAGTGTCAACATGGCTGAAGATTATAGACCACACGATAAACAAAACAAAGGTATTTTCATGCAATTTGCTTAGAGGATAGCAAGTACATGATAAATCTCGTGACCATTCTGCTGAAAGACTCTGCAATCACAAATAAAATCTAGCCGTTCACAGATTTTCTTAGCTGTACTTGTTATACCAGAATGCAGGAATGTAAAGGTTAAATATGTTGTGTCCCGAGAACTTATATAAAAGTAAAACATTTACAAACTAGAATGAAGACCTGGAAAAAATATTTTAAACTGAATTGATTAAATAGATGTCCATTTTTTCAGATGTAGCAGAGATGAATCTATCACTTGGCACCGCATGTATATTATATTTTTACACAATGCTATAGGTACTCTAAATAATCCCAAAAAGACTCAGATTTACTAATTTATCGGCTTCAAAAATTGTATAAAAAACATGGTGCACCAGTTGCAACTAGATTCAGTTAAAAAAAATCCAAAATTATAGCATAGTTGGTATGGCATATGGCATAGATGATAAATCTCCCCCATCGTTCACAGATGTGGTATCTGATGAAGCACAGTAAAGAGTTTTTGGAATCCGACACCTGAGTATGAAATAGGAGGAATAGGAAGGTAGAGTGTCATAGATGCTAATGTGTACAGCATTATGGCTTCATACAGAACTGATCCATAAATGGGGGTTTCTGGGAATTAACCCTTTTTTCTACCCCGTGACAGTTTTCGCCCTCCTGTCCAGGCCATTTTTTTGCAAATCTGACATGTGTCACTTTATGTGGTAATAAATTTGGAACACTTTTACTTATCCAAGCCATTCTGAGATTGTTTTCTCGTGACACATTGCACTTCATGATAGTCATAAATTTGAGTCAATATATGTCAGCTTTATTTATGAAAAAAATCCCATATTTACCCAAAATTTAGAACAATTCACAATGGCACAGTTTTTTTTTTTTTTTTACAACATTCATCTGACAGGATAGATCATGTGATATTTGTATAGAGCAGGTTGTTATGGACGCAATCAAATATGTCCATTTTCTTTGCTTATTTGCTTCAGTTTTACATAAAGACAAAAAACTCACTGAAAAAAGTGGCCTAAACGGGTGAAGATGGTCCAAATGTGGCGTGTCTATAACCGGGGGAGCAATTCCTCCGCAGACAACGGCAATCCCCAGCAAAAAATGCGTACAAAGGTGGATGACGGGGCGGACCTCATGCACCACAAGAACATCTTACACAAAAATGATGCATTGTGCAGATGAAAAAAAAAACATACAAAAATCACTGCAAAAAATGCACCAAAATGATACGCAACGGACAAAAACCAAAATGATACTCAACTGACAATACTAGCCAATTCCTCAGGCCGATGTTAAAAGCTAAGAACTTTGCCAATATCTTCCAGTTAGGAAGATATCGGAACCCCTCATGCACCACGTCACGGTGTGTCAGCGCCCATGGGGTCCTACCACTCAACTGCCCGTGGTGTGTGAACAGGGTCTGAATCAGTGCTAGAAATCAACTCACAGCCAGACTCTCACATGCCTCCATAGTGGTATCACCAATGCACTGTGAGGTAGGAGCCACACCCACAACAGACCATGTGACACAGAAGCTACCAGGTGCAAAAGAATATTACCAACAAAATAAAGTGGCACATTCCAAAAACTTACTGAAAAAAGTGGCCTAAACGGGAGAAAATGCTCCAAACTTTTAACATCGGCCTGAGGAAAAATGCATACAATGGAGCATGCCGAGGCGGACCTCATGCACCACAAGAACATCTTATACAAAATGATACATTGTGCAGATGAAAAAATATACATACAAAAATCACTGCAAAAAATGCACTAAAATTATACACAACTGACAATACTAGCCAATTCCTCAGGCCGATGTTAAAAGTTTGGAGCATTTTCATCCTACCTCACAGTGCATTGGTGATACCACTATGGAGGCATGTGAGAGTCTGGCTGTAAGTTGGTTTCTAGCATTGTTCAGACCCTGTTCACACACCACGGGCAGTTGAGTGGTGAGACCCCATGTGGGCTGAGACACCATGACGTGGTGCATGAGAGGCTCCGATATGTTCCTGACTGGAAGATATTGGCAAAATTCTCAGCTTTTAACATCGGCCTGAGGAATTAGCTAGTATTGTCAGTTGCGTATTATTTTGGCGCATTTTTTGCAGTGATTTTTGTATGTATATTTTTTCATCTGCACAATGTATCATTTTGATCATTTTGTGTAAGATGTTCTTGTGGTGCATGCGGTCCGCCCCGGCATCCTCCATTGTATGCATTTTTGCTGGGGATTGCCGTTGTCTGCGGACCGCATGCGGAGGAATTGCTCCCCCGGTTATAGACACGCCACAGTGTCTGGGTTTGGAGCATTTTCACCCGTTTTGGCCACTTTTTTCAGTGAGTTTTTTGTCTTTATGTGTATGGAATGTGCCACTTTATTTTGTTGGTAACATTCTTTTGCACCTGGTAGCTTCTGTGTCACATGTTCTGTTGTGGGTGCGGCTTCTGTGTCACATGGTCTGTTGTGGGTGCGGCTCACAGCTTTATTCTACCTCACAGTGCATTGGTGATACCACTATGGAGGCATGTGAGAGTCTGGCTGTGAGTTGGTTTCTAGCACTGATTCATACCCTGTTTACACACCACGGGCAGTTGGTAGGACCCCATGCGTGCTGAGACACCGTGACCTGGTGCATGAGGGGCTCCGATATGTTCCTGACTGGAAGATATTGGCAAAGTTCTCAGCTTGAGGAATTGGCTAGTATTGTCAGTTGCGTATTATTTTGGTCCATTTTTTGCAGTGATTTCAGTTTTACATAATATCATTTTTTTATTATGTTTTTGTGTCTTCATTTTCTGAACGCCATATTTTTTTTATTTTTCTGCCAATAGTCTTGTGCAGGGGCCCATTTTTTGCAGGAAGAGTTGACATTTTTGTTGGTACCATTTTTGGGTACATATGATTTTATGATCATTCATTATTACACTTTATGGGGCAAGGTGTCCAAAAAATGTGCTGTTTTGGCACAGTTTTTATTCATTTATTTTTACAGTGTTCACCTGAGGGGTTAGGTAATGTGATATTTTTGTAGAGCAGATCGTCACGGACGTGGCAATACCTAATATGTATACTTTTTCTTGATTATTTAAGTTATACACAATAATAGCTTTTTTAAAACCAAAAAAATGATGTTTTAGTGTCTCCATAGTTTGACAGCCAAATCGTTTTTATTTTTGACTGATTGTCTTAGGTAGGGTCTAATTTTTTGTGGGATGAGGTGACGGTTGATATTGTACTTTATGTGATGTTAGGTGAAAAAAAAATTGCTTTTTTGGCACTGTTTCTATTTTCTTTTCTTTATGGTGTTCACCTAAGGGGTTAGGTAATGTGATATTTTTATAGAGTAGGTTGTTACGAATGCGGCAATATCTAATATGTATACTTTTTTTATTTATTTTACTTTAACACAATAATAGCATTTTTGAAACCAAAAATAAATGATGTTTTAATGTCTCTGAGAGCTGTAGTTTATTTTTTATTTTTTTAGAGATTTACTTATGTAGGGGCTCATTTTTTGTGGGAGGAGGTGACAGTTTTATTGGCACCATTTTGTGGGACATATGCCTTTTTGTTCACTTGGTGTTGAACTTTTTGTAATGTAAGGTGACAAAAATGTTTTTTTAACACAGTTTTTTTTTTCTTTATAGAGCCGTTTATTACGTACGCGGTGATACCTAATATATGATTTTTTCTATTTTTTTATTATAAAATCAGGGGAAAGGGGCGTTTTTTGTTTTTTTACTTGAAACTTTATTTTTTATTTTTTATTTTTACTTTTTTTTTGTCCCACTCTGGGACTTCAACTTTTGAGGGTCTTTTGAGGGTCTGATCCCTTCTTTAATGCATTACAATACATCTGTAATACATTGGTAATACACTAACAGGTTGCCTAGGAGACAAAGCCTGGGGCTGGATCTCCTCGGCCTCCGTAGAAGGCAGGTCCAGATGCCGTGCAAGACATTGGGCAGCCTGTGCATGGCATTGGGCTGCATTGTCACCCATCGGGTCCCCGCTACAGCAGCACAGGGACCCGATGAGCTCCCTCACCCACTGCATGCACCTTCTATGCAGCGGTCAGCACTGATCATGGCATAGAAGGGATTAATCCGTCAGCATCGGCTTTTACTGCGATGCCGGCAGTAACAGCAGAAACCCAGCTATTATGGACAGCCAGGCCCCTGCAGTGATCAGGCTCGCACCGCTCCGGTGCCCGCCCGATCAATATTACGTAATAGTATGTCAAAATGCGGCAAGTCACTTGCCGCCATGACATACTATTACGTCATATGTTGGGAAGGGATTAAATATTGATGATCTATACTCAGGATTAGAGATGAGTGAACTTTTTGAGATTCAATTCCTATTCCCCTCCTTAAACTGTAAATGTCATTTTTTTATTTTTGTAATGTGTTGGGGTAGTGATATTGACCATTTTTGTAATATTCTTTAACCCTTTCAAGACCAAGGGTCATTGATGCCCCAGTGTCCAGGTCAAAATTTACAAATCTGACATGCGTCACTTTACGTGGTAATAGGAACACTTTTATTTATCCAAGCTTTTCTGAAATTATTTTCTCGTGACACATTCTACTTCATTACAGTCATAAATTTGGGTCAATATATTTCACCTTTATTTATGAAAAAATCCCAAATTTACCCAAATTTTTTTAAAAATTGCAATTTTCTAAATTTCAATTTCTCTGCTTTTAAAACAGAAAGTGATACCTCATAAAATATTTATTACTTAACATTCCCCATATGTATACTTTATGTTTGCATCATTTTGGAAATATCATTTTATTTTTTTAGGACATTAGAAGGCTTAGAAGTTTAGAAGCAATTAAAAAAAAAATTAAGAAAATTTCCAAAACCAACTATTTAAGTACCAGTTCAGGAGGGGGTAATTATAACAGATTTAGAAGGAGTGAGAGATACTTTTTTACAATACTTTACTCAGATATATAGATCCTCTCCTGGTTTGTCATCCGAACTGGCGATGCGGTTCTTGGAGAAAATTCCTCTCTCTACTTTAAATAAAGCTCAAATAGAATGTCTGGAAGAGGAGTTGTCTCTTTCGGAGCTGCAGGAGGCCCTGGGGTCTATCTCGGGGAACTCATCGCCAGGACTGGATGGCCTTCCATATGAGGTTTATCGTAAGTACAGTGAAGTGACTCTCCCTCAGATGCTAGAGGTTTTTACTCAAGCATTAAAGGGAGGGGGACTACCATGCTCTATGATGGAGGCTCCCATTGTTTTAATTACAAAAAAGGATAAAGACCCGGCAGAATTGAGCTCCTACAGGCCAATCTCTATTAAATACTGATGTTAAGTTACTATCAAAAGTTTTGGCAAGGAGGCTTTCGCGGGTAATATCTACTATCATTCATCCAGATCAAAATGGCTTTATGCCAAAAAGAGGTACCCAGCATAATCTCCATAGGCTATTTATGAATATTCAGTCCCCGGAGTGTGGTACTCGCTCCATCCTGTCGTTGGACGCTACTAAAGCCTTCGACAGGGTGGAGTGGACTTTCCTCTGGGAGGTGATGAAAAAAATGGGCTTTGGCCCAAGATTTATGGCGATGGTTCAGCTATTACATAACTCTCCAGTGGCTAGGATTAGGATCAATGATATGACGACAGAGAGCTTCGCTCTAGAAAGAGGTACCCGTCAAGGCTGTCCCCTCTCCCCCCTTTTATTTAACATTTACATTGAACCCCTAGCGGCTAGTATAAGGCAGGATCCGAAGGTGGTCGGCTTTGGTATAATGGGGAAGCACGATCGTGTATCCCTTTATGCAGACGATATCCTGGTCTTTATTCACCAAACAGATACCACTCTCCCTCGTATAATGGACCTGGTTGGTCTCTTTTCCGATCCATCTGGTCTGGAGATCAACTGGGACAAGACCGTTCTTCTCCCTATAGACGAGTTGCGGGGCGAATGGGATAACCAGTTAACGATCTCGGACTCAATAAAGTACCTGGGGATAACAGTTTCTGCTAAACCACAGGAATATTTACAACTCAATCTGATCCCCTTGCTGATAAAACTGAGGGCTAAAATTAAGATATGGCAAAAAATTCTGCTTGCAAGAGCGGACAGAATTTCCTTAATAAAAATGGTAGTGCTTCCCCAGGTTCTTTACGTCCTGCGTAACTCGCCTGTTTGGATTGCAGATAAATACTTTAGATTGATAGAGCGGATGCTTAACGACTTATTATGGGGGAGGAAGCGCGTGAGACTGAAGGCACTTTATTTTTCTATGCCCTATAATCGGGGAGGTCTTAACCTCCCCTATTTTAAGGGCTACTTTGTGGCCTCCCAACTCTGCCTTTTTAATGATTGGGAAAATAGCCATTTCTGCAGCAGAGTGGTGAAGGATTCAGGTTTTTCGGATTTTTTTACCGTAGTGGAATCTGACTACTTATTAAACACACTGGGTGGTTATACACTTTTCTGCAGAATGGCTATAAAGACTTGGGCGGCCATAAGGAGTTGGTGCGGAGTCAAGGCATCACTCGTTTGCACCCCATTGTGGCATAATTCAAAGCTTATGAACCTGAGAGATTTGAGCTGTAGCCAGTACTGGAGGACCAAAAATGTCCAGTATTTACATCAAGTGGTTAGTGGTGGACAAATCCTGCCCCTTAAGGAACTAAAGCAAAGGGCAAATTTAGGTGAGGTGGCTTGGTATGCATACTTTTAATTGAGGTTAGCACTTTCTAGCACTACGAATAGCCACGTTTTTATTATAGATACTCCTGAATTTTTACACGATTTAATTTGCAAGAAAACTGTCACGAGAATTAAAATATCACATTGTTATAGTCACTTAATGAAGAAATTTTTTTTAGATGTTCTCTATCCAGGACAGAAATCCTGGTCTTCTTTACTTTCAGAGGTGGGCCCTCCAAATTGGGAGAATATAGGGGAAAGTTTAAAGTTGGTTTCACATAATTTTAATCACACGGTTGTACAATTTAATATTATGCATAAAATTTATGTGACACCTGTATGGTTATATAGGAGGGGACTCAGAGCCTCCTCTGACTGCCCACGCTGTGGTGACTCCGAGGCAGATCACTTACATCTGTTTTGGGACTGCCCAATGGTGAGCAGCTATTGGAGACTGGTCCAATCCAATCTGGCTCGTAAACTCGGTATTGTGGTTCCTTTGTCTCCCAGGATATGGGTCCTGGGAGACCTATCGGAGGTTGATTACCAGCCTATAAAACGCTGTTTGTTGATCAAGGTGATGTTTTTGGCTAGGCTTCTCATTTCCAGATCATGGTTTTGCTCTTCTACTCCAGACTGCAGTAATTGGCTGGGTTTGGTTGAGAAAGTGAGAGACTATGAGAGGATTCTGTACAAACAAAGAGGATCCTGCGCAAAGTGGAGTCAGCTGTGGGAAGATTGGGACACGGATAATTAATTAGGAATTATTATTTTTTTCCCCTTTTTTTTTTTTTTTTTTTCCTGCAAGGTGGGGGGTTTGGGGGGTGGGATGGGGAAGATCTCATTAGTCCGGTCTTTTCTACTTGTCTGTATCGGCAAAGAATGTGCAGTTGTTCTGGAGTATTGTATGTAGAATCTGCAGAGATGCTGGGGGATGGCAGGTCCCTCAGGCATTAAATGACGGATGCTGGGGGATTCTGGCCTTCTCCCCCAGAGGGCGGGATCTCCATTCGATTTTCAATACTCATATGGTTATGGGCATTTGTGTTTATGTAATTATTGCCGAGTATGCTCAGGGTTGGAATCGACGGACTTGTGGATTTTATAGTATTATAAATGTTGTATTGACCTGTATTTTTTGTATTATAATTAATAAAATATTTAAATATAGAAAAAAAGTACCAGTTCAGGACTGGAGTCACTTTGTGGGGCTTACATAGTGTAAACTCCCCATAAATGACCCATTGTAGAAACTGCACCCCTTAAGTTACTCAAAACAGATTTTACAAAGTTTGTTAACCCTTTAGGTGTTCCACAAGAATTAAAGAAAAATGGAGATGAAATTACAAAATTTCACTTTTTGGGCAGATTTTTCCATTTTATTAAATTTTTTTCTTTAACACATTGAGGGTTAAAAGCAGGGGTCAAGTCCTGGGAAAAAAAGTGTGGGAACTCACCCAAGATCCACTGCAACCCCCCCCCCCCCCCTCCAAAAAATAAAAAAGCACAGAAAATCTAGCATGCTGTAATTTGTGTCGCTGCGGACTAAAAAATAAATTAAAAAAATAGCACTTTTAGAAAAGTTTGTCCTGGGATTCGATCTCATGACCTCTACACAGCAGAAGCAAGGCATATGCCCTCACAGCTATGAAAGCTGTCTAGCTTGCTACTTAAAAAAAAATATATATAAGACTTCTACTGTAGGTAACTTTGCCCACTGTGTATGGATGTAGCAGAGCTGGGTGTGTTGGGGCAGCTGTCATGTGTATGGTTGTACACTAGGTATCAGTACACAAGGTATCAGTAGAAGTATCAGAAAAAGAAAAAAAAACACTTTTAGTTTGTCCTGGGATTCGAACTCATGACCTCTACACATTACAGGCAAGGCATTTACCCTCACAGCCATAAAAGCTGTTGAGGTAGTTGCTTAAAAAAAAAAAACTAAGACTTCTACTTATACCTAGTGTACTGATACCTAGTGTACAACCATACACATGACAGCTGCCCCAACACACCCAGCCCTGCTACATCCATACACAGTGGGCAGCTGTCATGTGTATGGTTGTACACTTGGTATCAGTAAACTAGGTATCAGTAGAAGTCTTATAAAAAAAAAAAACACTTTTAGAAAAGTTTGTCCTGGGATTCGAACTCATGACCTCTACACATCAGAGGCAAGGCATTTACCCTCACAGCCATAAAAGCTGTCAAGGTAGCTGTTTAAAAAAAAAAATATAAGACTTCTACTTATACCTAGTGTACTGATACCTAGTGTACAACCATACACATGACAGCTGCCCCAACACACCCAGCTCTGCTACATCCATACACAGTGGGCAGCTGTCATGTGTATGGTTGTACACTAGATATCAGTACACTAGGTATAATTAGAAGTCTTATATTTTTTTTTTTTTAAGCATTTACCTAGACGGCTTTCATGGCTGTGAGGGTAAATGCCTTCCTCTGATGTGTAGAGGTCGTGAGTTCGAATCCCAGGACAAACTTTTCTAAAAGACATTCTAAATGATCTCGTAGTGAAGGAGATGATGTCATTAGGGGGCGGGGCGCCATGAGAGGAGTCGCAGGCAGCGGCACCGCACAGACAGCTTCCTCTCAACTGAAGCCGCCCCTCCTCCCTTAACCTGCCCTGCACAGTGCGCTCCGTCTCCCCCTGTGAATCTGATTCAGCCGTGTTCTCCTGGCTTGAGGCTGAAAGGGAACGGCGTTCCTGCCATGAAAAAAGTGCAGGAACGCCGTTCCCATGCGTTCCCCCTCCACTCGACCCCTGGTTAAAAGCCAAACAAAACTCAATCTTTATTACCCTGATTCTGTGGTTTACAGAAACACCCCACAGGTGGTCGTAACTGATGTACGGGCGCAAGGCAGGGAGCAGAAGGAAAGGACTGCCGCATGGTTTTTGGAAGGCAGATTTTGCTGGACTGTATTTTAGATACCATGTCCCATTTAAAGCCCCCCTGATTCACTCTTACAGTAGAAACTCCCAAAAAGTGACCCTATTTTGTAAACTAGGGGATAAGGTGGCAGTTTTTTTGGGGGGTACTATTTTGGGGTACATATTATTTTTAATTCTATATGTGTTAATTTAATCTATATGTGTTTTACTATAAGTACAGTGACTGAGTCACACCACACAAAAACAAAAGTTTTAGATTTTAGAAAAACAGACTTTTCTAAAATTAGATTAGCGGTATACGAGTCCCTATCTAGATTGGAACAGTTTCAATGGAGTCCAGGAGAAATGGGACTACTTAAAAGTGGCACTATTGAAGGCAACAGAAAATTGCATTAGGCTTGTCACTAAAAGCAAAAAAAAAGGAAGAGACCATTGTGGTACTCAGCAGAAGTGGACAAAATCATTAAAAACAAAACGATAGCATTTATTAATTATAAAAAAAAAACGAGGATGACAGGCAAATTTATAAGATTAGGCAGAGAGAGGCCAAACAAGTTATAAGAGCTTCTAAAGCACAGGCAGAAGAGAAATTAGCTCAGTCAGTGAAAAAAGGTGATAAGACATTCTTCAGATACATAAATGAAAAAAGGAAACTAAAACAAGGAATTACCTAATTAAAAACAAAAGAAGGAAGGTATATGGAAGAAGATAAAGAACTAGCTCACTGCCTCAATGAATACTTCTTTTCAGTTTTTCCAAAGGAAAATTAAGGAAAAGGACCTCAGTTAGGAAGGAAGACTAATGAATCTTTTGAGGCATGTGTCTTTACAGAGGAATAGGTTCTAAGTAAGCTGTCTAAAATTAATACAAATAAGTCACAGGGGCCAGATGGGATACACCCAAAGCTATTAAAAGAGCTTAGCGGTGAACTAGCAAAACCATTAACAGATATATTTAACCAATCACTGGTAACAGGAGTCGTCCCAGAAGATTGGAAATTAGCAAATGTTGTGCCCATTTACAAGAAAGGTAGTAGGGAGGAATCAGGCAACTATAGGCCAGTAAGCCTGACATCAATACTGGGGAAATTAATGGAAACCGTACTTAAGGAGAGGATTGCAGAACATCTAAAATCCCATGGATTGAAAGATGAAAAACAGCATGGGTTTACTTCAGGGAGATCATGTCAAACTAATCTTATTGATTTTTTTGATTGGGTGGCTAAAATAATAGATGGCGGAGGTGCAGTAGACATCGCTTATCTAGACTTTATTAAGGCTTTTGACATTGTCCCACATAGAAGGCTTATCAATAAATTTAAGTCTTTGTGCTTGGACTCCCATATTGTTGAATGGATTAGACAGTGGCTGAGGGACAGACAACAGAGGGTTGTAGTCAATGGAGTATATTCAGACCATGGTCTTGTTACCAGTGGGATACCTCAGGAATCTGTTCTGGGACCCATATTGTTTAATATCTTTATCAGTGAAATTGCAGAAGGCCTCGATGCTAAGGTGTTTCTTTTTGCAAAGGTTTAAAAGTAATATCAGGAGGTATTACTTTACTGAGAGAGTAGTGGATGCATGGAATAGCCTTCCTCTGCCCCTCTGCCTGCTGCCTCACCTCGTTCTGCTCCTGGCCTTGGTATTGCCGTTTTTCTCCTGCCTGCAGTCTGCTGCATCATCTTTGCCTGCCGCTCCATCTCCGACTGTGTGTTGGCGTCTTCTTCCGGTTCGTAGATTTGCTGTCTTAAACCCGGCCCTGCATCGGTGTCTTCTCTCATTCCCACTGTAACTACAACAGATTGGTAAGAGGAAGATTTGGATTGCGATTTGGTGGGGACTGTCTGTTGGAGAGGGAGGAGAGAGAAAGAAAGGAGGAAAGGAAAAAGAGGGAAAGAAAAGAAGGGAGAAAGAAGGGAGGGAGAAGGAAATAAAAAAGAAGAGGTCTCATCTGGCAGTGTGGCGGCAATTGTTTTTTGGAAGTGGGCACTCCTTATTAGTATATATTTCTCACAGATATTGGTGTGTTTAGTGGGGGCATAGCCCAACCCAATAGAACTTATGAATCTCTGACCACTGTGCATGTCTGAACTGTACAGATTATGCAAATAAGCTTGCTTCTTCCTATGGAAGGGATATGATGCGGGTAAATTAATTGATAAATACTAATGTCTGCTAATACCTGTGAAGACCAGTTTTAATATCTCTTCTGGTGAATGAAACTTGGCTTAAATTGCACAACACTCTAAGGTGCATAAAACCAGCGGGAGTGTTTCTAATATAGCACCTGTAGCACCTGAACCTCCTGTGGTGCTCAGTGTGGCCGTTTGTTGGTGTGTAGCAATTTGTACATTTGGCGGACTGGATACGCTTCTCTCTGTGCTCTTTGGGGGTTTGGACCAGGCCGGGGCTCTGCGGATGAATGCGAGAGAGACTGCTTTGAGGGTTGATTCCCAAGTATTAGCAAGTTGGAACTCTCCTGGAAGATTAACATTCTCTAATAATTTTTGCCACTTGTGGAACTCTAACCTACTAACTTTATTCAGCTGACTAGGATGGACTAATCCCCGCTGTGACTTCTTTGAGGGTTGACTCCCAAGTATTAGCAAATTGTAACTCTCCTGGAAGATCAACACTCTCTTACAAATTTTTGTCGCTTGTGGAACTCTAACCTCCGCCGTAAAAACGCCAGTCGTAATGCACAGTGTGTGTGGCAGTATCATCTGTCTAAAGGAATGTGTAATTGTTGGGATTAAAAATATATGTCAGATGGACTGTGGTATAAAGAAACTTGAGACTCTCCCCGCGCGCGGGGAGAGGTATTTGGCTTTTTCCCCATTCTCCCTTTTTCTTTTCTTTTTTCCTCTTCCTTTCTTTCCTGTCTATACACCCAGGGTTTCTTCCTGATAATATAATGCCCCCAAAGGTACCAAATAGGAAGTCTCTGGGTGTAAGAGGAGGTAGCCCAATTTAAAAAATGGATAAATTCCTGAAATCACCACAATATAAGACCAGAACAAATCAGAAGGGTAATAAAGAAAATAAAGTTGACCTGATAGACCCACAAAATATAGAGGAAGCAAGTGATAGAGTAGAGGGGGATAGTAACAAGAGTGCCCCAATGGAGGAGAGGATAGAATTGGTGGATATGAAACTGACAGATATCCTGAATGCTGTACAGCAATCAAGTCTAGCATTGGGAGATCTGTCAGTAAAAATCTCTATAGTACAAGAAGACTTGTCTTTGATTAAAGACGAGATGAATAAAGTACGTGAGAAAGTTAAGGATCTTCAGGTGGTTAGAAGAGATTTAAAAGAGGAGGTGGCTGGAATGAAGAATAGAGGTGGAGGTAATTGAAACCGAAAAGAAAGCACTACAGGAAAGAGTTACTGAAATGGAGGATAGATCCCGTAGAGCGAATATACGCCTGGTTGGGTTCCCTGAAGGGACTGAGGGAGAAGACCCGAGTGGGTTTGTCCAGCATTGGTTGCTGGAAGTGTTTGGCACGGATCGATTTTCTGTGTGGCTCTCGGTGGAGAGAGAGCACCAGACGCCAAACAAACAGTTACCGGTCGGGACCCCGCCAAGAGCAATTCTGGCCAAAATGATAAATACGCGAGATAGGGACATTATTATGAAAAATAAAAGAAATCTCCCACCTTTAGAATATAATGGAAGGAAAATAGAAATCTACCCGGATTATTCGAGGGCAACCCAAGTTAAACATCGAGAACATAGAGAGGTCAAGAAAACAAAGGTAGCTAGGATCAAATATTATTTGTTCTATCCTACTAAATTGAGAGTGATCTATCAGGATCAAGCATATATCTTTTCACTCAACCAGAGGAGGGTCAAGAGTGGTTGGATGGTAGGGGGATAGGCTCTTGATTATATAAATGTGATATAAGTAAAATCATATTTATTGGGGGTCGGGTGTGATGGTGGGAGGGAGGGGCGAAGTGTAAGAGGTTAGCGAACTGTCGGGTTTGTTTGGTCAGGATGGGGAAGGGGGGTTGAGTGTGAAGGGAGGGTAGAAGGAGTGTTGGTGGTCACTATGGGGTGCTCTCTCTCCCCTCTCCCTTTCCCCCCGCCACGGAATATACAGGGAATGGAGCGAAACGGGTGGTGATGTTTGATGCAGTGGCGAGACATATTCCAGCGATTATATGCCTCCTTGAAACGCATCTTACATATGAGAATATCAGCATTGCAAAAAGAAAATGGGAAAAATATGACTACCATGCTTGCTGCTCGCCCTACTCCCGGGTGTTAATGTTTATGTCTACAGGAGTGTGGACTACATTCCAATAGCCCACAGAATTAATAGAGAAGGTAGATTTGTTTTTCTGCATTGTCAGTTAAACTGTACTGTTTGTATATTGGCATTTGTGTATGTTCCTCCACCATTTTCTATGTCTGTCATGTCATACCTGGCGGACTTTATTGGCTTTATAGCAAGGTGCCTGGTTTTGGTAACTGGGGACTTTAATGATGTAATAAACCTAGAGGAAGATAGATTTTCTAAGGACCATGTATATAAATCAAGTAAAGATAAGTTAACACCGCTAAGAAGGGTCTGCCGGGAAATGACAGACATTGACAGACATTTGGCGATACCTGTATGGAGAAAAAAAGAGTATTTTCTTGTTTTAGTCAAGCGAATACAGTGATGTCTAGAATAGATCTAGCTTTAGATAACCTTGACATTTTAGATTTGGTAACGAAAATTAAGTATGAAATGCATACGATCTCCGACCATTCTCCAATGGTGGCAATTATTAAAATGGGGTATCATAAGAAGAAAACTAGAAGTTTCAGACTAAACCCCCAATGGATTTAGTTGGTTAAGGAGCAGGAAAATATAATAAATGAGATCCGGGAATTTTAGCTATTGAATGCTCCGTAGGCACCTATGCAGTTTGTATGGGATTCCTTTAAAGCGTTCTTGCATAGAGTTTATACAGTCCTGATCAAAAGTTTAAGACCACTTGAAAAATGGCAAATCATATTTAGCATGGCTGGATCTTAACAAGGTTCCAAGTAGAGCTTCAACATGCAACAAGAAGAAATGAGAGTGAGACAAAACATTTTTTGAGCATTCAATTAATTGAAAATAACGATTAAACTGAAACCGGCTGTTTTTCAGTTGATCAAAAGTTTAGGACCACACCTCCCAAAAAAAAGCTAAACCCCCCCCCAAAACAGAAATCCAACTTCCAAACATGAACTCGGTAATGAGTAGCTCCACCGTTATTGTTTATCACTTCCAAAATTAGTTTTGGCATGCTTGATGCAAGCGTTACCATGAGGTGAGTGGGAACATTTCTCCAAGTGGTGAAGACGGCCTCACGAAGGCCATCTACTGCCTGGAACTGTTGTCCATTTTTGTAAACTTCCCTTGCCATCCATCCCCAAAGGTTCTCAATTGGATTTTGATCAGGGGAACACGCAGGATGGGCCAAAACAGTAATTTTATTGTCCTGGAAGAAGTCCCTTGTCCTGCGGGCATTGTGTACTGTAGCGTTGTCTTGTTGAAAAACCCAGTCGTTACCACACAGACGAGGGCCCTCAGTCATGAGGAATGCTCTTTGCAACATCTGGACATAGCCAGCGTCCGTTTGTCGTCCCTGCACTTCCCGAAGCTCCATTGTTCCACTGAAGGAAAAAGCACCCCAGACCATTATGGCGCCCCCCCACTGTGGCGCATAGAAAACATCTTAGGTGGGATCTGCTTGTCATGCCAGTAACGTTGGAAACCATCAGGACCATCAAGGTAAAAAAAATTCTCATCAGAGAATAAAACTTTCTTCCACCTTTGAATGTCCCATGTTTGGTGCTCTCTTGCAAAGTCCAAACGAGCAGTTCTGTGGCGTTCAAGGAGACGAGGTCTTTGAAGACGTTTTTAGTTTTTGAAGCCCTTCAGTCTCAGATGCCGTCTGATGGTTATAGGGCTGCAGTCAGCACCAGTAAGGGCCTTAATTTGGGTCGAGGATCGTGCAGTGTCTTGACGGACAGCCAATTGGATCCTCCGGCTCAGTGCTTATGAAATTTTTTTGGGGTCTTCCACTTGACCTTTTTGTTCCATAACCCTCAGGATCATTTAAGAAATTCCAAATGACTGTCTTACTGCGTCCCACCTCAGCAGCGATGGCGCGCTGTGCGAGACCCTGCTTATGCAGTTTAACAACATGACCAAAAAGGGAGAGTTGTTTTGCCTTTGCCATCACAACGTGTGACTACCTGACAGAAAATGACAATGAATCCACATCTTTGCACAGATTTGGCCTTTTAAAGGCATGTGGTCCTAAACTTTTGATCAGCTGAAAAACAGCCTGTTTCAGTTCAATCGTTATTTTCAATTAATTGAAGGCTCAAAAAATGTTTTGTCTCACTCTCATTTCTTCTTGTTGCATGTTGAAGCTCTACTTGGAACCTTGTTAAGATCCAACAATGTATAATATGATTTTTTTTTTCAAGTGCTCTTAAACTTTTGATCAGGACTGTATAGCTAAAATTAACTGGAAAAAAAAATATGCGGCAAAAGAACTCGCCTTAAAAAGAAGGGTCCAGTCCTTACAGGGAGAGATAGTCAATAATACGAATTCTGTTGTACAATTACAGTTTGAAGAAGCTAGACTGGAGTACAAAAATTATTTATTAGAAAAAGCACAACAAAATCTAAAAAATATTAGTAGAATAAAAAACATCAGATTGGAAAATGGGGTGGGTACTACACGCCCAGAGGAGATTTAGCGGGAGTTTGTTAAGTACTATAAAACCTTATATACAAATAACAATAAGCAGTAGGATGGAGTCGTTGAGAAGTTCTTGGAGAACATCAATCTCCCTAAATTAACAGAGGAGGAATGTAAAATACTAAATCGGCCTATAGAGTTAAAGGAATTATCTGAGGATGTCAAGACCATCCGGGGAAATTCTTCTCCAGGGACTGACGGGCTCCCGTTTGAAATCTACCGCCAGTACGGAGACATAATCCTGCCAATGTTACTACAGGTTTAAAAGAAAACTGATCAGACTGGTGAACTCCCTTAATCTCTATCTGAAGCTGTGATTACACTTATTCTAAAAAAGGGTAAGGATGAAAGAGAGACAGGTGCATACCGCCAGATCTCTCTGTTAAATACAGACTATAAAATCTCCGAAAAAATATTCGCTAATAGACTAAAGCGAGTTCTTGACAGGCTAATTCATCCAGATCAGACTTTATCGAGTGGGTCCAGATTCTATATAACCACCCCAAAGCTAGAATAAACATTAATGGAGTATGGTCTGAGCAAATAGAGTTGCATAGAGGAACAAGACAGGGATGCCCCCTCTCCCCTTTATTGTTTGCTCTATTTATACAATCGTTGGCAGCTAAAATCAGATCGGATGAAATGATTAACGGCTTTGGTATGAATGGGACCTACGATAAGATAAGTAAGTATGCAGATGATATTTTAATCTTCTTGGAGAATACAACATCTCAGCTGTCTCAACTTATGGAACTAATAAATAGGTTTAGTGATATTTCGGGATACGAAATCAATTGGGCCAAATCAGTACTGTTGCCACTCGATCAGGCACCTCTATTGAACTGAGCAGAAATTAGGGTATTAAAACCTATGGAATCCTTTGACTATTTGGGTATAAAGCTGAGTGCAAGTATCCTAGATTTTACGAAATTAAATCTCTCTCCTTTGTTGATTAGATGTAAAAGTAAAATAAGTGTTTGGCAGAAATGATTGAGTACAAGAGGACAAAATTGCATTAATAAAAATGGTGTTACTTCCCCAGATTTTAAATATTTTGGCAGCCTGTCCAGTTTGAATAGAAGATCGTTTCTTCAACCATCTGGAACGGCTATCAGTTCCCTTTTTCCGCGGATATTAATTGGCCTCTCAAGTCCAGTGGCTAAAATTCGGGGGAAATAATATAAAAGAATATCTAGAAAGGGGCTTCAATGGCCCAAAGTATAATATATTTAGCATATTAGAGACAGGATAAATTAAAAATAAAGGGAAAAAGTGTCCAATATGTCGAATGGTTGACTTGGCCTGGGGAAAAAATCAAAAGAATACTAGGAATCTTGAACACTTCACATTTTTTACCTTTGTGGAGTAATAACAATTTGAGAGAATTTCAGTAAATCACAGAATACAAGTATTGGGAATAGTATGGTATCATTTATGTATCACAGTTAGTTAAGAATGGGGAAATAAGACCACTAAAAGAGTTATGCCCGGGAACAAATTTAGACTCAATGAGTCGGTTTTGGTATCACCAATTAAAACATGCTTTTGAAGCTACACTCCATAAGGAATACTTTATCACAACTAAACATGAATTTATTAATGCGCGACAATTAGTGTCACTATCTCTCAAGTGATTAAACACATTAGAATGGGGGAATATATATAAAAATATAAAAAGGGCAAAGATTTCTAGTAACTTTAGGATAATTTACTAATATTATACATAGAATATACAGTACAGACCCAAAGTTTGGACACACCTTCTCATTCAAAGAGTTTTCTTTATTTTTCTGACATGAATATGAAAATTGTAGATTCACACTGAAGGCATCAAAACTATGAATTAACACATGTGGAATTATATACATAACAAAAAAGTGTGAAACAGCTGAAAATATGTCATATTCTAGGTTCTTCAAAGTAGCCACCTTTTGCTTTGGTTACTGCTTTGCACACTCTTGGCATTCTCTTGATGAGCCTCAAGAGGTAGTCACCTGAAATGGTCTTCCAACAGTCTTGAAGGAGTTCCCAGAGATGCTTAGCACTTGTTGGCCCTTTTGCCTTCACTCTGCGGTCCAGCTCACCCCAAACAATCTCGATTGGGTTCAGGTCTGGTGACTGTGGAGGCCAGGTCATCTGGCGCAGCACCCCATCACTCTCCTTCATGGTCAAATAGCCCTTATACAGCCTGGAGGTGTGTTTGGGGTCATTGTCCTGTTGAAAAATAAATGATGGTCCAACTAAACGCAAACCGTATGGAATAGCATGCCGCTGCAAGATGCTGTGGTAGCTATGCTGGTTCAGTTTGCTTTCAATTTTGAATAAATCCCCAACAGTGTCACCAGCAAAGCACCCCCACACCATCACATCTCCTCCTCCATGCTTCATGGTGGGAACTAGGCATGTAGAGTCCATCCGTTCACCTTTTCTGCGTCACACAAAGACACAGTGGTTGGAACCAAAGATCTCAAATTTGGACTCCTCAGACCAAAGCACAGATTTCCACTGGTCTAATGTCCATTCCTTGTGTTCTTTCGCCCAAACAAGTCTCTTCTGCTTGTTGCCTGTCCTTAGCAGTGGTTTCCTAGCAGATATTCTACCATGAAGGCCTGATTCACACAGTCTCCTCTTAACAGTTGTTTTAGAGATGTGTCTGCTGCTAGAACTCTGTGTGGCATTGACCTGGTCTCTAATCTGAGCTGCTGTTAACCTGCGATTTCTGAGGCTGGTGACTCGGATGAACTTATCCTCCGCAGCAGAGGTGACTCTTGGTCTTCCTTTCCTGGGGCGGTCCGCATGTGAGCCAGTTTCTTTGTAGCGCTTGATGGTTTTTGTGACTGCACTTGGGGACACTTTCAAATTTTCCCAATTTCTCAGACTGACTGACCTTCATTTCTTAAAGTAATGATGGCCACTCGTTTTTCTTTACTTAGCTGCTTTTTCGTGCCATAATACAAATTCTAACAGTCTATTCAGTAGGACTATCAGCTGTGTATCCACCTGACTTCCACAACACAACTGATGGTCCCAACCCCATTTATAAGGCAATAAATCCCACTTATTAAACCTGACAGGGCACACCTGTGAAGTGAAAACCATTTCAGGTGACTACCTCTTGAAGCTCATCAAGAGAATGCCAAGAGTGTGCAAAGCAGTAATCATAGCAAAAGGTGGCTACTTTGAGGAACCTAGAACATGACATATTTTCAGTTGTTTCACACTTTTTTTGTTATGTATATAATTCCACATGTGTTAATTCATAGTTTTGATGCCTTCAGTGTAAATCTACAATTTTCATAGTCATGAAAATAAAGAAAACTCTTTGAATGAGAAGGTGTGTCCAAACTTTTGGTCTGTACTGTATATGACTCCATTACTGCTAAGTAAGATCTGCAAAGAAAGAAAATCAAATTGTTGGAAATGTAGAGAAGAGTCTGCCGATTATATGCATCTCATATGGAGTTGTTTAAAAATGCAATCCTTTTGGAGAGAGGTTTTTGGTCTCCTAAGTGTAGAGTCCCTAGTATCCCACTTGGGCAGTATCCCACTATCAATTAGGGGAAAAAGGAAAAAAAAGGTCTGGATAAGAGGTCTTATGGCGGCAAGAGTTATTATTGCAAGAGAGTGGGGCTCCAAAAGAGCACCCAATATTATTGAGTGGAAAAATCTATTTGTCAGGATCGAGAGGTTTGAGGAATATGCAATAAGTAGTACAATCAGTCGCTGATTGGCGGTGCCGTCGCCCGGCCGGGGGTGGGTTGATAGGGGGGAGAGAGATGGATGAAAATAATGTATACCCCTCAGGGGGGGGGTCAATTATGGTGCCCACCGAGACAGCCATCACAGGGCAGGGGGATTAGGGGGGTGGTTGATTTAAGGTGGGGGATAAATTAATTTGAACAAGGAGAGGTCTGAGTATAAGTAATGTGGAGCTTAGAGGGGAGTTTGGTAATTCCCCCAAATAGAATAGATTGCTTACTATTTTTGAACTGTTTCTGTTTACAGTGATTTATAATTTAGTGTATATTGATGAACTCAGACTTTGTATTGTCAAATTGCATTTTAATTTTGTATTATGACAGGCATAAAAAAAAATAAAAGATGGGCCAAATGGTTCTTATCTGCCGACACATTCTATGTTTCTATGTTTCTATATTATGTTTTTTGGCACTGTTTTGTTATTTTTAATTTTTTACAAGATTCATATGACAGGGTAGATCATGTGCTATTTTTATAGAGCAGGTTGTTATGGACACAATGATATCAAATATGTCTACTTTATTTGTTTGTTTCAGGTTTACAAAATAAAGCATTTTTCTGAACGGCATATTTATTTTTATTTTTCTTCCGATCGTCTTGTGCAGGGGCTCCTTTTTTGCAGAAAGAGTTGAGGTTTTTATTGGTACCATTTTTGGGTACATAGGATTTTTTGATCATTCATTATTACACTTTATGGGGCAAGGTGACCAAAAAATTTGCTTTTTTGGAACAATTTTCATAAATTTATTTTTACAGCGTTCATCTGAGGGGTTAGGTCATGTGACAGTTTCATAGAGAAGATCGTTATGGACATGGCAATACCTAATATGTATACTTTTCTTATTTATTTAAGTTTTACACAATAATAGCATTTTAGAAACCCCAAAAATGATGTTTTAGTGTCTCCATAGTCTGAGAGCCATAGCTTCTTTATTTTTTGGGCGATTGTCTTAAATAGGGTATGATTTTTTTTTGCGGGATGAGGTGATAGTTTGATTGGTACTATTTTGAGGGCATACACCTTTTTGATCACAAAAATAGCTTTTTTTGGCACTGTTTTTATATATTTCTTTTTTTACGGTGTTCATTTGAGGGGTTAAGTCATGTGATATTTTTATTGAGCATGTTGTTATGGACGTGGCGATACCTAATATGTACACTTTTTTTATTTCACTTTAACACAATCATAGCTTATTTGAAAAAAAAATGATGTTTTTGTGTCTCCATGTTCTGAGAGCTATAGTATTTATATTTTTTGACTTTTTTTCTTATATAGGGTCTCTTTTTTTTGTATGGTGTTTATCGGACTGGGATAATCATGTGATATATTTATATAGACGGTCATTACGGACGTGGTGATACCTAATATGTCTATTTTTTATTTTTTTCTTAATTTTTTATAGGAAAAGGCAATTTATTTTTTTCATTTACATTTTTATTCATTTATTTTCACTTTTATTATTTACTTTTTTTATCAAGTCTAACTTGAATCTTGAAGATCCAGTGGGGTTAATGGCTATACTATACTTTGCAATGCTCTTGCATTGCAAAGTATAATACTATCAGATTTCCTGTAGATAGTAGCACTGGACGCCTTTGCAAAGCGTCCGGTTTCCATGGCAACCCTATCGGGCGCTGCCATCGCTGACACTTGCTGCTGATGGCGGCGGCTCAGGACGGAGCCACCGTCATCAAATACAGCAGGGGACCGCATCGGGGGCAGGCGGGGACAGATGGCGGAGGCAAGGCTCACAGGGGGGGTTGGAGGCGCATGGGGGGCACAGATCAGGGGGCACCAGGATACATTACCTGATTTCAGGCTCTGATCTGCAGAGCGCAGGTCAGAGCCTGGAACAGGCACTTTTACACTGCCGCGATCCGATTGGTTAGTCTGCACAGACTAACCAATCGGATCGATTGCCGGCAAAGATTGGTCCCTTACTGGCATTACTGCACTGCATGCTATCTGTGACAGCAGCAGTGCAGGGGCAGAAGCTGTAATCCAAGCATTTTGCAGCGCTTGGATTAAAGAGCTGCCATGACGTCTATACACATGCTAGCTGCACAGGATTTGTGCAGCTAGCACGTATATAGCTGTATGACAGTTGGGAAGGGGTTAATTACTGAAATCCTACATTTCTATTACAAAAATAGCTCTAAAGTGGCCCATGCAACTTTCCTCTGTCTTCTGTTTACAAAACAGTGGAGACTTGCTCAGCATTGACTGTGTTATGTAAACAGAAGACAGAGGAGCGTTGCTAACGCTCAAAATGGGCCACTTTAGAGCTATTTTTCTAATAGAAATGTATGATTTCAGTAATTAAAGTATATTACAAAAATGGTCAGTATCACTGCCCCTATACATTACAAACATTAAAAAAGAATGACAGTTACACTTTAAGCTCTGTAACGCAATGACAGCAATAGTAAATGATGTGTTAGTGACACTGACATACATACTGTAGCTATGAGTAAATTCATGTTTGACAGTGTTTAAAGGGAACCTGTCATCAACTTTATGCTGACTCCACGGAGGGCAGCATAAAATAGTGACAGAAATGCTGATTTCAGCGGTGTGTCACTCATGAACTAAAAGTAAGTGGTTGCTGAGAACCAGCATCATAATCATTGCAGCCCAGGCCTCGAAAAGAGTCACATCTACTTGAGAAGAGTCCTGGTTATTCATAATCTCCTGCTCTCCTCACCCATCTACTAATGATTGGCAGTTCTCTCCTAGACAGAAAGGGAGAAAACTAGATAGAAGCCTGTCAGTCATCAGCAGGTGGGAAGGGAGAGCAGGAATTGATGAATAACCAAGACTCTTCTCAGGTGGCCGTGACTCTTTTCCAGGCCCAGTCTGCAATGTTTGTGATGTTGGTTCTCGGCAACCACTTACTTTTAAATGACAGAGTGCTGAAATCAACTCACCTGTCTCTACTTTATACTGCCGTTAGTATGGGCAACATAAAGTTGATGACAGGTTCCCTTTAAGAACACACTGCACCAGCACATGTCTCATGCTTTTTCATATTCCAAGTTTTTTTTAAACACACATGGTGTTAAAGGTGTTGTCTAAGCTATTTTTTTGTTCTTTGTATGTTTCTAACTAAGCAAATGTACTGGGTTTTCACTTACTTCAATTACTTAATTCACGTACTGTAATTCACTTACTTAATTTGCAGTGTCCCCTTTCTCATATTTCACATGACTTGTGATGTCAGCTTCTTTCCCTGCTCTGATGACGTCCCATGCACAATCCTGAGGAAGCAGGATAAGCAGGTCTGTGTCGGGTGCACGGAACATCACTGTGAATGCTGTGCTTGCTAGAGCAACACGCCAAATCCCACTTGCACTGCCAATCTATTGGCCATGTCCCGTTCACTGCCCAATCTGCTGGCTGAGCTGTCTGCCCTGGGTCTCCCCTCCCATTGGATTCCTTTAACCCCTTCTACCATCAGCAGCACAGACTCAGGGCTGGAGGCTCTGCCTCAGGTACTGAGCAGCTGCCTGGTTTTCTATTCTCCAGGAACTATAGAGACATGTTCCCTCCCTCCTCACCCTGCAGACACAGAGCTAAGATCAGAGGAGTTATCTTCTCTGTACTCTTCTGCTGGCTGTGAAGAAGTGCCTACAGAGCATTGTACAAGAACAGGTAGGGGGAAGATCCTGTGTGTATTAGCAATGTCATTGTACTGTACATGTGGGACTTGTAGTTCTACATATACAATATGGGTATCCCAGCAGTCAGACTGTAGGCAGGGAAGCATTTTTATTTGCTCTATTTGCAGAGCAGAGGGAGGGGAAAGGCAAACTTTGTTGACACCCACAAATATTCATGAGGAACACCTCAGAAATTTTTGCTACATGCCCCCACAGCTCTGCAACTGCATGTCAACAAAGGGCTAGAACCAAACTAAGGAAATGAGGAAATATATATTTTTTTTGCCTAAAACTTTTTTTGCCTATATATATATATATATATTGCAGACCATCCGATTTACAGTGCTTAATTTGTTTTTACATAACTCGGACAAACCCTTTAAGGAAAATAAATAGTAGCTTCACTTCACAGGGGCAGAATGCCTGTCCATATGACACACATAAGTGTTACTTCTCAGAAGAAAGATTGGCTTGTTGGGCCCAAGCCTCCAAAAATTATGCCTTAATTGGGGGCAGAATGCATACACAAGTGATAATAAGGGAAAAAGTTTCTCATTCTGAATAAGACTAGAAAAATTATTTATTTTAATTGAGAGTTGCAGGAGTACAGTGTGGAAAGGGTAAGGTAATAGCAGCATGTGGCCGAAACAGTAGTGACAGCAATAGCAGCATAGCATGGAACACACAAGGCAGTAGATCAGTTGTTTATGGGTAGTTCATTTTTTTTTAAGTGATGTTTTCGACAAGGCTATGGGACAACTTGGTCTCTTTGGGTGTCACCACGTCCCCTGCCAGGCTGAAAATCCTCTACAAGAGGACACTGGAAGCTGGACAAGAAAGTAGACAGAGCATACTGGGTCAGTTTGGGCCAGTGTTCAAGTCTGCCTGTCTAGAAGCCCATGAGATCAGGGAACAGGGTATGTGCCGGAGACAGGACAGAGTCCAGGTAAGAATGGCTGCTGCTGCAGCTTTTGCTGCTTGTGGGGGCGGAGAGGCCGGTGACTCTTCCCAGGAGGCGGTGTTTGGCCTCCCTTTTGTAGGGAGAAAAACATTCCCCAATTTTGCTTAAAGATGTCCCGAACTATTCGCCGGCGAATAGTTCCCGGCGAACATAGCTTGTTCGCGCTCGCCGCTGCGGGCGAACATTTGCGATGTTCGGTCCGCCTCCTATACGTCATCATTGAGCAAACTTTGACCCTGTACCTCACAGTCAGCAGACACATTCCAGCCAATCAGCAGCAGACCCTCCCTCCCAGACACTCCCACCGCCTATCAAAAAGCAAGGACAGCATCCATCTTAGATTAATTCTGAAGCTGCAGTGTCACAAAGTTGTAATCGCAATGCGATTAATACAGGTTATAATAATCGCATTGCGATTACAACTTAGACCTGGGTTCCTAATGGTTATATTGTTAGAATATAACGAAGCTTGAGAATATACAGGTCCTTCTAAAAAAATTTGCATATTGTGATAAAGTTCATTATTTTCTGTAATGTACTGATAAACATTAGACTTTCATATATTTTAGATTCATTACACACCAACTGAAGTAGTTCAAGCCTTTTATTGTTTTAATATTGATGATTTTGGCATACAGCTCATGAAAACCCAAAATTCCTATCTAAAAAAATTAGCATATTTCATCCGACCAATAAAAGAAAAGTGTTTTTAATACAAAAAAAGTCAACCTTCAAATAATTATGTTCAGTTATGCACTCAATACTAGGTCGGGAATCCTTTTGCAGAAATGATTGCTTCAATGCGGCGTGGCATGGAGGCAATCAGCCTGTGGCACTGCTGAGGTGTTATGGAGGCCCAGGAGGCTTCGATAGCGGCCTTAAGCTCATCCAGAGTGTTGGGTCTTGCGTCTCCCAACTTTCTCTTCCCAATATTCCACAGATTCTCTATGGGGTTCAGGTCAGGAGAGTTGGCAGGCCAATTGAGCACAGTAATACCATGGTCAGTAAACCATTTACCAGTGGTTTTGGCACTGTGAGCAGGTGCCAGGTCGTGCTGAAAAATGAAATCTTCATCTCCATAAAGCTTTTCAGCAGATGGAAGCATGAAGTGCTCCAAAATCTCCTGATAGCTAGCTGCATTGACCCTGCCCTTGATAAAACACAGTGGACCAACACCAGCAGCTGACATGGCACCCCAGACCATCACTGACTGTGGGTACTTGACACTGGACTTCAGGCATTTTGGCATTTCCCTCTCCCCAGTCTTCCTCCAGACTCTGGCACCTTGATTTCCGAATGACATGCAAAATTTGCTTTCATCCGAAAAAAGTACTTTGGACCACTGAGCAACAGTCCAGTGCTGGTTCTCTGTAGCCCAGGTCAGGCGCTTCTGCCGCTGTTTCTGGTTCAAAGTGGCTTGACCTGGGGAATGCGGCACCTGTAGCCCATTTCCTGCACACACCTGTACACGGTGGCTCTGGATGTTTCTACTCCAGACTCAGTCCACTGCTTCCGCAGGTCCCCCAAGGTCTGGAATCGGTCCTTCTCCACAATCTTCCTCAGGGTCCGGTCACCTCTTCTCGTTGTGCAGCGTTTTCTGCCACACTTTTTCCTTCCCACAGACTTCCCACTGAGGTGCCTTGATACAGCACTCTGGGAACAGCCTATTCGTTCAGAAATTTCTTTCTGTGTCTTACCCTCTTGCTTGAGGGTGTCAATGATGGCCTTCTGGACAGCAGTCAGGTCGGCAGTCTTACCCATGATTGTGGTTTTGAGTAATGAACCAGGCTGGGAGTTTTTAAAAGCCTCAGGAATCTTTTGCAGGTGTTTAGAGTTAATTAGTTGATTCAGATGATTAGGTTAATAGCTCATTTAGAGAACCTTTTCATGATATGCTAATTTTTTTAGATAGGAATTTGGGGTTTTCATGAGCTGTATGCTAAAATCATCAATGTTAAAACAATAAAAGGCTTGAACTACTTCAGTTGGTGTGTAATGAATCTGAAATATATGAAAGTCTAATGTTTATCCGTACATTACAGAAAATAATAAACTTTATCACAATATGCTAATTTTTTTAGAAGGACCTGTAGTGCTATATTTGTTGTCAATTCTAGCAATGCAACCATTAGGAACTCAGATCTAAGTTGTAATAGCAATGCGAATAATGCAGGTTATATTAATCGCATTGCGAATTCAAGCTAAGTTCCTAATGGTTGTATTGCTAGAATTGACAAATATAACGAATATAGCACTATATTCTCAATCTTCGTTATATTCTAGCAATACAACCATTAGGAACCCAGCAGCTCTAAGTTGAATTCGCAATGCGATTAATATAACCTGAATTAATCGTATTGCGATTACAACTTTCTCAAATCCGACAGTACATTCTAGCATGGAGCCGTTTCCATGGTGATGGGGATGCTCCATGAGCATGGAAGTCGGCAGAAGCTCTAAGTTGAAATCGCAATGCGATTAATTCAAGTTCTATAAATCGCATTGCGATTTCAACAGAACTTCTGCTGACATCCGTGCTCATGGAGCGTCCCCATCACCATGGGAACGACTCCATGCTAGAATGTACTGTCGAATTTGAGAAAGTTGAAATCGCAATGCAATTAATTCAGGTTCTATAAATCGCATAGCGATTTCAACAGAACTTCTGCTGACTTCCGTGCTCATGGAGCGTCCCCATCACTCCATGCAAAATCATTCATCGGATTTGAGAAAGTTGAAATCGCAATGCCATTAATTCAAGTTCTATAAATCGCATTGCGATTTCAACTTACCACACTCTGCGTCAACTACGTAATTTTCCATGGGAGTTTTGCCATGGATCCCCCTCCGGCATGCCACAGTCCAGGTGTTAGTCCCCTTGAAACAACTTTTCCATCACTATTGTGGCCACAAAGAGTACCTGTTGGTTTTAAAATTCGCCTTCCTATTGATGTCTATTGCAGTTCGCCCGGTTCGCACATTCGCGAACATTGGCGGAAATTCGCGTTCGCCGTTCGCGAACTGAAAATTTTATGTTCGCGACATCACTAATTTTGCTTTGATAGCAAGGGGCTAAAAGCAGGGCTATTCAGTAATCATCAGACTGCTTGATGTGGATGATACGCCTTTCAGTGCATAAGCAAGCAAGCATACAGCTCACCATTATGGCCAGCTTGCCAGAGGAGCCACTTCTTCCCAGCTTCACCTCCCATGGAGATGATTGGGCGTTGTGGCCGGTGTCATCATCATGATCATTCTCCTGCTCGTCCACCTCTGACTCCTCCAGTGGCAGCGCCTCATCCTCCTCCTCCATGGGAGTTTCTTTTTGTGGGTCCTACAGCTACAGGACAGACTGCAAGATGTGTTAGCTGTTTTTCTTCCGCCATCATCCCTAGATAGATGATCGCGAGCGTCTGTTCTAAGATAAATATAAGGGGATGATGTTGTTCATGCCACAGTTGTCCCTGCTGACAAATTATTTACTTCTAAGGGATTCAGCATGCGACATGTGTCTCTGATGGGGTGCCACTGCCTGACCACAAAACAACACATGTTCCCCGCTGAGGCAGTCAGGTGCATGACAAAATCATTCACGGTTTTATGCTGCTTATACTGACGCTTTAACAAATGCAAAGTGGAATCCCAGCGAGTTAGAATGTCATGGATTAAGCAGTGTAACTGCAGACCATTCTGTTGCTGCAAGTCTAGAAGAGTGTTCGTTGCCTTGTAAGAATGGTTGAAATGCGAGGACAGTCTCCTGGACATTGCCAGCACTTTCCATAGACAAGTGTACTTTTTTTTAAAAGCATGGCACAACTAAGTCAATGATGTTCACTTTGCAGGGAGCATGTATTATTTTACCTAGGTTCAGCACTGCCACTATGTTGCAGCTATTGTCGTCTACCACCTTGCACAGTTGGGATTGGCGTGGAGACAGCCAGTGAGATGTTTGCTGCACTTTAGCAACTGATCGGCTGTGGGGTTACTTTCACCCAGCTCCAACACTGCATGGCAACTGCAAGAAAAAAAAATTGGGGTTAGTCAGCACATCCCAATGTGCAGGTGCACATCGCCATGACTGAAAGCACAAAAGCAAAAACAAGCAATGCAACAGCACTCTGCAAATGCAAATAATCAAGTAAATACAATAGTGCCATATTCACTATAGAAAATGTACTAATGTTAATGCTACATTATAAATGTGAAATTCCTGGCAAATACATTTTGTACAAAACCATTTGTACCTGTCCGCCAACGGCAAGATGATCTCTTTAGGACAGGAACCTAAACTAAATACTATATTTTCTGATGCCATACCAGTTTCCATTAAATTCAGGGAATGCAGGTTCCACATGTATGTTGAGCCAACTTTGTATTTTACCTTTCCTGGTGACAAATGGCCTCCATTTAATTTAGAGAGAGCAGG
The DNA here is from genome assembly GCF_014858855.1 of Bufo gargarizans. Lineage (NCBI taxonomy): Eukaryota > Metazoa > Chordata > Amphibia > Anura > Bufonidae > Bufo > Bufo gargarizans. The sequence continues at coordinate 692,171,857 of NC_058080.1, read as the reverse complement.
CTACAGTTTTAGGTTTGAACTAATTAAAATCAGCCTATGGGACAGACAGGTTAGTTAAGCGTGCACAACCAGTGGAGTCAGCCACACCTACAATGCAGACTGCAAAATAGAAAAAAATTACAGTACATTACAGTGAGCATTACACATTGCTATGGCTGAAGGCACAAAAGCAAAAAAAAACGAACAATGCAACAGCACTCTGCAAACACTAATAATAAAGTAATAATTGCATACCTCTTGGATAGGACTCATTGAACCATACATCTTATCATTTATTGGGTTTTTTTCCCCTATCAATAAGGATTCCCTCACATGGAGTTTACTCAATTTCTTCTGGATCAACTAAAAGTTATATAGACATTCTTTGGTCTGACTTGTGAGTCTGTAAAATTTGATATAAGATATACATTTGACAGTCCTTCCTTTCTTACCAGCCGCTTTGTATCATGTGTAAGTAATATGCTTCCTTTTCAGTTTGTTTCTTATAGGCCGTTTCTGCATCAGGTTAGCAATTCATAAAAAAACACATTCTTGTGAGCTATATAACAAATGACATCACCTACATCAAACAGAAAAGTTCTAAAAAGTTGTAAAATCCTGATGTTTCTGAGGTTTCAAAGAGAATCTATGAAATTTAAGACATGGGAGATTATGAAAGATTATAACATGTCACTGGTATAAAATATGGGTGTGTAGATTCCGCCGTGATCTATGGCGTTTTCTGCTACGTCTTATTATTAAGGTCAAAACATTTTTTATAACTTTAAGGAATATTTTTTAGCATTTGGATTGAAATGTGTGACAATTCAGTGCACATTTCACCTATAGGGAACTAACTGCTGAAATGATGTATAAATCCCAGGAACCGAAAGTGTGAAGATGCCAACAACTGCAATGTTTAGAATATGTTCTTTGCTGAATAATGATGTGCTGGTGGAATCTTCCTTTACTTTTTAACCTCTTCCAGACCGGGCCATTTATCTCCCTTAGGGCTCTTTCACACGAGCAGATCCCGTGTGTAGAATCCACTGCGTGAAAGACAGCCAAGCCCCGTCCCGGACAGCAGAGACACAAAGCCTTAACATGATTGATAATGCTCCGTGCCTCCCTGTGATCTTTTTACTACAAAATCACGGTGACAACTTTATCTCACTGTGATTTTGTGGTAAAAAGATCACAGAGAGGCACGGAGCATTATCAGTCATGTTAAGGCTTTGTGTCTCTGCTGTCCGGAACGGGGCTTGGCAGGCTTTCACGCAGCGGATTCCACGTACGGCATCTGCTCGTGTGAAAGAGCCCTCCCACCTGACCAAGCCTAATTGTACAAATCTGACATGTATCACTTTATTTGGTAATAACTTTGGAACGCTTCTACTTATCCAATACATTCTGAGATTATTATTCATGACACATTGTACTTCATGTTAGTGGCAAATTTGAACCAATATAGTTTACCTTTATTTATTAAAAAAATCCAAAATTTTCCAAAACTTTTGAAAAAATTACCAATTTTTAAAATTTACATTTCTATGCTTTTTAAACAAATAGTGATGCCTCACCAAATAGTTATTTATTAGCATTCTCCGCATGTCTACTTTATGTTGACATCATTTTTTAATGTCAGTTTAATTTTTTTAGGAAATTAGAAGGCTTAGAATTTTATAAACAATTTTTCAAATAAAAATAAATAAATCCAAAGCAAACCATTTCAGTTCTAAACTGACTTTAAATTACCCATAAATTACTAAATTTTGGAAACTACACCGATCAAATAAGAAGTTATTTGAACTTTAACTTAACTTTAAAGGTTCCATAGGTATAAAAGCAAAATAGAGGTTCAACTTAAAATTTTCATTTTTTTGTGCAGATTTCCCATTTGAATAAATTTTTTCCGTAACACAGCAAGGTTTAACATGAAAATTAAACTCAATATTGATAATCTTTATTCTGTGGTTTATTACCACACCAGCTATCTCAACAACCTCAATCCTCACTGTTCCTTTTATGGAATGTTGAGGATAGAGGTTGCTGAGATAGTTGATGCGGTAACAAGTACTTTGAATCATGTTGTTGGCATTTATTTGCAGCAGTAGCGGTACTGCTGTGTTATCGCAGCGCTGTTGCATTGGTGGTGTAGGAGTGAGGAAGCTAGTCACTATAGCAAGTTTACAGAAACACCCCATTTGCAGTCAAAAACTACTGTATGGGCATACGGTAGGTCTCAGAAGGGAAGGAGCACCATATGGTTTTTGGAGGACTGATTTTACTAGAATGGTTTTTGGCTGCCATGCCACATTTGAAGAGACCCTGAGGTACCCCTACACTGAACTCCCCCCCAAAAAAGTGACCCCATTTTGGAAACTACAACCCTCAAAGAATTTATCAAGGGGTGTTTCATAGAACTAAAAAAAGCTTGACTGTAAAAATGAAAAAGTACATGTTTTACAATAAAATCCCTATATTTTTTATTTTCACAAGGGGTAACAGGAGAAAATGCACCCCATATTTGTTACGGATTTTTCCCGATACGACAACACCCCATATGTGTCTTAAACTGCTGTTTGTGGACACGGTAGAATGGAAGGAGCAGCATCTGGATTTCCTAACATGGAATTTTAAGAAATGGTTCTTAAGAGTTATAACTTATTTTTTTGTTGACTGAGCTGTGTGAGGCTTCACTTTTTAAGGGATAAGCCATAGTTTTTATTGGAATTTATTCTGAGATACATTTGTCTTTTTGATCAATTTTTTTCTCATTATTTTGGGATGAATGACAATTCTGTCAGTGTTTATTTTTAATTTTACGGGGTAGATGAAGTTGTATATCTGATATAATAACTTTAATCTGCGGCTTGATACAATTATGACAATACCAAATGTGTCTACAGAAGTTCTTTCATGTTTTACTACTTTTGTATCATAATCACTTTTTATTAGAAATGTATTATATTTTGCAAACATAGGTGTCTGAGGGCTTGCCTTTTGCGGGACAGACTGTAGTTTGTTTTGGTACCATTTTGGGGTATTTTTTATTCTGGCACAGTTTTTATTTTATTTGTTTTTTCAAGGCATTCGTCTAATGGGGTAGATAATGTGATATTTTTATAGAGCAGGTAGTTACAGATACCAAATATGTCTATTTTTATATTTTTTCAGTTTTGCACAGTAAAAGCATTTTTTTTTTTAATCGATTTTGAGTTGCCATTTTCTGACAGCCAATTTTTTTCCTTGTGTGAGTGCTCGCTATTTGTATAATGAGGTGACTTTCATTGCCATCATTTTGGGGTATATAGTACCTTTTGATCGCTCACTATAATTATTTTTTTACGTTAATCTGATAGGGGAAATTATTTTTTCTATTTTTTTACAATAATAAATGGCTTGCTGAGGGGAAACCAGGGGGGGTCACACAAGCCCTCCTCATGACCGCCGGCCAGGTACATAATGTTCTAATGCTCTCAGCATTAATTAATGCTGGGAGTCTCAGAAACGTATGCACCTGGTTAAAGGGCACAGGTGCTAAACTCAACTGTATCACCGTCCTCAGGACAATGAGGGTGGCAGTGTTTTCTATTGTGCTGTGATATTTGGTTCTGCTGGGAAATTGCAGGGGTATTTTGTGCTGCAACATGGTATTGCAGGCCCTGCGTACTTCTTTTGTCTCTGCCTACATGTGCTGCCCCATTAATTATGTTAATCTGGACCTGCCTACAACGTAGGGCCACTCTTAGATTTTATACAGGGCCACCCCACTCTGGCTGGGGCCGTAACAGGAAGCGGCATAACACATAGCGCTCATTCATTGCTGTGTATACAGTGATCCAGAAGGCAGGGACACCCAGGAACGGTCCCTGCCTTCTCTCTGGGGTGCCCTGCTGTCACTGACAGCAGGCCCCCGGCACAGCAGCTGCACAATTAGTGTTCAGTTGTAATCTCTGAAAATACATTTTAAAAGTCTGTTCAGAGATAAATCCCGATCGCCCAGGCCAGGACGTTTATATTCTATGGGCGGTCAGGAACTGGTTAAAGAGAAATTTGGGGAGATTTATAAAAATTGACTTAGATGCCAATAGCAACCAAACAGATTCTGCCAATCAGCTCTGAAAAATAATAAGTATAATCTGTTTGGTTGTTATGGTCAACTAAGCCAGTTTTCCTTAGAACTAGTTTTGATACATCTCCAACATTGAATTTCAGCTATTTCAGACTATAGAGCTCTACATCAGTAATATATCTGCTCTAGACGGGAGCGGACTGAGAACTTAAAGTGGCCCTGGAAAAAAAAAGTTGCCTCAAGTAGTAGGAAAGTTCAGATTCACAGAAAGTGGGGCCAACACAAGTAGGCAGAGTCAGCTATACCATATCGCAGCAGAAATATAACTCCAGCCTAGCCAAATACCACAGTGCCGCATATTATACTGCCCAAGCAGAACCAAATACTCTGTCAATGTGCCACCACATTTTCTGCTTTCTGGAGTGGATGGTAAGGCGTGGTTCACCCCAATGGGAAATAAGTCCAGAGAGTCAGGGTTTGCAGTAAGCCAGTGTGCTTCTTTACTGGAGGAATGCAAGTGCAAAACAATACAGGCAGTGCACTGAGCTGGCTTCTCTAGTATGCTCCCTGGCAGAAGAAGGTTTGATCATTAGGAAAAGCATGAACTAGCTGTCTATCCCTCTCTCTCTCTAAGAAGGCTAATACCCTGACCAAAGGGCTAGTGGCCCATGGACTGTGGCTCAGTCATCTGTCTGGCTCCCTGGTAAAAGGGTTGGTGACCCAGGGTCTGTGGCAGAGTATCCCCTTCTCAGCATCTTCTTCTAGTCACTCGTGCAGTCTGGCAGAGTCTCTTCTACTAAACAGTGGTCCCACTCCCTATCTACAGAACACTATGGGCTCAGACTGCCCATCTTTTATAAAGTTTATACCCATAACGTTCTAGTGGGAGGGTTGGCAGGAGAAGCACAGCCTAAGAGGAACATTGTGCTTCAATACAAGTCGATATGAATGACTATTATACAGACTTAAACACCAACTGACAGAAAAAAAACAGATGGTCAAAAGTTCACTGTGTCTGTTTCCCCTATAGGACCCACACCTATCTCTAGAATGGGGCTTCTAAAGTGAATAAGGGCATATTATGCAAGCACAGCCATACTTCATTCACTTCTATGGGAGTGCCAAAAATAGGCGAGCGCTGGCTCAGCTTTTTCCAGAACTCCATAGAGGTAAATGTAGAGGTGACCTTGCTTGTGCATGGCACTCTTCATTCACTTCTACGGGAGTTTTAGAAAAAGAAGAGTACATTCGCTCCCATAGAAGTGAATGGTGATATGGTGAATGGTCTAGAGATAGGTTTGGGACTCATACCTATCTGACATTAGTGGCAGGGGTGTAGCTAAAAGGGGTGCAGAGGTAGCAGTCGCTACCGGGCCCAGGAGCCCGAGGGGCCCAAAGACCCTTGTGCCACATAAGAAGACACCAGTATTATAGAAAGTGTATGAAAGTTACACCTCTGGCTGGACATAAGGGGTTAGGTTAAGAATTTGGTATGGAGGAGGGGGGGTGCAGTTTCAATTTTTGTCTCATGCAGCACGAAGGTTTGAGGGAAGGGGGGCCCAAGCTGAACTCTTGTACCAGGGCCCATGAGCCTTTAGCTACGCCCCAGATTAGTGGCATATCCCAATGATATGCCACCAGTGTGTGAGGGGCCAACACCTTTAATCCTTCAAAATTAAATGGGAGAGAGCTGCAGTAAGTACAGCTGCTGACAGTTGAAGGATGGAACTGAGCATGTGCAACCACCTCAGTTATGTTTCTAAGGTGGACAGAGAAGTAAGGAAAAAAAGAAACAGTAGGTGGCTCTACACAGATACATTTTAATGAATAGCTCCCTGGCTATACTATATATTTAATTACATGCAATTACAAAAGTATTCAGATCCAGGTGCTGGTTTGACAAATGTAAATCCTGTTAAGGGCTCTTTCACACTTGCGTTCTTGTCTTCCGGCATAGAGTTCTGTCGTCGGGGCTCTATGCCGGAAGAATCCTGATCAGTTTTATCCTAATGCATTCTGAATGGAGTGAAATCCGTTCAGGATGCATCAGGATGTCTTCAGTTCCGGAACAGAACGTTTTTTGGCCGGAGAAAATACCGCAGCATGCTGCGCTTTTTGCTCCGGCCAAAAATCCTGAACACTTGCCCCAAGGCCGGATCCGGAATGAATGCCCATTGAAAGGCATTGATCCGGATCCGGCCTTAAGCTAAACGTCATTTCGGCGCATTGCCGGATCCGACGTTTAGCTTTTTTAGAATGGTTACCATGGCTGCCGGGACGCTAAAGTCCTGGCAGCCATGGTAAAGTGTAGCGGGGAGCGGTGGAGCAGCATACTTACCGTTCGTGCGGCTCCCGGGGCGCTCCAGAGTGACGTCAGGGCGCCCCAAGCGCATGGATCACGTGATCACATGGCACGTCATCCATGTGCATGGGGCGCTCTGACGTCATTCTGGAGCGCCCCGGGAGCCGCACGGACTGTAAGTATACCGCTCCCCCGCTCCACGCTCCTACTATGGCAACCAGGAATTTAATAGCGTCCTGGCTGCCATAGTAACACTGAAAGCATTATGAAGACGGATCCGTCTTCAAATGCTTTCAGTACACTTGCGTTTTTCCGGAACCGGCGTGTAATTCCGGCAAGTGGAGTACACGCTGGATCCAGACAACGCAAGTGTGAAAGAGGCCTAAGGAAAGTTACATAAAATACCTAGGTATTAAAATAACAGCATTTTCGTCTGGCTTCTACAGGTGGAAACTATGGGGGGATGTTTATAAGATTACGGAAGGATTTATTAAAGTAGGACAGTTAAAATATTCAATTTTTGCTTTAGATAAACGTAGTTAAGAAGAATGTACTCCTAAGATTATTCTATCTTTTTACATACTTTTAAAAATCAATATAAAAGAAATACATGATATACATGGTGTAGTGATGCGTTTTGAGTGGAGAGAGAAGAGTCCCAGAGCAGGAAGGAGTATTGCTTTTTTACATAAGAGAAGAGATGGTCTTTCAGTCCCACTACTCATGCACAATATGCTCTTCATTCATCGCTATGGGAGTTCGGAAAATAGCAGAGAGAGTGCTTTATTTTCAGAAGTCCCATAGCGGTGAATAGAGAGCATACCACACAAGGGTGGCCACCACTCCATTCACTATTTTGGGACTGTCAGAGATTGCCAAGCCAGTGCTCGGCTATTTTCCAAACTCCCATAACGGTGAACGCAGGGTGGTCTCACATGCGTGGCTGCTCTCTGTTCTCTTCAGGGGTCCCATTCTGGAAATAGGTGTGGGTCCTAGGCATGGGACCTGCACCTATCTGACATTGATGGTGTATTCTAGCAATATACCATTAATGTCCCAGATCATAATACTCCTTTCAATTTTGTTAGGTTTAAAGCTAAGAAGCACTTGAGGACAACTAGCTTTAAATGATTATATTGGTTTTGTCCTATGGGATGAGGGTTGATATCCATAACATAGAGTTAAAAAAGTAAAGACAGGTAAGAGTTAAGTTAGGTGAGGCAGGTAAATTGAAATTTATGGTTGATTGAGAAAATGCTGCGTATATACGTAGATATATGTAGATACGTATATCTTTAGAACATTGGTATAATTGGTTCAGTAAAAGTGGTAGAAAAGTGCAGGAAACAAAATTGCAAATGTAACTGTTAGGCCTCTTTCACACGGGCGTTGCAGGAAAAGGTGCGGGTGCGTTGCGGGAACATGCGCGAGTGCAAAACATTATAATGCGTTTTGCACGCGCGTGAGAAAAATCGGAATGTTTGGTACCCAAACCCGAACTTCTTCACAGAAGTTCGGGCTTGGGATCGGTGTTCTGTAGATTGTATTATTTTCCCTTATAAAATGGTTAAGGGAAAATAATAGCATTCTGAATACAGAATGCATAGTACAATAGGGCTGGAGGGGTTAAAAAAAATAAAAAATCATTTAACTCACCTTAATCCACTTGTTCGCGCAGCCGCCATCTCTTCTGTCTGTCTTCCTTTGCTGTGTGCAGGAACAGGACCTGTGGTGATGTCACTCCGGTCATCACATGATTATCACATGATCTTTTACCATGGTGATGGATCATGTGATGTGCGTAGTGAGGTCATCAAAGGTCCTATTGCTCACAGATAAAAACAGAAGAGATGCTGGCTGCGCGAACAAGTGGATTAAGGTGAGTTAAATTTTTTTTATTTTTTTTAACCCCTCCAGCGCTATTGTACTATGCATTCTGTATTCAGAATGCTATTATCTTCCCTTCTAACCATGTTATAAGGGAAAATAATAATGATCGGGTCTCCATCCCGATCATCTCCTAGCAACTGTGTGTGAAAATCACACTGCATCCGCACTTGCTTGCGGATCCTTGCGATTTTCACGCAGCCCCATTCACTTCTATGGGGCCTGCGTTACGTGAAAAACGCACAAAATAGAGCTTGCTGCGATTTTCACGCAACGCACAAGTGATGCGTGAAAATCACCGCTCATGTGAACAGCCCCATAGAAATTAATGGGTCCTGATTCAGTGCGGGTGCAATGCGTTTAACTCACGCATCGCACCCGCGCTGAATACTCGCCCGTTTGAAAGGGGCCATATAGAAGCTAAAAGGCCCTTTACACAGGCCGAGAATCACACAGATTATCACTAACAAGCGTTCAGAGCAATGCTCGTTAACTATGATCGGGCGGCATAAGGCCACTTGCACACGAACGTATCTTCATTCCGTGTCTGCTCCATTTTTTTTGCGGACCGTATACGGAACCATTAATTTCAATGGGTCTGCAAAAAAAAGGAAGGTACTCCATGTGCATTCCATTTCCGTATTTCCGTTACGCAAGAAAGTAGAACATGTCCTATTATTGTCCGCATTACGGACAAGGATAGGACTGTTCTATTAGGTGCCAGCTGTTCCCTTCCGCAAAATACAGAATGCACACGGATGTCATCCATATTTTTTGTGGATCGTTTTTTGCGGACTGCAAAATACATACGGTCGTGTGCAGGAGGCCTAAATGTGCTGACAATTACCTGATGAACAAGTGAAATGCTAATGTATCAGGTTATCCGATCATTTGTTCGCATGCAGAAATGATCGTTTACGGGCAACAGATTGTGCTGTGTAAACAGTATCATGGCATTAGCGATCACTTCTCCCTATACTCTGGAGGAGTTCTCCACCAGCGATCAGCAGATTGTCGGGAATGATCGCTTCCTTCCCGGCTATCTGCTGTAATATCGTCCTGTGTTTGGCATATTTGATGGGCGTGTACAATGTTTAAAGGCTTTTGGTCCAAGGTTGGTCAATTGACAGTTGATATTTTAAAGAAATATAAAATTAGGATGTCACCAACAATATATTTATTGGGCAATACTGTAAAAAATGTATCAAAATCGAAAATAATTCAGGATATCTTATTCGCTGCCATAGTATGTATTGCATACAGTTGAAAGGGAGGGGAATTAAGAGCAGAAAAAGTAATGGATAAGATGAATATTATTTTGCTAGACAATAAGATTGGAGCTATAAAAAGAGATAATACTTAATTTTGTGACAAAATGGGGCATTCATTGGACATCACGAACATTAAGGGACCATGGAAAGCAGTGGAATAAGCATTCATAAGCAGAATTAATGAGACGGATTTATTTATTTATTTCTCTTTTTTCTTCTTCTTCAGTTTAATAAATGTTTGTTTGTTTTTCCTATTATATCTTATTGCTTGTTTGATTGTTTTTGCCTTGTAACATGTTATAAAATAATAATAAAAAGGTATGAAACAAAAAAAAACATTGGAGGCACCTCTACCCATTATGTTTTATATGTTCCTTGAGGACTGTAATGTAATAGTCGTATGGAATATAAAAAGTCTTAAAATACACAGGGGGGAATTTATCATTTGCAGGGGTTTTGGTGTTAGTTTTAGAGGGAATCTGTCATCAGAACCTGCATACTAAGCAATTTACATGCTTGCACTGGTCAAGCTGCCACATTTCAGAAACTGTTTTTTGTTGAAACAATAATGGTGTTTTTGAAAAATTATGTTTTAAAAAGTACCTGAAAACACCTTCAGTAGAGTCAGTGGGACTTGTCGCTGCCTGAGGCGAGTCACACTTGCTCCCCCGCCCATGTCACTGCCTGGCCATTCTAAATCTCGAGCAGTTGCACAAGCATTCTGACATGAGCAGTGAGAAGAGGTGCATACTGTATATACCGTGTCTCCAAGGGCTCACTGCCCATGCACCTGTGTTACAAAACTGGCATAGCAGATTTGATAAATGACCCCAATAGTCATTATCAGAGGCGGCTCTAGACTTTGTGAAATTGTTATGCCTTAGGTGAAACTCGAACATGAGGCCCCCACAAACACAATCTATGCAACCTACGTGTCTGATATTGCCCTAGGAATAATTCCGGGGGCCGCTGCTGGGTTCCGATAGAAAGCCCTGCCTGGACTTAACAATTAAAATCTAAAATAGAAACTATAAGGTTAATTGAATCCTGGATCGCTGTAAAAAAGACACTTCCCATGGATACTACAAAAGATATGACCTGATGTAACAATCCTGTTAGACACAATGGGCCAGATTTATCATTAGCTCAGGTCAGAATAATGAAGTGAAAAAGTCCCCAAAAAATGCGCAAACGCTAAAACTGCGCTCTGCACTATGCTCACCCGTTTTCTGAAAGTGGGCGTGTTTTCTTATGTAAATTAATCTCTAGACAGATTTACTATTGAGACTATTTAAAAAGTTGCAAAAAGTCGCAAAAAAGTTGCAATTTCACTCCAGTGAGGACCATGCTTATCTTATGAGACTTTTTAATAGAACATGCGACTTTTTCATAAAAACGTGTGACTTTTTCGTAAAGATGTGCGACTTTTGTAAAGCTGCTTACTGACGGATAAACTGCTACCGTCAAACCACATTTATTACAGTCTTAAAGGGCCGATCATAAATCTGACTTGGCTAAAACTGACTTTAGCCATATGTGAAAGTGGAGTGAGCTGTCAGAGTCGTGATAAATCTGGCCCAATCTGTATATGCAGCTTTCTCACCTGCAATAGAATGCTGTCAGCTGCCTCCAAGTTCCCAGTGATGTTAGTGGGATGCGTGTACTGTCCCAAGTCCCTTTTTCCTGTCTCTATTCTTCCTTTTTCTTTTCCTTGTGATAGTTAACTTGCTCTGTCCTCTCGACACCCCTCTCCTGCGTGCGCCGCTCCGGCCGGTAGCTCGCGTGAGCGCGGGGAAGCTAAAGAAAGTAAGTCCAAGAACTGTTCCTGTGTGACATCGGTACGGGTGCCTTCGGGGGAAAAAAACATAAGTCATAAAGCACACCATAATGCCCCCCCTTCCCACCGTAGAAATATTTATCCTTATAATGTGATAAAATACCCCCTTATAATGCCCCCAGTTGAGCTAATGTTCCCATAGTGTCCCCATAATGTGCCAGTATAAAATACCCCTATATAGTGCCCCCAGTAAATGCCCCATAGTGCTCCTCTCTCCCCTTCCTCCTAGTGCCCCCATAATGTACCAGTATAAAATACCCCTTCTTAGTGCCCCTCGGAGATGACCCTATAGTACTCCTCTCCCCCTTCCCCATAGTACCCACTATAATGTGTCCCACTATAAAATGCCACTGTACAGAGCCCTCCATATAACATACCCCTTCTTTGTGTCCCCACTAGATGCCCCTATAGTGCCACCTAATAATGTGCCAGTGAAAAGTGCCCCCAATGATGCCCCCCGGCCTTAATGTCTCCCCCTCCATGTCACATCCCCGCCTCCTTTTTACATCACCCCCTTCGTGACACATTTCTCCCCCTCCCCTCCATAGTAGCACTTCCCCCCCATGGCACATTTCCCCCCCTCCATCGGCCTAGCAGGGTGGCAGCAGCACATCTTACCCCCCCAATGGCACATTTCTCCCCCTACATAGGCCTGGCAGGCTGGCAGCAGCACATCTTCCACCCATGGCAGATTTCTCCCCCTTCATGGGCACATTACTGGCACGGTGGCACCAGTCAGTAAGTTATGTTCATCAGGCCGGGGGAGGGATGGGCACAGCGGCCAGAAGGACACACACCTGAGTCAGGTGACCTGACCTTGGGCTTCTTCTTCGGACACCAGTCCACAGTCCACTGTCTGTCTTCGGGCGCCGGAGACATGGACACTGAGTGAGGTGAGGCAGGGCCCTGGCTCCTTCTCCCCTGTGGCTGCGCAGCGCTCTGAGGGCAGGGCTGGCGTTGCCTTCAGTCAGAGAAGACATGCCTGTGCGGCGGTGCCTATTTTGCCTCGGTCCCTTGCAGAAGGAATTCTGGCCCGGAGACCTGGGAAAGGTTTATGGGGGGCCCTTCTCTTACGCAGAGGGCCTGCGATGGACCGTAACCTTGTGCACGATTTTGTTGCACGAGTGTAGAAATCTGTGTGGCATCTGTATTCACGCTTAACACTACTTGGGATCAGTGGGGGTCCTAGCTGTAGCTGTTATATTCTATCCATAACTTCAAAACTTGGAAAAACCTGTTTAATAATATATGAAAATAATATATAATATTATATATACTTATTATGATAATCTATTATATAAAGCTGAGTGTATGTATGTATGTCCGCTAAAGGAATCCACACCGTCGCATTTACAATCACAACATTTTGCACAGCCGCCTCCTGTGACTCAGGGAACGTCATAGTCTATGTTTTGAGTGGAAATTTTCACCCCGCGCTTTCCAATTTTGCCAAAAAATAAGCCTAGTAACCTAATCGCCAAACTACAGGAGTCATTGTCTGCTGGCTGTTAGTTAGCCTGAATATTCATCATGTTGAATATAGCAACTAGTGAGGAAAATTTAAAAAATTCAATTCGCTGGATCGCCGAATAATTTGTAGCAATTTGCTTCAATCTGAATAAATTTGCGATGAATTACCTTAAAAAATGGCTATTTCCTGGCTGCAGAGAGCCTTTTTAGTGGCGTAGAACACCGTGCCTTGCAGTAACACACATAGGGAGTCTGCTGTGGTAGTGAAATAATACTGTGAGTCAGTATGACATGCAGATGACAGGCGTAGCTCTTAGAATCACTGCACACTTCACTTATTTGGGCAGTCACGGAGCCCAAAATTACCTGAAGTATCAATTCAGCCTAAGGGTCCATTCACACGTCCATAGAATGGGTCTGGATCCGTTCCGCAACGTTGCGGAACGATCCCGGGCCTATTAATTCTCTATGGGACCGGAAGAGATGCACACAGTGTGCGGTCCGCATCCGCATTTTCGGAGCGCGGCCCCGATCTTCCGGTCCGCAGCTCCCGAAAAAAATAGAACATGAATAGGCAGTTCTGTGGGTGTGCTGGCCGGGTGTATTGCGGATCCGCAATACACTTCGGACGTGTGAGTGGACCCTTACAGGTCGATGTCAGCGTCAAGAACAAGCGCACTCCTTTTACACCGTCGTCAGCTGATTCCACATAGATGTCTAAAGAACCTGTTCTATTAAACGCTTATACAAGTAGAGCCCCCCTGACAGAGTGGAGAGGGTGTCACCAGTAAGTTTGTGTTGACGTCACTGATTATTTTGCCCTTCCTCTGATCCGTCAGAACAATAACCCTCAAAAAACGTATTCTGTCTGTGGAGCATCCGCCTTCACTCAGTCAGCATTTGCTCAATAATCCATCAGTACCGCTAATGCCAAAACAAAAAACAGGAGTGGATCTAAAACTGAGTGAATGGAATATTTACATGTCTTCTGTGTTTTGTACCCACTCCTGCTTTTGGCTACCAAATCATAAGCCAATTCTGATGGGACATACAGGCCTTACAGCTGCTACACAGACAGGATCCGTTGTGCGTCTTATTTTTCCTTTGACAAAGGTCAAATAAATGATGATGTTAGCCAGGCCAAAAGCCAATAGTGGACCAGTCATGAATTGGGGAGGGTGGGAACAACATGAGAAGTCAACAGAGTGGACCTATGACATAGTGGTGAGGTGGAAGCAGCATGAGGAGACCACAGAGTGGCCCTAAGATTGTGGAGGTGGCAGCAAAAACAGCAGCATCAGGAGAATACCACAGAGTGGCAAGGTGACATAGTGTGGAGATGGCAGTAGCAGCAGCATCAGCAGACCACAGAGTTTCAAGGTGACATAGTGTGGAGATGGCAACAGCAGCATCATCACACCACAGAGTGGTAAGGTGATATAATGTGGATTTGGCAGCAGCATCATCAGACCACAGAGTAGTAAGGTGACATAATTTGCATCTGGCAGTAGCAGTAGCAGCAGGAGGATACCACAGAGTGGAAAGGTGACATAATGTTAATATTGCAGCAGCAGTAGCAGCAGGAGGATACCACAGAGTGGCAAGGTGACATAGTGTGGATATGTCAGCAGAAGAACCAGCAGGAGGATACCACACAGTGGCAAGGTGACATAGTGTGGAGATGGAAGTATCAGCAGCATAAGGAGACCACAGAGTGGCAAGGTGACATAGTTTGGAGATGGCAGCAGCATCATCAGACCACATAGTGGCAAGGTGACATAGTGTGGAGATGGCTGTAGCAGCAGCAGCATCAGGAGACCACAAAGTGAACCGGTAACAGAGTGGGGCGGTGGGTGGCAATACCAGTACCCGCTAATGAAGGTGGATGAAAGAAGGAGCACTTGGCATTAGATGTGTGGCATCAGGCGGGTTGCAGCAACAGAGTAGTAGCTGAGGCAGGTAGTCAGAAGAAACTGGTCTCTTTAATCAAAGTGTTGGTGTGGCACCATGGATGATCTAGTCTGATGCATCCGGAATTGGTGGTTGGAAATCTTGGCTAATCCGCTCCTGATTCATCTTGACAAAGGTCAGTCTCTCCACATTTTGGCTGGACAGGTGAGTTCTCTTTAGGGTAACTATTGCCCAAGGCGCAATAAACCCCCTCTCTGATGCCCCACTACTGGCCGGGCAGGACAGCTTTTCAAGGGCAAACTCTGTTAGTTGTGGCCACAAATCCAGTTTGGCTACCCAGTAGTCCAGCGAATCTTCAATGTGGGGTGGCAGGGTGCTGTCCAAGTATGCCACCACCTGGGCAATACAAAGGCAATACAAGGGGCCAGTGAGCGAATTACAGGAGCGTGAGGTCCGACTCACAGACAACTCACAGACAACTCACCAGGTACCTCCAGCATGTAACCATGCTTGCAATGGGGGGAGGGAGGAGTCTGCGAGTCCCACTCAACACTGGCTGATATGGCCCAGGCCTTGTAGGTGCACCTAAATGAAGCCTGCAGATGGAAAACAGGCTCATTTAAATTGGAGTTTATACACCTCCAAGCCTCTCTATATACAAACAAAAAAAAAATGGCGTAATGTTACACAGGCAGGAAGTGCTCTTACCCATATGCAGTTGTGCATGTATATACAGAGGAGCAAATCCTGCACTTGTGGCCCGTTGCTAATGGCGATCCCCAGCAAAAATGCATATAGTGGAGGATGCCCGCAATGGACCACAAGTACCACAATAAACATCCTACACAAGATACCAATTATGTTGATGTGATAACCAAAATAACAAAAAAATTATATTAGCAAAGACAGGTGCACTCTGCGGTCTTCCTGCTGCTGCTGGTGAGTAGTTTATTCGCTATGTGGGTGAAGAAAGCTACTCATCAGTAGTGATGGACGTACATTGGTCAGGACTATTCCAGAAGGCGATCAAATGTTCGCAAACCACAAGTTTGCAGCTGGACCCATTCACTTTAATGGCAGGCAAACCTGAGAAACCTTCAGGTCATATTTGCAGCCACCAAATACTTACTAGAAGTGCACAAATTGTTCCACAACATGGACAGTGACAAACCAAAGGGGAAACAATGCAAAAATTCCACACAAAAAATATGTATTTTAATCAGAGGCCATTTTTATGCATCTTAAAGGGAAACTATCAAAAATGTGCCCTGCTGGAGCCTAGAAAAAATGTATTTTTAGACCACGGGAGTACAGGCCCTAAACATTAGGCATTCGCTGGACAGAAAACTTCAAGTGATTATGTGGCTGGAGGTATATTAGACGGTCAATGGATATCAATTTTACTGCAGGCCAGTGGACTACAGGACCCAAAAATTTATAATTTACCTTACAGAAAAGAACAATTGATAATGTGGCTGGAGGTACATTAGGCGGTCACTGTATAACAATTTTATTGGTGGCCAGTTAGATTACAGGCCCCAAACATTATGCATTCACCGTACAAAAAAGATCAAGTGATTATGTGGCTGAAGGTATATTAGACGGTCGATGAATATCAATTTTACTGCAGGCTAGTGGAGTACAGGCCCCAAAAATTATTCATTCACCGTACAGAAAAGAACAATTGATAATGTGGACTTTCTATGTTAGAAAGTATATTATAAGTATATATCACACCCCTCAGTATGTCACAACTATTGATAGCACACCTATACCTGTCCTTAACAGGACTTTTGTGGCCCTATTAGCTAGCGTTTGGTGTCCCTAACAGTCTTTCCCTGCTCCACACAGCAACCTCTCCCTACACTGGCAAAAGACTGAATGTAAAATGGTGGCCAGATCGGGTTTATTTATAAGGTAGGGGGTGTGTCCATGTGCTGAAACATCTCAGTTGGCTGTCCTGTTCCACCTGATGGATATGTCATAGGTCAAAGTTCGGCGCTATGCAAAAAAATATAGTGCGTTTGAATATCACCATATGTTCGCATCGCGAATCGCGAACAAGCAAAGTTCACCGCGAAAGGACCGCCGGGCGAACCGCAAGGCCATCTCTACTCATCAGTAGAGATGTCGCGAACATAAAATTTTCCGTTCGCGAACGGCGAAATTCCGCAAATGTTCGCGAACTGGCGAACAGGGTGAACCGCCATAGACTTCAATAGGCAGGCGAATTTTAAAACCCACAGGGACTCTTTCTGGCCACAATAGTGATGCAAAAGTTGTTTCAAGGGGACTAACACCTGGACTGTGGCATGCCGAAGGGGGGTCCATGGCAAAACTCCCATGGAAAATTACGTAGTTGACGCAGAGTGTGGTAAGTTGAATTTGCAATGCGATTAATAGAACCTGCATTAATAGCATTGGGAATTCAACTTAGAGCTAAGTTCCTAATGGTTGTATTGCTAGAATTGACGAATATAACAAATATAGCACTATATCCTCAATCTTCGTTATATTCTAGCAATACAACCATTCAGTGGCGTTGCGAGGGGGGTGCGGTGGGAGTTCTCACTCACAAGTTCAACTTCTAAACTTTGCAAGCAAGCAAGCACATCGCGCCGTCACGTGGTAAAGGGGGACGGGGGTGAGACTCACTGCAGCATGGTGAGTGGTGGGGGGCCGCGGCAGCTGCCCTGCAGGAGCCTCTGGTGCCGGGAGGTAGGTAGAGCGGCTCTGACTTTATAGATCAAATTATTTTAATAATACCCCAATAATAATAAGTTATTAACCTAACCCATTCATAAATTACTGGTGGATTATTATAGAGACGGCCCCAGGCCAGGAGACATAAGGGGTTGGGTTGAACTGTGGGCTGGGGCCACCCGGCCACATTTACTAATCTTTGCTTAGGGGGGGCCCTGATAAATATAGACCCACATGGTGTGGACTGGTCATTTTTACTAAGGAATATAGTTTAAACGTTTATGTGCAAAAGAGAAAATAAGAAGTCAGCTCCATTCAGATATCTGCACATAGACCAAGACTCTGTGTCTATGCAGATATCTGATCGGGGCTGACTTAGTGACTTCTTTTTTTTTCTCTTTATCTCTTTATTATGGCTTCGGGGGGGGGGGGGGGGCAGGGGTGACACCATTTTCTACCGCACCGGGTGACACCAGCCATAGCAACGCTACTGCAACCATTAGGAACCCAGCTCTAAGTTGAATTTGCAATGCGAATATAACCTGTATTAATCGCATTGCGATTGCAACTTAGATCTGAGTTCCTAATGGTTGTATTGCTAGAATTGACGAATATAACGAATATAGCACTATATTCTCAATCTTCGTTATATTCTAGCAATACAACCATTAGGAACCCAGCTCTAAGTTGAATTTGCAATGCGATTAATATAACCTGTATCACAACTTAGTCAAATTTGTGACAATGCAGCTTCAGAATGAATCTAAGATGGATGCTGTCCTTGCTTTTTGATAGGAGGTGGGAGTGTCTGGGAGGGAGGGTCTGCTGCTGATTGCCTGGAATGTGTCTGCTGACTGTGAGGTACAGGGTCAAAGTTTGCTCAATGATGATGTATAGGGGGGCGGACCGAACATTGCATATGTTCGCCTGCCGCGGCGAACGCGAACAAGCTATGTTCGTCGGGAACTGTTCGCCGGCGAATAGTTCGGGACATCTCTACTCATCAGCGACTGTAGACTCAGGCTGCTGCTGATGGAGCTGGTACTACTCCTGCCACCCCACCCCTCCCTAGAAGCCATGGCAGTGGAACATGAGCGCAGAGGGCCCCCAAGTCAGACCTGCAAGAGGATAGACGATGCCGCAGATAGGCAGCGTCCAACTGACTACATAGGATGTCGCTGTAGTAGTTCAGTTTGTCCTCCCTCTCATTGGGTGTAAAAAAGCCCCCCATTCTGGACAGGTTGCGAGGCTCCAACAAGCCAGAAGTCATCCCTCTGCCAAATGGTGACAATTCGGCTGTCACTACAAAAGCAAGTGAGCATACATCGGGCCATTTGTGCAAGTGACTCGGAGGGACTCCATGCCTCCATCTCCGCTGCATACTGCCACGGTGTGTCCGGGTCTTCTGTCTCATCTTCCTCATCGCCCTGTAGCTCCTCTGGCTGCTCCTGCTCCTCCTGTCCTGTCAGCTGAGTATAAAAACCTCCCATTTCCCTACACATTGCCTGTGCTCCAATGTCCTCTTCAATCTCCTCCTCCTCTTCCAGTTCAGCCCCCACAGGGCCACGTCTCCGGTCCCCTGACCAGCGATTGTTACCAGCAATTGTTCCAGAACATGAAGCAGTGGAATGACGTCGTTCAGCCCGTAGTTCTGGTGACTGACAAATAACTTGGCGTCTTCAAAGGGCCTGAGCAAACGTCAGGTGTCACGCATGAGCTGCCACTGGCTAATATCGAAGTTACACAGGGGAGTACTCCTATCCGCTTGCATCATCAAGAAATAGTTAATGGCCTTTCTCTGTTTATATAGTCGGTACAACATATGGAGGGTGGAATTCCAACGTGTGGAAACGTTACATATCAGCCTATGTTGGGGGATGACGTTCTGCCGCTGCAGCTCAAGGAGGGTGTGCTTTGCGGTGTACGAGTGGCTGAAGTGCATACAAAGTTTCAGGGCCATTTTTAGGACATCTTGCAGATGGGTGGAATACTTCAGGAACCGCTTGACAACCAGATTGAACACGTGTGCCATGTAGGGCGCATGGCTCAGCCTTCTTTGATGCAGAGCCGACACTATGTTCTTAGCGTTGTCGGACGACCATGGTTCATGATTTTTATTTGTCGCGAAGGAAGCCAGGATTCGATTTATTGATGAAACACACGGAGCAGTTCCTCTCCCGTGTGACTCCGTTCACCCAGGGAAGTGAGGTGCAAAACTGCGTGACACCG
The DNA here is from genome assembly GCF_014858855.1 of Bufo gargarizans. Taxonomy (NCBI): domain Eukaryota; kingdom Metazoa; phylum Chordata; class Amphibia; order Anura; family Bufonidae; genus Bufo; species Bufo gargarizans. The sequence continues at coordinate 692,152,193 of NC_058080.1, read as the reverse complement.
CCGTGCCCTGCACGTGTTGTATGCTGGAGGAGCACTGTGACTTGTCCCTGCAATGGAGGCTGAGGACATGTACTTTCCCTGACTGTAGTTACAGCTCCACACGTCGGCACTGCCGTGCACTTTAGCAGACACTGACAGGCTCAAGGACTGGCCCACCTTCTGTTCTACATATTTGTGCAGGGCTGGTACTGCCTTTTTCGGAAAGCAACGATGACTTTGGACTCTCCATCTCGGCTCGGCTCAAGCGATCAGTTCTCTAAAAGGTGCAGAGTCCACCACTTTAAATGGGTGGGACTACAGCACCAGCATCTTGGAAAGGAGCAAGTTCAGCTTTTGCGTTGTTGGATGCATGCACGCATACTGCTGTTTCTTAGCAATCGCTTGGGTGATCAATTGACTGGCGAGGAGTAGGAGCAGGAGCATCTGGACTAGCAGAAGAACAGAATGACAGACAGCTCCCTTCGGCTGAGGTGGTGGAGCCTTGACTGGCTGAAACCGGGTGCGTGCCACTGGGTGATGAAGCAGTTGCTGCGGCAGGCTGGACCACCACTTCGGAGCCACGGTTCTCCCAGGCCACTTTATGGTGACGCAGGGCCGTGGTGCCTACATTGTCAATCTGGCCATGCTTCACCTTCTGCCCACATATTCTACATATTGCTATGTTGACTTCCTCCGGCTTCGCAAAAAACTGCCACACCGCCGAGTACCTAATTTTCCCCCCAACAGTCCGCACTGAGTGACTGCTTCTGCCGCTGCTTCCGTTAACCCCTGCACCACTACTTCCCAGATAGGTAGGCTGCTGCGAAGCAGGTTGTCTACCCCGGGCACGTTTGGCTCCCGACCTCCCTCTGCTGCCACCCTGCTGACTCCCGACCGCCCTATCGACTTGCTGGCTCACGGACAAGCTGCCACCCTCTTCTCCTGATGATAAAGCCTGTTCTGCACCCGGCTCCCAAGTGCGTTCTGCTTCATCATCATCGAGTAGTGTCTGCACGTCACTGATGTCCTCCTCAATGGTCTCTGGGTCAGGAGCCTGACTGCTCGCAACACCACCTCCCACACCACTCTTCTCATCACTACTTGCCCGCCAAGCGGAGCAAGCGGAGGATGTCTCCTCCAGATCTTGGATAGCCTGTAGCTGGCTGTCCTCTAGTAGCTTGTCCTCGCTGAAAGTGGAGCTGAGCCCACAGCATGTAGTACTTCTTGCGGTGAGGGAACAGAAAAGGCTAGAGGCATGTTGAGGACAGGTAAGAGCACAGGGCCTGCTCCCAGGCCATGCCAACTGAGGGTTGTGTCTGACGAACCCACCGACTGTTGGCTGGGGGTGTCTGATGTCACTTGGGATGATGTGGATGACCGAGTTAATGAAACAAGAACCTCAGGGTTGCTGGTCAAGACACGACCGCTAGATGACACCGGGAGCTCAGGCCTCTCGCTGCAACTCCTGCTGCCACTCCCCCCTACTCTGCTGCGACCTCTGCTTGCGCCGGAAAACGTTTAGACCTCTGACACTCCTCTGTGCATGCCCTAGCACTTCTCTGCCTGACACACTTAGCTGAACTAAACAAATGAAATGGAAATTTAAACACCCCTAAAAGCGATAAATATATTATTATTTTTTTAATAAAATAGGCCACTAAACACTTTTACCACAATTAATCAGAAGTGAACTAAGAATATATATTTCTGGTTGGACTGAAATACGCCACTATACGCTTTGACCCAAAATAAATTAAAGAGTAAAGTATGTATATATTTTTCTTGTATTACTGAAATACGCCCCTATACGCTTTCACCTTAAATAACTGCAGTGCGTATCTATTTTCCTTTTTTTACGGTAATATGCCCCTAGATGCTTTCAACAGAAATAACTGCAACAGTGCAGTGCGTATATATTTCCCTATTTTACAGTAATCCGCCCCTATACGCTTTCACCAGAAAAAACTGTGCAGTGCGTATATATTTTTCTTTTTTTACAGAAATACACCATTATACACCATTAAACAGAAAAAATGCAACAGTGCAGTGCGTATATATTTCCCTTTTTTTACTGTAATACACCACGATATGCTTCCACCTCAAATAACTCCAACAGTGTAGTGCGTATATTTTTTTATTTTTTTATTGAAATGCGCCCCTATATGCTTTCACCAGAACTAACTGCAACAGTGCACTGCGTATATATTTTTCCTTTTTATACTGTAATACCCCCCTAAGAGTAAAGTATGTATATATTTTTCTTGTATTACTGAAATACGCCCCTATATGCTTTCACCTTAAATAACTGCAACAGTGCAGTGCGTATATATTTTTCCTTTTTATACTGTAATACCCCCCTATAGGCTTTCACCAGAAATAACTGCAACAGTGAAGTGCGCATATATATTCCTTTTTCTTTACTGTAATACTCCCCTATACACTTTCACCTGAAATAACTGCAACAGTGCAGTGTGTATATATTTTTCTTTTTTTGATGAAATACACCACTATACCCTTTTAACAGAAATAACTGCAACAGTGTAGTGCATATATATTTTCCTTTTTATGCTGTAATATGCCCCTATATGCTTTCACCTGAAATAACGGCAACAGTGCAGTGTGCATATATTTATCTTTTTTTACTGAAATACACCACTATACACTTTCACCTGAAATAACTGCAAAAACGCAGTGCATATATATTTTTCTTTTTTTTACTGTAATACGCCCCTATACGCTTTCACCGGAAATAAGAGCAACAGTGTAGTGCGTATATATATTTCTTTTTTTAACGAAATGCGCAGCTAGATGCTTTCACCTGAAATAACTGCAACAGTGCAGTATGTATATATTTTCATTTTTTTTACTGTGATACACCCCTATACACTTTCACCAGAAATAACTGCAAAAGTGCAGTGTGTATATATATATATATTTTTTTTTATGAAATACACCACTGTATGCTTTTAACTGAAATCACTGCAACAGTGCAGTGCATGTATATTTTTCTTTTTTTGCTGTAATACACCCCTATATGCTTTCACCTGAAATAACTGTAACAGTGCAGTGCGTATGTATTATCCTTTTTTTTACTGTAATACGCCCCTATACGATTTCACCTGAAATAACTGCAACAGTGCAGTGTGTATATATTTTTCATTTTTTTACTGAAATACACCACTATACGTTTTCTACAGAAATAACTGCAACAGTGTGGTGCGTATTTATTTTCTTTTTTTATTGCAATACTCCCCTATACACTTTCACCTAAAATAACTGCAATATTGCAGTGCGTATATATTTTTCTTTTTTTATGAAATACTCCCCTATATGCTGTCACCTGAAATAACTGCAACAGTGCAGTGTGTATATGTTTCCTTTTTTACTGAAATACACCACTGTACGCTTTCAACAGAAATAACTGCAACAGTGCAGTGCGTATATATTTTCCTTTTTTTACTGTAATACGCCCCTGTACACTTTCAACAGAAATAACTGCAACTAGTGCTTATATATTTTTCTATTTTTTATGAAATAAGCCCCTAGACGCTTTTACTAGAAATAACTGCAACAGTGCAGTGCGTATATATTTTTCTTTTTTTACAGTAATACACCCCTATACACTTTAACCAGAAAAAAACTGCAACTGTGCAGAGCGTATATATTTTCCTTTTTTTAACTGCAATACGCCCTTACACGCTTTCACCTGAAATAACTGCAACAGTGCAGTGCGTATATATTTTTCAGTTTTTTACTGAAATACATCGCTATACGCTTTCAACAGAAATGACTGCATCAGTGCAGTGCGTATATATTTTAATTTTGTTACAGTAATACACCCCTATACACTTTCACCAGAAAAAACTGCAACCGTGCAGTGCATATATATTTTTCTATTTTTAGCAAAATACACCACTATACGCTTTCAACAGAAATAACTGCAACAGTGCAGTTCATATTTATTTTCCTTTTTTTACAATAATGCACCCCTATATGCTTTCACCTAAAAATAACTGCAACAGTGCAGTGCATATATATATTTTTTATGTTTTTATTGAAATACGCCCCTAGACGCTTTCACCAGAAATAACTGCAACAGTGCAGTGCATATATATTTTCCTTTTTTTACTTCAGTATGCCCCTTTACGTTTTCACCTGAAATAACTGCAACAGTGCAGTGCGTATATATATATTTTTTTTTACAGTAATACACCCCTATACACTTTCACCAGAAAAAAACTGCAACTGTGCAGTGTGTATATATTTTCCTTTTTTTAACTGCAATACGCCCTTATACGCTTTCACCTGAAATAACTGCAACAGTGCAGTGCGTATATATTTTCATTTTTTTTTACTGAAATACACCGCTATACGCTTTCAACAGAAATAACTGCATCAGTGCAGTACGTATATATTTTTATTTTTTTTACAGTAATACACCCGTATACACTTTTACCAGAAAAAACTGCAACCGTGCAGTGCGTATATATTTTCCTTTTTTTAACTGCAATACGCCCCTATACGCTTTCACCTGAAATAACTGCAACAGTGAAGTGTGTATATATTTTCTTTTTTTTACTGTAATAGGCCCCTATACGCTATTACCTGAAATAACTGCAACAGAGCAGTGCGTATATATTTTTCTTTTTTTACTCAAATACACCACTATATGCTTTCAACAGAAATAACTGCAACAGTGCAGTGCATATGTTTTCCTTTTTTTACTGTAATACGCCCCTATATGCTTTCACCTGAAATAACTGCAACTGTGCAGTGTGTATATATTTTCTTTTTTTTAACTGTAAGACGCCCGTATACGCTTTAACCTGAAATAACTGCAATAGTGCAGCGTGTATATATTTTTCTTTTTCTGATGAAATACGCCCCTAGGCGCTTTCACCTGAAATAACTGCAGAAGTTAATTGAGAATTTTTTTTTCTTGTAGTACTGATATAAGATACTAAAGATACTAAGATATAAGCCACTAAATGCTTTTCCACATAACACTTGCAGCCGAATAACAAAAATCTGGAATGACGGAGTTGTCTAATGGCTATTTGGATCCCCAAATAATCGTTCCCTGCACTTGTCAATTGCTTTTCTATCAATGTCCCTAGCGCCTTCTGACATCTCTCCCTGCACTAAGATGCTGTGATCCCTATCCTTTCCTTGCACTTATAAATAGTTTTTCTGTCTTTCTTTTCCACAATAGTTTTTCCAATTGCTGTCCCTAGAGCCTTAACACGTCTGTCCCAGCACTCAGAACACTGGAAAATGTCTGAGTCTAAAATGGCCGCCATATTTATAAGGCTGTGACATCACACGGGTGGCTGGCTGCTGATTGGCTGCAGGCAGGCATGTTAATCTGGGTGATCCCGCCTTCCCAGAGTTTCTTGCCCTATGTCCTCAGTCCTCACACGTATAGCCGCCATTGTAGGAAAAATTTATTTCGTTACCACGAAGCGCAAGGAAATTCCTGAAATTCAAAACAAACTCCACTTCGTCAGCTTCGATTCGCTCATCTCTAATAGCAACCAATCATTGCTCAGCTTCTATTTTTTTACAGGTCATCAATATAAGCTCTGGTTGCTATAGGCATCAAAGGACATTCTTAGTATAAGAAGCTCATGTGTGAGTTAATATGATTTTGATTGCGACGGTTGCGAGGCTGATGTAACTCACATGACCTTAAGTGTATACTAATTCTGTGGGGTTTTATATGATGTCAATGAAAGACAAAAATGCTCCGTAAGAAAAGGAATTTGATTGGATGATTGTCAGGCCGCTGTGGAGGTTACTGTTAAAGGAGTAGACGGATGTGAAGGTCAAAGTTAAGGGGTGGGCTACTGTGGTGGTCACATTTTAAGGAGGCGGGGCAGAGTGGGGGGGTTATTGTTAAGGGGTTGGGGGCTGTGGAGTTCTCTGTTAAGGGAGCGGGGTGCTGTAGAGGTCACTGTTATGGGGATACTGTCCATATCTTTTAACGACACACACAAACATTAAATGAAATAGATGAAATATACCCGTGCAAAGGCGGGTCCTTCTGCTAGTAATATAATATAATTAAAATATTTCAAATACTAAGGAGAAGCAATCCGAAGGGGACTTTTGTACTGGCTGGTACCTCGGTACCTCGGTAACAAAAAGGTAAATACGCGGTTATGAATACAGTAGTAATTCACCGAACTTCAGGCGAGACGAACTTTGGCTTCCCAGAGCCAACACATTTGAACAAATCAACTTCAGATCTATGATCTAGAACAGGGGTGCACAACGTTTCCTGGTTGGGGGCCACATTGCCAGACTGAACCAATGACGAGGGCCGAAATTAAAATTTAAAGGTGTATTAACAACTGAAATATTGTACTTATGGCATATTGAACACACATTATATACCATTAATGTCTAGTTACACTTCCAGGACTCCCATCTAATGGGAGTAATACATGAAAAATACATGTGAGCAGCCACAAGACATAGGCATACATGTCTGTTACCAGATGGTTGGGGGCCGCACAGAATGGTATCAAGGGCCGCATGTGGCCCCCGGGCCGCAGGTTGTGCACCCCTGATCTAGAAGGTCGTTTAGCTCAAGCCTAAATATAATATTTACTAGATGTAGATTTTTTTTTTTTATGTGTTACATGCGTGTAACATATAATAAATCATCGTCATCTAAAAACCATGCATCAAGGCAAAACCATAGGTGGAAAATAAGGACGGATTTGCCGCTTCCTCCTCCACTTAAGATTGTCTTAAACACTTTGGGATGTAACTGAATCCTCATTACCACACATTTGATGTCAGATTAGTTTAAATAGACATTTGATCATCTCTACTATGTCAAGTGGGGTGGGGATTTTATTACAAATAGTTTGTAGAGACATCTGATCCGGCCATCAAACAGAATTTACTGGCCACAAAATGTGTGAGTGACTTACCTAACCAGCCCGGGAAGCAATTAACAAAGAAATCGGGACAATGATATGGATGCAACGTGTAATATCACAGACAATATGTTGGTGTGAAACCAGGAGGTTCGTCAATTATATGTTTTTCTTTTCTTTAACAGAGAGCGCTAACATATTCCAGAGCGTCGTACAATGCAGAAGGTGTGGTTATCCACACCACTCCCTACTCTCATAGGCGCTAATAATGAAATTCCCCTCAATGGTGATCAGTAGAGATGAGCAAAATTTAGTAGAAAATCGATTTGGCTGCTTCACCGACTTTTACAAAAAATCAGCTTCATGGCCAATTGCTTCATCATGAAGCGCATTTTTTTGTAAGTAGTGGGTGCAATGACAGGGAACGGCGATTACACCACCACCCTTTATTGTACCCCTTAGATGCTGCGCTCATAGCTGATTGCAGAGTCTGATAGGAATAATACAGTGTAAAAAAATAAATAAAATAATAATACTTACCTGATCCATTTGTTCGCAACTGGCCAGATGCCGCCATCTTGGTTGAAGGTCTGGAAATCTCGCGCGACCCAGGATTACATCACCCCTTCAGCCGGCATGGTGACATCATGCATCACCGCATACAGGATTTCGGCTGAGATCTTCAAGCAAGATGTGGCCGGCCCGTCTCGAACAAATGGATCAGGTAAGTATTATTTTTTTGTTTTTTACACTATTTAAGGTTAAATCGAGGAAATTCAGCTTTGCAGCGAATAAAATGTATCCTGAAATTCGGATCGAAGTCCACAAGTGATGAGTTCAAATAAAAGAAAAAAAGACCATCAAGTTTACCCCAAATCAGTAGATTGATTTAATGACTGAACTGTCAAAATTTCTAAGACGAGGACCTCCACTATTCCATGGCTTGCTTATCCGTTACAGAGGAGCTGTCACCTCTCCTGACATGTCCGTTATAATAGCTACGTGAATTCCCCATGAAATAACAATTCCAGGGCATCTGTTATCTTATGCATTGGCGTAGAGATCACTATAGCAGCCATAGAAATGGCTATGGGGCCCTACACCACTGGGGGCCCGGGTCGCCGGCTGAGGATTAAAAAAATAAGAATTTCATGAGGCGAGTGGGTGGCGGCCTGTCTGCCATGGTCAGTTAGTGAGCAGCATACTTACATGTGCTGTGGCCGTCCGACGCTCCTTCTTCTTATAACTCGTCTCTGGTCTGTGCGGCGCATTGCTAAAAGCAATGGGCTACTAAGCCAGTTCTACTTTACACTAGTTTTGATAAATATCCCCCTTAGTCCATAAAAAAAAATCACACAATTTTTTAACACAATCATGAAAAAAATTCATATAAATCCAGTGCATGATTCATAAAAAAATAAAGCACCAAAGTGGCCAAAGTCCATAAATCATCGTGATTATATGAATATTAGAAATATCTACTGAAGCGCTCGCCAACTGATTATGTAAAAAAGTGGAAGGAGATGTGTATAGAGTCTTGACCACGCTGCATCACTTGAAAGTAGCGCGCGCATCCGGTAAGACATCGATGTTCTGGCGGTATCACTGCACACGCCCACGCGCAATGCTCCGCTGTGTCTAATCGAAGGAGGAGCCTCACGTGCGCCATGTCATTGCGTACCAGTAAAAATGCCAAACTGCCGGATTAGATCTTGACAAAATCAGAATAGTCATGTATATAAGGCCCAAACCGAACAGATCCGCCATCCTGGAGACTGCAGAAGACTATAACTCGGGGAGGGGGGGGGGCTTAAAAAATACAAATAAAAACGACAAAATACCACCAGCAATATATATGAGAAAACTGGCACCAGTTCTTATGATTATTCTTATGACTCTATGTTGTGCCATTCCTCTGTTTTTCCTACTAGAAATTTTGAATGAATAGCCAGCTGTCCGCCCTAAAATTGGGGGGGGGGGGGTGTCCCTGCACAGTCTGACACTGGCAGCATTAATTAGATAGGGTCAGACTGTGCACTTCCAAATGGCAACTACTATCTGGACCTTTGTTGCTGACTACTGGCAATTCATTCATAAACTTCTAGTAGGAATAATAGAGGGAGGATACCAGATACAGTTATATGAAACACACTCGGTAATTGTTATTACAAGGACAATTCAAGTAGTTACTAAAACAGATGAGGTGACAGGTCCTCTTTTAAGAAGTTGTATACTTTGAACAGTCCTTATTTTTTTAGAAGGGGCACCTAGTGGTATTTTAACCGTAGGATGCCTACGGTGCCACCAATCCTGAGAATAAATGGGACATTGACTTGAATGGAACTGCATGGTAGTCACTGGCAGAGGGAAACAGAGAAGGGGATGCTGAGTCCCCTGCAGTCTCAGCATCACTGGAGAGTTCCAGACGCCGGACCCCCACTGATCATATATCGATGGCTTATCCTAGCACGATACCAAAATATTACGATTGGAAAATCCATTTAAAGAAGGAGGGGGATTTATCATTCTAGGTGTATTTGAGGTTACTTTTTACATTGGAGTTGCTTTCCGCACTTTCTGAAGATGGCGCACAGCAAAATAAATTTGGCGCAGGTGAAATATGGCTGCGCCTATTAAAGAAAAAGCGCAACTAGGGGATTCCTGCTGTGGAGTTGCAACTTTTTTTTGCAACTTTTTAAAAAGTCGCAAATCATAAATGTGTCACACAAGTAATCTCCCCAGCAATTCTGACCAAATCTTCACCCCAAAGCTGTAGGTGACTGCAGAGGGCACAGTGCTGAATAAGGCTACACGCACACAAACATTAGGGCTTCGTGCCCGTGCTCAGGCACAGACCGTGGGGCAGCCACATGCGGATCGCGGACCCATTCACTTAAATCCACAACCGACGGTCTGCACCACAAAAAAGTAGTGCATGCGCTACTTTTTTTGCGGTGCGGAGGCACGGCCAGAAACTTTGCGGAATTTGAAGAATTCTGGTGTGCTTGATAAATTTACCCCAGAGTTTTTATATTCAAATTTTGAAGACAACCCTTCGTTATAAATATATTCTGTAGTTTTGTGCCAGGCTGACCCCTAGACACCCAGCCTCTTTTCTCTATTACTGGGTTATTATCTTACATTTAATATAACTCCTTTATTTGGGCTCCTGCTGAATTATGGATGAGAGAGGAGAGACACCCCACAATGCTCCTTTTCATCCCGTTGGATCAGATTCTGCTCTCTATAAGATTGATGGGCCTTCACCAGTGCAGCGGTTTATCTCCGGCGCAGCATAATGGGTGTTCCCCTCAGTGTGAATCAGCCATACAGAGGCGAGTGTATTCATACAGTGAGAATATCATTCCTTCTGAAAATATTTCACCTAATCGGATCTGTTTCTTTGGCTACGTACTGTACATATAAATATAGTGATGAACAAACTAAATTCGGCTGCTTCACCGAATTTCTACAACAATTGCATTCCACTGTATGGAGCCGGCGCAATGATGGGGAACAGCGATCATGTCTCCACCCCCCCCCCCCCCATCATTGAACCCCTCAGATGCCACATTCAATGCTGATCGCAGCATCTGAGAGTCACATTGAGGCCTTTCAGGGGTTAATCAGAGGTTAAAAAAAATACATACCTCATCCATTTGATCATAGAGAGGCCGTCACGGCCATCTTGATTGAAGAAAACACGTCAAATCTCGTGCCTGCTGACATGATGTCATCACGCTAGCCGGGTGCGGTGGTGTCATCACTGATGACATCACCGCGCCCATCCAGGGTGTTGACGTCACATGTCAGCGAGTGAGATTTGGCACATTTTCTTCAATCAAAATGGCCTCGACGGCCTCTGCGATTAAATTGATAAGGTGAGTATGGCCTCTTTCACACGAGTGATACTGATTAGGTCCAGATGCGTTCAGGGTGCGTTCAGGAAAACTCGCACCATTTTGCAAGCAAGTTCAGTCAGTTTTGTCTGCGATTGCATTCAGTGGTTCAGTTTTTTTTGCGTGGGTGAAATGCTTTTTGATGGGTTTTGCAAGCGCATGATAAAAAAACTGAAGGTTTACAAACAACATCTCTTAGCAACTATCAGTGAAAAACACATCTCATCCGCAGTTGCTTGCGGATGCAATGAGTTTTTCATGCAGCCCCATTCACTTCTATGGGGCCAGGGCGTGACAATCACAGAATATAGAACATGCTGCGATGTTCACTCAGCGCACAAGTGATGCATGAAAAACAACGCTCATGTACACAGACCCGTTGAAATGAATGGGTCCGGATTCAGTGCGGGCGCAATGCGTTCGCATCACGCATTGCGCCCGCGTGGAAAACTTGTTTGTGTGCAAGGGGCCTCTGTATTTTTATACCCTCATTTCAGGAAAAATGTATACGTTCCCACTAGAGATGAGTGAATTTCTCAAAAATTTCATTCAGCTGCTTTGCCAAATTTTACCCCAAAAAAGATTGCTTTGTGATGAATTACTTCGTCATACAGTGCATTTCTTTGTAAATAGCGGGTGCATTGACAGGAAACGGTGTTTGCGCCGCCCCCGTCACTGAAGCCCTCAGATGTCGCGGCATCTGAGATTAATATTAAGGTTTTTCATGGATTGATCAACAAAAAAATTTTGAACGTGAAGAGGTCGCCGCGGCCATCTTGCTTGAAGATCCAGCGCAAAATCTCACGCAGCAAGTAATGATGTCATCACATCGGCCGGCACACGAGATCTCACGTGGGATCTCCAAGCAAGATGGCCGCGGCAGCCTCTTCACGTTCAAATGGATGAGGTATGGTTTTTTTATCGCGATTTCAGGAAAAATCGATTTATTGGCACGCAGCACAATGAAATTCAACTTTGCGGCAAATTACATTTTTCCTGAAATTCGTATCGAAGTCTACTTTGCAAACCTTGATTCACTGAACATAGTTACCACGAAGCAACAAGAAATTCTGATTTGTGGCAAATCGAATTTTTCCTGAAATTTGAATTGAATTTCACTTAGTTAACTTTGATTCGCTCAACACTAGACCTCATGCACACGACCGTTGTTTTGGTACACATCCGAGCCGCATTTTATGCAGCTTGGATGAGGACCCATTCACTTCAATGTGGCCATAAAAGATGAGGACAGCACTCTGTGCGCTGTCCGCATCAGTTGCTCCATTACATGGCCCTGCAAAAAAAATAGAACATGTCTTATTCTTGTCCGTTTTTCAGACAAGGATAGGCATTTCTATAATATGTCACCCGTTCCATTCTGCAAATTGTCGAACACACACGGCCAGTTATACGCATTTTGCGGATCCACCAAACACGGCACGATTGTGTGCATGTAGCCTAATACATATAGATATATATTTATATATGAAGTGCCGAGTGCTGAGGTTTGCTTTGCTGGCTTTCTGTATAAACTCGGCATGCTTGGTTAACGCACTTCTATACATTGCTTTTTTCCAAGTTTACGATTTGTGTATTTTGCGGACACTTAACTAAACTTCCTAAGATCAGTTATTATAAGCAACACAAACATTGCCCTCAGAGAAATGATAGAAAACGAGGCAAATTCTAAAACAGCTGCAAAACGGACAGAAAACGGATGCAAAAATGGTTAAAAAATGGCCATGAAAAACCTAAGGCTGTGTCCGTTGTTCATGACCATTTTTTTCACTCGTGTGAATGTAGCCTCTCTAATGTCGTCTAAAATTTAGACAGCATAAACCTAGAGGAGAGTCATAAGTGGCTCACGGGGTGGGATAGATTTTGGACATCTTTGCACATCTTGAAATAAGTTAGACCAAAGGTTATAGACCTGTGGACCTCCAGCTTTTGGAAAACTACAACACATGCATGTTTCCTTCTTTGGGAGTTCCAAGAACAGCCGAGCAAGCTTGCATGCTGGGGGTTGTAGTGTCATAACAGCTGGAGTGCTGCAGGTTGCTGACCCCAGAGTTATACACTCACGGATCATGGATCTTCAAAACACGTATATCGGCCCGAGTGCATGGCGCCAGAAATGTCCTATCCTTGTCTGCAAAATGGACAGGAATAGGACATGGTCAATTTTTTTACAGGGCCGCGGAACAGAGTTCCGGATGCTGACAGCACACAGGGTCCTGTCCGCATCTTTTGCGGCCCCGTTGAGATGAATGGGTCCACAATGAATCAGATTCGGATCAAAACTACAGCCATGTGCACGAGCCCTTGTTATTTTTCGTCAAAATTGGTGACTTTACAAATCCCTCTTTTCTAGACACTATACAGTGCACAATGGGGGGTTATCAGGAGGGGAATTGTTTAATGTCAATTTTGCTGGAGTCTGCATTGCCGTAATTTGTGCTAAATTTAATCAAATAGATTTGGTGCCTAGTTAACCCTTTCAGGACACAGCCTAAGTTTAGAAAATTTTGTTTTTCCTTTCCCCACCTTCGAAGAGACACCATTAGTTTTTTGTTGTTTTCTGTTCACATATGAGGGCTTGTTTTTTGCAGGCCAAGTTGTAATTTTTAACGCCACTGTTTATTGTACCATAGCTTGTATTGGAACATTGGAAAAAGTTATTTATGTGGGGTGGAGTTGAGAAAAAAATAACAATTCCACCAGGGTTTTTGGGGTTTTGTTTTTATGACATTCACTGTGAGCTAAAAATGGCATGACGACCCTATCCTGCGGGTCAGTACAGTTACCAAAATTACATTGTTTTATTATGTCTTACTACTTTAAAAAGGAAACTTTTGAAAAAAAAACTTTTTTTTTTTTTTTTGCATTGCAATAATCTAAGAGCAATATATTGCTGTCTACAAACATATGTGAGGGCTTGTTTTTTGTGAGGTGAGCTACGGTTTTTAATGGTACCTTTCTGGGGTACATATGTCTTTTTGATCACTTTTTATTCATGCAAGGAAATATGCCATTGTTTATTTATTTATTTATTTATTTTTGCTGTTACAGCATTTTATATTTGAATAGCGCTGACATTTTAGAACATGGCACTACCAATGATGTTTTTTTTTATTGTTATTTATTTATTTATTATTAGCTTTTTGTTTATACTATTAATTTTAGTCCCCTAGGGGGACTTGAGCATACAATCTTCTGATCTCTTGTCCCATAGACTGCAGAAGAATAATATTGCAGTCTATTAGTGTCTGACAAGCTGCCTTTAAAGCCTTTCCTTGGTCATTGCTTTTCAAGCAGTAGCCATGACAGGCCTGGAAACCTTCACAAGACCCCAGGCTGTCAAAGCAGCAGATCGGAGCTCCACGATTTCACATAAGGGTTCCAATTGTAGGACAGAGGGAGCCCCCTCATATTGTCTCACCCTTCAGATGCTGTGATTGCTATTGACCTTGGCATCTGAGGGATAAAATGACAAGGATGAGTTTAATCTCATTGTGGCCTGGTGCCTGCATATTACATAGCTGCCACCCGCTGCGTACGGAGTGGGCTTATTGTGTGAGCTCAGACCATGCACTTTACACTGCAACATGACGTATAGGTACACTGTGGTGCTTGTACGGGTTAAACATAATATTATAAATATCTACAGATGTCTCCCAATTTTTTTACGTAACTCTCTAAAGGAGTAAGGTTGCGGCTTTGTAAAAAAAATCTCAGTTTATCAATCTTGTGCACCTGATAAACATAGTTAACCACACCAACTTTTCCACCACTTTTAATGGTAAGAGTGAAGCAAAATCACAAAAAGTCCAACTTTTTTGCTAAAAAATGACGTGCCCGAAAATGTCCTACTTTTTTTCTCCAGAATTTTGGTGCAAATAAAATGATAAATTCCCCTCAAAGCACCTTAGACACTTAGTAAAGTAATAGTAAATCTGCCCAATTATGCAAACTAAATAATTCTACAGATTTTAGCAATGAATCTTAAAAGTGTCATCCAGTATTGGGGCTCGAGCACACGACCGTATGTATTTTGCAGTCCACAAAAAACGGAATCCTTAAAAATACATATGATGTCCGTGTGCATTCTGTATTTTGCGGAACGGAACAGCTGTCCCTTAATAGAACAGTCCTATCCTTGTCTGTAATGCGGACAATAATAGGTAATCTTCTATTTTCTTGCGGAATGGACATATGGAAACGGAAACAGAATGCACACAGAGTAACTTCCGGGTTTTTTTCCGCATACGGTCCGCAAAAAAAAACAGAACAGACACAGAAAGAAAATATATTTGTGTGCATGAGCCCTTATTCATTGGCTGGGTTTGATATTGCAGCTTATAACCAAGTAAATGGGACTGAGATTGTATGTCGTAACCCTTTAAATTGTAAGACCTGTATAACACGGATTCGCTATCTTTAAATCAGTTAGATTTTTTGATAATCTTTTTTTTATTTACCACGTCACTATCACTATTAGGGATGAGCGAATCAACTTCGGATAAAACATCCGAAGTCGATTCGCATAAAACTTAGTTTCAATACTGTATGGAGCGAGCGCTCTGTACAGTATCAGAATGTATTGGCCCAGATTAGCCGAAGTTATTACTTCGCAAAGTCTCGTGAGACTTCGCATAATAACTTCAGAAATTGATTTAGGCTGCAAAAAAAACATTTCCCGAACCCAAGCTAATACATTCTAATACTGTACGGAGCGCTCGCTCCATACAGTATTGAAACGAAGTTTTATGCAAATCCACTTTGGATGTTTCATCAACCCTAATCGCTATTTTTTTTAAAATCTTCAATCCTGAGTAGTGTTGAGCGCGAATATTCAAATTGCTAATTTTTTTATCGAATATCGGCACTTCGCTAATTCGCGAATATTTCTAATATAGCACTATAAATTCGCTATTTCGAATATTCATTTATTTATTTTTTATTGTTAGATTTTTTTCTTTCCCACTTCCCAAAAGTAGTTCTTACCTGTCCTGAGGATTCCTAGCTTCCTAGCTGCTCCAGTCAGTGCCCGTTGCCGCTTCTGCCGACTTCCGTGCTCATGGAGCGTCCCCATCACCATGGGAACACCTCCATACTAGAATGTACTGTCGGATGTGAGAAATAAGTTGAAATCGCAATTCAATTTAATATAACTTGAATTAATCGAATTGCAATTTCAACTTAGCACTGCTAGATTCCATATTTGTTAATTCTAGCAAGCTGACCCATTAGAAACACAGCTCTAAGTTGAAATCGCAATTCGATTAATTCAAGTTATATTAATCGAATTGCGATTTTAACT
Organism: Bufo gargarizans; assembly: GCF_014858855.1. NCBI lineage: Eukaryota > Metazoa > Chordata > Amphibia > Anura > Bufonidae > Bufo > Bufo gargarizans. The sequence goes on along the minus strand of NC_058080.1, from coordinate 692,136,108 downwards.
TAGAGCTGGTTTACTATGGTTGGCTTGGTAGAATTAGCGAAGATGAGGCTTGACGAATATGACGAATGTATTCGCCATATTCCTCAAAACGAAGATAACAAAGTATTCTCCATCTTCGTTTTAGCTACCTATTCGTCAACTTCGCTAATTCTAGCAATCAAATAGGAAAGTTGACTAGAGACAGCTAAGTTTTTAATTCGCTATGCGATAATATTACTTTGCTTTTTTTTTAAATAAATAAAATAATTATAATACTCGATAATTATTATAATTATTCTATTTATAAAAAAAAGCAAAGTAATATAATCGCATAGCGAATTAAACACAGCTGTCTCTATAGTCAACTTTCCTATTTCATTGTTAGAATTAGCGAAGTTGACGAATATGGAGCTAAAACGAAGATGGAGAATACTTCGTTATCTTCGTTTTGAGGAATATGGCGAATACATTTGTCAATTCCTCATCTTCGCTAATTCTAGATATCAAACCAATAGAAAAGTAGCCTTAAGTTACAATCGCAATACGCGATTATTTAAATCGCATATTAATCGCGATAACTAGAATAATGACGAATATTCGATTTCGTCAAATATGAGACGAATATTCAATCGAATATTCGCGAATTTCATCGAAATCGAATATGGCACCTCCCGCTCATCACTAATCCTGAGCCTGACAACTCCTGTTTTGTACAGATGACTTCTCGGCAGTCATCTCATTATAATCACAGACATGATAACACGTGATACAATGACAGAAAACACCTATAGATAGATAATACAGCATTTACCCCATTCACAGTTGGTGATGTTCACAGCTCAATTTCTCTCCCTCCCTGCACAATGACCCCTGCACAGAGCATGCCCACAACAGAAGTCGATGAACATCTCGCGTCTATGGTCCATGCGGCTGCTCTAAAGCATACATCTGAATGTTCTCGCCAAAATCATAAACAGAAAACAGGAGAACTACAATCAGAAAACAAAAACAGATTCGAAAAAATAATATGTATCAGTATATAGTTTAGTTTAAATTAGTAAAATGATAAATTTCCTTTAACAATTGAAATAAGTATGGTGACTCCCTGGACCAACTCCTCTCTCTTCATAGGCCTCATAGCAGCAACATGATTGTCTCTATGGTACATATAACCTTCCTGCTGGGTCAGGGTACATTTTTTATTTTTGCATTAAAGGATAAGAAATTAATATCATATACTGTATTTGCTGCTCATTAAAATGACTTTATACAATGGCACAACAGCACATTGTGTGAGGCGCCCTTCAAATAAACTCATTTGAACACATTTGCATACATTGCAATTTCCCAGATGCAAACCAGACACTTTGTCATCCACAACCTTGACCACAGCCGCCACCTGACTTCACAGCGCTGCAAAACTTTCCGCTCCGAAGTTCTACAAGTTATTGTAGAAGCTACAATCGCAAATACAATCATCACAAATAGCACAATTAGCTTTGTGCCTCATAGAAAAGGCTTGTGCATTTCAACAGAAAAGTTAAAAATATGAGATCATAAAGACATAATAAAGGAATAGATATTGACTGAATTGTGCTCTAATTTCATTAAAAATGCATTAAATTATTCTCCATAGAACTGTGCACAAACCCGACTAAGAATTACATGCCTTATTCTTACATCCTTCAAATCAGCATATTACACAGGAAGATACAAAGGGTATGTGAGGAATGATCGCTACCACAGTCGTTCCTTCTCCATTCAGTTCTATTGATTATCAGCAACACATCCCTGATTACACACAGACATGCGCTGCCGGGAGTCATGCATTTTTCCTCCTAATGAAAGATGCCAATCAGCCAACAGCCATTTGCCCGTTCATTGGATGATCAGATGTTCCTAATAATTGAGCCGGAAATCTACTGGTCTAATATGGCCTTAAAGGGAACCTGTCATGTTGATTATGGTGTCTGAGCTGAGGGCAGTATATTATAGAGCAGAAGGAGCTGAGCGGTTTGATATATGGTTTTATGGAAAAAGATTCAGTAAACCATGTAATTTATACATTTAAATTCCTGCTTATTCTGGGCTTTGAAGTCCAGGAGGCGGTCCTATCAGTGATTGACAGCCTGCCCTCTATGACTGTGTATACAGAGATAGCTGTCAATCACTGATAGGACCGCCTCCTGGACCTCAAAGCCCAGAATGAGCAGGAATTTATATGAATAAAACACAGGTCCTACTGAATATTTTCTCATAAAACTATATGTAAATCTGCTCAGCTCCTCCTGCTCTACAACACAATTTCTGTGCCTTACATTGCATTTTCATGGTGACAGGTTCCCTTTAAGACAAGCATGTATGTTAATCCCTGCTGAAAGTGAGTGGTTGCAAGAGAGATTGGGTGTAAAGATGCCTCATACATATTAACGTATTGGTAGCCAAACCCGTCGCTTTTGGTGAGCCTGGACAACAATCCATTGTGAATGGGGAGCACCCGTCTCTCCCCTGACAGATCATGTAGAGGGAAAGAACTATCAGGTCTATTGAATTTCAACCCACAGTCCTTTATTTCACTGTGAGATAAGCTGCCATCAGAAGTGTCTGGCAGTGGATTTCTCTTCTCTCCTGAGTGAAAACACATACACGCTAGGCCAAATCGGGCATGTATGTGGGAGTCGGGAGAGATAGCTGATGGTGGAGCAAGTGTTCATCTGACAGCTATTGATGGTGTTTAACCACCTGAAAGGGGTTGTCCAGCTTTTTCTATTCTTTAAATTTCAACCCTAGCCTACTGTATCTGTGGGGAAAAAAACATACTCACCTGCTCCCTATCACTCCACTCCTGCTCCTGCTCCCTGAGAAACTTCTAGAGGGACATGTTCACATGCGCCTCCACAGTCAATGACTGGCATCAGCTGTGATGTGTTCCTAAACCGTACATGACTCAGCAGTCATATTCCACCTGGGGACATGTTACTGCTGAGGCCAGTCATTGGTTTCAGAGGTGCTTGTGACCAGGTCCATCCATGGGTTTACCGACAGTGATTGGAAGACCAGTAAAGAGAGCCAGGGAGCTATGAAGTCCAAATAGAGCAACAGGGAGAAGGTAAGAATAACTCTTTTCACAAGTCCCTCTGGATGGACTCAGGATGGCCCATGAAATTTCCCCTAATGAGCACACACAGCTGTCTAGCAGTTACCCCTTACACATTAGACGATGAACAGAACATTGGCAGCATGGTGACTCAGTGGTTAGCACTGGTGCCTTGAAACACTGGGGTCCTAGATTCAAATCCGACCAAGGGCAACATCTGCATGGAGTTTATATATTCTCCTTCTGTTTGCGTGGGTTTCCTCCCACACTCCAAAGACATACTGATAGGGAACTCAGATTGTGAACCCCATTTTGGAATATAGTAGCGCTATATAAGTGCATAAAATAAATACAGTACATAATCTAATAGGTAAGAAAGGAGTTTTATATAGGTGACAATGTTTTTAGTATTTTGGTATTTGTCTTATTATATCCTGGTATAAACTTACTATATGTCCATACGAGTCCATATGGTTTAGGCCTCATGCACCCGGCCGTGCCGTTTTTTGCGGTCCGCAAACCACAGATCCGCAAAAAAAGGAAGCCGCCCATGTTGCCTTCTGCAATTTGCGGAATGGAACGGGCTCCGGCAATATAAATGCCTATTCTTGTCCGCAAAGCGCGGATTAGAATAGGACATGTTATATTTTTTTAGCGGGGCCGCGGAACGGAGCCGCGAATGCGGTCATCACACGGAGTGAACGGGTCTGCATCCGAGCCGCCAAAACGGCGGCTCGGATGCGGACCCAAACAACGGTTGTGTGCATAAGGCCTTAGATGGCTTGGATTCTTCACCACGTGAACAGCAAATTAAACATTTGGATTGGAATGTCTCCAAATTTGAATAAATAAATGATGATAGATGCATATATACTGGATATGAAAATGTTGTACTTTGTTTGCCCCACGACCATTTTTGCATATATGATTTGAGAATGTTTATTTTTGATGAGGACTAAATAAGATTTATGGTGTATATATATATATATATATATATATATACAGTACAGATCAAAAGTTTGGACACACCTTCTCATTTAAAGAGTTTTCTTTATTTTCATGACTATGAAAATTGTAGATTCATACTGAAGGCATCAAAACTATGAATTAACACATGTGGAATTATATACATAACTAAAAAGTGTGAAACAACTGAAAATATGTCATATTCTAGGTTCCTCAAAGTAGCCACCTTTTGCTTTGATTACTGCTTTGCACACTCTTGGCATTCTCTTGATGAGCTTCAAGAGGTAGTCACCTGAAATGGTTTTCACGTCACAGGTGTGCCCTGTCAGGATTAATAAGTGGGATTCCTTGCCTTATAAATGGGGTTGGGACCATCAGTTGCGTTGTGGAGAAGTCAGGTGGATACACAGCTGATAGTCCTACTGAATAGACTATTAGAATTTGTATTATGGCAAGAAAAAAGCAGCTAAGTAAAGAAAAACGAATGGCCATCATTACTTTAAGAAATGAAGGTCAGTCAGTCCGAAAAATTGGGATAACTTTGAAAGTGTCCCCAGGTGCAGTCACAAAAACCATCAAGCGCTACAAAGAAACTGGCTCACACGCGGACCGCCCCAGGAAAGGAAGACCAAGAGTCACCTCTGCTGCGGAGGATAAGTTCATCCGAGTCACCAGCCTCAGAAATCGCAGGTTAACAGCAGCTTAGATTAGAGACCAGGTCAATGCCACACAGAGTTCTAGCAGCAGACACATCTCTAGAACAACTGAAGAGGAGACTGTGTGAATCAGGCCTTCATGGTAGAATATCTGCTAGGAAACCACTGCTAAGGACAGGCAACAAGCAGAAGAGACTTGTTTGGGCTAAAGAACACAAGGAATGGACATTAGACCAGTGGAAATCTGTGCTTTGGTCTGATGAGTCCAAATTTGAGATCTTTGGTTCCAACCACTGTGTCTTTGTGCGACGCAGAAAAGGTGACTCTACATGCCTGGTTCCCACCGTGAAGCATGGAGGAGAAGGTGTGATGGTGTGGGGGTTGGGGATTTATTCAAAATTGAAGGCATACTGAACCAGCATGGCTACCACAGCATCTTGCAGCGGCATGCTATTCCATCCGGTTTGCGTTTAGCTGGACCATCATTTATTTTTCAACAGGACAATGACCCCAAACACACCTCCAGACTGTGTAAGGGCTATTTGACCTTGAAGGAGAGTGATGGGGTGCTGCGCCAGATGACCTGGCCTCCACAGTCCTGAACCCAATCGAGATAGTTTGGGGTGAGCTGAACCGCAGAGTGAAGGCAAAAGGGCCAACAAGTGCTAAGCATCTCTGGGAACTCCTTCAAGACTGTTGGAAGACCATTTCAGGTGACTACCTCTTGAAGCTCATCAAGAGAATGCCAAGAGTGTGCAAAGCAGTAATCAAAGCAAAAGGTGGCTACTTTGAAGAACCTAGAATATGACATATTTTCAGTTGTTTCACACTTTTTTGTTATGTATATAATTCCACATGTGTTAATTCATAGTTTTGATGCCTTCAGTGTGAATCTACAATTTTCATAGTCATGAAAATAAAGAAAACTCTTTGAATGAGAAGGTGTGTCCAAACTTTTGGTCTGTACTGTGTATATATATATATATATATATATATATGTATATATATAAATATATAGTGGGGATTCGCTCTGGTAGGCAGGTTAGTGGACGCATACAGAGGCAAAAATAAAGTCTTTGACTTAAACAAAACAATGCAGTGTTTATTCACACATAAAAAAAAATGACAGTTTGCCGTCTTGGTGTTCATTCACACCATGGCAAGTGCACAGAACAAAAAGCATTCACCTTGTCAGCGGTTTTGGCAGTAGCAGTCGCCAACAGGCTTTAGGGCCTGCTTCCGAGCAATACGGCTCTCAGCATTTTAGTACGGCACACAATATGCAGATCCCAAACCACAGAGACTCCACAGATATTCACTGTGAAATGGAGGATAATCCACTCAGCTGAGACTGCTGGCTGGGTTTTATATCCCTAAGCTAAAACCGGGCCTGGACGTGGGGAACAGCCACCCACCCTGCACTTTGGCTGCTCCCAGTAAGAGCCGGCCCGGATCAGCTTTACAGCCATACTAAATAACCAATAGTGTCAGTCAGCACTGACACTCAAAATTACCGTCTCTTACCTCACCGAGGCCAGGAACCTCGGTGACAAATATCTTCCGTCAATGACGGTCCCTTGCGCTTTACTACTCTCTCTATATATATCATAACTGAAAGGGAAAATGAAAGTTGCAACAACTGGGAAAGTACCAAGAGTTATTGCAAATCTGATTGCAGCAATCAATTTCGGAGAAAATTCTGGTGATCTTTGATATGCTTCCCATTGGAAAAAATTGCCCTTGATCCAATATAGCAGCTTTAAAGATGGCGGTCATGTTCCAGAAATAGCCCAAAAACTAGACCCCCCTCACCCATTACTTGCTGAGGTATTCAGATATTTCATTTTTCCTTTCATTAATATAAAAGGGCGTCCTGAGACTTTTGAGTCACCCCGTATATATATATATATATATATATGTACTGCACTAAAATGGATATATTCCTATTAATCCCCATGTTTTCCTAAATTGTCTACCTGAATAAAATTAAATAAAATAAAATGTTGCAAACTGAGCAATCATTTTCACAGTTGTGATGAAATTCGGATTGTTTGTGATTGGATTCTATAGGTTATAAATACATATAGTACATATAGACATAAATGCCAACCGTCCTACAAAACAAGAACATAAATGATGGAGCTTATGAAAATGTAGATAAACTGTCATTTCCATCTGTAGGACCCTTTTGCTACACTTATTCTGGGGAACTCATTGCCTTGGACTACTAAAATTCCATTATATTTTGTTATAACTCTGTTGTAATAGAGCTGTATAATGGAATTCCTAACGCTGGTGAAAACCCTCTTTAAGTTGTAACACACATAGAAACATAGAAACATAGAATGTGTCGGCAGATAAGAACCATTTGGCCCATCTAGTCTGCCCAATATACTGAATACTATGGATAGCCCCTGGCCCTATCTTATATGAAGGATGGCCTTATGCCCATCCCATGCATGCTTAAACTCCTCCACTGTATTTGCAGCTACCACTTCTGCAGGAAGGCTATTCCATGCATCCACTACTCTCTCAGTAAAGTAATACTTCCTGATATTACTTTTAAACCTTTGCCCCTCTAATTTAAAACTATGTCCTCTTGGAGCAGTTTTTCTTCTTTTAAATATTCTCTCCTCTTTTACCTTGTTGATTCCCTTTATGTATTTAAAAGTTTCTATCGTATCCCCTCTGTCTCGTCTTTCTTCCAAGCTATACATGTTAAGATCCTTTAATCTTTCCTGGTAAGTTTTATCCTGCAATCCATGTGCTAATTTAGTAGCTCTTCTCTGAACTCTCTACACACTGGTCACTAAATGCTTATTTCAACTACAGCTGAATATAAGAAACTTTATAATATATCTTATCAGAGAACATTTTCTTCCCCCTCCTTAACTAACATTCTCTGTTAGGTTTTGGGAGACAAGACCATCTTCCAGCTCACTGAAGGATCAGATTACATGCAATCCATAGAAGTTTATGGAGAGGAAAGTATGGAGGAGGAGGAAGACACAGACAGATATGCTGTCTATGGAAGTATATAGAGAGGGGAGGGGGGAAAAGGAGGTAGGAAGTGCATAGAGACTCACACAGACATGCTGCCCACAGAAGTCTATACAGTGGAGAGGAGTGAGGAGTAGAGAAGAAGTTCAGAGAGACTCACACAGATATGCTGGTCATAGAAGTCTACAGAGAGGAGGACCAAGAACGAGGGAGAAAGTGCAGAGACAGACACATACATACATTTAGCCCATAGAACTTTATATAGAGGGTAGGAGTGAGGAGGAGGGAGGAAATACAGAGAGACTCATACAGACATGCTACCCATAGACATTTACAGAGAGGGGAAAGTGAGCAGGAGGGAGGACGTGCAGAGAGGGACACACACAGACATGTAACCCATTGAAGTCTATGGAGAGGGAAGAGATGAGGAGGACTGAACTGCTAGAGGGGAAAAAAGGCTTCTTTTTTTTTCTGTACTATGCAGTTATGCGAGGTTGTATGAAAGTAAACTGACCATTTAATAGTCCAGGCTTTGAACATAAGCCTTACTGTTCTATGGCGCTTTAATTTAAGTTCAATGAAATTGCAGAGGTCTGGAAGTTACATGCAAAATACAAATAGTTGAACACAGGTACCATAGGGGTGTATGAGATGAGATTCTCGAAAAGGGGAGCAGCAAGAATTCTTAACTTTATAGTAAATCATCATCCGCATCATCTTCATCATCAAAGATAGCTCGGTCGGTCAATTAAGGTGTAAACTACACAATATCCACAGTCCACATCAAACATAAAAAAATGCATATAAAAACCTCCTACATCCAGGCTTTATGCCAAAGCACACATGTCAAACTCCCCGCACAGAGGCCTATATCTCTGTTATATTAGTCACCCTGAATGTTTTTGTGATATATTCTGCTTGCTTAGTAAAATATTATGGCCAGAAAAGTATCCGTGCAACTGAAATATTGGTTAAAAGTTTAAACAACTTTATCTACCTCATTCATTGGCAGACTTCCTTTGTGCATTTGTAAAATAATATCCAGCCGTATGTAGCATCATCAGTATGAGGAAAATTCCCAGCTTACGCCAAGAAATAAATATGGCCAGGTCTGACTCAGCTACTCCTAAACCTTTCACTTCATGAAGCTAAGATTTGTGACCAGCACAATCCTATAAACTTAATTGCTACTTCCTAAGAAATATTCTGGTTCCCAAGTTTGCAAATAAAATTCTGAAGTGAGCTGAAGTATGTGTCATATCCAAAACGTGATTCATATACAGAGTGCCTTACGACCCTTGGAGCGTTACATAATATTACAGTTTGTGAATGAGATAAGCAGCAAGGGCTAATTCCGTAATTACCAAAAACATTGCTGCATTTACTTTTGACCACATGATGTAGAATAATCTGCCTATTACCTTGATGAGTGTTATGTTGGCCATACACGTTAGGTTAAAGTCATCCAAATCCACCAATTTTGGTGGGAGTGGGACCATCTATTAGATGTTCAGCCATCATTCTGTCTGCAAATGTCTGGGGAAAAAGTGATCGGGGATACAGAATTTCTACATGCTCTCAAAAGACATAAGTCACCACTAGAGGTGTCTGACAGTCACTTATTCTCCTTTAGTCTCCTCTGCCCACTGAGAACACATCCATGCTTGGCCAAACTGAGCAAACACGTGTATGGTGTGGTCGGAAGGAAAATCTGTTGGCCAAATGAGTGTTCGACCAATGGCTATTGAATATGTTTGGGCGGTTGCATGCTTGCATTGGAATCTATGAGAGAAGCAATCTGATGATTGCTTTTTAGGCTGAGTTCAGACTTCAGTTATTTGGTCAGTTATTTCCAATAGTCATTGTGAGCCAAAACCAGTAGTAAAGCCTACTCAGAGATAAGATATAATGGCAAGATTTGCCCCCGTTTTTTTTTTTTTTTTACCCGAACGTATTAAAAAAATAAAGCTTTTTAAAAATATTAAAAAAATATATAAAAATTTAAACCCCCTTTCCCCAAAATGAAAATAAAAATACATAAACAATAAAAATAATTAATGGCATGGCCGCATGCAAAAATGGCTGTACTTTTAAGATTTAAAACTATTAATCTCATATAGCAAATTCGCCATTTTTTGGTCGCTTCGCCTCCCGCAAAAAATGTAATAAAAAGTGATCAAAAAGTCATACACAACCAAAAGTACAATAAAAGTACAATAAAAAGTACACATCACCCCACAAAAAATTAGCCCTCACACAGCTCCGTACATATAACTACAAAAAAGTTATAGGGGTTAGAATATGTCAAAACATTTTTTCAATATTAAAACGCAAGACAAACTATAAATATGTGGTATCACCATAATCATACTGACCTGGAGAATGAAAGTAACTAAGTTTTACCACATAGTGAACGCTGTAATACAAAAAATTAAACTGTTGCGAAATTGCGTTTTTTCCCCCAATTTCATCCCATCTATATGTATGGAATGTTAAATGGTGGCATTAGAAAGTGCAACTTGTCCCGCAAAAAATACGCCCACATATGGCTGCGGAAAAATAAAACAGTGACACTGGAAAGGCAGATGAAGTGAAAAACGAAAGTGCAAAACTGTCAAACTTCCGGGGGTCAAAAGGTTAATCCTCCTCCAATCTTGTGGAGAAAAAACACCAAACGGGAGTTGCTTAGTCAGAGCTTGGCCTAGGTCTGGCACATTTTGAGCCTGCGCCCACAGTATTAGCAGCATCACCAGTACCCAAGCAGACCACAAGATAAACAGATCTGTCCTTGGCAGTTCTTTTGGAGGTTTTGGATGCACATTGCCATCATTCTTTATTGCTACCGCAGCCACCACCCTTTTCCTCTGATGTCTCCTCCTACTTGTCCAGATCCTGTCCAACACACAATCATCTCCATAGTTCTCACCCTCCCAGTCTCACTTTTATCAGCTGTGATATCTCATGGTGGTATCCTCCCCCCACCCCCATTTCCCTGCTTTGTATTTGCTAAAGGTGCCACTGTCACTACCACTGCCCCTACTACCACCACCATGGCAACAAATGCCATCAGCACTACCACTACCACTACCACAGATATACATGAGGTCCCCTAGAACCTCCTCCTTATGGTAGTCCAAACACTGACTGCTCTTACACAAGTCATCAACAGGGAGACTCTCTTGACTATCTGTCAAAGTGCCTGTGGGGTTTTGCCTCTTCTTAGGAGGGGGCAGTGAAGACAGAGAGGGCGCCACAGAAAGGCTTCTCTGAGGCTGCAAGGAAGAGGAGCAGGAGGAATGCTGTGACCACTGGCTTCAAGGCATTGTGTCAGACTTCGAAGTGCCTGGGAGGAGTGAGCCATCCAGTCCACAATCTTATCTTCTTTGTTCTAAGTAATAATGTTGTGCCTTTATGAAGCAATGTATTTAACAACACTGGAATAGATATAATGCATTTTTTTTAAATGTGCAATTGCTCAGCAGCAGAATGCTATTGGGATGCTGTGCTGGCAATAATAATATGTAGAAACCTGAGTTTTTTGGGGGGGAAAACACCTGTCTCTTTGTTCAAATAAGAAATTATTTTTTTTTTTTTTCTTGTAGGTGGCTGATTTTGTAGCGTAGAAGAGAAAGAATGATCTATTGCAGCAGCTATATTATTAAGCACTGTGCCCCAGCCCCTCAGTCCCTTATTGCCTCAAACTGCTTTCCCTGATCAAAGTCTTTAGTATTCTACAGAATTATGCCTAATTCACACGTCAGTGTTTGGTCAGTATTTCCATCAGTGATTTTGAGCCCAAACCAGGTACGGCTCTAAACACGGAACAGGAGCAGATCTTTCCCTTATACCTTATGTCTGTGGAAGCTCTAGTCCTGGTTTTGGCTCACAATCACTGATGGAAATCACTGACCAAAACACTAACGTGTGCATGAGGCTTTATTTATTTCTATCCTGTTCCCACACTGTCCTTGTTACACTATAAGGGATGTTTGCTTGTGAATCTGTATACTAAGATCAATTTCTGTCAGACTCAGCATAGACACTTCCACCATCATTAACAGTTCAACTGTCACGGACGGTGTACAGGAAACAAGACAATGCAACATGCATATATGACTGTCACGGACGGTGTACAGGAAATAAGACAATGCAACATGCATATATGATTCACTGGATCCAAAGCTAAGGAACCAAAAGGGAGACCCCTGCACAAGACCTGGCACTTTCCCTGGCTGCTCAGCCTATGCAAAAATCCCAAAGGTGGATGGTTGCATATCCATGTACCTCGACTATATAACACCTGAACACCCTACAATAGTGAGGGGACACGACCACCGGCTCCCTACACCAGACACGGAGGGAGTCAGGGTCACCTGGGATCCAGCAAACAGAAAATAACAGATAAATGTACAGCACTTAACTTAGTAGCAGACTGGGAAATAGGATCAGCATGCACACACACTCCAGGAAGAAGTATAAGCCGCCCAGTAATGCATTATGGGGAGGAATTTGAAGGGATGCAATCAGTCCAACAACATGACAGCTGAGAGAGGCTAACGAGATGAGGAACTGAACACCACAACAAAGAAAACTCAAGAAGGAGGTTCTGAAAGGCTTCTGTCAGAACTTCTCAGCTGTCTGGTTGTGACATCAACACAAAATGATGTTCTGCTCATTCTGCAAGGGCACATCCCTGCCTGCTGCAGCACTTATTGCCTCATCCAGGCAAGTAGCCTTCTTATTACTTCCTAGTGGTTTTGCCCTCCAACATGTGCAGTAAAATGGCGCTGTGCGAAGCCTACCTGAAAAGTTTAAGATTTGTGAAATTCTTGATGAACCTGGTTCATTACAAATGGATTTGCTCGTTACTACTACAAGGCTTTTTCCCTATAACAGTCTATCACCTGGTGACACTTTTTCTTTAAGGACGACAATCAAATGATGTCTGTCTCCCAATGAGGATTGTGCAATTAGTTTCTTTAGGGATCATTGTCATATTGTGCATGACATGAAAGAAGGATGCGGTGCCCAGTGAAAAATATATGGACCCATGTAGAAGTTTCTGTGAGAATTTGATCTTGACATGCAGCATCTTGTACAATAAGAAGATATTTTTCCCTTGGAGCAATGCTTCTAAGGGTAAATATGGTGCCTCGTGGATTGACATGCAGAGTACCTGAAGATTCATATTATGGATGAGTAATGTACTCCATGCACCAATGCACAGTGGTGGCATCCATGTGCATAAGGTATTATTCTCAAACTAGCATCATTTGTATTCCTTTGTCCAGATGGAATTCCCAAAGGTCTTTCAGCTCACATATGGATCAGACTTGGTGCACTGTGCTGTCTATGTTCTACAACCTATAGTAAATTACAACTAAAGTAGCTATTTTAAAGGTATATTCCTTGACAGCCTAGCCTCGGATTCCTGCCAAAGGAAAAATCCACTGGCCCACATTTCACATTTCCAAGGGCGTACAGACTGCCATTATTTGAATCAAGGAACATGGCTGAGAAAAACTATGTAGTGTTCTCCAAAAACGCTTGACGCAAGTCAGCTGGATCACCCTGCTAACAGATGTGTTCATAACAGCATTAGTGGCTGATTTATATCCTAGGAAGACAACAATGGGTTCAGAAATGGTCAATCTGCACTGTAGGAAGAAATGAACCAGAGCAAATCCCGAGAAGAAATCACTCTGTGTTTCTACATGTTTATTAAGATCCGCAACCACAGCTACCTTCATGAACAGCATTCTGGTCCAGCATTCTCAAAAAAAAAAAAAAAAAACACCATTTACTCCACTCTTTAGTAGGAAAGTGGACATTGTTAACCTGTCAAACTGATTTAAGCCAGATCTATCAAGCCCGACTACTTTTGCTAAACTTGTTGCCATCCTACCCCAGTAAAATGGATGGCATAGAACATGGAATGACATCTCAAGATAGAAGTGTTAGAGTTAAAGGGGTTTTCCAGTTTGCATTTACATCCTTTAAAAAAAAATCATTTATGAAGCTAGCTGTAATTTTGTAATGTATTTATTTTTCTGGGCTGTGGTCACATGACCATGTCCATGCAGCTCTTTCTTATTTCCTGTTGTGTTATGTCCCTGGGCGGGGCAGTTATAGGGGAGCGCCTACATGATTAGCTGGGTGGGAGGAACTATAATCTATCTGTCAGGGGCAGTGCTGGAGCTGTGGTAGAGAAAGGAGAAGTGCATCATGAGTTTGGTTGGATACAGCAACAGGATGTGCTACCTACAGGATGGAGACAAACCGGAGGGATTGGTTTACATGGTGCAAATAGGTCAGGAGAGTCCACACTGAAAAGGAAAAAGTATGGGAAAAATGTACAGTACATGAGGTATTACAAGAGCACATCTGATAAAATCATAGTAATATCCTTGGAAATTAATTTAAACATGCACCAAATTTATCAAACTTCTTGAGACATTTTAACAATTTGACACAAATTAGGGTAATGCTCGGCACATCGCGGTGTTCGGCCGAAAACCACATGTGCTCAAGTGCGATGCTCGAGTCTCCTCCCCGCACATTTGTTGGCAGCTATGCCGCCAATAAATGTGCAGGTAAGTACTGCCATTCACTGTAATGCCATAGTCATGTTGGTTACTGGCATTACAGTGATTGGCTGGCCGGAACGCGTCATCGGGTGCTATAAAGCACCCGATGACACGTGGTTCAGCCAGTCTTAGTCAGGCAGAGCTGTTCTGTAGAAGGGACAGATAGTGTGGGGAATTTAATTTAATTTTTTGGTTAGGCAGGGTTGGTGCTAGAGACCCAAAAGTCCTTTTAAGGACTATTGTTGTATCTGGCAGCAATATATATTATTAGCGCAACCTGCGCCAAATTGCGTGCAATTGTTAGAGACCCAAAAGTCCTTTTAAGGACTATTGTTGTATCTGGTAGCAATATATATTTCTAGTGCAACCTGCGCTAAATAGCTTGCAATTGTTTGGCCGCTGCAGACAGCGACATTATCTGCGCTATATCTCCTGTGTAACGTGTTCTCAGCCTAAAAATATCTGTGACATCCAGTGTAATTTTTCCGTAGACAGGTGTCTGCTGCGGGCAGTTACATTACCTGCACTACATCTCCTGTATAACGTTTGCACATCCTAAATATTAGTGACATTAAGTAAAAAAATTTCACTACTGGTGGCAGCGACATAACCTGTGCTACATCTCCTGTATAATGCTTGCGCATCATAAATATCAGTGATATTCCCTGTCATTTTTTATTAGCCGCTTGTGACAGCGACATTACCTGCGCTACATCGCCTGTATTATGTTTGCGCATCATAAATATCAGTGACATTCAGTTACATTTTTTCATCACTGGTGACAGCGACATTACCTGCGCTATTTCTCCTGTATAACATTTGCGCATCATGAATATCAGTGACATTCAGTCTAATTTATTTGCGTATACACTTACAAAACCTGAGCTACTGTACGTGTGACATACTTGCAAGAATATACCATTTAATATGCAGAAGGCGAGCAGTAAGAGACGGGGAAGTGGCCGTGCTGCTGATGGTGCACGCAGAGGCCGTGGCCCTGGGCCCAATGAAACTGTGCCTGCTGCCAGAGCACAAGAAACACACTCATCCATGATACCTAGCTTCTTGTCCCAGTTTGCAGGGCGGCGCAGGACACCACTCTCGAAAGACCAGTGCGACCAGGAATTTTAGCCCATCTCTAAGGAGAGAACGATTGAAATCATTGGAGCTCTTAGATCCTCCTCCTCGCCTCTAAACCCATGCCCGGCGGCAGTGGTGAAGTCCACCGCGGTTGCAATGGCACCATACATTTGAGACATTATAAATAGTTCCTTTTCCAGCGGTCAGGTGCCGGCTATTCTGAAGCAGGCAGTGGTAACACCTCTGCCTAAAAAAGCGGCGTTATTTGTGACCGATCTGAGTAACCTTAGACCGATTTCGGGACTGCCGTTCGTTGCAAATATAGGCGAGAGGGAGGTTGTTGCACAACTGCAGGGATATCTGGAGGCCAATCACATTCTTGACGACTTCCAGTCGGGATTCCGACCCAGAAGGGGTACTGAGACCGCTCTGGTCAATGTCCAGGATGATCTACTAATGGCATTAGACCAGAACTACTCCATGGTCCTAGTCCTTCTGAACCTATCATCCGCTTTTGACACTATTGACCATCAAGTGTTATTGAACCGGTTGAAAGTGGTAGCCGGATTAGATGGAAAGACCTTGGCATGGATGGTCTCATTTCTCCAGGACAGGGTACTAACGAGTGAAGCTGGGGTTTTTCACTCAACCGATCTCTCACTGTCCCGTGGAGTACCACAAGGCTCGGCACTATCCCCAGTCTTGTTCAACATCTATCTGAGACCATTGGTCGACATCATCAAGAGCCACAATCTTCAGTTTCATGTTTATGCGGATGATACACAACTGTACTTTAGGCTTGCCAAAGGAACAGTTGATCTCTTGGAGATCAATCACTGGATGAGTGCCAATTATCTAAAGCTTAATGGCATCAATACTGAATGTATTACATTCAGTGACCAGAAAATTACAACCTCAGCATCCCAATGGCCATTGTCGTTTGGACTTGTCTTTGGATTAACCCTGGCCCCTCAGATAAATCAGGTGGTTAGTACCTGCCACTACCAGCTGAAACTTCTGGGGAAGATTTTAAAATACATTGAATCCCCGCTCAGGAAAGCCTTGGTCGGAGCAGCGATCAGCAGCCGGTTGGACTATTGTAATGCCTTGTACATGGGACTCCCTAAGAAGAACTTGCATAGACTTCAACTTGTGCAGAATGACGCAGCAAGGCTCCTAACGGGTGTTGCCCGCAGAGAACATATCACTCCCTCTCTTAATGCCTTGCACTGGCTCCCCGTCCAACAACGGGTGATGTTCAAGATTGGATGCTTCATGCATAGGGTATTCCATGGTGTGGGGCCCTTGTACCTGCGACGTAAATTCACCAGGTATGCCCCATTGAGGACATTGAGGTCTAGTAACTCTGCGAATTTGAACATCCCGCAAGTTAACAAGATCAGACATGGAGGTAGATTCTTTTTGGCTCAAGGGGCCAGATTTTGGAACCACCTACCTCTGGCCCTGAAAATCATTCCCAGTCTTCTCTCATTCAGACGTGCACTGAAAACCTTACTTTTCAAACAGACGTTTGATCTTCCAATATAACACTTATTTGGTTTATATAATTTTTTTTTTTTTCTTAAATCTTAGTCTATAAATTCACGGTTGGTAATGTTCTTTTATTTTAAAGATACTTTTTCCCCACGTTTATGAATCTGTTTTCTTCACATTCTCTATATCTCATCCGAACCCTTTGAACCTTGAGATCCCCCTACCTTCCTCCCCTTTTTCTTGACTCTCCATTTGATAAGTGCTAGGAAATTGGTCTCTGGAATAGGTGCCTTATTCTCTAGGCCTTTGTGGCCCATGGCAAAGTGTCATGTCTTCTTTTTATCCTCCCTGTTGAATAAGTCAGCTAAGCGCATCGAGGCCCGAAGGGTAAGACTGCGTGTACACAAGACTATACATCATCATCATCATCATCACAGAGGGCTGTCAGAATGCAGCATTTCCAGGCCTTGCTGCAAGAGATGCTGCATTCTGCTGTTGCTTGCAGAGGAATTTCCACCCACAGCCAAACAGGTGCGGGTAACAATCCTACCACGCCTGCAAGAAGAGGGCGGTTTGAAGATGTGTTGATAACTATGGATATGAGATCATTCTTGCAGCCAACCCATCGACAGCCGCCCTCCGGATCCACTTTTGACTTGCCCCTCATCAAATGTCCTGTCCGAAACGACGTTCAGCGCAGCAGAGGGGATCGTGACCAATAAGTGCACTCGCCTAGCTCACGACAGTGTGGACTACCTCACAGTTCTAAAAATGAATGAGGCATGGATCTCGTAGAAATTTGACACCTATGAGGGCCTGTACTCCATTGATCTGCATTAAAATTGTTATCCAATGACTGTCTAATATACCTCCAGCCACATAATCACTTGATCTTTTCTGTCCAGTGAATGCCTAATGTTTGGGGCCTGTACTCCACTGGACTGCAGTAAAATTGTTATCCACTGACCGTCTAATATAACTTCAGCCACATAGTCACTTGATCTTTTCTGTCTGGTGAATACCTAATGTTTGAGGCCTGTACTCCACTGGCCTGCAGAAAAATTGATAAACAATTACCATCTAATATACCTCCAGCCACATAATCACTTAATCTTTTCTGTACTGTAAATGCATAATTTTCGGGGCCTGTAATCTAACTGGCCAACAGTAAAATTGTTATACGGTGACCTCCTAATGTATCTCCAGCCACATAATAATTTGTTCTTTTCTATACAGTGAATGCCTAATGTTTGGGGCCTGTACTCCACTGGCCTGCAGTAAAATTGATATCCATTGACTGTCTAATATACCTCCAGCCACATAATCACTTAATCTTTTCTGTACTGTAAATGCATAATTTTTGGGGCCTGTAATCTAACTGGCCAACAGTAAAATTGTTATACGGTGACCTCCTAATGTACCTCCAGCCACATAATAATTTGTTATTTTCTATACAGTGAATGTCTAATGTTTGGGGCCTGTACTCCACTGGCCTGCAGTAAAGATTTTATCCACTGACTGTCTAATATACCTCCAGCCACATAATCACTTGATCTTTTCTGTCCAGTGAATGCCTAATGTTTTTGGCATGTACTCCACTGGCCTGCAGTAAAATTGATATTTAATGACCGTCTAATATACCTCCAGCCACATAATCACTTGATATTTTCTGTCCGGTGAATACTTAATGTTTTGGGACTATTCTCCACTGGCCTGCAGTAAAATTGATATCCAATGACCGCCTAATGTACCTCCAGCCACATAAGTACTTGTTCTTTTCTGTTCGATGAATGGCTATTTGTTATCCAATGACAGTCTAATATACCTCCAGTCACATAATCACTTGATCTTTTCTGTACGGTGAATGCATAATGTTTGGGGCCTGTACTCCACTGGCCTGCAGTTAAATTAATATCCAATGACCGTCTAATATACCTCCTGTGGCTTTTATGGTGTATGAATACACTGTATTCCAATCACCCCTTCCACCAGAAAAAAGGATATATGGTTCAATCTTTCTTTTCTCATCTTCCTCCTCCATCATATCAACATGCTTATTAGTCTGCCCTCGCTCCTAATGTTTTAGAGGGTCAGCTCAGCAGCAGGCCCCAACCATAATTTTTTCGATGGTCAGCTCAGAAGCAGGCCCTCAACCATCATTTTTTCGATGGTCAGCTCAGCAGCAGGAAAGAGAAAGTGCGCTGGAGTACAACAATGGCTGGGTGAAGCCGTTATACATGTCTATTCTGCACAAGGTATGGACAAGTCCTGTGGGATCCCTGCCTGGTTCATTTTAATGAACGTGAGCTTGTCCACATTAGCTGTGGACAGGTGGCTGCACTTCTCTTTGATAACCCCCTCCTGCCGTGCTAAACAAACGTTCAGACAATACACTGGCTGCAGGGCAGGCCAGCACCTACAAGGCGTAAAGGGCAAGCTCAGGCCATGTGTCCAATTTGGAGACCCAGAAGTTGAAGGGGGCAGACCCATCAGTTAGTACGTGTAGGCGTGTAAACACATACTGCTCCACCATGTCGCACGTCCCCGTGATGTCCACGATCCAATTGGATATCTTCCTTATCAACTTTCGATGTTCTTTTATGCACCTACCATGGTGATCACAGGTAACGGGCAATCAGGGTTCCATGCCGTAGAGGGAGCTTGAGAAAGGGATACCACATCCAAGGGAGGTCAATGGCTGAAATGTGATTGAGTGGAAATGTGGGACAAGTTATTGAAGCAGAAGCATCCAAGTAAAGGAGGGGGCGTGCACCAATTACCCACTCCCGACTCGGGGAGGTAGTGACGATAAATAACTATACAGGACTCTTAAGATGCCCTGTTAATGGAATGATTAATAAAAAGTCACTGGGGTATTTTGTATTTGGAAACGTTAGACAGGAGAGAGTCCTGTTGCTGCTTTGTTGACTCTAGATAACTTCTGCCTGATCGCACGTCCCGTGACGTCCACGATCCAATTGGATATCTTCTCTATCAACTTTTGATGTTCTTTTATGCGTCTACAATGGTGATCATGGGTAACAGGGAATCAGGGTTTCATGCCAGAGAGGAAGCGTGAGAAATGGATACCACATTGACCAACGGAGGTCAATGGCTGAAATATTATCGAGCGGAAATGTGGGACAAGTTCTTAAAGCGGAAGGATCGAATTAAAGGAGGGGACGCGCGTCAATTAAAGACGAATTTAAAATATTTGAGTCCCTGCCACCTGTGCAGAGCAGGGGTTTTTCATTGGCAAAAATGTGTTAATGTCACCCACCAATGGAACAAACGATTTTTAAAAATTTCGGTCCCTGTCAACTATGCAGAGCAGGGGTTTATTCACGGCAAAACTGGGTTCATGTCACCCACCAATTGAACAGACGATTTTACAAAAATTAGTTCCCTGTCACCTATGCAGAGCAGGGGTTTGTATACGGCAAAAATTGTAAAATGTCACCTGAGAATGTAACAGACGATTTTTAGAAATTTAAGTCCCTGTCACCTATGCAGAGCAGTGGTTTGTATACGGAAAAAATGGTAAAATGTCACCCAAGAATGTAACAGATGCTTTTGCACCCTGCTCCCTCTTTTGCTGTGCTGGTGCCTCTGTGCGTCCACCTCCTCTTCCTCCAAACTGCACGCGTCACTCGCATGACCTTGATTCCATGTGGGGTCTAGTACCTCATCATCCTCCACATCATCTTCCACCCACTCTTTACCCCTGCCCTCCTTGTCGGTCTGCACACTGCAGAAAGCCGCAGCAGTTGGCACCTGTGCTTCGTCATCATCAGAGACGTGCTGCGGTGGTCTTCCAATGTCCTCATCCTGAAACATAAGTGGTTGGGCATCAGTGCACTCATTGCATCAGTGCACTCAATGTCTTCCACTTCTGGTGCAGGGCTATGTGGATGGCCCACAGAAACCCTGCCAGCAGAGTCATCAAAATTATAAGAGTCTGCTGCATGACTTGGGGCTCAGACTGCTCGCCTGATTTGCAAGGGGGTGAGTTGAAAGACAGATGGCCATGGGCTGTAGGTGCCAACTCTGATCTTTCAGCAGGGGACTGGTTGGGAGACAATGTGAAGGAACTGGAGGCACTGTCAGCAACCCAATCTACTATCGCCTGTAATTGTTCTGGCCTCACCATTTGTAAAGCCGCATTTGGCCCGACCAAATAACGCTGAAGGTTCTGTCGCCTACTCGCACCGGAGGAAGGTGTTTCACTTGTGCGTGTAGCAGGCACAGGTCGACCACGTCCTCTCCCTGCAACAGGAGCTCCACTAATACCAGCAGCACCACGACCGGAGCCACATCCCTTATTTGACGCTCTCCTCATTCTTTACGTTCACCCACCAAACTAACAGATGGTTTATGTCAGGCGACAATATAATCGCCAATATTCAACAATTCAGTTCACTGACAGTAAGGCAGTGCCAGTGTCATAAAGAGGAAAACTTTCTTGAGTTCACACAACAGTGTGACAGGCGAATTTTATACAATTACTTCACGGTCACAAAAATTTTTCATTTGTTAACCAACAATTGGACTGTCACAAATGCAGCAAAGGCCGCAAATGTAGTATCTTGCATAAAATGGGTGTTTTTTTAAAACCAGAATATAACAGCAGTATTAAAAAAATGAAAGAAAACCGGCACTCCCAAAACTCTTTGCTGGTGATAGATTTATTGGTCACTCATATTAGGGTGACGCGCTGCATTTCGGCACTCACAGGTGCCTTTTTCAAACAAGAAGTGAGCAGCAAATATTTAAAAATTAAATCTATCACCAGCAAAGAGTTTTGGGAGTGCCGGTTTTCTTTCATTTTTCTGATTTTAGGATTACATCCACACAAACCGAGCACGCCTTAACCAGCACGCCGTGCCGCCTGACTTTATCACACAGTATAACAGCAGTATTGACTGGCTGTATTGGACTGTTAGAAATGCAGCAAAGGCTGCAAATGTAGTATCCAACACAAAATGTGTGTTTTTTAAAACCAGAATATAACAGCAGTATTTGACACTTGTATTGGACTGTCACAAATGCAGCAAAGGCCGCAAATGTATTATCTAGGACAAAATGGGCGTTTTTTTTAACCGCTTTAAGTCCGCCCATAGGATATAAACGTCCTATGGGTGGACCTCTATTTCTGAAAGCACGTTTTAAAACGTCCTTTCAGAAATAGCAGCTGCACGCTAATCGTGCAGCTGCTGATCGGGTTGCCCGCTGTCAGTGACAGCAGGGCAACCCAGAGAGAAGGCAGGGACAGTGCCCAGGTGTCCCTGCCTTCCGGATCGCTGCAGACACAGCGCTCACCGAGCGCTGTGTCTGCAGAGCAGGAAGCGCTGTGCGCTTCCTGTTCCGGCCCGGCGGTCATGTGACCGCCGGGACCGGAGCGTGCAGGAGCTGTGTGAGGTCTTACAGAGACCTCGATCAGCCCTGCTCTGAGGCTGTACAGCGCAGAATCACGCTGTACAGCCTCTCTGGGGGGTGCATTTCTTCTGTAACTGGGGCTACTATGTCAGCCCCAGTTACAGGAGAAATCAACAGTGAAAAAAAAAAAGAAAAAGTGAAGCAAATGTCCCCCAGAGGTCTTGTATGACCTTATGGGGGACGAAAAGTGTAAAATAAAATAAAATAAAGGGTTGAAAAAAATAAAATAAAAAAAAGTTTCACATGTAAAAAAAAAAAGGTTCCCAAGTAAGGAATAAAAAAAAAAAATTAAAAATAGAAAAAATAAAATAAAATAGACATATTTGGTATTGCCACGTCCGTAAAAAAACATCTCTATAAAAATATCACATGAGCTAACCCCTCGGGTGAACACCGTAAAAAAAAAACTAAAAAAACTGTGTCAAAACAAGCAATTTTTGTCACCTTGCATCACAAAAGGTGCAACACCAAGTGATCAAAAATGCGTATGTCCCACAAAATAGTACCAATAAAACCGTCACCTCATCCCGCAAAAAATGAGCCCCTACATAAGAAAATCTCTCAAAAAATAAAAAAAACTATAGCTCTTAGAACATGGAGACACTAAAACATCATTTTTTGGTTTCAAAAATGCTATTATTGTGTTAAAGTGAAACAAATAAAAAAAAGTATACATATTAGGTATCGCCGCGTCCGTAAAAACCAGCTCTATAAAAATATCACATGAGCTAACCCCTCAGATGAACACCGTAAAAAATAAAAAATAAAAACTGTGTCAAAACAAGCAATTTTTGTCACCTTGCATCACAAAAGGTGCAACACCAAGTGATCAAAAACGCGTATGTCCCACAAAATGGTACCAATAAAACCGTCACCTCATCCCGCAAAAAATGAGCCCCTACATAAGAAAATCTCTCAAAAAATAAAAAAAACTATAGCTATCAGAACATGGACACATTAAAACATAATTTTTTTGTTTCAAAAATGCTATTATTGTGTAAAACTTTAATAAATGAGAAAAAGTATACATATTAGGTATCGCCACGTCCGTAACAATCTGCTCTATAAAAATGTCACTTGACTGAACCCCTCAGGTGAACGCTGTAAAAATAAATAAATAGAAACTGTGCTAAAACAACCAATTTTTTGGTCACCTTGCCCCATAAAGTGTTATAATGAATGATCAAAAAATCATATGTACCCAAAAATAGTACTAATAAAACTGGCACCTTATCCCCTAATTTCCAAAATGGGGTCACTTCTTGGGAGTTTCTACTGTAAGGGTGCATCAGGGGGCTTCAAATAGGACATTGCATCTAAAAACCATGTGGAGTTCCTTTTCTTCTGCGCCCTGCCTTGTGCCCATACAGCAGTTTATGACCATATGTGGGGTGTTTCTGTAAACCGCAGAATCTGGGTAATAAATATTGAGTTTTGTTTGGCTGTTAACCATCGATGTGTTAAAGAAAAAATTGGATTAAAAAGTGAAATTTAAAAATTAGATCTCCATTTTCCTTTAATTCTTGTGGAACGCATAAAGGGTTAACAAAGTTTGTAAAATCAGTTTTGAGTAACTTGAGGGGTGTAGTTTCTACAATGGGGTCATTTATGGGGGTATCCACTATGTAGGCCCCACAAAGTGACTTCAGACCTGAACTGGTCCTTATAAAGTGGGTTTTGGCAATTTTTTTAAAAATTTGAAGAATTTCTTCTAAACTTCTAAGCCTTCTAACGTCCTAAAAAAATAAAATGACATTTCCAAAATGATGCCAACATAAAGTAGACATATGGGGAATGTTAAATAATAAATATTTTATGAGGTATCACTTTCTGTTTTAAAAGCAGAGAAATTGAAATTTAGAAAATTGCGAATTTTTCAAATTTTTGGGTAAATTTGGGATGTTTTCATAAATAAAGGTGAAATATTTTGACTCAAATTTATGACTATCATGAAGTACAATGTGTCACGAGAAAACAATCTCTGAATGACTTGGATAAATAAAGGCGTTCCAAAGTTATTACCACATGAAGTGAGATATGTCAGTTTTGCAAAATTAGGCCTGGTCAGGAAGGGGGCAAATGGCCCAGATGGGAAGTGGTTAAAACCAGAATATAACAGCAGTATCTAACGCTTGTATTGGACTGTCACAAATGCAGCAAAGGCTGCAAAGGTACTTTATGGAAAAAAAATATATGATTTTTCACCCACAGTTAAACAGATGGATTTACAAATTTTATTTCACTATCACAAATGCAGTGTAGGGTGCAAATGTACTTTTTAGCAAAAATAATAATATTTGTCCCCACAGAATCTAACAGATGGATTTACTTGGATTGTACTTTACAGAAAAAAAATTGAATACGACACCCCCTGGGTCCCTGAACTCACAGATGGATTCCCTATATTATTTTCCCTCCCCCTGGCACATATGCAGTGCAGGTGCACTTAAAAAATGGGTATATGTTGCCCACTGAACTAAAAGAACAGGATTAAATTATTGTCCCTGGCACATATGCTGTGCTGGTGCACTGAACTTGCACAAAATGGTTGCCGACTAACAGACAGATAAAACTTATTTTTCTGTGTCACTAGGCTCAGGGCAGGGTACAAAAATGTTGCTATGCACCCACACAAAAAAATCACTGTAGATCGCAGAGTTAACAATAAGTTTTGATACTAAATAGATTCTTTCCTATTCTCTCCCTCACAGCAGCAGCATCCTATCCCTACATTAGTAACAGCAGAGTGAGGTGCAGCGCTACGTGACTCCAGCTTATATAGAGTCTGGGTCACATGCTGCACTGGCCAATCACAGCCATGCCATTAGTAGACATGGCTGTGATGGCTTCTAAGGGCACACGAGTCAAACGCTTGTTGATTGGCTGCTCTGCAGCCTGTCAAAAAGCGCCATTAAATCGCTGAACACCGAACTCAAACCCGAACTTTTACTGAACTGAAAAGTTCGGGTTCGGGTCCAGGGTCCAAAAATCCTAAAGTTTACAGTTCGGGTTCGCTCAACCCTAGTCACTGTAACGAATGGGGTACCTCAGGGGTCAGTATTGGGCCCTTTTCTCTACAATATATTTATTAATGATCTTGTAGAAGGATTGCACAGTAAAATGTCATTTTTTGCAGATGACACTAAACTGTGTAAAGTAATTAACACGGAAGAGGACCATATACTACTACAGAGGGATCTGGATAGATTGGAAGCTTGGGCAGATAAGTTGCAGATGAGGTTTAACACTGGCAAATGTAAGGTTATGCACATGGGAAGGAATAATGCAAGTCACCCGTACATACTATGGAAAAGGACATGGAAAAGGAGTTAGGAATATTAGTGGACAGCAAACTGAGCACGCATCTGACGAGAACATAGTCCTGCCACTTTACAAATCACTAGTCAGACCACACATGGAGTACTGTGTACAGTTCTGGGCTCCTGTGAACAAGGCAGACATAGCAGAGCTGGAGAGGGTTCAGAGGAGGGCAACTAAAGTAATCACCAGAATGGGTGGACATGGGTGTGACTGTAACAAGAGGACATCATCTGCGTCTGGAGGAAAGAAGGTTTCTACACAAACATAGAAGATTATTTAGAGTAAGAGCAGTGAGACTATGGGACTCTCTGCCTGAGGAGGTGGTGATGGTGAGTTCCCTAAAAGAGTTCAAGAGAGGCCTGGATGTATTTCTGGAGTGTAATAATATTACAGGTTATCGTTTGTAGATTTCTGAGGGTCGTTGATGCAGGGAGTTATTTAGTCAGAAAATTTGGAAAATTAACCCTAAAATGAGGAAAATTGACTTCTACCAGCCTTACAAACTATGGAGGAAAGTTTTCCAAACTGGTGTAAAGTAGAACTGGCTTAGTTGCTCACAGCAAACGATCAGATTCCACCTTTCATTTTCTAATTTGTTTTTGGAATCTGATTGGCTGCTATGAACAACTAAGCCAGTTTTCCTTTACACCAGTTTTGATAAATCTGCCCCTATGTTACTATGTGCCACACATTGTTAAAAAACATAATTATGAAATGGTAACACAAATTGCACAGAAACACCAATAGATGTCTGTGGCAGAGAAACACCAGACTGTAAGCATGCTGTGGTTTAAAAAAAAAAACACCCAAAAAAACCTCACAAGGATGAAAAATTGTCATTAAAAAAACACTTTTTTTACCTGTGTTTAACACCTTAAGGACATAGACAATTTTCATCTTTTAATTTTCATTTATTCCTCCTCACCCTCCAAAATTCATAGCTTTTTAAAGTGTCCCACCTATATAGCCATATAATGGCTTATTTTATGTAGGACAAGTTATATTTTTTAGTGGTGCAATTTAATTTACCATAGGTTGTATTGGAAAATGGGGGAAAAAATTCATTGTGGGGTAAAACTGAAAAAAAAAACTATTCTGCCATAGGTTTTGGGGATTTTGTGCTTTACATCTTTGGCAGATTCTAGTTCTTGAAAGAAGTCACGCGTGGTAAGTTGGCTTGGAATAAAGGGGGTGCGATAGGCTGTCTGCACAAAGATCCCTCGTTGGTGTCATAAGTAAAAGGGGCAACGTATCAGAGTTGCATAAAGGGTGGCCATATTCCTAAAACTGCACAGTTTGTGAACTGTTCAGGTGCTGCTGTGGTGAAAGTGTGTCGTGAGTGGACAAATAGCACTATTGAGAATAAGTAATGTGGAAACTGTGGAGCACCATGTGCCAGTGATGTAAGAAGGAAAAATCGGCTACAATAGTGCATGAGGGTGGACCAACATGCTACAGTGGAGCTGCTCACCACCAAAATGAACCAAGGGGATACTAGACGTGTGCCTAAAACAACAATTCAGTGAATACTACTGTGTATGGGGCTCCGAAGCAGACAAATAGTCATTGTACCCACACGCTGTTGGTGGCAGCGTTATGGTCTAGGAAATGTTTTCATGAGGTTCTCTGGTCCACTTATCCACCTGGAAGACTTACATGTCCTACCCAGACTCCCTAATTCCTCAAACATGAATTGAGCATCTGTGTTGCCTTCTCAACTGTCGACTGTCTCTCTCTCTCTATACATATATATATATATATATATATATATGTATATGTGTGTATATATATATATATATATATATATATACAGTACAGACCAAAAGTTTGGACACACCTTCTCATTCAAAGAGTTTTCTTTATTTTCATGACTATGAAAATTGTAGATTCACACTGAAGGCATCAAAACTATGAATTAACACATGTGGAATTATATACATAACTAAAAAGTGTGAAACAACTGAAAATATGTCATATTCTAGGTTCTTCAAAGTAGCCACCTTTTGCTTTGATTACTGCTTTGCACACTCTTGGCGTTCTCTTGATGAGCTTCAAGAGGTAGTCACCTGAAATGGTCTTCCAACAGTCTTGAAGGAGTTCCCAGAGATGCTTAGCACTTGTTGGCCCTTTTGCCTTCACTCTGCGGTCCAGCTCACCCCAAACCATCTCAATTGGGTTCAGGTCCGGTGGCTGTGGAGGCCAGGTCATCTGGCGCAGCCCCCCATCACTCTCCTTCATGGACAAATAGCCCTTACACAGCCTGGAGGTGTGTTTGGGGTCATTGTCCTGTTGAAAAAATAAATGATGGTCCAACTAAACGCAAACTGGATGGAATAGCATGCCGCTGCAAGATGCTGTGGTAGCCATGCTGGTTCAGTATGCCTTCAATTTTGAATAAATCCCCAACAGTGTCACCAGCAAAGCACCCCCACACCATCACACCTCCTCCTCCATGCTTCACGGTGGGAACCAGGCATGTAGAGTCCATCTGTTCACCTTTTATGCGTCGCACAAAGACATAGTGGTTGGAACCAAAGATCTCAAATTTGGACTCATCAGACTAAAGCACAGATTTCCACTGGTCTAATGTCCATTCCTTGTGTTCTTTAGCCCAAACAAGTCTCTTCTGCTTGTTGCCTGTCCTTAGCAGTGGTTTCCTAGCAGATATTCTACCATGAAGGCTTGATTCACACAGTCTCCTCTTAACAGTTGTTATAGAGATGTGTCTGCTGCTAGAACTCTGTGTGGCATTGACCTGGTCTCTAATCTGAGCTGCTGTTAACCTGCGTTTTCTGAGGCTGGTGACTCGGATGAACTTATCCTCCACAGCAGAGGTGACTCTTGGTCTTCCTTTCCTGGGGCGGTCCGCATGTGAGACAGTTTCTTTGTAGCGCTTGATGGTTTTTGTGACTGCACTTGGGGACACTTTCAAAGTTTTCCCAATTTGTCGGACTAACTGACCTTCATTTCTTAAAGTAATGATGGCCACTCGTTTTTCTTTGCTTAGCTGCTTTTTTCTTGCCATAATACAAATTCTAACAGTCTATTCAGTAGGACTATCAGCTGTGTATCCACCTGACTTCTCCACAACGCAACTGATGGTCCCAACCCCATTTATAAGGCAAGAAATCCCACTTATTAAACCTGACAGGGCACACCTGTGAAGTGAAAACTATTTCAGTTCATCAAGAGAATGCCAAGAGTGTGCAAAGCAGTAATCAAAGCAAAAGGTGGCTACTTTGAAGAATCTAGAATATGACATATTTTCACTTGTTTCACACGTTTTTGTTATGTATATAATTCCACATGTGTTAATTCATAGTTTTTATGCCTTCAGTGTAAATCTACAATTTTCATAGGTGGATACACAGCTGATAGTCCTACTGAATAGACTGAATTTGTATTATGGCAAGAAAAAAGCAGCTAAGTAAAGAAAAACGAGTGGCCATCATTACTTTAAGAGGAGGAGGTCTGATGGTGTGGGGGTGCTTTGCTGGTGACACTGTTGGGGATTTATTCAAAATTGAAGGCATACTGAACCAGCATGGCTACCACAGCATCTTGCAGCGGCATGCTATTCCATACGTTTTGCGTTTAGTTGGACCATCATTTATTTTTCAACAGGACAATGACCCCAAACACACCTCCAGGCTGTGTAAGGGCTATTTGACCATGAAGGAGAGTGATGGGGTGCTGCGCCAGATGACCTGGCCTCCACAGTCACCGGACCTGAACCCAATCGAGATGGTTTGGGGTGAGCTGGACCGCAGAGTGAAGGCAAAAGGACCAACAAGTGCTAAGCATCTCTGGGAACTCCTTCAAGACTGTTGGAAGACCATTTCAGGTGACTACCTCTTGAAGCTCATCAAGAGAATGCCAAGAGTGTGCAAAGCAGTAATCAAAGCAAAAGGTGGCTACTTTGAAGAACCTAGAATATGACATATTTTCAGTTGTTTCACACTTTTTTGTTATGTATATAATTCCACATGTATTAATTCATAGTTTTGATGCCTTCAGTGTGAATCTACAATTTTCATAGTCATGAAAATAAAGAAAACTCTTTGAATGAGAAGGTGTGTCCAAACTTTTGGTCTGTACTGTATATATACACTTACCTAAAGAATTATTAGGAACACTATACTAATACGGTGTTGGACCCCCTTTTTGCCTTCAGCACTGCCTTAATTCTACGTGGCATTGATTCAACAAGGTGCTGATAGTATTTTTTAGAAATGTTGGCCCATATTGATAGGATAGCATCTTGCAGTTGATGGAGATTTGAGGGATGCACATCCAGGGCACGAAGCTCCCGTTCCACCACATCCCAAAGATGCTCTATTGGGTTGAGATCTGGTGACTGTGGGGGCCATTTTAGTAAAGTGAACTCATTGTCATGTTCAAGAAACCAATTTGAAATGATTCGAGCTTTGTGACATGGTGCATTATCCTGCTGGAAGTAGCCATCAGAGGATGGGTACATGGTGATTATGAATTGATGGACATGGTCAGAAACAATGCTCAGGTAGCCCGTGGCATTTAAACGATGGCCAATTGGCACTAAGGGGCCTAAAGTGTGCCCAGAAAACATCCCTAACACCATTACACCACCACCAGCCTGCACAGTGGTAACAAGGCATGATGGATACATGTTCTCATTCTGTTTACGCCAAATTCGGACTCTACCATTTGAATGTCTCAACAGAAATTGAGACTCATCAGACCAGGCAACATTTTTCCAGTCTTCAACAGTCCAATTTTGGTGAGCTTGTGCAAATTGTAGCCTCTTTTTCCTATTTGTAGTGGAGATGAGTGGTACCCAGTGGGGTCTTCTGCTGTTGTAGCCCACCTTTCTTTCCCATTCTGACATTCAGTTTGGAATTCAGGAGATTGTCTTGACCAGGGCCACAACCCTACATGCATTGAAGCAACTGCCATGTGATTGGTTGACTAGATAATCGCATTAATGAGAAATAGAACAGGTGTTCCTAATAATTTTTTAGGTGAGTGTATATATATATATATATATATACTGTATATATATATATATATATATATTTCAATATATTCCAGAAGACAGTACTTCCCTTTCCTCCTAAGGTCTCTGTAAGGCTACATTGTGCATGGTCAGCAGATTGCTGTTTACACAGTACGATCTGCTGCCCAAATATGATGATTTTGGTGTGCGCATGAAAGATGATATGACTTGATGGACTATAGTTTTTCTTATTACACGGGCTGATATCAGGAATGAGTTTTCCGATAATTACCCCAACAATTGCCCCCTGTAAATGCACCTTTTGTGCTCAGAATCCTTCTAAGTAACCAAAAGTCCATCTAGTGTAAAATATTAACTAGAAGCCATGGAGAAGGGGGCACAGTGGCCATGACTCTGTCTCAGTGTGATTGGTCAGAATCTAAGGTCCCTATCAGTATGTCTTTGGAGTATAGTGTTAAAAAACATATCCCTTACCGCCAATGCGCTGTATAATAAATGCTAGAGTGATGCAGCCTTGATGGTGGGGAGCTACAAAGTAAACAGCTCTCTATAGGATGTGACCCTTTATATTTATTCTGCAGACACTTCCTTTCTTACTAAATCCATCTGTTCCACAGAAATAAATAAGTTGCAGAATGAATGTACTTGCAGTGCAACCAGTGAATGAGCCGACCCTTTTCATCCATTGTTGTATCCCTTTAGGAGAAATATTGCCGCACTTCCAAATCAGGAGGCACAGTAAATGGACTGGGCCCGTATAGCACCAGAACAATATGGCGTAACTACATGTCACTCATGGTTCTGTACCGCTACATAGGTGTAGTAAAAAAAAAAAACTGCATAAATGAGCACCACAGAGACCTTGTAGTGACTTCATATGAAAGAGGATCTGTCTCCTAATATGATATTGTAGTAAATACTGGTTCTCCCCTATGAAATTACATAGTTGGATCCCCATTTCTTAAGATTCTGCATTGTGCTGTTCCTCGGTTATTCCTCAAAAAAAGTTTGAATAAATTGACAACATGGGGTTACCATTGCCCCAACATTGACGTGAGTCACTATGCAATCCATGAAGGGGAAAGCCAATTGTCAGGTATAGTAATTGGCAAGTTGTTCAAAATGTAGTAATATGACAGGTTGCTGATTGACCTGGGCCTGGGTTCTGCAGATGGGTGCAGCACACAACATAGCCCAATATAAAATCCACTACAGAAGATGGCAATATTGGACCCCAGACAGTGTCAAGAAAGGAACCAAAAGTTCCTAGAGAATGGTGTATTAAAGGGGTATTCCCACCTAAGACAATTAAGGTGTGTATCTAATCCTGTCATGTGTGATACTTTCTACTGAGCTGTGTATCTTATCCTATCCTGTGTGATATTGTCTGCTGATCTATGTATCTAATCCTATCCTGTGTGATATTGTCTGCTGATCTATGTATCTAATCCTATCCTGTGTGATGCTGCCTGCTGAGCTATGTATCTTATCCTATCCTGTGTGATACTGTCTGCTGAGCTGTGTATCTAATCCTATCCTGTGTGATGCTGCCTGCTGAGCTATGTATCTAATCCTATCCTGTGTGATACTGTCTGCTGAGCTATGTATCTAATCCTATCCTGTGTGATACTGTCTGCTGAGCTATGTATCTAATCCTATCCTGTGTGATACTGTCTGCTAAGCTGTGTATATAATCATATACTATGTAATACTGTCTGCTGAGCTGTGTATCTAATCCTATCTTTTATGATACTGTCTGCTGAGCTGTGTATCTAATCCTATCATATGTGGTACTCAGTGGTGTATATTGGTTTTGTGCTGCCCTAGGCGAGACTAAACTCGGGCACCCCCCTAATATAAATTTGACCCACCCCTTCCTGTCAAGGCCAAACCCCTTTCTCTCTAAACCCCACCCCTTCCTATGTGCCTTCCACAGATCCCCCCTAAAGAGTGCCATCCACAGATCCCCCTCCCCTAAACGGTGCCATCCACAGATCCCCCCCTCCCCTAAACGGTGCCATCCACAGATCCCCCCTCCCCTAAACGGTGCCATCCACAGATCCCCCCCTCCCCTAAACGGTGCCATCCACAGATCCCCCCCTCCCCTAAACGGTGCCATCCACAGATCCCCCCCCCTCCCCTAAACGGTGCCATCCACAGATTCTCCCCCCTCCCCTAAACGGTGCCATCCACAGATTCCCCCCCCCCTCCCCTAAACGGTGCCATCCACAGATCCCCCCCCCCTAAATGGTGCCATCCACAGATTCCCCCCCCCCTCCCCTAAACGGTGCCATCCACAGATCCTCCCCTAAACGGTGCCATCCACAGATTCCCCCCCTCCCCTAAACGGTGCCATCCACAGAGTCCCTCCCCCTCCCCTAAACAGTGCCATCCACAGATTCCCTCCCCCCCCTCCCCTCCCCTCCCCCCGACGCTCACAGGAAAACATTTAAAAACAAATCAGTAACCTAAACTTTATTCATTGGTGATGTCTTTACTGTATACCTTACTCTGTCTTTCAGCTTCGGTAACAGCAGGCAGTGCGGGCGGGCGGCGCTCACTCACTGACGTCACGCGCCTGCTCCTCCCACTAGGCGGCGCAGGCGCGTGACGTCAGTGAGTGAGCGCCGCCCCGCACTGCCTGCTGTTACCAAAGCTGAAAGACAGAGTAAGGTATACAGTAAAGACATCACCAATGAATAAAGTTTAGGTTACTGATTCGTTTGGAAATGTTTTCCTGTGAGCGGCGGGGCCCTGTATATTCTAACCCCCAGGCAAGCGTCCCTGTCACCATGGGAACGCCTGGGGGTTAGAATATACCATCGGATCTTCTGAGTATACCGGAGGCAGATGAGACTGATGGGACAAGGGGCAAACAAGGCATTTTGCCGCCCCATTGGCAAGTTCCGCCCTAGGCAAATGCCTTGTTTTCCTCCTGATAGATACGCCACTGGTGGTACTGTCTGCTAAGCTGTGTATCTAATCCTATCCTGTGTGGCACTGTCTGCTGAACTGTGTATCTAAACCTATCCTGTGTGATACTGTCTGCTAAACTATGTATCTAATCCTATCCTGTCTGATACTGTCTGCTAAGCTATGTATCTAATCCTATCCTGTGTGATACTGCCTGCTGAGCTATGTATCTAATCATGTCATGTGTGACACTGTCTGCTGAACTATGTATCTAATCCTATCATATGTGGTACTGTCTGCTAAGCTGTGTATCTAATCCTATCCTCTGTGATATTGTCTTCAGAGATTTGCATCTAATCCTATCCTGTGTGATACTGTCTGCTGAACTGTGTATCTAAACCTATGCTGCCTGATACTGTCTGCTAGGCTATGTATCTAATCTTATTCTGTGTGATACTTTTTGCTGAGCTACGTATCTAATCCTATCCTGTGTGATACTGCCTGCTGAGCTATGTATCTAATCCTTGCTGAGCTGTGTATATAATCATATACTATGTGATACTGTCTTCTGAGCTTTGTATCTAATCCTATTCTGTGTGATACTGTCTGCTGATCTGTGTATCTAATCCTATTCTGTGTGATACTGTCTGCTGAGCCGTGTATCTAATCCTATCCTGTTTGATACTGTCTGCTGATCTGTGTATTTAACCCTATCTTTTATGATACTGTCTGCGGAGCTATGCATCTAATATCCTATCCTGTGTGATACTGTCTGCTGAGCTGTGTATCTAATCATATCATATGTGGTACTGTCTGTTAAGCTGTGTATCTAATCCTATCCTGTGTGATATTGTCTGCTGAGCTGTGTATCTAATCCTATCCTGTCTGATACTGTCTGCTAAGCTATGTATCTAATCCTATCCTATGTGATACTTTTTGCTGAGCTACGTATCTAATCCTATCCTGTGTGATACTGTCTGCTAAGCTGTGTATCTAATCCTTGCTGAGCTGTGTATATAATCATATACTATGTGATATTGTCTTCTGAGCTTTGTATCTAATCCTATCCTGTGTGATACTGTCTGCTGATCTATGTATCTAATCCTATCCTGTGTGATACTGTTTGCTGAGCTGTGTATCAAATCCTATCCTGTGTGATACTGTCTGGTGATCTGTGTATCTAATCCTATTCTGTGTGATACTGTCTGCTAAGCTGTGTATCTAACCCTATCTTTTATGATACTGCCTGCTGAGCTATGTATCTAATACTATCATATGTGGTACTGTCTGCTAAGCTGTGTATCTAATCCTATCCTGTGTGATACTGTCTGCTAAGCTATGTATCTAATCCTATCCTGTGTGATACTTTCTACTGAGCTATGTATCTAATCCTATCCTGTGTGATACTGTCTGCTGAGCTGTGTATATAATCATACACTATGTGATACCGTCTTCTGAGCTTTGTATCTAATCTGATCCTGTGTCATAATGTCTGCTGAACTGTGTAGCTAATCATGTCATGTGTGGCACTGTCTGCTGAGCTATGTATCTAATCCTATCATATGTGGTACTGTCTGCTAAGCTGTGTATCTAATCCTATCCTGTGTGATATTGTCTGCAGAGCTTTGTATCTAATTCTATCCTGTGTGATACTGTCTGCTAAGCTGTGTATCTAATCCTATCCTGTGTGATACTGTCTGCTGAGCTATGTATCTAATCCTATCCTGTGTGATATTGTCTGCAGAGCTTTGTATCTATTTCTATCCTGTGTGATACTGTCTGCTAAGCTGTGTATCTAATCCTATCCTGTGTGATACTGTCTGCTGAGCTATGTATCTAATCCTTGCTGAGCTGTGTATATAATCATATACTATGTGATACTGTCTTCTGATCTGTGTATCTAATCATGTCCTGTGTGATATTGTCTGCTGAGCTATGTATCTAATCCTATCCTGTGTGATACTGTTTTCTGAGCTGTGTATCTAGCCCTATCTGTTGTGATACTGTCTGCCGAGCTGTGTATCTAATATCCTATACTGTGTGATACTGCCTGCTGAGCTGTGTATCTAATCCTGTCATGTGTGACACTGTCTGCTGAGCTGTGTATCTAATCCTATCCTGTGTGATACTGTCTGCTGATCTGTGTATCTAATCCTATCCTGTGTGATACTGCCTGCTGAACTGTGTATCTAATCCTGTCATGTGTGGCACTGTCTGCTGAGCTGTGTATCTAATCCTATCTTGTCTGATACTGTCTGCTGAGCAGTGTATCTAATCCTATCCTGTGTGATACTGTCTGCTGAGCTGTGTTTCCAATCCTATCCTGTGTGATACTGTCTGATGATCTGTGTATCTAATCCTATCCTATGTGATACTGTCTGCTGAGCTGTGTATCTAATCCTGTCATGTGTGATACTGTCTGCTGAGCTATGTATCTAATCCTATCCTATGTGATACTGCCTGCTGAGCTATGTATCTAATCCTCTCCTGTGTTTACTGTCTGCTGAGCTATGTATCTAAGCCTATCCTGTGTGATACTGTCTGCTGAGCTATGTATCTAATCCTCTCCTGTGTTTACTGTCTGCTGAGCTATGTATCTAATCCTATCCTGTGTGATACTGTCTGCTG
Source organism: Bufo gargarizans (assembly GCF_014858855.1). NCBI lineage: Eukaryota > Metazoa > Chordata > Amphibia > Anura > Bufonidae > Bufo > Bufo gargarizans. The sequence goes on along the minus strand of NC_058080.1, from coordinate 692,099,955 downwards.
AGCTGTGTATCTAATCCTATCCTGTGTGATACTGTCTGCTGAGCTATGTATCTAATCCTATCCTGTGTGATACTGTCTGGTGAGCTGTGTATCTAATCCTGTCATGTGTGATACTGTCTGCTGAGCTGTGTATCTAATCCTGTCCTGTGTGATACTGCCTGCTGAGCTGTGCATGTCGTTGTGAAGCCCTAGCCTAAGGGCTCGTTCACATAAACTTATTTTGCGTTCCGTATACGGGCCATTTTCTGTGTTATGCATACGGTCTGTATACGGAACCATTCATTTCAATAGGTCCGCAAAAGATGCGGACAGCACTTTGTGTGCTGCCCGTATCAGTAGCTTCATTCTGTGGCCCCGCAAAAATTGTGAGTCCTGTCCTATTCTTGTCTATTTTGCGGACAAGAATAGGCATTTCTATAATAGGCCTCCTGTTCCGTTCCGCAAATTGCGGAAGGCACACAAGTGCCCTACGTGTTTTGTGTATCCGCAATTTGTGGACTGCAAAAAAAGGCACGGTCGTGTGAATGAGCCCTTAAGCTGATTAACAGCAGTGAAGAAAAATGGCTGGGTTGTTATGGAAACCTGGAGTAAAACTGTGTGTATGTGAAGACTAAGGGCTGTTTCACACAAGCGGATGCCGTGCGTGACATCCGCTGCGTGAATGACAGCCAAGACCCGATGCGGACAGCAGAAGCACGGAGCACTAACATGACTGATAATGCTCCGTGCCTCTCTGTGATCTCTTTACTACGAAATCACAATGACAACTTTATCTCACTGTGATTTCGTAGTAAAGAGATCACAGAGAGGCACGGAGCATTATCAGTCATGTTAGTGCTCCGTGCTTCTGCTGTCCGCATCGGGTCTTGGCTGTCATTCACGGATCGGATGTCACGCACGGCGCTCGTGTGAAACAGCCCTAACCCTGGGTTCACACCTGAGCGTTTTACAGCGCGTTCAAACGCGCTGTAAAACGCTTAAGACATGAAAACCAATGCTTCCCTATGGGAAGGGTTCACACCTGGGCGTTTTACAGCGCGTACGAACACGCTGTAAAACGCCCGACGCTCAAACAAGTACTTGAGCTTCTTTGGGGCGTTTTGACGCGCGTTTGTGGCCATAGGACACTGCAGTCAATGACACAAACGCGCGTCAAACGCGCGTTTACTATTACAAAAAACGTGCATAAAAACGCGCGACAAAAACGCGCGTAAAACGCGCGTTTGAGGAACGCTCAGGTGTGAACCCAGGGTTAGGCTCCTTTCACACGGGCGGGACTTCTGCACCGGTGCAATGCGTGAGGTGATTGCATTGCACCCGCACTGAATCCGGACCCATTCAATTCTATGGGGCTGCGCACATGAGCGGTGATTTTCACGCATCACTGGTGCGTTGCGTTAAAAAAATCGCAGCATGCTCCTCTTTGTGCGTTTTCCACGCAACACGGGCCCCATAGAAGTGAATGGGGTTGCGTGAAAATCGCAAGCATCCGCAAGCAAGTGCGGATGCGGTGCGATTTTCACTCACGGTTGTTAGGAGACGAATGGGATAGGGACCCGATCTTTATTATTTTCCCTTATAACACGGTTATAAGGGAAAATATTAGCATTCTTAATACAGAATGCATAGTACAATAGCGCTGGAGGGGTTAAAAAAAATATAATAATAATTTAACTCACCTTAATCCACTTGTTCGCGCAGCCGGCATCTCTTCTGCCTTCTTTCTTCAGGATCTGGGTAAGGGACCTGTAGTGACGTCATCACAGGTCCTATTCCTACTGCACAGCAAAGATAAAGACAGAAGAGAAGCTGGGCTGCGCAAGCAAGTGGATTAAGGTGAGTTAAATTATTTTATTTTATTTTTTTAACCCCTCCAGCGCTATTGTACTATGCATTCTGTATTAAGAATGCTCTTATTTTCCCTTATAACCATGTTATAAGGGAAAATAATACAATTTACACAACGCCTAACCCAAACATACCGATTTTTCTCACGCGCGAGCAAAACGCATTAAAATGTTTTGCACTCGTGTGGAAAAATCGTGCATCCGGACCAAAAACATGACGCCCGTGTTAAAGAGGCCTAAGAGCCTGTGAGTTACTATTGGCTGATAAGGGACATGTGACCATGTGCATGGCTGTTGGGGGCTTGTATTAGCTAATGCAGGCTCATTTTGGGGGAATATCTCAGAAATGGTACGTCCTAGAGAGCCGAGAGCCGCTCTAAAACCTTCCCGGACACCTGATGTACCTGTGTGCCAAATTTGGTAAAGATCAGTCCAGTCGTTTGGTCGCGCATAAAGAAGAGACAGACAGACGTCCAGACAGACAGAAACTAATTTTTATATATATATATATATATATGAGATATCTCAATGTATACACTAATTATATAGGGTAGAATGCTTCCTATATACACCAGGAGAGGGTCCTAGTTTATTAGGAGACCTTTATTTTAACTGTATTGGAAAATGAATCTAAGAACATATTCCATTACAGGGAAAAAATTATGCCCAGTATACCAGTATATACTGGGTTATATGTTCGCAATATATATCAGGAGATTTTCCCAGTGTATGCTAAGAATGTACACTATGCGGTGCATACAAAACCTTAGGCATTCACATGCCCAGTGTTGCTATTTTACTGCATGCAATGTGTAATTAATCAGAAGATGAATTAATCTGTGATTTCGATTCATTTTTAGGGCCCTTTCACATATGTCCAACAATCCGGCTCAGTTTCCCTTTGGCGTGGTGCAGAACCTGAACCCGGAACTCATCCTATAGTTTTCTATGGGATCATTCATATACATCCAGTGATGCCGAATGTCAAATAGCACCAGCAGGAAGAAGGCTGCATGTGGCATTTCTCTGTCCGCCGCTATCAGCCTATAGACATCAGACCTGCACCGAATGCATAAACCCATATATCAGGGGTGGACACAGCTAATGTATGTGCATCCAGCCTTAGCTGCTTTTGGAGTAAAATGGTCCAAAGTTTTAATTTTGCAATATTTTTGCAAAGTAAATTTATCATTGCATTTCTATTTTGTAACGTATGTCATGTTATTCTGTATTTTATTATATAAAACATATAAATATATAAACTATTTAAAAAATATATATATAAATATGCATACACAATATATATATATATATATATATATACTAGAATATACATACACTATATATATACTAGAACAGGCATGGCCAACCTGTGGCTCCCCAGCTGTTGTAAAACTACAACGCCCTGCTGTAGGCTGCTAGCTGTAGGCAGTCTGGGCATGCTGGGAGTTGTAGTTTTGAAACAGCTGGAGAGCCTCAGGTTGGCCATGCCTGTACTAGAATATACATACACTATATATATATACACTATATATATACTAGAATATACATACACTATATAAATACTAGAATATACATACACTATATATATATATATATATATATATATATATATATATATATATAGGAATATACATACACTATATATATACTAGAATATACATACACTATATATATACTAGAATATACATACACTATATATATATATATATATATATATATATATATTGTACACACACACACATGTACACATTTACATGGGGTAGCCCTCATCATCTCATTTCTTATCATGTACAGCAATGACTCTCCTTCCTCCCCTTATACCCACTGCCTGGGCTCCTGGCTTTTCAAACAACACCCTGTAGTAGTGACATTCCAAAATAGACACATAAACACTTTACCCTGCAAAGTAATAAAAGTATTCTGCAAAAAATAAATAAATATAAAAAAAATACAGAAAAAAATATATGAAACGACAAAAAAAATCAACAAACAAACAAAAATAAAAAAGTTATATATATATATTAGTAATAAGAATTAGTAATTAGATTGCAGATGCATAGATCCTGTATGTATGTAGCTGCTGTCTGCAACCACATTAATTATATATAAGGCAGTTAAAAGCATTTTGAAGCTCCAGTGTATATACAAATGACAGGACCATAAAAATGTTTATGATATGAATATATCACTGAGGATAGAAAGTGTGTGGGGGAGGGGTGGTGCAGTAAATATAGCGATTATTGTGCAGGTAACTTGGGTGTAAAGGGGGGGGGGGGGGCACATAAGGCAGGGCAGGTTCTATAAGTGACTGTGATTTATGGGTTTGGCCTGGAAGCACACATCAGATATTGAGACACCAGCATTGGACTGTTCACTAATTGGTGGAGTTCACTATTAGCATGATTTACTGTTATTAAAGTGATGATGTAGTCACTGTCTGCCCCTGACACCAGGAGGGGCCTCCAAAGTTGGTGTTAATTTTGGAAGATTAAGGGCCACTTCCCCTTAATGGTAACATAATAAAGCCACACAGCCCAAGCATACTTCATAGAAGGTGTCATGGATTCTGGTGGGATCCAAGGAGAGCTCCTGTGTGTACAGGTTCTTGTCTCACTATATCAGTGTGATGTTTGGGGCTGTGTTGTGTGTATGGTTGTTGTGTGAGCTTTGGGAGTGGTGTCCCCAGGCCCCCTGGTCCAGGCACATATTATAGCTGTGGGCAGTAAGAGAGACTCTTTAGGCTGATCCCAGAGATAGATAAGGAGCCGCCTAAGCCCCAGCTCTGTCTAGACTGTGGACCTCACAAGTCAAACTTGTTTGGATTAGCCTTCAAGATCTCCCAACTGATCAGCAGCTCCTTCAGGAAGGGACAAGACACAGGCTGACACCCTATTTTCCTCTCCCCAGGGACTAGATTACTGGTACTGAATCCAGAGCCCTGGAGATTTAGGATGAAGACATTTCATGTGTGGGAATCAGGAGCTGATGACACTATCTCTTCAACTAAAGAGACCAGGGATTAAAGTCTAGTGAGTTATATACATGCACTGTATAGTGAGGCTGAAATGTGTGTGTATACAGGGTAGGAGAAGTGTGGAGGAGATATAGAAGTATTACATAGTGTATAGGAGGCCTGAATTATATATAAAGTACAGCAGCAGTGAGGAGCAATTCTAGAGGTACATAGAGCATTGAGGCAGAGTGCAGAATTGTTATATATATAATGAAGAAAGAGATAGCAACACTCCAAAATTACCAGGTGCAAAGTCCTTCAGAGGTTTTGGATAGGTACACACAATGTAAAATAAAAAATGAACAAGGGAACAAGGCAGCACTCCGGTCTTGATGGCTGGATGGATCTTTAATACACCCAATGGGCATCAAGACCGGAGTGATGCCTTGTTAATTTTTTATTTTATATATATAATCCACTAGACCTATAATTTAAGATCTGTAGTAAATATATCCATCAGTATTAGCCATAGCTATATCTATATATCTACCTATATACTTATCTATACCTATATATATATGGAGAGAGATACAGACAGACCTGTGTGTGTGTGTGTATATATATATATATATATATATATATATATATATAACAGTATGATAGATAGATATTATATATATATATATATATATATATATATATATTATATTGATTAGATACATGTATAGATAATAGATAGATTACACTCTTCCTATAGTACAGTGAGGCATATACCTATAATCTCCACATTATATATAATAATCCTGCACCTGCTTTATTGATCGGGAAACAAGGGAATAACACACAAAACACAACTAGATCTCTAGTCACACACAAGATTATGAACTAAAAGGAAAAATGCACAGATGATGAGGATGATGGTTTTTCTATACAAAGCATATATGAACAGAACTGCAATTTGGAAAGCTTTTCGGTTATTCCTGTTAGTTGTATTATTCATGCGGCGCCCTGTATTGTAGGGGGAAAAGTAATAAATAAAAACCATCATAAATAAATAAATAAAGTAATCCTCCCGGCAGAAGCCCACCTCACATAATGCGGGCCCCTGAAGCCAGGGAGGTGCAGAGCCCCCCCAGTACTGTGGCGCCTGTCACTCAGCTCTTATCTGCAGAGCTCCAATCTGCCACCATCAGTAAACAGGATTTACTTCCAGTCCTGGCAGCCCGGATTAACCCCTTCCCTGCTGCATCACAACACATCCGTTCCGGGGGAGGGGGGGGGGGGGCGCAGACCCTCTAAACACAGCCCCAAGTCTAGTGTCACTGATGGATGGTCATATATGTGACGACTAGAACCAGAGCTTTCATTATAAATGCTCACTATACTTATCCCTGCAAAGAAACGCAGCTGCTGTGGAACTACAAAACCCAGCCGTCTGCACAAGACCTCTGTCTCCTAGCGGAAAATATCGTTTTTCAAATAAAATACTGAAACTACTGAATGCTATTGTTTTCACAGACAACACAAATGCTGATAATAATTGTGGACTGAAACAAACAATGTCGCTTCCGGTTGTAATAAAAAAGGTCCTCTGCTCCAAACTTGAAATGTCGCAGAAAATAACGCATTTGTGGCAGATTTTTGGGCAGATTTTTTTTTTTTTTTTTTACAGGAATAGGAGCCGAACACTAAATACATATTACTATATTGATGTTTTTTTTTTTGTTTTTGTTTTTGTTTTTTACTGGATATGTCGCATTAGGAGGCGAAGGTCTCACCACGCCCGCTGAAAACAAAAAGCTAAAAAATGTAGTAGAAGTAAATTGGTAAAGTGACTATAAAAATACTGTGCAAGTATTCCTACCGCAGCTGCGTCATTTTAGAAAGCAGGAAGGTTCATGGTTGGCCATATGGCGCCTCTATTATTACAGGATAACGTTGTACCGAACTATGTACAACAGGCTTCCAGGAAGGCGAGAACAAAATAGATGAAAATGAAAGAATCCTATTAGAAATAGCATGAAAATCTGGAGGAAATACGGCACTGACACGCACCCCTCTCTGCTAGGTCACTGCGGCTACTTGTCTACTTTCTACCTGATGAATCTGCATTGAATAAAACATAACAAAAAGAAAGCGAATCCTTAGAGAAAAGCGGAGGGAGAAATAGTCTATTAGGAAAACACAAGAACGTTTCTAAATAAACAAGAAAAACATTGTATCCGGCAGAAAAGCTGGAAAAACCTGAGAACCGCAGCCATGAAGAGGAACAGCAACTAAAGTCTAGCTGAAGAATATTTACAAGTACACCATCTACTATCTGTCTACCTATCTATCTATTATCTATCATCTATCTATCTATTATCTATCTATCTATCTATTATCTCATATTTATCTAATATCTATGTCATATCTATTTAGCTAATATATATTTATCCATCTTACATCTATCTATTTAATATCTATCAATCTATTTATCTAACATCTGTGTATCTATCTTATATCTATTTATGTATCTACTATTTATCTATCGATCTAATTAGGGAAGACAAATAGATAGATAGATGCCATAATAAATAGGTGTATCTATGTTTTTACATTTTTATCACCCAATTATCTTTCTTTTTTCAGTATTGCTATTTCTCTCTATATATACAGTAACTATCATCTATCTATCTATCTTTGAATAATGGTCTGAAAAGGGAATTTGGGAGAAACATTTCCTATTCCTGCACCTATTTTTGAACTAATCACAGAATAAAAGAGAAAATACATTTGGCAAAAAAAACTCTTGTCTAGATATATTTCTAATTGTGCTTTTCTCTGCAATAGATTTAGGCAATTGATAGTTCTCCAGATACTGCAAAACTACAAGTCATGGCTTGTGCTGCCAAACTACACCGAGCTGAGACTGTACAACAGGAGGAACCAAGACTGAGCAGCAGCCAGAGATCTACTGGAGGAGAGAGGGGAAACCGAAATACAGCTGAGGGGAAGAATGGTGAGCACACACTGTGACGAAGACACCTGACTCTGCTGTGACCAGTAACCACACTGTGGTCTATACACAGTGCTAGAACAAATAGCAGCTCCATGGCCGCTTCACCCATTCTTTACTGAAATAACATAAATATACAGAGGTAACAAAGCTCCAGATTGTCCAATTGGCATATGGAAATGTGTACACACGCACAGTACAAGATAGATGAATAGATAGATAGATAGATAGATAGATAAAAAGATAGATAATAGATGGATAGATGATAGATAAATAATACATAGATATCAAATAGTTTGAGCTATTTTCTTCAAGAAAAAAAATAGCTAAATATATATATATAAGAAATGCATGGAAGGATGGATGACATAAGGATAGATAGATAGATAGATAGATAGATAGATAGTACATATATATCAGATGGTTTGAACTATTTTCTTCAAGAAAAATAGCTAAATATATATAATATATATGTAAACAAGATATGTATGTATGGATTAAGGATAGATTGATAGATAGATAGATAGATAGATAGATAGATAGATAGATAGATAGATAGATAGATAGATTAGATGGATAGATAGATAGAGAGATAGATAGATAGATAGATAGATAGATAGATAGATAGATAGATAATACATAGATCTCAGATGGTTTGAGCTATTTTCTTCAAGAAAGAAAGAAAATAGCTAAACATATCTGGATATTAAAACAAGAGATGGATGGGCGGATTAAGGATGGATAGATAGATAGATAGATAAATAGATAGATAGAAAATACAAAGATATCAGATAGTTTTAACTATTTTCTTCAATGAAGAAAAAAAAGAATAGCTAAATATATATAATATATGTAAACAAGAAATGGATGGAAGGATGGATGGCATAAGGATAGATAGATGGATAGATAGATAGATAGATAGATAGATAGATAGATAGATAGATAGTTATGTGACCCACAAAAAATCCACCTTGATATATGGAAGACAGAACAGACTCATTACTGGGGTGATGTCTAGCAGGGTCACCACCATTGAACACACCCTGTACATGGCAGTTTCTACATGTGGCCATTTTATTTTCCACAATGTTAAATAGGAAGAGACAACAACAAACACACAAGACAACACGTAATTCATAGAGACCACCATACAAACAGGATTTTCTTGGTTTTCTTTCTTTTACTTCAGCAAACAAAAAAATATATTCAAATAACATGAAAAGTGGCAAAAGTCTTTCGACAATAAATAATAAATTATTTTATAATTTCTGCAATGCAATAATAGCAAACAAAAAAATTCCCTTTCTCATCATTTCCAGAGAGAGAACAGTCTTTTAGAACCAATAATAATAATAATAACTATACACATCTTTGGGGATGGGGGGAGAAATAAGTTCATGTCTCTTTCAGAATCACACACGATCCAGAGAGGCCTGTGGCAGAATAGAGGTATACCTTGTTGTTGCTGCAATGCTTCCAAGAGTTGGATGTTGGAAAAATAAAATAAGAGTAATATTAAAAGGCAAGTAAAAAAAAAATAAATTAAAGCAATGCTTTTGTTGTATTTTTGGACTTCTTGTTATGAGGAGGGGCATCTCAGAAACAGGTACATGCTATGTGAGGCCTGCATACAGCTCCTCTGGTTATAGTCAGTTGAGAACACTGCAACCCAATGGCTCCACCTGTAATCCTCCATGATGATCCCTCCAAGTCATCCTCCATGGTCTGCAGCCTCATCCTCCACTGGAGCTCCTGTTTGGCAAGGCAAATAATGAAGTGATGTTCCACAGATAAGCAGCACCATTTAGATCTTCTCTGCTATCTTCCCATCTTGGTCTCTTGTTGTGAGATGTAAGACTACATTATTCACATATGTTGTTGGAGATCCACAGATATAAATCCTCTAGGCCTTGGTCCTGGACTGGTGGTGGTAATGCTCCTATGCAACCATTTTTTTGGATACTGTTCAATCCTAGTAAGATCCCATGATTGTCTTCACAGTGTTGCTACCATGCCATCTTCACCAGATGGTCTCTATGCATCAGATGGACTATCCTGGGTGCTCTGGTGCATTAAGCTAGGTCATCAAATACTTTATTGAAGTCCAAGCCAATATATGTCCCTTTTTTTTTTGGTAATACAAAAAAAGAGGGGTTGGGTTGGGAGACCATAGAGTTCATTCCCAGATCTCATGCCTCGATTGGGCTTGCTACCATGCTGTTTGGGGTATCTGGGAGCTGGGAGGACATGGAGGCCACTTCACTTCCAGTAGAATTGGAACCTGGACCACCTTCTGAAAAATTAACCTGCGAGAAACAGGTCTTCAATTAGAAGCAGGACAAAAGAAAAAGAGTGTGAAAGGCATTTCCAGACACAAAAGCATAACATCAACATCTACAGATAAATATTCTGTATGAGGAGTATTGGCCTGTAACATGGAACTACAAGGACCAGCATGCAGGTCTATGGCTATATGGCTATGCAGTAGGTATGACTACTATACATTTTTTGCTGTAGTATGATGGAAGACACAGGTAATACAATTTGAAATAATTGTATATTATGTGTGTACATGCATTTTGGCCTATTTATTTCAAATGCAAAATCTTATTTTATTGAGCAATGCATTATAATATAATGTAATATTACACAAGATCATATGGTATTTTTCTATATGTCTATGTAGGACAATTCTCCCACAAATGTCCTCAGCCTGAGAAAAATGAGCAGCACTCACCAGTTGCTGGAAGGCCGGCTGATCAATGTCACTCTGCAGGGCAAAGTCACTGAGGACCTTCCAAGGGGGCTGGTAACTTTGCACTTCTACTGGGTTTGCTTGTAATCCACCGTCGTGTCTTTCGGGACTGGAAGCCACCATAGGGGTCCCTGTCATCCCTTGAATATTCTGTAATGACAGGACATTGCATTGTAATTACTGCACAGTCAGAACAATAAAACAATAGGGACCGTCTGGCAGTCCATGCAGGCCTCAAAGAAAGGCCCAAACCTCACTGACCAGGGCCAACCAACCATTCTAGATCATGTACAACTTATAGAATAATTCACTGACCAGGACCAACCATTCTAGATCATGTACAACCTATAGAATAATTCACAGCCACTGTAACCTGCAACTTACAGAAAGGCTCTGCAATATCAAGCTTTTTGTCTATTCTACATTAAATAGGGAGCAAAAGGTAATATAATAACACTAAAATACACTGTAAAGGCGATAGCATACCAAAGATAAAATGCAGCACCATACTAAGAACATCATATGCTGGGTATTATATAATCTCCATGCCATATGTGTACTACTGAAAATGCTGAACTGTGTCAAACAGCAGAGATACTATACAATAAGGCCTCCTGCACACGACCATATGGCTTTTTCAGTGTTTTGCAGTCCGTTTTAAACTGATCTGTTGTTCCGTTTTTTGTTTCTGTTTCCGTTACGTTTTTCCGTATGGCATATACAGTATACAGTAATTACATAGAAAAAATTGGGCTGGGCATAAAATTTTAAATAGATGGTTCCGCAAAAACGGAATGGATACAGAAGACATACGGATGCATATCCATATGTGTTCCGTTTTTTTTTTGGGACCCATTGACTTGAATGGAGCCACAGAACGTGATTTGCGGGCAATAATAGGACATGTTCTATCTTTCAACGGAACGAGATACGGAAACGGAATGCATACGGAGGACATTAAGGTTTTTTCTTACGAACCAATTAAATGAATGGTTCCGTATCCAGACCGTATACGGAACGCAAAAAACATCCCGTAAACGAAAAAAAAAACGTTTGTGTGCAGGAGGCCTAAGGTTATACTGTCTATCTATCTATTATGTATCTGATATCTATTATCTATCTAATATATAATCTATCTATCTAATATCTATCTATTTCTTTATCTATCTAATATTTAATCTATCTATTTATCCATCTATCACATGCATTTGGTAATACCATGCTGCCCTATACAGCATTTATGGGTGCTATGGCATGCACTGTTATGTTATACAATAATGCAATTCTTCCCCATACAACCATATAATATCAAATCACATAATGCACTATACTGGTATAAAATGCATTCAATAATGAACACTCTTTGATAATGCAACACAAAATACCAAACTATAATATACAAAACTATATTTGCTAAATAATGGAGCAGTGGGGATAATTTTTATATGGAGCTGTAATGACCAACAATAGAAGATTCTATTAGAAATATAATAACAGTAGAAATATTAGTATTAGTAATAGAATTAGTAGTAGTAGTAGTAATAGAAGTAGTAATAAAAGTAGTAGTAGTAGTATTAGAATTAGTAGTAGTAATAATAGAAGTAGTAATAAAAGTAGTAGTATTAGTAGTAGCAGTTGTAATAATAATAATGATAATAATAATAATAATAATAATAATAATAATATCATGCATTTATTGTGGAAATTAAAATTACCAAAAATATAAAGGTGCAGATAAAAATTTTAACAGCTCAGCATGCTAGAACACAAGGAAACAGACAGGCACAGGTCACATCTCTTCAGCTCTTTTTACAGTTCATATCACCAGGAAAGGAAATATTTTAATATCAATGATAATTCTGCAGCAATGCAAAAAATATAAATAAATAAACTCTATCCTTTATATAATGCAAATAATTGTTGTTTGTTTGTTGTTGTTTTTTGCATTGTATGCTAAGAATAAAGCAGTTAATAAGAAGTTCCACTATTGCCTTGTACAATGAGACCTGACTACACACTACGAATTACATATTGTGGGGAGCGCCCCCTGTGGGTGAGGTAGGGTAGGGCCAGTCTTCACTTACCGTTTTGTCGTTGGGTTGCTGTTGCGAGAGCTGTTTCATCAGTATGCTTCTCTTCTTGTCTTTACATCTTTTATTTTGGAACCAAACCCTGATGACTCTGGGGCTGAGGCCGGTCATCTCCACTAACTGTTCCTTCATGAGGGCATCAGGCCTGGGGTTGGCAGCATAGCAGGTCCTCAAGGTGTGAAGCTGTTTCTCATTAAGAACTGTCCTGACCCGGGTGGTCTTTTCTGGCTGTTTGTGGACGTGGGGTCTGAGGGCTGGCTGCCGGGCAGAAATGGGCTCTGCTGTAAAAGGAAAGAAGGAATTGGTCTTAAGATAACTCCAAAAATATTAGTAAGATTACTGTTATTTCATGCCTTTTATTTACTAAGCCCATATTAAAAGCAAATACTGTGCTCATCATTGGCAGTGCCCTACAGGAATATGTAACAATGTATCTGTATGAAATAATTTATAAATGTATGAAACAATGTTTCAATACGAAATACACTGCAGTATATCAAAGGCAAGTCATGTAAAATGTTTACTAATAAAACATCTGTAGGATAATACATTCTGTCCATATACAGCAAATAACTATCTGCCTGCATGTAATACACTGCACTATTTCAACCTGAAATGTTGAATGTAAAGTAGAGCAATATACAATATACACCTCAGGTATCAATATGCAGCATGTGTCCATGTGCAATCATTTATAAATGTGCAAAACAAAATATATAATATATTAGGACAATATGCAATATACACCTGTGTAATATTAGAGCGATGTGCAATCTGACGATACAGAATACACTACAATGTGTCTACCTGTAATACAGCACATTATATCTATATGAAATCCAGCAGAAATCACCACTAAACAGCAAATAACCATGTGTCTTTATGTCATGGACTGCCCTATTACAAATGTATCTGTTTAGAATGTAAAGTGTATCAATATGCAATATACACCTCTCATGTATCAGTATACAGCATGTGTCCATGAGCAGTCATTTATAAATGTGCATAACAAAATATATAATATATTAGGACAATATGCAATATACACCTCTCATGTATCAGTATACAGCATGTGTCCATGAGCAATATTTACAAATGTGCAAAACAAAAAAGATCTATAATATATTAGGACAATATGCAATCTAGTAAAGTGTAACAACACAGAATACACTACAATGTATCTACCTGTAATATAGCACATTATGTCCATATGAAATCTACCAGAATCCATCAATATACAGCAAATAACCATGCTTCTGTATGTAATATAGCATATATGAAATCTATCAGAATAACCACTTGTCTGTATGTTATAGACTGCAATATCACAAGTGTATAACATGCAATATATACAATGCAATATGCAATATCTACCTCTCATGTACAGCAAGAATCCATATGCAATCATTTAAAAAGGTGCAAAAAAAAAGTGCAATATTAGTGCAATAAAGTGTAATAAAGTGTAGCAATACAGAATACACTACAGTCTATGCAGTGTATCCAGCTGTAATGTAGCACATTATGTCCACGTGTAAAGTACAAGAAATAGTGCATCAGCAATGGACTGCAATGTAAAGTATAGCAATCTGCCATATACTTCATCATGTGTCCATATGCAATCATGCTGAAAAAAAATAATGAAATAATGTGCAATATTAGAGCAATATGCCAGGTACAGAATCCTCTACAATGTCTCCCCGTGTAATATAGGTCACACAGATAGAAAACTACATGGCTATGGAAATGAAGCACAATACATTCCCAGGTATTCTGCCTATACCCTTGACTTATGGTTGGCTGCAGCAGAGAAGCCCAGGCCTCCACATGAGTGTAATTATTGACTCTGGAGGCACATACTTTCACAAAACCTTCTCTGTGGAGCATGCCTAAATAAATAGGACATCAGACATGAGTGTGTGCCCCTGGTGCTGCTATCAGAGGTGCTATTCACAGGACTGCTACAAGCTGATAGAAAATACAATAACTATAGGCAAACACTGGTTCTCCTTCAATATTGTGCTAAGCTGATAAGATCCGACCATAAAGTGCAGCACATGTGCAGTGTTTGCTGGAGATACAGTGACTTTCAGCTCAGTATAGCAGAGCTGGATGTGACTTTCAGCTCAGGGCCGGGTGCATGCAGTGCCAGGCAGGTAGGGCAGGGGCCTCCCCCCACCCACTCCCGAGGTATTTAGTAGATTTGGTTAAATGTATCCAATCTCCCTTCAATTAGTCAGAAATGGGCTGGAAAATGTCCTTTTGGATTATAACAAGCAGTTTATCCAGACTCTGCTATGTGATCCTTGTGCTGGAGTGTGCAGGGTGAGGGGAGGCAGGGGCACCCAGGAGCCCCCCTGCAGGTACAAGGTACCCCCATGTCATGAAGAAGAAGAAGATGAAGAAGAAGGCTGCTCCATCACTTGAGCTGCTGCAATTACTGGAGATTAGCTTGTTGACAGTTTAAAATTACAGTCTAAGGATCTGCATTCATTCCTCAAGTCCATCCTGATATACAGCTGCTGGGGGAGGGGGTGACCCCACCCCTAAATATAACCCGACCCAACAGGGGGGGCATCAGGGCTGCTGCATTATTAGCATGGGGGGTAATGAGGCCAAACCTGCACTTAAATAATAATTATATACATGCAGAGGTGAGGGAAAAGAAGAAAAGAAAGAAAGATAAATAGATAAATAAAATAAATAAATATAGATAGAATGGAAGAATAAAAAAAAAGATAGATAGGTAGGTAGATATAGAATGTATACATTGATCTATATATTCTCTTTTTTCTATGTAGCCCTCTATGTTGTGTCCTCCCCTCCTCCCAGCAGCACAGTGGTGGAGGCTCGGGTCCTCCTGGGGGGCTCAGTACCTGCCATCTGCAGGGGTCGGCCGGCGGGGTGCAGGGGGCTGAGCGGGTCGCTGGCCCCTAGGCTGGCCCGCTCCACTACATCATGGTCCGCCCGGCAGAACAGTCCATCCTCCCGCAGAGCGAACTCGTCCCCGGGGATGAGCTGGCGGCTGCAGGCCACGCAGCGGAAACACTCGATGTGGTAGACCTTGGAGCGGGCGCGCATCACGAAGTCGTTCTTACTGAAGCCCAGCGAGCACTTGGCGCACTTGATGCCATACAACCTGCGGGCACAGGAGGGGTCAGTCACATGGGAGACAGAGGGCACCACAGGCGGGCACAGGACATCACACACAGTACCTGGATTCAGATCTAGCTGTCCATTATCCACCCACCTACCTTCCTCACGTACAATACATCTACAGATAATATTACACACAGAATATTAAGGTCTCATTAAACTTTACTCTAAAATCTCGATGAATCCTAAAAACCTATATTATTAATAATTTATGGAGAAGGATATAATGTCTGTACCATAAAATACACATGGGTTATATATATATTATTATTATATATTTATTACTTATTATTTCCCTGGATGCGCTCGATATTCTAACTTTTCCCATTTACTATTATTTCTTAAAATGTCGCTGATTTATTCTACAAAGCTCCAGCAACAAATAATCCGAAAGGCGAAAATAAAACTCGCCGGATTCGTTCACATTTTATTCATGAATTAGATCTGGCAGAAAGCTGTTATTTTGTGGCTTTTCTTGTTATCACTAAATACAGGATCATTAAAAAAACTGCGGCTCCCAGTCGGAGACACAGAAGGGACACAACCAGTTCTGCCTCTTTATCAGTTTGCAGATTTTCAGGGGAGGAAGGAAGCAGTTCCCCATTATCTAAATATCCCAATTGTTTGTCGGCAGATGATGAGCAATTTGATCTGTTCTGTCAAATTCATCAGCCGAGATAAGATAAGAGATAAGAGGGGTAGGGGGGGGCGGGGGTGTCCACTAATTACCTGCATCTATATATAATGTATGTATAGTATAAAGTATATATAAAGTATGTATGGCATAATATATATATATATATAGTATAATATAGGGACGGTATATATAGTATCTGTATTATGGTAAAGTTTTTATTAAATACAATATTTTATTAATATAAAATATCGATTAGAAAATTCAGAAGCAAAAATAATAAATGTATAATCATTAAGAAGTAAATATTGTGAAAATGCCAGACACATACTATCCAATAATGGCTGACTGCCGGGCCCCAGCTGCACCTACCTGATGTAGTCCCGCTTACAGTAAGTCTTCCCGTCCCGGACGAAGCAGGTGCAGGTCTCGTCCAGGTACTGGTTGCACTCGGCGCACTTCAGGCAGGCGGCGTGCCACTCCAGGTCCGGGGACACCCGCAGGATGTACTGGTCGTGGATCTGATTGCCGCAGCCGACACACAGCGACATCAGCCGCTTCTCTGCAAGGGAAGGGACAGGTGTGAACGGCAGCTGACGGTGCGGTATATCATGTACATGAGGGGGCTCCTCTTCTGCAGGCTGCAGTGAGAGGACTGCGGCGGAAAGTATAGCAAGAAATGTCAAATAAGCTTCGATGTTAAGTGTTATAGGAAATAATAATAATAATAATAATAATAATAATAATAATAAAAAAAAAATGACAGTCATTGATCGTGTGCATATTATGACACCAATATTGGCGGTGCACTGGATGATATATATACCTATATAGTATATTTCCAGGTATACAGTTCTGAACAATATAAAAAACTAAATATGTTCCTCTGAGCACCAATGACTGCTGTCAGACACAACACATTGGATCACACTGCACATGTACACAACACATATACACTGCACGTATACACTGCACACATACACAACACATATACACTGCACATATACACTGCACATGTACACAACACATATACACTGCACATTTAAACTGCACATATATATACACTGCACATATAAACTACACATAAACAGTACACATATACACTGCACATTTAAACTGCACATATATATATATATAAACTGCACATATATATACACTGCACATATAAACTACACATAAACAGTACACATATACACTGCACATTTAAACTACACATAAACAGTACACATATACACTATACATATAGACTGCACATATAAACTACACATATACACTGTACATATAAACTACACATATACAGTACACATATACACATAGACTGCACATATAAACTACACATATACACTGCACATATAAACTACACATATACACTACACATATACAGTACACATATACACTATACATATAAACTGCACATATAAACTACACATATACACTGCACATATAAACTACACATATACAGTACACATATACACTATACATATAGACTGCACATATAAACTACACATATACACTGTACATATAAACTACACATATACAGTACACATATACACATAGACTGCACATATAAACTACACATATACACTGCACATATAAACTACACATATACACTGCGCATATACAGTACACATATACACTGCACATATAAACTACACATATACACTGCACATATAGACTTTACATAAATAGTACACATATACACTGCACATATAGACTATACATATACACTACACATAAACATATACACCACACTTATATATACTACAGATATACACACATGCACTACACATATATACAATACACACAAATACTTACAGTACACATACACTACACATAAACACACATACATACACACAATAATACATAAACACACACACATACATTGACTTCACATACACATAGAGTACACACACTGCACTTGGATCTGCCCTTTGCCCTCACTACAATCAGTGGCTACCACTTGCCAGGCAGAGGAGGGCACACTTCCACAGCAGACATGCAGGGCAGCCCCTGCCCACTGGCCAGGCTGAGAGGCTCTGCACACAGCACCCAGGCACAGTGACAGCAGGCAGAGTGCACACATGGGTATAATAATAGTAGAGGGTGTTCTTACTTTTTGGAGGGTCTCCCATGTCTCCCATGTCTGTGAGTGGGTGCAGGGTCCACAGTGTGATGGTGTCAGCTTGCAGGGCACCCAGGCTTAGGTGGAGGAGGGGTGCTGGGTGCAGGAGCCCCGGCTGCAGTGCTGCCTCTGATGCTGCTGGACTCAGTGCTGATCACACACTCTCTTCCTTATCTCTTTACTCAAACTTCTCTGCTCCAACTCAGCTCAATCTCCATTGGTGTGACGTAGGGCGAGGTGACGTCAGCGCTGCCCGCGGCTGATTGGCTGAGCCCAGCACCCAGCAGCTGGCCTTATTATCACATTACAGGTCCTGGAGCCACTACGGGACCCCTCCCCTCCACTCACAGCCGGCGAAAGGGTTAACGGCCACCCCCCTGAATGAAAGCAGCTTCACAACACGGCACCTAAGGGGTTAAGCCCGTATACTCCACACACATAGTATCCGACATCACGGGCAGATATGGAGGTCTCCTACTGACAGATGTACATCACTGCTGAATCTGTCTGTCTGTCTGTCTACCTTTCTGTATCTATTATCTACTTATCTATCTGTTTCATCTGACATTTCTTTCTTTCATCTATCTATCTATCTATCTATCTATCTATCTATCTAGTATCTCTCTATCTATCTATCTATCTATCTATCTATCTATCTATCTAGTATCTATCTATCTATCTATCTATCTATCTATCTATCTATCCATCTATCTATCTATCTATCTATCTATCTATCTAGTATCTATCTATCTATCCATCTATCTATCCATCTACTATCTATCTATGATACACGGTGGTCATCTGCAGCCTTCTGTCTGTGTCCATCAGTCTAGGTGGCCAGTCTCAGGAGCAGACAGCAGGTCCCTGTCTTTGTGGACTTAGGCCATGAACTGCTTCCGTCTTACTTGTCCCACAGACAATAGAGGTGACCACTGACCTCCTCGGCGTTTGTTTGCTCAAGATTTTCACAGTCGGTTATATGAAAAGTCTGAGAATTAAAATGTTGCGAAAAAGAAATAACAAACTGGAACATTTGTGTCTTTTAATAAAATAGTGTCCAGGAGCAGAGGCTGCACATGTGTGATACATTGTATCCAGTCTGTGTGATACATTGTATCCAGTCTGTGTGATACATTGTATCCAGTCTGTGTGTAGACCATACTCTATCTGGGTTACATATGAAGCTCCAAGACATAGGAAATGATTTCTGCCTGACCTCAGAGGAGATAGATAATTAGATATATAGATATGAAATTGATAGATTATATACATAGATTGATATTAGATACATAGACAATAGATAGATGGATATAATTGTAGTATCCATGTACAAATGATCTTTTTTTTTTATCTATCTATCTATTATCTATTTACCTGTATCTATCCATTATATATCTGTATCTACCTATCTATCTATCTATCTATCTATCTATCTATCTATTATCTATCCATTATCTATCTATTTTCTATCTATCTATCTATCTATCTATCTATCTATCTATCTATCTATCCATCTATCTATCTATCTATCTATACATTATCTATCTATTATCTATCCATTATCTATCTATCTATCTATCTATCTATCTATCTATCTATCTATCTATCTATCTATCTATCTATCTATCTATCTATCTATCTATCTATCTATCTATCTATCTATCTATCTATCTATTATCTATCTATCTATTATCTATCTATCTATCTATTATCTATCTATCTATCTATCTATCTATCTATCTATCTATCTATCTTCCTATCCATCATCTGTGATACCCTGCTTCTGCTGAGGCCCTGGCAGTCTATTGCTGTCCATGTGTCTGCTCTCTTTTTGGAAGCCACTCCAGATCTGGATTCTTGTGGTGAACATCAACCTGGTGATTAACAATTTAGACAATATTTCCAGGATTGGATCACAACAGCGACCTCTTGTGTTCACTTTGGAAATGAGCCAATTATGATAATGCGGACACGTTCTCCGGCCTTTGTGTGGTTCTCAGATGTCTCCTCATACATGACTTTCACTGTGATCAAAGCTGCTCCAAAGACTACACAATTGGAGCCATTGCATGGTAGCAACCAGTGAGGCATCATGTGATCTGTTGTCTCTCTGAAGCTGTAGGACTACAAATCACAGCATGACTGGCACATAGAAAGTTGTATGATCTGATTGGATGATGCAGAGTACCCAGAATAATAGAAAATGGGAGTCAATTTTAAAATCAATATTGATTTTGTTTTAATTCTCCATACACTTAATATTAATTCATATACACTCGACCACACATCCTAAAGACTGTATAGAAGCTCAGGTCCACCTGATATACTGCTGATAGGGGGGAGGGGGACGACTAGAAGTAACTGGCACACCTACTGCACACTTACCATGGGCACACAGTTGCCAGTCTGCAGTACTAGTTATGTTATTAGACTGCAGATCACAAGGACAAGTGTTTGGCACTGGGCTGGCAGTGGTGTTGGCATTGATTTAGAATTGGTGCGTGTGATGCAGTCTCAGAGAGGGAGGGGGTAGTAGTCCCCGCCCAGTCTATCTTGTATTAGGAGGGGAGGGCAGCCTGTAATAGTCCCCAGCTCCCCCTGTGCATGTACAGGAGGCACTGCCATCAGTCTGAGCTGAGTAGGAAGGAGCCAGAACCCAGGGATGACTGCTACATTTGGGATCACTGGAAGCAATGGTCATGAAGTGGGATCTGGACTGGGATATGAAGCTCATCATGTGCAGGAGACCAGGCACAGCTTCATACATGTGCAGTGTGCAGGGGGTGCATGTAAAGTACACCTCCTCTATTATTACTATTAGGAGCATTATCTGTAGTAATAATAAACACAATACAAGAGAGATATGGAGAGAAAGAAAAACGGTAGAGAGTGAATACATGTGAAAACTATGGAGGAGAGAAAGAAACAAAGAAAAGAGAGAAATGTAGAGAGCATGACAGAAATAGAGAGGAGAGAAAGAAACAGAACTGTAGACAGAATGCGAGAGAAAAATATAGAGGAGGAAGAGAAGAAAGAAAGAAGAGAAATGCAGATAGTGAATGACAGAGAAATATAAAGGAGAGGAAAATAGTGAAAGACAGATCATGAACAAAAGAATAAGAAAATAAAGAAGGAAAGAAAGAAAAGAGAGAAATATAGAGAGCAAATAATAGAGATAGAGAGGGGGGAAAGAGAGAGCAAGAAAGAAAGATAAAAATTGTAGATAGAATGAGAGAAAAAAATATAGAGGGAGAAGGAGAGGGGAGAGAAAGATACAATAAAAGATAGGGAAAAAGAAAGAATAAAAGAAAGAAAGAAAAAACAAGGGAAATGTAGAGATTGACAGAAATATGGAGGAGAGAGAGACGAAAGAAAGAAGGAAAGAAAGAAAGAAGAGAAATGCAGATAGTGAATGGCAGAAATATAAAGGAGAGGAAAATAGTGAGAGACAGAGCGTGAACAAAAGAGTAAGAAAAGAAAGAAAGAAAGAAAAAAAAAATCATAAGTGATTAAAGAGAAACATGTGAAAGCAACAAGAGCAGCAATACTGATCATAGAAATAATAAGAGAAGGAAGAAGAATACAAAAAAATACAAAAAAAAAGAGGAGGAAATGAAATACAAACAGGGAGGGAACAAATGTAAGCGAAAGAGCGGGGACAATGGAGGAGATGCGGGGTGTCCGCACTCAGGATTCTGTCAGGATTTCTCAGTTTTGTGCTTAAATTCGGATAAAGTTCTCTGTACATTTTGCAGCCCATAGAAGTGCACATTGTGTCCCCAGTCACATGTTCTGGACACAATAGTAATAATAAGCGGGAGGCGTATTATACAGCCCGCCGCTCAGCACTTCTATCCATGGCCTGAATTCACACTTGGATCTGCGGATTTCTGCTCCTTGTAAACTACGCCGTGAAGAAGCCTACAGAGATGCAGGAGGAGATAGGAATCATACACGTGTCCATCCCTAACCAGAAGAAGAAGTTCTGCCTTCAGATACCTCCCTGCCCCGACCATGGGCAGGACATCAGTCACCGGCCATTGCTCAGGTGTCCAGCCCTAATCTCATGATCGGAGGAATGGACCTCATCAGCAGCACAGATATCAGCGGGCGGCTCTCTACAAAATTGAGAACTAAATCCTCAGTCTGATAGGATTACACCAAGTGCAGAAGAAGGAGAAGCCCCGACTAATCTCAGCCATTCCCCCAACTCAATGCGCTAAATATATCAGTATATATATATGTGTGTCTCCAGCCATCTGATGTCTACATATCTTCTATCTGTTTATCGATCTATCTATTCATATCTATCTATCATCTATCCATTATCTATCTATCTATCTATCTATCTATCTATCTATCTATCTATCTATCATCTATCTATCTATCTATCTATCTATCTATCTATCTATCGATCTATCTATCTATCTATCTATCTATCTATCTATCTATCTATCTATCTATTATCTATCATCTATCTATCTATCTATCTATCTTCTATCCATCTATCATCTATCTATCTTCTATCCATCTATTATCTATCTTTCTATCTCCTGTCTATCTATCTATCTATCTATCTATCTATCTATCTATCTCTCTGTCTATTATCTATCTAGTATCTCTATCTATCTATCTATCTATCTATCTATCTATCTATCTATCTATCTATCTATCTAGCTATCTATCTCTCTGTCTATTATCTATCTAGTATCTATCTATCTATCTATCTATCTATCTATCTTTATTCACATCTACTGGTTGGGAGATTTTCTCCAGAAGTGCCCCACATATACATGCACATGAGATAGCTGACAGTCTGGAGGCCACCATACACATCAGATGTCAGTTAAACCTTCCTAAATTGGTGGTTCCTACCAATTCCTGTCTAATGTGTGTGACCAACCTTAAACTGTGAGCCGCAGGATGGACAGACACCTATATGAGTATTGGCCTTCTCTGTACTGGGCTGTGGAATATGCTGGTGCCATCTACTGTGAGAGTCCCCATTATATTGGGAATAACCTGGTTCAACCAGTAGAAGGCTTCTCTTTTCTCCCAGGAGATAAGCGTTTCACAGTCCATTTGGCCAATCCCAATATGTGTGTTTATGGTTGAGTCCGGATGGGAAGGGGTCAGATGAATCCTCTTATGTTTATGGCCATCTTAAGATTCCTGCAGGTCATGTTAAAGGAATGCGTATACATGCTGAATCTATCAATGTAGACTGTCATACCTGCGGCTGGATAACATCACCACTTTAGATTGTAAGCTCTTTTGGCAAACACCTTTTTGACCTTTTGATTTTGAGGTCGAGTAACATGGTCCTTGTCCCTGTTGGTGTAGGTATAGTTACAAACATGTGGTGAAGGTGACCTAATTCAGTACAGTTCGTTAATGATGTTACAGCGCCCCTTGTGGTTAGACACAGATCACAAGCTCCTGAGGACAGCATCATGGGCTGAGGGCTAGAAGACTACATTGGGGGATGTGTGGAATGGTCCTGTTCAAATAAGTGAAACTTTTGGAATACACGAAGCCCCCGCTGCATAGTCTGTTAGAACGTCACATCTCCAGTTTTTTTTAGGATAGTTGTAAATGTGACCCGTTGTACCCGAACAAAATGTGGAGATCCAATAGACCGAATAGCACAGAAGGGAATTAAAGGGGTATTTCCATGTGGGACATTGACAGCATATTGGTAGGATATGCCATGAATGCCAGATGTGAGACCTGCTCCTATAACCAAAATGGGACCCCCGAAGTGAAGAGGTAGCAGCCGCACATGCACAGCCACCCTCGGTTCACTGCTATGGAGTTCCGAAAAACAAACAAACAGCTATTTCTGGCAATCCCATAGAGGTGAATAGAGAGGTAGGAGAACGGAGCCTCTAGGAGCAGGAACAACGCCCCCCCCCTCCTAGAGGCTGATTAGCATATTATAAAAGTTTGATTTCTGGCATAACGGGGGCATAGGTACAAGTAGGAATAGGCTACTTAGGTTTAGCTGATGTCAGCTAGCTTATTAGGGTTAAATCTGGTGACAGAAACCTTTTAACTTCCCCTGTTAATGGAGCTGCTCTCTAACTGGTGATGTGGGCGCTCTTTAACTTCCCCTGTTTATGGAGCTGCTCTCTAACTGGTGATGTGGGCACTCTTTAACTTCCCCTGTTTATGGAGCTGCTCTCTTACTGGTGATGTGGGCACTCTATAACTTCCCATGTTTATGGAGCTGCTCTCTTACTGGTGATGTGGGCGCTCTTTAACTTCCCCTGTTTATGGAGCTGCTCTCTTACTGGTGATGTGGGCGCTCTTTAACTTCCCCTGTTTATGGAGCTGCTCTCCTACTGGTGATGTGGGCGTTCTTTAACTTCCCCTGTTTATGGAGCTGCTCTCTTACTGGTGATGTGGGCGTTCTTTAACTTCCCCTGTTTATGGAGCTGCTCTCTGACTGGCACTGTTGATGTGGGCTTTAACTTCCCCTGTTTATGGAGCTGCTCTCTTACTGGTGATGTGGGCACTCTATAACTTCCCATGTTTATGGAGCTGCTCTCTTACTGGTGATGTGGGCACTCTTTAACTTCCCCTGTTTATGGAGCTGCTCTCTTACTGGTGATGTGGGCGCTCTTTAACTTCCCCTGTTTATGGAGCTGCTCTCTGACTGGCACTGTTGATGTGGGCACTCTTTAACTTCCCCTGTTTATGGAGCTGCTCTCTTACTGGTGATGTGGGCACTCTATAACTTCCCATGTCTATGAAGCTGCTCTCTTACTGGTGATGTGGGCGCTCTTTAACTTCCCCTGTTTATGGAGCTGCTCTCTTACTGGTGATGTGGGCACTCTTTAACTTCCCCTGTTTACGAAGCTGCTCTCTTACTGGTGATGTGGGCACTCTTTAACTGGCGTTTTCAGGTTCAGGTTTGGCGTTTGGGTTCTGGTGGAATTCCGTTATCATGGAATATAACAGAATTCTATGACGGAATGCAAAATAGAAGCCTTTAAGAGGCATTCCGTTTTGCATTCCGTCATAGAATTCTGTTATATTCCATGATAACGGAATTCCACCAGAACCCAAACGCCAAACCTGAAAACGTCTGGTTCGCTCATCTATAGATATTACATATGTTACCTTATTGAGATAACTTAGTCATGTCCCTCTCACTAGGGAAAAAAAAAAACCAAACTGCTGTAAGGCCCCTTTAACACGAGCGTGACGGATTAGGTCCGGATGCGTTCAGGGTGCGTTCAGGAAAACTCGCACCATTTCGCAAGCAAGTTCAATCAGCTTTGTCTGCGATTGCGTTCAGTGGTTCAGTGTTTTCTGCGCGGGTGCAATGCTTTTTGATGCGTTTTTCACGCGCATGATAAAAAAGTGAAGGTTTACAAACAACATTAAAATGCATCGCACTCGCACTGCTTCCGGATCCAATGCGTTTTTTTCGCGCAGCGCCATTCACTTCTATGGGGCCAGGGCTGCGTGAAAAACGCAGAACATAGAGCATGCTGTGTTTTTAACGCAATGAAGAACTGATGCGTTAAAAAAAACAACGTTCATGTACAGAGAGACCCGTTGAAATGAATGGGTCAGGATTCAGTGCGGGTGCGATGCGCGGAAAACTTGCTTGTGTGAAAGGCGCCTAAGAGTTTGGGGAGGGGGGTGAGTTTGCCACAATGAAGGGAATTTACCATGAGCGGAATATCTGAAGTTTCTTTTGCCTGAGTCTGTGTTGCCCTAATTTGCGCCACACCCTATTTTATGAATTTGGTGCATAACACTTTTGTCTGGCAATGTAACTCCATTTTTTATGCCCCTCTCCTACTGGAGAGGCCTCATGCACGCGACCGTTGTTGTGTTCCGTTCCGCAAAATGGGGTTCCGTTGTTCCGTGATCCGTTTCCGTTCTTGCTTCCGTGTGTCTTCCTTTATTTTTGGAGGACCACCAGACATAAAGGAAAGTAAAAAAAAGTCTAAGACAGGTTTACAATGCAAATGATAGGAAAAAAACGGATCGCGGACGCGAATGACAATCTTGTGTGCCTCAGCGTTTTTTAGCGGTCCCATTGACTTGAATGGGCCCGCAAACCATTTTCCGTGAAAATAATAGGACAGGTTATATTTTTTTTGACGGACTGGAACCACGGATCACGGACGCGGATGGCAAACGGTGCATTAGCCGAGTTTTCAACGCACCCATTGAAAGTCAATGGGTCCGCAGAAAATCACGAAAAACGGCACAATGGACACAGAATAAAACAGCGGTCGTGTGCATGAGGCCAGAAAGTTTGTGACATTCTTTACGACTTTTTACAAGGCCACATTTAATGAATCTGGTCTACAATCAGGGTCAGACTGGCCCACCAGAGCACCAGCGTATCCTCCTGTGGGCCCAGACCATAATGGGCCCCAAAGATCCAGGAGAAAAAAAAGCCTTTGGATATAATCACTGATGGCTTATTTCTTAACCCTTATTGATGAATCATTTTTTCTGGCGGGCCCCAGAAACCCTAATCCGACCAGCTTCAAACTATTCTTCCACTTTATTACCCACTTTTCAAAAGTGGACAGAGTAGCGTACAAATCACAAAAAGTTGAAATTTTTGGTGCAAAAAAACGTCATGCACCAAAATTTGCCACTTTCTCCACATCAGTTATAAATTCCTCCCGTTATGTTCCTAAATAAGGCTTCATCTGTGACCTGTTTGAAATAATTTTTTCTGCCACAACCCTCAGTTCTATAACCCCCCAGTCTAGCAGAGACAGCTGCGCATTCATGACATTGGGCTCCTATGTCCCACCCCTTAATATTTTGGCTTGAATTGCTGCAGCAATTAGGGGCTGCAGTAAAGTTACCCCTAGAGCCTTCCCTTTCATATGAAAGATGGTGGTTTGGTATGTAAATTATACCACTATTCATAAGACCTCCGCTGCATGCACTGGCTAGTTCAAGTCCAGGCTACAATGTGAATGCATTTAATTGAGCCTTTGCAGAAAAAGAAGCTAATATGATGAACCGTATGGGCTCCAGAACAAGCAGGTGCCCTTAGACAATCTGAACACACTCGGAGTGCGTAGAATATGAAGATATTATCTAAAATTGACCTTTGCGGCACAGCCTCACACTTGGCAGATTATTATAGCCAATTCAAGATTTCCCACATTCGAGTTCATTGAAATAATACAATGAGTTCCTCTCCCCATGATGCTGTACTTAAGAGCAATTCAGCTTTATAGCAACCTGAACATTTTCAGATTTTTTTTCGGAATCTGCATGGTAATTATGCTCCTATAACTTTTCTTTAGCAGATTTCAGTCGTCTCTTTAGCTATAATTAAGAACTGGATGTTTTCAAAATATGTAATTATGAAATGAAATTTGATTTTTGTAAAACTGTTTGGTAAAACAACGGAGGCTACAGTTATATTCTCCTAAATTACAAGAGCGGTGATAGGATGTGATGGAAATTCAAGTTTTAGTTACGTAATTGCAGGACGGAGATGAACAGCCTTATCCAATGGATTTTATTGGGTTTTCTAAAAGCCTTTTCCTTACATGAAATTTTTTTTTGAAAAAGTTGAAAGCAATATTATGTGAAAGTAACAATATGTGAAAAAAATAGCAAAAACTGATATTGAAGAGGTTTTCCAAGATTTTTTTTTAACTGATGACCTATCCCCAGGATCGGTCATTAGTATCTGATTGGTGGGGTCCGACACCCGGGACCTCCACTGATCACCTGTTTAAGAAGGCAGCAGTGCTCCTGTTGGTTCCGCATCCAGCGCTGCCCTACTGGTATTCTCTAATCACTAATGAAGTGGGCGCAGTCTGATTAACATCAAAATAGGCTCTGCCCACCTGTGTCATTAGTGAATACAACTAGTAGGGCATCTCTGGGGCCTGATGCCGGACCGACGGGATGTGATGCTGCTGTGATGAGCGCTCTGACGGGGGCCCGGCATGAAGTACAGTGACACTTCCAGGCCCCATTACCAGTGAGTGCATATGGGGGGGGGGGGGGAGGGGTGTCATTAATGTGGGTACTATAGGGAGATTACTGGGGGTAATGGGGGATGAACATTATTGGTGGCAGTCAGTGGGGGCAACATTACTGCGGGCAATATAGGGATATTACTATGGGCGCTACAGGGATATTACACTGGGGGCAGTGGGGAAACATTACTGTGAGCACTATAGTGATATTACTGGGGGCAGGGAGTCATTACTGTGGGCACTATAGGGACATTACTGGGGGCAGTGGGCAGATGAAGATTATTGGGGGCAGTTGGGGGACGTTACTAGTGGGTGCTATAGGGACATTATTGGGGGCAGTGGGAGATATTACTGGGCCAGTGGAAGGATATTACGGGGGGCACTGTGGGGACATTATTATTACACAATAGGGAGCATTTATGTAACTTGGGCACAATAGCAGGTATGATTACTGGGGGCACTGTGGGAGCATTATTATTACTGGGGCACAACAGGGGTTATTTTTTATTACCGGGGTCACAAAGGGTGCATTTTTAATACTGGGGCACTATGGGGTCATTTTTATTACTGGGAGCACACTATGGGCATTATTATTACTGGGGAATATAGTGGGCACTATAGGGACCTTATTACTGGGAGAATTATGAGTGACATTAAAATTACTGGAGGCACTGTCAGGAGAAATATAAATACTGGTAGCACAATCAGGGCATTGTTATTGCTGGGGCCACTATGAGGGGACATTTTAACTACTAGGACACTGTAGGAGGCATTACAGGGGCCTTATAACTACAGGGGCACTATAGGGATGCATTAGACAGTAACCACTGTAGGTTTAATAGGGGACATTCTAACTACTGGGGACACTATAAAGTTAGATAAATACTACTGGAGGTACTACAGGGGGGCCTTATTAATACTATAGAGAATCATATTAGAGCAATATGGAGTGCAATATCACTAACAGGGGCACTGTTAGGGAGCAGCAACATTATTGGGGGCATTGTAGGGGCACTATTACTAATATGGGCACTCTGGTAGAGAATTATTGCTACTGGTAGGAATAGTCTATCACTATAGGGGTCTGTATGGCAATATCATTTCTGCATTATAGTATTGGGACATTTGTAATGAGTAAGAATGCAAGTTTTAGCCCTGATTCCCTTTTGAAGGTAAAATATTACCAGGACAACTAATTACGAAAAACACAGAAATATACAATTTAGTGACCTGCTGATGATGCCCCTCAGTTTTAAAAAACAAATCTCCATGTTGGGCTCAACAACAATTTATAGTCCAAATTTAAGGTTTCAAAATATAAAATTTTGGAATATAAAGAAAAATATTGTATAGATGAATGTTGGCTACAAGAACCTTTAGAAAATGCTTTTATATTCCAGTGGGTATTTGATGGCTCACTGTAGGAGAGCACAACCTTTTTGTGCTCATAGAGTTAATTAAAGAAATAATATTCAAGTCTTCTAAAGAAAATTTGGGAAATAAACATTCTGCCATAAGAAATCTGAAGATGATTAGGTGATCACCCAGAAGGACCTCCATTTTTAGGATAATTCGCTTATCTCCTTTTATTTATGCCAAAATTGTAGACAAAATGGCATAGAGTCATGGACTCCACATCCACATGTTATAAATTGATCTATTGCTGGCAAAGAAATTTTATTTTAAAGTACATGAAGTTTTTATCCCTTTCAAGACCAGGCACATTTTTTATTTTTGCATTTCTGTTTTTCACTCCCAGCCTTCCAGGAGCCATAACTTTTTTACTTTTCCATTCACATCTCTTATGATTTGTATGAGGAAGGACAGTCACAGACTCTATGCCAAAGACTGGTAAATGGGATATGACTTTTGGGGCATGCCATATTCATACCTTTAAATTTGTCTACATACAGTACCTTACAAAAGTGAGCACACCCCTCATATGTTTGTAAATATTTTGTTATATCTTTTCAACTCTGATGATCTGACTCTTTGATACAATGTAAAGTAGTCCGTGAACAGCTTGTATAGCAGTGTAAAGTTCGCTGTGCCCTCAAAATAACTCAACACTCAGCCATTAATGTCTAAACTGCTGGCAACAAAAGTGAGTACACCCCTAAGTGAAAATGGCCAAATTGTCAATATTTTGTGTGGCCACCATTATTTTCCAGCACTGCCTTACCACTCTTGGGAATGGAGTTCACAGGTTGCGACTGGAATCCCCTTCCACTCTTCCACGACAAATTGTGCCACATTGGTCATTTTCTCTCCCTGGTGTCATATGGATTGTTAGTGTTATAAGGTCTCAGGTGTGAATGGGGAGCAAGGTGTGTTAGATAAATAAGTTGTACCTTGGAACCGAAACCGAGTTCGGGAAAGGTTTTTCACAGTAGAAATTAATTTTTGAAGTTATTACCCAAAGTCTTCACAAAGTAATAACTTCGGCTCATAGGAGCCAATACATTCTAATACTGTACGGAGCGCTCGCTCTGTACAGTATTCTAACAAAGTTTTGTGCGAATCGACTTTGGATCTTTTATCCGAAGTCGATTCGCTCATCCTTAGTCAAGACCATACAGCGGTTTAACAAGAGAGATTCCACTCAGAACAAAGTACGCCATGGCCGGCCAAAGAGGTTGAGTACACATAGACTGTGTCATATCCAGAGGTTGTATGAGTTCTGCCAGCATCGCTGCAGAGGTTAAAGGGGAATGGGGTCAGCCTGTCAATACTCAGACTATACGCCGCACACTGCTTCAAATTGGTCTGCATGGCTGCCGTCCCAGAAGGAAGCCTCTTCTAAAGATGATGCACAAGAAACCCTGCAGACAGTTTGCTGAAGACAAGCAGACTAAGGATATGGATTACTGGAACCATATCCTGTATTCTGATGAGAACAAGATAAACCTTTTTGGTTCATATAGTGTCAAGTGTGTGTGGCGGCAACCAGGTGAGGAGTACAAAGACAAGTGTGTCTTGCCTACAGTCAAGCATGGTGGTGGGAGTATTAAGGTTTGGGGCTGCATGAGTGCTGATGGCTGTGGGGAGCTACAGTTCATTGAGGGAACCATGAATGCCAACATGTACTGAAGCAGAGCATGATCCCCTCCCATCGGAAACTGGGCCGCAGTACAGTATTCCAACATGATAACGACTCAGAACACACCTCCAAGACAACCACTGAGTTGCTAAAGAAACTGAGGGTAAAGGTGCTGGACTGGCAAAGCATGTCTCCAGATCTAAACCCTATTGA
Organism: Bufo gargarizans; assembly: GCF_014858855.1. Lineage (NCBI taxonomy): Eukaryota > Metazoa > Chordata > Amphibia > Anura > Bufonidae > Bufo > Bufo gargarizans. The sequence continues at coordinate 692,068,164 of NC_058080.1, read as the reverse complement.
GCATCTGTGGGGCATCCTCAAACATAAGGTGGAGGAGCACAAGGTCCCTAACATCCACCAGCTCTGTGATGTCGTCATGGAGGAGTGGAAGAGGATTCCAGTGGCAACCTGTAAAGGTCTAGTGAACTCCATGCCCAAGAGAGTTAAGGCAGTGCTGGAAAATAATGGTGGCGAAACAAAATATTGACACTTTGGGCACAAATTTGCCATTTTCACTTAGGGGTGTACTCATTTTTGTTGCCAGAGGTTTAGACACTAATTGCTGTATTTTGAGTTATTTTAAAGGCACACCAAATGTACACTGTTATAGAAGCTGTACACTGACTACTTTACATTGTGTCAAAGTGTCAGATCTTCAGTGATGTCACATGAAAAGATAGAATAAAATATTTTCAAAATTGTGAGGGGTGTACTCACTTTTGTGAGATAAAGTATATGAGCAAGTGATAAGTAGGATAGTGTGACTGCAAATTCACTTCTCGGCCTTCTCTCTGAGAAGCAGAGAAGACTTTGCAGCTTCAGAGGCTGCTGGCTCACTACATGTATGTGTGTCCACCTGAGCACTTCTATTGTGATGGACACAGAAAGGCTGTTCAACAGGTGGAGCTATACCAACATCTCCAATATCTGGAGAAATAAACATTTTTTTTAAATAAGTGTAAATAAAAAATAAAATGTTTATAGGGTGGATTTAACAATAAAAAAATATTTTTTAAAGGATAATCCCTTAAATTAATTGCTTTGCTATTAGTTACTTTAGGGCTTTTTCACACTTGCGTTCTTTTCTTCCGTCATAGAGTTCCGTCGTCGGGGCTCTATGCCGGAAGAATCCTGATCAGTTTTATCCTAATGCATTCTGAATGGAGAGAAATATTTATTAATGATCTTGTAGAAGGCTTGCATAGTAAAGTATCAATTTTCGCAGATAACACTAAACTGTGTAAAGTAATTTACACTGATGAGGACAGTATACTACTACACAGGGATCTGGATAGACTGGAGGCTTGGGCAGATAAGTGGCAGATGGGGTTTAACACTGATAAATGTAAAGTTATGCACATGGGAAGGAAAAATGCAAGTCAACCGTACATACTAAATGGTAAAACACTCAGTAACACTGACATGGAAAAGGATCTAGGAATTTTAATAAACAGCAAACTAAGCTGCAAAAACCAGTGTCAGGCAGCTGCTGCCAAGGCCAATAAGATAATGGGTTGCATCAGAAGGGGCATAGATTCCCGTGATGAGAGCATAGTCCTACCACTTTACAAATCGCTAGTCAGACCACACATGGAGTACTCTGTACAGTTCTGGGCTCCTGTAAACAAGGCAGACATAGCAGAGCTGGAGAAGGTCCAGAGGAGGGCAACTAAAGTAATAACTGGAATGGGGCAACTACAGTACCCTGAAAGATTATCAAAATTAGAGTTATTCACTTTAGAAAAAAGACGACTGAGGGGAGATCTAATTAATATGTATAAATATATCAAGGGTCAGTACAGAGATCTATCCCATCAGCTATTTATCCCCAGGACTGTGACGAGGGGACATCCTCTGCGCCTGGAGGAAAGAAGGTTTGTACACAAACATAGAAAAGGATTCTTTACGGTAAGAGCAGTGAGACTATGGAACACTCTGCCTGAGGAGGTGGTGATGGTGAGTACAATAAAGGAATTCAAGAGGGGCCTGGACGTATTTCTGGAGCTTAATAATATTACAGGCTATAGCTACTAGAGAGGGGTCTTCCTCTGGATCAACTTGCGGGATAACAGGCCGAACTGGATGGGCAAATGTCTTTTTTCGGCCTTATGTACTATGTTACTACTATGTTACTATGATGCATCAGGATGTCTTCAGTTCCGGACCGGAACGTTTTTTGGCCAGAGAAAATACTGCAGCATGCTGCGCTTTTTGCTCCGGCCAAAAATCCTGAACACTTGCCGCAAGGCCGGATCCGTAAATAATGTCCATTGAAAGGCATTGATCCGGATCCGGCCTTAAGCTAAACGTCGTTTCGGCGCATTGCTGGATCCGACGTTTAGCTTTTTCTGAATGGTTACCATGGCTGCCGGGATGCTAAAGTCCTGTTTGCCATGGTAAAGTGTAGCGAGGAGCGGGGGAGCAGCATACTTACCGTCCGTGCGGCTCCCGGGGCGCTCCAGAGTGACGTCAGGGCGCCCCACGCGCATGGATGACAGGATCGCATGGCACGTCATCCATGCGCATGGGGCGCTCTGACGTCACTCTGGAGCGCCCCGAGAGCCGCGCGGACTGTAAGTATACCGCTCCCCCGCTCCCTGCTCCTACTATGGCAACCAGGACTTTAATAGCGTCCTGGGTGCCATAGTAACACTGAAAGCATTTTGAAGACGGATCCGTCTTCAAATGCTTTCAGTTCACTTGCGTTTTTCCGGATCCGGCGTGTAATTCCGGCAAGTGGAGTACACGCCGGATCCGGACAACGCAAGTGTGAAAGAGGGAGTTACTTTTTAGTACTTTAGTCTAATAAAGAGATTTATAATGAATATCCTTAGAAGCCATATACAGTACACATATTGATGGGTAGCCCGGACATATATTACCCAACTATTCTTGACAGTGTATCACCCAACTTTAAAAAATTTAATATTTTTGCTTGCCCCCCCCCCCCCCAGCACACCCCTGGACAACAGAAAAACATAATGTCCTCTAGTTTGTAATCCCGTTGGCTCTCTTTATAACATAACAAACATTTTTGAGCTCTTTATTACTGTAATAAGGATTACCATCAGTTAATAAGTTTAGGAGATTAGGAGTAGCAGAGAAATACTTGAAATCTGTTGACCATATGAATAAATGCCAGCCAATAAATAATCTTGTTCTGCATCCTGAAAAGCGCATTAAACTGTTTTACATAACAGATATAAATATTAACCCTAAAGAATCAGGATCTGGTTAGACAGATGTAGTACAAGACACTTCTACCTGGGCTCTGGCCATGGACTTCCAATGTGCGTTCTGTTATATCAGTGTGTGGTACTGAACGTTGAGCCACCTAACCTGCTTTTGGATTTCTTGGAGGGTTCACCAATCCCGATAGACATGTACCCTGTTAAACATTGATATAAGTTATATCTTATACACATGGCCATATCACAGTTCTGTGCTCTGTAATAGAGCATTCATAGTGGTGCATGGGGCCCTACTGTATCTTTGATTGTCTCCAGTTTAATGAAGGCAAGCAGAGGTGCGTTCATGGTGGATTCCATTGCCCGATTTCTTATACCATAAAAGAATTGCTGTGGAAAATGGCACTTGTTATGGCACGTCACCATATGGCACCATGCTCTCGGGCTCTGTAGTATGGAGCCCCATTAGACTCCAGGTGCTTTAGAAAAGCCTCCCACACATCTCCGCTATGTGCACGAGGTCTATGCCCGATAATGACTATCATATCTTGTTCAAAGGCACAATATATATTTGTTCCTGTCCATGGCCTTCAGATGCCTTCAGTTCCTTTGCCAGTTGTCTCCGGTCTTAAAATAATTCTTCTTAAATCTGTTTTCTGTCCTTCATCCACATTGATTGGAAAAGATTGAACAGGGGAAACCAATTAGGGATCATAGCGTTCTACTGGTAGGTCTGTTTGAAAGAAGGAGCAGTCATCATGGATGTTTTGCATGCTCTGTCCATGCGAATGTAATTGCTGGTATATTAGAGGAGATTTACCAATAGTGTTGTAGGTATTTACAAAAAAGACTAAAATTGTAAACACAATGTATCACATTGGTAAAAAAGCAGGAGTGTTAGACACCCAGGGAAACTTGTTAAAGGGATTCTGTCACCAGGATTAACGACATAGCTATATTTATATGTGCCCATTAGTCTCTATGCAGTGTTTAAAATGATCCCACTGTTTAAGATATAGCGATATTTATTTGTGCCCATTAGTCTCTATGCAGTGTTTAAAATGATCCCACTGTTTATGCTCTGTGTGTGTTAGATTCTTATAAAAATCTATCTTATTGATATGTAAATCACCTCTGTCAGGAGCCCAAGGGGTTGTCACACGATATGTTGGAGCCCAGCCGCGCCCATCGATCCAGAGCCCAGCACCGCCTACCACTTAATTTATTCACTCCTGACAGAGGTGATTTACATATCAATAAGATAGATTTTTATAAGAATCTAACACACACAGAGCATAAACAGTGGGATCATTTTAAACACTGCATGGAGACTAATGGGCACATATAAATATCGCAAATATCGTTATCCTGGTGACAGAATCCCTTTAAGCAAAATTTTCCAAATTTCCAAATTTGCAATGTAAATTGTTCAAAAATTGCACATGACAGCACCAAATTTACTAGTCTTATTAATGTTTTAAAGGGAATCTGTCACCAGGATCTTGGACTATTATCTGTGGTCATACATGAGGAGTGCTGCACATAAGGAGTCCAGGTCACTATTTTTTATTTCCCTACTGCCCCCAGTTCCCTTGCAGTCAGCATTTATATCTGCACTGAAATACATTGTCAGGACTGCAGCGCATGCGCACAGGAATCCTCTGCATTGTGTCAGCATAACACAGCAGTCTTGACTGTATATTTCCGAGCAGCTTTCAGTGCTGAGAGCGGAGAAATGGGGACAGTAGTAAAATAAAAACAAATCATCTGGACTCCTTATCGATAGCACCACTCATGTATTATTGCTAGGGTTATTCGAATTGAAGTATCCGAAGTGGACTTCGATCCGAATTTTAGGGAAAATTCGATTCACTGCAAAGCCGAAATTCCTTGTGCTTCCGGTTAACGAGTCAATTTTCCCTGAAATGGCGGCGAAAAACAAAACAAAACATACTTACTTTATCCATTTGAGTGAGATGAGGCCACCACGGCCATCTTGATTGAAGATGCCAAGCGAAATCTCGAGTGTGGTGACGTATGTCACGGTGCTGGCCAGAGTGATGATGTCATCATGTACCACATGAGATTTCGTGCGGCATCTTCAATCAAGAGGGCCGCAGCGACCTCTTTGTACTCAAATGGATAAGGTGAGTATTATTTTTAATTTTTTAAAATGGATTAACCCCTGAAAGTCCTCACTATTATTCTCAGATTCCTCGATCAGCAATGAACGCGGCATTTGAGGGGTTCAATGACGGGGGCAGTGCGATCGCCGTTCCCCGTCATTGCGCCCACATTGCGCTTTGTGACAAAGCAAATTTCTTTGTGAAATTCGCCGAAGCAGCCAATTCGAATTTTTCAAAAATTTGATCAGCACTAAATACTGCAGATAATAGTCCAATATCCTGGTGGCAGATTTCCTTTAAAACATAAATAAGGCTAATGAATTTGATGCTGGGCCTGTGCATGTACTTTAGAAATTGAGAAACTTTTTCTTCCTGGGTGTCTAACATTTACGCCTTGCCAATATGATGATGATAGTTAAAGATCATGGTGACAAATTCCCTTGAATGTCTACCTTGACATGGGTATAGTCTGTAAGACATTTCTTATGTATCATGGCTCGGCTTAGTCACACCAATTTTTGTAAAAATGCTGAATAAATTTGGTTCACAACATATATTCCATTTTACAAACTTAGAAAAAAAAATCGGAAACATTTGGTTTAATAAATCCTCCCAATGTCCCTATGTCTTACAGGAGTGAATATAACATTGAATACAGACACATTAGAAAGGGTGAGAGATGCTATGACCTCCCAACAAAGAGTGTGTCACACTCATAGCGTCAAAGGAATAAAATAAAAAATAGGTATTGCATAAAAACTTGATTAAGAGAATAGATCATTTTCTGATTACACATTCTCTCTAAGGGGATAGTCTGAGATTAGAAAAAGAGGGTCTACTATTTTCAGACGGTGGCACTGCAATACCAGACACAACCCCTAGAGTGGAAAAGAAAAGCAAACTGTTTTCTAATTTCAGGCAACTCTAAATATATGACTAAATTGATAAATGGGTGTGACACAGACTCTGATACACTCTATCACCAATTTATTCATAGATTTCTAGGAGCTATTAACTGAAGAACTGCACAAAGTTCTATAAATGATGTTCCCGTTTTTTTTTTATCACCTCTGCTTTATAAAAAAATAAAATCTGGAACATCATTTTTAGAACTTTGTGCAGTTCCTCAGTTAATTCCTCCTAGAAATCTATGAATAAATTGGCAATAGAGTGTATCAGAGTCTTTGTCACACCCATTTATCAATACAGGAGGAATAACAGAGGAAATTCACAATGCAGCATTATAAGAAACAATCCTCCAGAATTGTTATTTTATTAGGAACACAATTCTAACTGAGACATGTTGGGAGAGCTGGCAGGTCCTCGTTAACTAGGTACAATGAGGGGTTCTGTTAGATTTTTATATGTTGTGATATATTGTCCTACAATTGCTAGTCACCAGTTACTGTTTTAAAAAAAAAAAAAGTCAGAAAAGGTATTTCCAACAGTTCCCAAATGTTTATCTTGTATGGCTTTGATCATGAATATCAGCATACTCGCATCATCTCTTTATGCAATTAGGGAGAGCGTGTGATTGGTAGCAAACCGTTCTGGAAATAGAAGGAAAAAGAAACGGATAAAAATAAAAATTCTCCCCAGAAATCATTTTGTAGAAATAAGTGATATTTACAAAAGTAGGTTTAAATAGTTTAAATATGATTTTTTAAAAATTATCTATAAAATAATATTAATATTATTATTAATAATAATAGCAACAATAGCAAACATGTGAATAATACAATAAAAATAGCAATAATAAGGCTAGTAAATAAAAGCACATAACTCCCAAACCATAGATATAAATTCCTGCGAAATAAATTCTAGCCATATGGACAAATATGAAAAACTTCAGTAGTGAATTTATAGGTTTTTGAGTATAACAACATATGTAGGAAATTACAGAAAGAGTGGGAATAAATATGGCACAGACAAGGAGACAGGAAGGAACTGGTTTAATTGGAGAGACAGTTTTGAGGATACTATTGACCAGCTATGCTAATAATAGGGACGGGGTCTTGTCAAGCTTTCAGGGCTTCTCCCTGAAAAGAATGGCTGTCACAATTAGAGACATGGCCAGTGATGCTGTGTAATTGCTGTGGGAGTAAAGATACCTGATCCAAAATGTCTATTGGTCATTGGGTGAAATAAGCAGAGGCTAAATTATAGGTTGTGAGCAGATGGTTACCTACTAACATTTTAACACACTTTTTCCTTAAAATAATAGATCTGCAGGACTTGGGCGAAGGCCTATCAAAAAGGTTGAAATATATATATTGTTACTATGTGTTAGTACAATATATCTACATATGTTTCTGATTATGCTGCTGTATGGTATAAAATGCATTAATTTTATTCTTATTTTTTATTTTAATTTTAAAGTACAATTAGTAATAAAAGTAGCAGAAGAGAATTTGGACAAATATTAGACTAGGTAAACACGTGTTTCAGCCAAAATTAGACCAATTCCCTTACAGTATGCCCAAAGTGCATGCAGTCTTATTAATACATCTGCCATTGTCTTTAATGGGAAGAAAAATTGTGTCCTGAATGCAATACAGATGTTTTTCACACAATTGTCCTGAATGATGTAGGTGACTGTGAGTTTCAACACAGTTAAAAGGGTTGTATTATCTTATATATTGGGGGAATATCACTAGAATATGCCCCCAATGTCTGAAAGGTGTCTGGGATCCACATCTATCTTTGGAGCGAAACCTTCAAAGTGAACGAGGGTACACAGCATGCACAGCCTCTCTCCATTTATTTCTATGGGACTGCCGAAAATAGCCACAAGCTATTTCTGTCAGCCCCATAAAAGTGAATGGAGCGGTGGCTTCGCTTGTGTGGTGCACTTCCCACTCATTTCAATGGGAAACAATGTGAGCGTGCTGCTCAAAAAGAAAAGACTGGAGGGCAGCCGTGCATGTGTGGTGTTCCCTCCTTCACTCCGTTCTAAAGATAGGTGAGGGTCCCAGAGGTGGGACCCACACATACCAGGCATTGGGGACATATCCTAATGATATTCTCACTTTGTATGAGATGACAACCATTTTAAGGCATGGTATACCAGCATTTGCTGATCTATTATAGTGCCATATGATTGCCTAATAAAAGACTATGCTTTTTAGATAGAAGAAGAGAGCACAAAATAGGCAGGATGTATTGGAAATGCGGGCGAGGCTCAACAAGGGGTTACTCACCTATTACTGTTGTGGTAGTACAACAGCTCTATTTGCTTAAAGGAATTTAGAGGCATTGACTGCTGCATGCCACCATGCAGCCCAGATCATACAGTATCTCACAAAAGTGAGTACATGCCTCACATCTTTGTAAATATTTTATTATATATTGTGATACAGTGAGGGGTTGTGTCTGGCAAGGCAGGTATTTTCCTCCCAGCAGGTGAGGTCAAATACTGGAGTTTAAGTGCCGGATCGGGTTTTGGCAGCACCTGGCTGTCCTTAAATAGGCAGCTGGGCTCAGCAGAGAGGTCTCTGTTTTTGGGATCTGAGACTTTGTGCCATGCTGGAGGGCTGACAGCCGCATGCTGGGGAAACAGAACTTTCCATTGTGTGTTAATTAACACCAAGACTGAAAAGTTACGTGCTGTTTTGTGCAATTGCCTCAAGTGTGAGTAAACACTGACGCTTTGAGTTAAGAACTTGCATTTTGCCTCTGTACTGCTCCCGCTTACCCTATCTACCAAAGCAAAACCCCACAATTGGTGGAGGATGCATGCAAGAGCAGTGAGGCTGGCGTGAACGCCGATATTTTTGTTTTATGCACTTTTCAGGCACGGTTGTATGTCGTACATTAAACCAGCTGTATTACAACGAGTGCACAATGACAAAATGGAGGCTGTAAAGGCCCCCATGGACGCTAATCTGCAGCAGCGAGAGACAAACCGGCAGCAATGCAAGGCTAATAAGCAGCAGCAGGAGACTAACCAGTTGATGCTACAACACATGATGGCTTTGCAGACAGCAGGAGCAACCCCGAGCATCCTAAGATGACCCCCGCAGACAACATCATAACCTACCTGGCGATGTACGAAAAAGTGGCCATCCAGGAAAAGTTACCCCTTGACCAGTGGGCTGAGGTCGCCGCACAATTCCTGGCATCCGATTCCCAGCGGGTGTATTTCGACTTGCTGGATGATCAAGCAGCCGATTACCAAGAAGTAAATGGTGAGATTTTGGCAAGACTGGGGGTGAATGTGTTTCTCCGGGCCCAGCGGGTACATCAGTGGGGGTTTAAGCTGGCTGAGCCATAGAGGACCCAGTATTATGACTTACTCCACCTCTTGCAAAAGTGGCTACAGCCTAATGTGCTGAGTCCCACAACTATGCTGGATAGACTATTGGCTGATATTTTGTGGAGGGCTTTGCCACCCCCCTCTCCAGCACTGGATCGGCTAGGTGTCTCCTAGAAATGGTGGAGCTGGTGGAGCACTATGAGTCTACTAACTGTTACAGGTGGTTCTTTTGGGAGGAGGGCAGTCAAACCCCATAAATCTCCATCCCAGACCTGGCGACTTGTACCGACCAAACCCACCCGGGTTGTACCCTCTATGGACCTGGCTCCAATAGTCTGCTGGTGATGTTAGGAGTCGAGCCATGTAAGAGCTGACTGTCCCCAACAGGTGGAACCCATGGATGCTAACTATGACTACCGTCAGTCACTATATGCCAAGCTGTGCAGCAGGTACCCCAAAAACTCTAAACCACCTGTGCCAGGTGGAGGTAGGAGACACTCCAATGAAGTTTCTGCTAGACTTAGGGAGTCTGGTGTCCCTAGTAAGGGCTCCTCTGGTACGGTCAGCGGAGTATACTGGCCGGAAAGTTGGGGTCATGTGCATCCATGGAGACTTTAAAACTATCCCACCGCCCTGGTGTCTCTAACCACAGGGGCTGTCAGGTTGACTCACGAAGTGGCAGTTACCCCACGGTTACACTGTGGCTTGTTATGAGAGTGACTGATACCCATGAGACAGGGGTAACCATACAGAGTGGCCCGGCTCAGGTGGAGACCAGAACCCTGGGAAACTGAGAGTGAAGGGCCAGCAGTAGGGGTGACCACCACTTTGGTGGATGAGGGGGAGACAACCCCACTAAGTGTGATGGTGGGAGACGTGAAGGACTTGCTGCCGGGTCCTGAAGTGGCAGACCTTAATGTCTCCGGGGATAATTTTGATACCGACCAACATCGGGACCAAATCCTATCCCTCGCCTGGGAAAGTGTGTTAATAGTAGATGGTGAACCACAACAACCTGGGGCAGAGTCAGTGGTTCATCAGGATATGCTGTATCGGGTAAACCAACTACGGGGTGAGCCTATTGAACAGTTGGTGGTCCCCAAGGCTTATCGCAAGCTTGTGTTAGATCTAGCCCACCAACACATTCTCGGGGGTCACCTGGGGCTGCAGAAAACTCAGGATCGTGTTCTACAGTGGTTTTACTGGCCCAGCATATTCAAAGAAGTGGAAGAGTTTTGTAAGTCTTGGCCGACATGCCAGATAACTAGCCCCCAGCCACATTTCCGTAGTCCCCAAGTACCTTTCCCGATTATCGAAGTACCGTTTGACCGAATAGCTATGGACCTCATAGGCCCAATACCGAAGTCCGCCAGTGGGCATCAACACATCTTAGTCATTCTAGACTATGACACTCGGTACCCGGTGCCACTGCGACATACCTCGGCCAAACTCATAGCTAAGGAGTTAATGGAGATGTTTTCCCGAGTAGGACTACCTAAAGAGGTTCTGACTGACCAAGGGACTCCTTTTATGTCCAAGGTGATGAGGGAACTCTGTAAGTTGCTGCACATAAAACAACTACGGACGTTTATTTACCATCAGCAAACGGACAGTCTGGTAGGATGGTTTAACCAAACATTAAAAAATATGTTGAAAAAGGTAGTGTCTAAAGATGGGAAGGACTGGGACCCCCTTCTGCCATATATCATGGTTGCAGTGCGAGAGGTACCCCAGGCCTCTGCTGGGTTCTCACCCTTCGAACTGCTATATGGCAGACACCCTCGCGGTGTCTTGGACGTGGCCAAAGAGGTGTGGGAACAACAACCCACGTCACATAAAAGTGTCATTGAGTACGTTACTCAGCTGCAAGATCGGATAGAGACAGTGTTGCCTCTTGTTAGGGAGCATATGGAGGCAGCTCAGCGAGCCCAGAGTCGGGTCTATAATCGGCAGGCTCGGGTCCGGATCTTTAACCCGGGTCATCGGGTTTTGGTTCTGGTACTGACCGTGGGCAGTAAGTTTCTGGCTGACAGCCTCTCCTCTAAACAGACCAGGAGGCCAGGGAGTTCATTAGGCGGAACACGGATGTGTTTTAGGACCTCCCTGGATGCACTTCAATAATCCAGCATGACATTGTCACTGACCCTCAGGCAAAAGTCCGATTAAAACCATACCGGATACCCGAGGCTCGGCGACAGCTAAAGTTGCAGCTAGACGTCATTGAGGAGTCAAAAAGTGAGTGGGCCAGTCCTATAGTATTGATACCCAAGCCGGACGGGACGTTGCGGTTTTGTAACGACTTTCGAAAACGTAACGATGTTTCCAAATTCAATGCGCATCCCATGCCCCGGGTGGATGAGCTTATCAAGAGGTTAGAACAAGCCTGGTATTTTTCTGTTTTGGACCTCACAAAAGTACGCATCGTCAGTACACTTCGGCTTACCTGGACGATATTGTCATCCACAGTACTGACTGGGAAAGTCACTTTCCCAAAGTGCAGGCTGTAGTGGACTCCCTTCGGAAAGCTGGCCTAACCGCTAACCCAAAAAAATGTGTGATAGGGTTAGAAGAGACTAAGTACATGGGGTATGTCATTGGGAGCAGAGTCATCAAACCCCAAGTGAGCAAAATAGAGGCGATACTGAATTGGCCCTGATCTGTCACTACTAGGCAAATAAAGTAATTCCTGGGAATGGTGGGCTATAACATGAGGTTTGTTCCCCACTTTGCTACTCTAGCTGCGCCCTTGACAGGGCTCTTGAAGGGACGAAAATCAGTGATGGTTCGCTGGGATGATCAGGCGGAAGAGGCTTTTGTTGATTTGAAGTCGGCCCTGAGTGGGTCACCGGTTTTGGAGGGAGGGAGTTTGTGGTACAAACGGTTGCCTCCAAAGTAGGCCTCGGTGCTGTACTGTCTCAAGAAGTGAACGGGGAGGAGCATCCCAGTGTCTTCCTAAGCCGCAAGCTGACCCCAGCCAAAACTGGGACAGTATAGTGGAGAGAGAGCGCCTGGCTATCAAGTGGGCACTCAAGTCTCTCCGCTACTATTTGTTGGGGAGAAAGTTCCGCCTGGTGACCGACCACTCCCCTCTCAAGTGGATGAGCAAGGCCAAAGACAGGAATGTCCGGGTCACCAGATGTTTTTTTTCTCTGCAGAACTTTAAGTTCTCGGTAGAACACAGAGCAGGCCGGTTGCAGGGAAAAGCGGATGCCCTGTTACGGGTGCATTGTCTGGCGTGTGTCCACCCCCTCAGGGTTGAACAAGGGGGGTGGGGGGGTATGTGACACAGCGGTTCTGTATGGCAAGGCAGGTATTTTCCTCCCAGCATGTGCAAAGTTACGTTCTGTTTTGTGCAATTGCCTCAAGTGTGAATAAACACTGACGTTTTCAGTTAAGAACTTGTATTTTGTCTCTGTACTACGCTCGCTTAACCTATCTACCAGAGCGAAGCCCCACAATATTTTCATGGGACAACACTGATGATCTGACACTGTGATACAATGTAAAGTAGTCAGTGTACGGCCTGTATAACAGTGTAAATTTGCTGTGCCCTCAAAATAACTGAACACACAGCCATTAATGTCTAAACCGCTGTACTGTATACAAAATATAACTGTCCCAACAAGCAGGGAAAAAAGGTGCATCTTACCTGGCGAAGGGATCAGTGCCATCCTGAAATGCATAATCTTTTGCACCAATAAACTCCTCTTATACTTTCTTGGATTCCATCTGTCCTTTGAAAGTTCCATTTTTTTCTCCTCCTGTTAGGACAGCTGTGCTCTAATGAAATTCTATGGACATGTTAGATGTAATGTATTAGAGGCATGTGACACTCTGATTGCTAGAACAAAGTGGAAATGTTGATAAGAATACACCATGCAACTTTCTCTATGTCACTGTCTTTGGAGGCTGCTCATGGTCAACAATATCTGATAGTGGTGGTCTGAGTCCAGCTGTTTTAAGAGACTGTGGTGCTCCGATCAGCACCTGAGGCTACCTGACTGCACAAGCTTAACCCGCGTACATTGTGGGTTGAAACTGGGCTAGGATCACATGCCCAATGTACGGCAGCTGATCCCAGAAGTGCCCATGACCTAATTAGACCGGGGAGAGCAGCGCTTGCCCAGTAGGGCAATGTAAATCTTTTTAAGATCATACTTGTAATAGTAAGGCTACTTTCACTGCGGATCCGTCTGGTATCTGAACAGACGGATCCGCACCTATAATGCAAACGCTTGCATCCGTTCAGAATGGATCCATCTGCATTAGACAGCTTTTTCAGATCTAAGTTTTCACATCGTGAAAACTCAGATCCGACAGTATATTCTAACACAGAGGCATTCCCATGGTCATGGGGACACTTCAAGTTAGAGTATACTGAGAACTGTGTACATAACTGCCCCCTGCTGCCTGGCAGCACCCGATCTCTTACAGGGGGCTGTGATCCCTGTGTGCCGCACCTGAGGGGTTAATTGTGCATATCATAGCCCCCTGTAAGAGATCAGGTGCTGCCAGGCAGCAGGGGGCAGACCCCCCTCTCTCCCCAGTTTTAAATTCATTGGTGGCCAGTACGGCCCCCCTCCCTCCCTCCCCAGTATTAGATTCATTGGTGGCCAGTGCAGCCCCCCCCTCTCTCCCTCCCCAGTATTAAATTCATTGGTGGCCAGTGCGGCCCCCCCTCCCTTCCCAGTATTACATTCATTGGTGGCCAGTGTGGCCCCCCTCCCTCCCTTCACAGTATTAAATTCATTGGTGGCCAGTGTGGCCCCCCTCCCTCCCCAGTATTAAATTTATTGGTGGCCAGTGCGGCCCCCCTCTCCCCCCCTAATTAAAATCACCCCCCCATCATTGGTGGCTGCAGAGAGTTCCGATCGGAGTCCCAGTTTAATCGCTGGGGCTCCGATCGGTTACCATGGCAGCCAGAACGCTACTGCAGTCCTGGTTGCCATGGTTACTTAGCAATTTTAGAAGCATTATACTTACCTGCGCTGTCCTCCTGGTAAGTGACAGGTCTGTGCTATAAGCAATGCGCCGCACAGACCTGTCACTTACCAGTAGGAGGAGCTCCCGGCCGGTCACAGACATCGCAGGTAAGTATAATGCTTCTAAAATTCGGAACTCTCCGCTGCCACCAATGATTGGGGGGGGGGCGCACTGGCCACCAATGAATGTAATACTGGGGAGGGAGGGATGGGGGGGCCGCACTGGCCACCAATGAATGTAATACAGGGGATGGAGGGGGCCACACTGGCCACCAATGAATTTAAAACTGGGGAGGGAGGGTGGTCTGGCCCCCTGCTGCCTGGCAGCACCTGATCTCTTACAGGGGGCTATGATACGCACAATTAATCCCTCAGGTGCGGCACCTGAGGGGTTAATTGTGCGGATCACAGCCCCCTGTAAGAGATCGGGTGCTGCGAGGCAGCAGGGGGCAGTCATGTACACAGTTCTCAGTATATTCTAACTTGAAGTGTCTCCATCACCATGGGAACGCCTCTGTGTTAGAATATACTGTCGGATCTGAGTTTTCACGTTCTAACTCAAATCCGATGGTATATTCTAACACAGAGGCGTTCCCATGGTGATGGGGACGCTTCAAGTTAAAATATACCATCAGATTGGAGAAAACTTTGATCCGATGGTATATTAATAGGGACTCCTAACTTTACATTGAAAGTCAATGGGGGACGGATCCGTTTGCAATTGCACCATATTGTGTCAACGTCAAACGGATCCGTCCCCATTGACATGCATTGTAAGTCTGGACAGATCCGTTTGGCTCCGCGCGGCCAGGCAGACACGAAAACGCTGCAAGCTGCGTTCGGGTGTCCGTCTGCTGAGCGGAACGGAGGCCAAACGGAGCCATACTGATGCATTCTGAACGGATCTGCATCCATTCAGAATGCATTGGGGCTTAAATGATCCGTTTTGGGCTGCTTGTGAGAGCCTTCAAACGGAACTCACAAGTGGAACCCCGAACGTAAGTGTGAAAGTAGCCTAAGGTGAGATTATAAAAATATTGCATACCTCATTTAATTGCGTTACATTTTCTTTGAAGCTATGCAAACTTGCCAAAAAGTGAATATGAAGCAAAAAAAAATTAAAAAATTCAGGGGACTGGAGCTTTTATTGGATAGCATTGCTTATTGAGTTAAAAACAATCTATCCTCAAAAAATGACATATTGTTTAGCATTGTTGGATTGTTTTAATTTTTCATGTCTCCATGTATATTGAAAAAAAATTCTGAAGCTTTTTCACATTGTCCACTTGCACTTCCTAGATATCACTTGTCAGCATTCATCTCATTATTACCACAGGCAGGATTCAAATAATAGATAACACCTCAGTTTTTAAGCTGGGTGCAGATATCTACCACTGACAATTTGGAGCCATGCCCCTTTCTTTTTTCCAATAATCGGGCGGTCTCATCAGACTTTGGTGGCATATGGTAGCCATGCGCCACCAATATCTATTCTGAGACCACCTCTGTAGCTCATTATACATTGCAAAATACTTTTAATTTATTTGAACGGGGCTTTTAAGGCAATACGACCATTATTCTGTAAAGAAATGTATTGGCCAAGATGCAGTAATTAAGGGTTACTCAGTATTATAATACTTTCTGGTGATACTTTTAACAGACCATTTCACTGAATTCTGTATGGCAATATTCCCAAGTGTGGACATTTTTCATGATGAAAACCTTGTATTTCATGTATTCACCGATGCTACAGTACAGAGTGTGCATCTTCTCATACTTCTTTCCCCTTCTAATAATTACATTTTGGACAGTTTTCAAATGGAAATGCATTCTCACACTATGCTGAGCGCCCCTAAGAGCTATGAGAAATGAAGATCTCCCTGTCACACTGTACACTGAGAGGCTATTCCCAGTTAAATCTAAGATTTCTCCCTCCTCCGTATTGTTCCATCTCAATGTTTTCTGGTATCCATGTAACATCTATAGTTAGAAGTAGAAAATGGTGGTAATGGAAACCTAATAGTAGCAGGCTTGAAATTCCCATTGAAGCCCATTCTCTCTGCCATAATATCTTATTTTAGAGAAAATAAAATATACAAACTCTTTTTTCACATAACCCTGCATATTAGCTGATATTAGGAAAAGAGATAGTCGGGTGGATAAAGACTTTGTACAATGTTATAGTATATAGTATTGTCTATACAGCTCTCCTGCAGACATCTATAACTCCTTGGCTGAAGACTACTGACAAACCCTGATTCAGCACTCTTGTTCTTTTCACTTATACCAAAGCTTCTTTATTCATCAACAGAAAGGACAAAACATGAAATAACACAACAAAGTACAAAAGCAAAAAAAGTGGAGAAATCCTTTTGGGTCTTCATTGGTTTTGTTATTCTTGATTCTCGGCTACTCATAAGATTGAGTTCAGCCTATTATACTGCCGTGTTTATCCAGAAGAAGGCCGGATCCTCATCGTAGGAATAAATTCCGTCCCATCCGCATCAAAATAAATCTCTGGATTAATTACCCTTCTCCAGAAATCCAATAACTGTAACCTGTAATATTATTACACTACAGAAATACATCCAGGCCCCTCTTGAACTCTTTTAGTGAATTCACCATCACCACCTCCTCAGGCAGAGAGCCCCATAGTCTCAGCTGCTCTTACCGTAAAGAATCCTCTTCTCTGTTGGTGTAGAAACCTTCTCACCTCTAGACACAGAGGATGTCCCCTCATCACATTCACAGTCTTGAGTATAAACGGATCATGGGAGAAATCTCTGTATTAGCCTTTGATCTATTATACATATTTATTAGTTGATACTTTTGCTGTCTGTTTTCTAATTGAGATAGCCCACTGTACTCCATCTATTTCATTTATTACTTTAGTAGTCCACCTTTGAACTCACTCAAGCTCCGCTATGTCTTTCTTGTGCACAGGAACCCAGAATTATACATAATATTCCATGTGCGGTCTGACTATTGTAGGCCGCATATATTGCAAAGCGTTCAAACTATCTTCTCATCATGGGCATCTATCCCCCTTACACTGGTTGTAACAGTTAAAGGGGTTTTCCAAGATTTTAATATTGATGGCCTATACTTAAAATAGGTCATCAATATCTGATAGTGGGGGTCTGAGTCCAGCCGATCAGCTGTTTCAAGAGACTGTGGTGCTCCGATCAGCACCTGAGGCTACCTGACTGTGCAAGCTTAACCCGCGTACATTGTGGGTTGAAACCGGGCTAGGATTACATGTTCAATGTACGGCAGGTGATCCCAGAAGTGCCCACGACCTAATTAGACCGGGGAGAGCAGTTCTTGCCCAGTAGGGCAATGTAAATCTTCTTAAGACCATACTTGCAATAGTAAAGTGAGATTATAAAAATAAAACTTGCATAAATCCTTTAATTACTTTACATTTTCTTTAAAGCTATGCAAACTTGCCAAAAAGTGAATATAAAGCAAAAAAAAAAAACTCTGGAGCTTTTATTGGATAGTATTGCTTATTGAATTAAAAGCAATCTATCCTCAGAAAATGACATATTGTTTAGCATTTCATGTTAAATGTCCTTAAAAAATGTTGGATTGTTTTAATTTTTCATGTCTCCATG
This sequence comes from Bufo gargarizans, assembly GCF_014858855.1. Lineage (NCBI taxonomy): Eukaryota > Metazoa > Chordata > Amphibia > Anura > Bufonidae > Bufo > Bufo gargarizans. The sequence continues at coordinate 692,050,296 of NC_058080.1, read as the reverse complement.
TATATTGAAAAAAATGAAAAAAATATTGAAAAAATTCTGAAGCATTTTGTCCACTAGCACTTCCTAAATATCATTTGTCAGCAGTCATCTCATTATTACTACAGGCAGGATTCAAATAATAGATAACACCTCAGTTGTAAATCTGGGTGCTGATATCTACCACTGACAATAGATGATGGAAACAGTTAACCCCACTTGCAGACTGACCTTTGTCATAAAGCAGGCCCTACAATAAAATACTATTTCTGCATGACACCAAATCTTGGCGTCTATGACATTACTATCTTGGACACACCATTTGATTGGTTGTAAAATTTAAAGGCAGTTCCTTTTTGATCCCATACATTTCACCCCCCCCCCCCCCGCCACCTCCTCCATTTATAGTGCAGAAGTTAGCTCCCTCCTCATATGATTCTTATTCCCAGCTTGGATCAAGAGGATTGTTGTTCGAAGATGACTCCAACAGTTCCATATTCGACTATTTAAAGAACAAGGGTCAATGAAATCAGTAGGACAGTAGGAGATGTTTAATTTCTAGATTTCTTCAACTTACCCTATGCAAACATACAGTGGATTTATACCCTTTCACTTTTTCACATTGTTAAGTTGGAGCCTTGTGCTAAAATAATAAAAAAAAATCTAGTTTTCCCCATCAATCTGCACTCATCCCCCCTTAAGGAGAAAGTAAAAACAAAATTTTGGAAATGCTTGCAAACTTGAAGTTGAATGGAAAAACTAAAATTCTGTTTGGACAGAAGTATTCAGACCCTTGCTATTACACTTGAAATCGAGCTCTGGGGACCCCCCATTTCTCTTTATCATCTTTGGGATGTTTCTACAAATTGATTGGTGTCCACCTGCGGTATATTCAGTTGATTGGACATGATTTGGAAAGATATAGCCCTGTCTATATAAGGTCTCACAGCTGAAAATGCATATCAGAGCAAAAACCAAGCCATGAGGAGGAAAGAACTGCCTATAGAGCTCAGACTAGTTTAGTGCTCTCATTAAGAGAAACAAAATAAGAGTATTGCAGGTTTGATACCTTTTAATGGCTAACAAAAATAGAAGTAGATTTTACATAGTGAGCTTTCGAGACATCACCAGTCCCTTCATCAGGCGTATTACCTATATAGCTCAGATACATGATTATGTGGAGGTACAGATCTAGAAGAGGGTGCAAAAAATTATGTTCCATTGATAGTTCCCAAGAGCACAGTGGCCTCCATAATTCTAAAATGGTAGACATTTGGAACAACCAGGACCCTTCCTAGAGCTGACTATTCCATCAAAGTAATTGGGGGAAAAAGGCCTTGGTAAGAGGCATGACCAAGAAGAAAATGGTCACTTTGGCTGAGTCTCAAAGATCATGTGTGCAGATGGGTCAACTATCACCATGGCATTCCACAAACCTGTGCTTTATGGCAGAGGGACCCTAAAGAGGCCTCTCCTCAGTAAAAGACACATGAAAATTTGCAACACAAAGCACCTAAAGGATTCTCAAACTGTGAGAAACCTGATTGAACTTTTTGGCCTAAATTCTAAATGTCAAGTTTGGAGTAAACCAGGCACTGCACAATACCTTCCCGACAGTGAAGCACAGTGGTCGCAACATCATGCTGTGGGGGTGTTTTTCAGCAACTGAGACAGAGACTGATACAAAGATATTCTTAAAGAAAACATGATCCTGAGTGATCTAGACCTCAGACTGGGTTAGGGCGGGTTCACATCACCTTTATGGATTCTGTTTTTGTTTTCCGTTATAACATGGTTATAACGGAAAATAACGGAATCTATAAGACGGAAGTAAAAACGGAAGCCTTTAAGAGGCATTTCGTTTTGATCCGTCATAATAGAAGTTGATGGGAATCATAACGGACCCGTCTGGTTCCCGGTATACAAGACGGAAAACAAAGTCCTGTCGACTGGACTTTTTTTCCTTTCTGCATAATGAAAACCAGACGGATCCGTTATGATTGTCCATAGACTTCTATAAGAAACTCCCCAGCAGCCATTTTCTGCAGTTATTTGCAGTTCTGAGAGAGAGAGCAGTGACATTGCTGTGCTCTGTGCTTTGCAGACTCATCTGGATCCTTATTTAATTGCATTAGATAGTTAGTTAGCTCATATATATAGTTAATGGGAGATAGTCAGTGTAGGTTAGATAGTGATATAGTGTAGCTGATCGTTTCCAGTACAGGGTGTTAGTTAGTGTGATAGGAATTACTGTGCTGTGATAGGGATTAGTGTCTCTGTTAGACACAGTGCTGTGATGTCACAACAATACTTAGTGCACCAATCAGTAATATCTACTCAGACCTGATAAAATGAGAAGTTGCATGTATTGCACAAAAAAATGTGCATAATTATTGCCGATTTGCGCAATTGCAAAAATAATAACTGGAGATCGTGAATTCTAGAATTTGCAAAACGAATATGCGAAAAACTAATATTGCCTATGCCGCTCATCACTACTAGGGATGTTGCTAAGCTCAGAGAAAAGATATTGCAGCCTTCTCATTGGCCCACAAGCAAGAAGGGAGGTTACTGATGAAAAAAAAAATCTAGAATATTCGCGATTACGAATATATAGCGCTATATTCTACATATTCGCAAATTCTTGAAGTGACGATATTCGCGATAAAAATTTGCGATTAGAATATTCACGATCAACACTATTTGTCATTATGGTAAACGTGCGTGCAGAATGTTGGGAACATTTTTTAACTTTTGTTTTATTTTGTCTCAAGACTTTCCGAATGAATTGTACATGTAATAGCCCATTTGGATAATCATCATATCTGATGCAGAGAGAGAGAAATTGAATAAGGACAGCTTCAACCAATTCACTAAAGAAAATTTTAAATCAATTTGGTCCGACTGTCACTTGAGTTAGTTTTAATTCCTTTGAGATTTTGCAGACCCAAAAAAATCCACACTTTTAAGTGTTTCAAACATTTTTATAACTTGTACTCATGGTTGTTATTTATGTTGTGCTTCTTTTTGTTAGCTGTCTCTCTATTTACTCTGTCAGTCCAGATGAAATACTTCATAATTACTAGCGATAAGTGAATCGTTTCATCAAAAACACTGAAATGTTTATGAATAAGAAAACTTTATTAGATGATAAAAATGCTTCTTTATGACACAACTTTAATATTTGGCATAACTTGCATTACTTTTGCTGCTAAGTGCTTTGTTAAAAGCGTTGTCCGAGTTATTTTTTTGTTCTTTGTATGTTTCAAACTAATCAAATGTAAAGGCTTTCCATGCACTTACAATATCTGCAGTTGCTGGTTTCTCAGATTTCACTGAGGGTCACATGCACAAGCCTGAGAGAGAAGATATGTGTCTGTACAGGAGACGTCACTGTGCTGCCACGCCCCCCTGAACTGCCCTCTGCTGCTGTCTGCCCTCTCCCTGGATTCTTCAGGAAAAACTTTACCCCTTCAGCAGCACAGACTCAGGGCTGGAGGCTTTGCTGAAAAGCTGCAGGCAGCGAGGAGACAAATGCTTGGCACAGGAGCTAACAGACTAGAGGAGTTCTGCAGAGCATTGCACAACAGGTAGGCGGAAGATCCTGTGTGTATCAGCAGTATCATTGTACAGCTGGGAGTTGTAGTCCTACACATATAACATGCTGCTGAGTCTCCCAGCAGTCAGACATGTCACTCAGGGCAGCACTTGTATTTACTCCCTTTGCAGACCACGAAAAGGGGAAGAGATTGCTGTTATTGCAGGTAAACAAAGGGCCAGAAGAGAACCAGGGAAATGAGGAAATACAGTCAGGTCCATAAATATTGGGACATCGACACAATTCTAATATTTTTGGCTCGATACACCACCACAATGGATTTGAAATGAAACAAACAAGTTGTGCTTTAACTGCAGACTGTCATATTTAATTTGAGGGTATTTACATCCAAATCAGATGAATGGTGTAGGAATTACAACAGTTTGCATATGTGCCTCCCACTTGTTAAGGGACCACAAGTAATGGGACAATTGGCTTCTCAGCTGTTCCATGGCCAGGTGTGTGTTATTCCCTCAATTAACCCAATTACAATGAGCAGATAAATGGTCCAGAGTTCATTTCAAGTGTGCTATTTGCATTTGGAATCTGTTGCTGTCAACTCTCAAGATGAGATCCAAAGAGCTGTCACTATCAGTGAAGCAAGCCATCATTAGGCTAAAAAAACGAAACAAACCCATCTGAGAGATAACAAAAAACATTAGGCATGGCCAAAACAACTGTTTGGAACATTCCTAAAAAGAAGGAACGCACAGGTGAGTTCAGCAACATCAAAAGACCCGGAAGTCCACGAAAAACAACTGTGGTGGATGACAGAAGAATTATTTCCCTGGTGAAGAAAACACCCTTCACAAGAACACTCTCCAGGAGGTAGGTGTATGTGTGTCAAAGTCAACAATCAAGAGAAGACTTCACCAGAGTGAATACAGAGGGTTCACCACAAGATGTAAACCAATGGTGAGCTTAAAAAACAGGAAGGCCAGATTAGAGTTTGCCAAACGACATCTAAAAAAGCCTTCACAGTTCTGGAACAACATCCTATGGACAGATGAGACTAAGATCAACTTGTACCAGAGTGATGGGAAGAGAAGAGTGTGGAGAAGGAAAGGAACTGCTCATGATCCTAATCATACCACCTCATCAGTGAAGCATGGTGGTGGTAGTGTCATGGCGTGGGCATGTATGGCTGCCAATGGAACTGGTTCTCTTGGATTTATTGATGATGTGACTGCTGCCAAAAGCAGCAGGATGAATTCTGAAGTGTTTCGGGCAATATTATCTGCTCATATTCAGCCAAAAGCATACTGCAAAAGCAACCAAAGGGAAAGAAGTGGAATGTTATGCAATGGCCAAGTCAATCACCTGACGTGAATCCGATTGAGCATGCATTTCACTTGCTGAAGACAAAACTGAAGGGAAAATGCCCCAAGAACAAGCAGGAACTGAAGACAGTTGCAGTAGAGGCCTGGCAGAGCATCACCAGGGATGAAACCCAGTGTTTGGTGATGTCTATGCATTCCAGCCTTCAGGCTGTAATTGACTGCAAAGGATTTGCAACCAAGTATTAAAAAGTGAAAGTTTGATTTATGATTATTATTATGTCCCATTACTTTTGGTCCCTTAACAAGTGGGAGGCACATATGCAAACTGTTGTAATTCCTACACCATTCACCTGATTTGGATGTAAATACCCTAAAATTAAAGCTGACAGTCTGCAGTCACAGCACATTTTGTTAGTTTCATTTCAAATCCATTGTGGTGATGTATAGAGCCAAACATGTTAGAATTATGTCGATGTCCCAATATTTATGGACTTCACTGTATATATTTTTTTACCTAAATCTTGCTTAACTTAGTTATATATTGCTGCTAATCAGCTTTACAGTGCTATATATATTTTTTTCCATAACTCAAACAACCCCTTTAACTGTTGGATTACCAATTATAAAGTATGTTCACACTTCACAATGTTGTCATTGTATAGTTGTTACAATGAATGTTTCTTATCTTTAACGGGGTTATCCAGGAATTAAGAAAATGAAAATACCTAAATATTACTTTATTATAAATATATTCCCAGATACATTTATTTTATTATAATGGCTTGTTTTGTCTGGGGAGCAATCATTAGGAAAAATAAAATGGCCGCCATACTATTAATGCACACAAAACCTGTTCTAATTACACAGGAGGACAAGTTACTTCCGAACACTGAACTAAAAAGCTGCCTCATCCTCCTCTCTGCTCAGCAGGAATTATGATCCTGAATACAGCTGATAAGATCTTCAGCTGAATCTCTGTGGAGGCGAATGAGGAGACCTAAGTAAAGACAGGATAGACAAGACAGACTGTGGTAATGTGGTGTTGTGGTAATGGAGACTGCATACAAGTGCTGCTGCTCATTAGCCACTTCCCCGCTCTTCTCTCTGTACTTCATGTCTCCTCATGAACTCCATTCCCACAGTTAGCTGATCTTATCAGCTATATTCAGGATCATAATCCCTGACAAGCAGAGAGGAGCCTGAGGCAGCTTTTTAACTCAGTGTTCTGAAGTAACTTGTCCTGTGTGATTAGGACACATTTTGTGTGTACTAATAGGACAGTGGCCATTTTATTTCCACTAATGATTGCTCCCCAGACAAAACAATGCAGTATGACTAATGTTAGGTGTTTGGTAATATATTTATAATAAAGTCATATTTAAAGGGGTTATCCAATACCTATAATGCCCCCCCCTCCATATGACTGAGCCCCTCACACAGACTGTACTTACCTCGCTCGCCACCACTCGCGTCACTTCTGATGCCCGCATGGTCACCGCTGCATCTCCCCATCACGTAGATGAAAACATCCGCCGATGTGGGGGCAGCCAATAGCAGGCCACGATGGGTATGAGCCTTCCTAGTGTCACCCGGGACAGCCGTGCCAGCATCAGAATCAACGTGGGTGCTGGGGAGTGAGATAAGTACCATCTGTGTGAGGGGCCCAGGCATGTTGTGAGGCATTATAGGTCTTGGATAACCCCTTTAAGTGTTTTCAGTAATTTTAATTTCTTAATTCCTGGAGAACCCCTTTAAAGGAGTTTCTGAGACTTGAATATAGGGTATGATTTTTTTCCCCAGAAAGAACACCACTCTTTTCATCGGCTGTGCCTAGTATTGCAGTAGTTCAAGAGAGGTGCTACCTCTGGAGAAAACAGGCTGTTTTTTTCTCTCTGCCATGCCGGTGTTCCCTCTACTACAAGCCTGTGCACCACAAAGCCCATGCTGGCTCTTCTTTCCTCAGGCTGGCATGGGTGCTGGTCTCTTGCTGTGCGGTGGTGTCCACTGCAATCATTCTTTTTTGTGCCTTGTAGTTCGCCGGCAGTGGTTCATGATGACAGCATCTTCTGCACGTGCTGTCGAAGCTTGCGCTCCATGCTCAGAGTCTCTTCAGTCTGTGTTTAGGGTATGCGGGCGTGCCTCTCCTCCTTTTGTGAGGCAACGTGTGGACACCCTCAATATTTGCCATGGTTGAGGACCAGTATGTATTTAAAGGTGTGTTCTTCTCCAGGAAGGCACCTAAGCCATTTAGTTTCCTAGCTTGTCTTGTTCCTGTGAGCGATTCTTGCTTTCTTTCTGTATATTGCTCCTTGATTAATGGACTTTGTCTTACTGCTGCCTGCCCTGACCTAGGATCTTGTTTAACAGACTTGCCAGCACTGATCTCAGACCTAGTACTTTGTCCTTGCCTCGCCACCGCCTGATCAGTCTCTGGCCTCCTAGCACCTTTTGGGTGTCCTATACCATCTGGAGGTTAATCCAATGGGTTTACACCCAGGTTACTTTCCCTCATGTGCCAATGAGGTAGCACCAGGTATACCTGGAGTAGATTATAATACATGTGACAGACCATCTACTCTGGCCCCTCACTGCTTGCCAGTTGGCACTTTGAAAAGTGGTGAGCCGTGAGTAAAAACCCGCAAAATGTTACAAAATTGTGAGCAACAGCAGCATGCAGCCAAATTTTCGGGCTGAGAGAGGATGATATATGATCTAACAGCTCCTAATGTACAATTTGATGAAAGACGGATAATAATATGGGGTTTGTTTATGGATACATGGAGTACTGCATGACTGAAGTACTTGCACATAACACAATTGTTGCACATATGATAAATGCAATCTTACGGTGTAGACATTGATTTATGTTCTAATGAAGGAACATTTCTGTAAGAACATAAAAAAAAAAAAAAACATTCTTATTAGCATAAGGACAACGAAGATTAAGTCTGACAAAACTAGTAATTTGATTTGCTGGCTGAATTATTTTCTTAATTAATATTGAACTGCTGGTGAACCTCTTATGAAAACATGGTGTATTTGTTGTTTGACACAGTCATTTCTGAAATATAAGGAACCACACATTTAATATTGAGATATAATGATTTCCTGGGCAGTGTGTTTTTTATGTCGTAATTAACTTTCTTTTTTTTTTTCATGTCACAGTAGTAATTTTCTAGAGTTTTGGTAAAGGTGTGAGTATACCACTTCTTTCTTATTTTGCAGAAAAGCAAATAGAATTTATTTTATTTTAGAGACATGAAACTTGTAATTATCCCCATGCTTGGCTTATATTACTGTGGGGTCATCCAAATTTTATCTGGTTTATGCGGATAACGTGCTACGTGACAAATAGAAAACGCTTGAAAAGTAAAGTATTAGGGTATAGAATTCTTGCAGCCCATTATTATCACTGTCACAATAGGCACATTGTTCTGCCAAACTGTTATTGGAAGTACAGCAGATACTGAATCAACTACATACATATTTGTCTCTCGTAATAAGAAGTTGTCCTTGAGGTTTGAATCCGAGATCAGCAACTAAAACCAAAGTTCAACCAATGTTCTCCGCTGAAGTGATACCTTCAGGACAATAGTTATTGTTGTAACGATAAAAAACGCCTACTGTTTTGGTTCTTACAGGTTTCTAATAGTTTTTAAAAAATCTATATTATAATAATGTCAGAAAAGCAGAGGTCGACATTTAATGTCTCCTTTATGAATTGCCGGCTAGCAATTTGTAATTAACAATATCAAGGTATAAAGACAAGTGCCTTAATGCCGTACCTTGGAACCGAACCCGAGTTCGGCAAAGTTACTAGACATTAAGCCCGTTACAATAACGGGCGCTAGAACAGTAGTGCATAAACATTAGTAGGAACAGTCTATATTAAATAGTAAGATAATTTAACCACATTGTATTTCTTGTTTTATTTTTTGGGGTCGAAAATATTTTGGAAAGAAGTCAAAAGTAAATTAATAATACAGTAAGTATAGTTTGTAACAATCTGCAATATACAATACATGAAGCAGATATTCAGGAAAAATGTATTTTTTTACCTCTTGAAATTTTTTTAAATAAAATTTCTTTATATACAACATTCCTTGTAAATATTCTATCTGAATTTGGCAACAATTTGCCTTGTTCAGGACCATCTACTGTAATATGCGTCACTGGCACTGACTTTTGGCAGAGATTGCGGGCACTGTGACTGGTGGTTTATATGACTGCCACTGACTGGTAGTGCACTGTGACTGGTGGCTGATAGAGCTGGCACTAACTGGTAGTGCTGAGACCACTGTCACTGTGACTGGTGGATAATATGGCTGACAGTGACTGGTGATGCTGAGACTGCTGTCACTGTGACTGGTGGCTCATATGGCTGTCACTGACTGCTGTCACTATGACTGGTGGCAACTACTGCTGGCTCATACGGCTGGCACTGACTGGTGGTGCTGAGACCACTGGCACTGTGACTGGTGGCTCATACAGCAGGCACTGACTGGTGGTGCGGAGACAGCGGGCACTGTGAATGGTGGCTGATAGAGCTGGCACTAACTGGTGGTGCTGAAACCACTGTCACTGTGACTGGTGACTAATACACTTGGCACTGACTGGTGGTGCTGAGACTGTTGTCACTGGTGGCTAATACGGCTGGCACTGACTGGCTGGCACTGACTGGTGGTGCTGAGACTGCTAGTATTGATTACCCGAAGTCTCGCGAGTCTTTGCGAACCAATAACTTCAGCTCATCGGAGCCAATACATTCTAATACTCGCTCATCCCTAGTCGTAATCATAGTACATGTAGTTTATACTTTATCTAAAAAATGAAGATCATCAAGTTAAGTCAGAAAATATGTAGTACTACAAATTAGTATATTAACTGAGGCATTGAAATCTAGTGCCTCTGTCAGGTTCGTTAGAGTCAGAACTTTTAGAAAATTCAGATTGAATTTCTGGATTTTCGAATCCATTCGTTCAACTCTTTTTGGTATAATTCAAGTAGTCAGTGGCAGATGTATAGGTATAAAGGTGTCGGATCGCTGCAAGACTCGACATGTAGTTATCTCTCATGCTGATATGTAAATGATTACAGATGTGGTCTGATTGACACTGGGTCTTGATACAAGAAGGTGTAAAAGTGCTTTCTCCGCTGCTCTATAAAATAGTTCTTAGAGGCCACTTTTGGGTAGCGTACCTCTTAGTGAGAGATCGTTGACTGCTAGACATGCCTCTCAAAGACATATGCCCAGTTCACAGACAGAGAGGTGATGCATAATTAGACTGAGAGAAGCAGGATGGTTGTTTTGATTACTTGTCGATCATCTAGGCCATTCTGCATTAGCTGTTTAGTGGTGTTGGGAGCAGTGGTTATATAACACAAACAGTGAAGAGGCTTTGGATGGCTAAGCAAGAGCAGCTTCCATAGGTTGAGTGTCCACCACTCAGTGTAGAAAGGCACAAGGGACCATCATAGATGGAAGATATGTGTCACCAAGGTTCCTGGCCTCGGTGAAGTAGGAGCCAGTAGTGCATATGTCCACAGCAGTTGCTGATGGACACTTTGATAGTTAGCATAGCTGTGAAAAGCTAATCCGGGCCAGCTCTTACTGGGAGCAGCCAAAGTGCAGGGTGGGTGGCTGTTCCCCATGGTCCAGGCCAGGTTTTGACAGGCTTACAAAAAGTCAGCCAGCAGGGTCAGGGGTGTGATTACCTGGCTGACGGTGGAGCTCTGTATAGCTGTGTGTTTTTTGGAGCCGAATAATAACCGGAGGGTCTCTGCCGAGAGACAAAGGACAAAGCAAGCTCCCCATCCACTCCGTGGGGAGTACGGTACTGTACCCTAAAACTTCCTATGTGATTGGTTCAGATTCAAGACTGAATTGTTTTTCTTTAAGTGTCAGCTGAAGTAAGCTGATCACTACCGCCTGTTGAATTGTGGTGTGCCAACAATAAAATACATTTATTACTTTGATTTCCACCACTAAAAGGCTACTGTGTATTTATCTGAAGGCTACCATTTGGGAAATCCCTACAATTGGTGTCAGATGCGGATGCGGGTACACACAGGATTGCTTGAAGCAGCAACAAGTTAAATGTCCGAAGCTGTTTTTTTTTTTTCTCTGGTTGGAGTCCTAAATGGCCAGTAGCCTTAATTACTGAATGGACTTTTTTTGTTGAAATTAAGTTTTTCAATTGATGTCCTGGGTTAAAGCAGCAGCGGAACTTCAACAAGAGTCAATGAAAATGGAGGGTCTTATCATGCAGAGAGCTTTGCAGGCTCAACAGCAGGCTAATGCCCATCAGCTGGAGACGAACCACCTACAGGCGGAGCAAATTGCAACCCTAAGAGAGAGGGTGGCAGCACAACCAGCGGGGTATGTGGCTGAACAGAATGTCGGCGGAAGAAAAAACGCGCAATCTGCCTTACAAAAAATTACCGCAGAGGACGACGTAGAAGCCTTCCTCACCGTCTTTGAGCGAGTCGCTGAGCGTGAGAGACTACCAGGTGAGCAATGGGCCGAGGTGCTGACTCCCTTCCTCTCAGGCGAATCCCAGAAGGCGTATTATGACTTATCATTGCAGGATGCACGGGAATACTCCTGACTATAGGCAGAAATATTGGCACGTCTGGGGGTAACCATCGCCGTCCGAGCTCAGAGGGTGCATCAGTGGGGGTTTCAGAGAGGCAAGCCTCCCAGGTCTCAAATATTTGATCTACTCCACCTCGTCCAAAAATGGCTACAGTCGGATGTCTGTTCCCCAGCTAAAATGGTGGAGCGGGTCATAATAGACCGATTCATGCATGCTGTCTCTAAGCCGGTAAAGTGCTGGATTGCACAAGGAAATCCGCAGACTGCAGATAACTTAATAGGCTTGGTAGAGAGGTACTATGCCATAAAGCCGACCCTAGCTGCCTCAGGATCCTTGAACTCCCCCTACTGGAAGGCACGGGTTGACTCTGAAGTTCAGAAAAAGGGACTAAAACCTCCCGGGGTGGACGTTATGAGGCCAAAAATCTACCAGAACCAACGCCACAGCCATCCTTAAGAGAGGTCATCTGCTGGGGGTGCCATGGCCTGGGATATATGGCAGCTCAAATGTCCCATTAGCGCAGAACAAATGGACTGTTCTGTGGGGAGACGAACATCACTGTTTGCGTGTAGTGCGGTTCCTAATGTTGAGGGAGGACTTCCTTTTTGTACAATTAATGTGAATGGCAACCCCACAACGGGACTTCTGGACTCGGGGATCCTGGTCACACTCCTAACGCCCCGTATTCCTCATAAGTTGGTTCCTGGGAAGACCTTGGGAGTCACCTGCATTCATGGTGATACCAAGGTCTACCCAATAGCCCAGGTCACCTTAAAAACAGAAGAGGGTACGGTATCCCACCAGGTAGGGGTCATGCAGGGGTTGATGAATGAGATGATCATTGGCCGAGACTGTCCTGTGTTCTGGGACCTGTGGGCCAAGGCAGTACCGCAACAACGCCCTGCGGCCGCAGACAGCCCTGTGATCCTTGACCCTGAGATGGTCCCTGACTTCTTGGCCATGGTAGGGGAGAATGAGGAAGAGTCTGCCCTTCAGGAGACGATCCCTGACTTAGAGGTGTCTCGGGGAAACTTTGGGACTGCTCAGTTCCGAGATGAGACTCTAAAAGGGGCCTTAAACAATCTGGTGGTAGTCAATGGGGCATCTCAAGAACCAGGGGACAGAGGAAAGGTACCCTCACTTTGCAATAAATGAAAACTTGTACCGGGTGACTAAAATCCGGGAATAAATAGTGGAACAGCTCGTGGTTCCTAAAGCATACCGACACATGGTAATGGACATGGCACATGACCATGTATTAGGGGGACACTTAGGGCCTAATACCCTTGAAATGGTTTTGCAGAGGTTTTATTGGCCCGGGTTCTACGTGCCAAGTTACCTCTCCAGTTGCAAACTTCCGCAGCCCGCTAATACTATTACCAATTATCGAGATACCGTTCAAGAGAATTCCGATGGATTTAGTCGGGCCTTTGGCAAAATCCGCGAGGGGGCACCAATATATATTAGTGGTACTGAATTATGCTACCCGATACCCTGAGGTGGTGACCTTGAGGAAAGCTACCTCTAAAGGTATAGCCAGAGAACTGTTTCAGATTTTTTCCAGAACAGGGCTGCCCAAGGAGATCCTGACTGACCAGGGGACCCCGTTCATGTCCAGGGTCATGCAGGATCTCTGTAAAGTATTAAAAATTAACCAGTTGCGTACCTCAGTGTACCACCCACAGACAGATGGCCTGATGGAACGCTTCAATAAAACTTTGAAGGCCATGTTGAAAAAAGTGGTTGAAAAAGATGGCCGAGATTGGGATTACCTGTTGGGATTACTATTCTCGATCAGAGAGGTACCCTAAGTGTCAACAGGTTTCTCGCCTTTTGAGTTGTATGGAAGGCATCCACGAGGCCTGTTAGATATTGCTAAGGAGACCTGGGAGAGTGAGGTCACGCCTTACAAAAGTGAAATTGAACATGTGACTACATTGCAGGAGTGAATAGTTCAAATAACACCTACTGTGAAAGTGCATATGCTCCAGGCACAGGAAGCGCAAGCAAACATATACGACAGGACAGCCGGTCTTAGACAGTTCAGTCCAGGAGACCGGGTTTTAGTCTTAGTCCCCACAGTGGAGAGCAAGTTCCTGGCCAAGTGGCAAGGGCCTTATGAGATAACTGAGAGGGTGGGCGAAGTTAACTACCGGGTACATCAGCCGGGTAGGAGGAAGCCTTATCAAATCTACCACATCGACTTGCTAAAACCATGGAAGGATAGGGACCCTCTTGAGAGCCCATGTCTGTTCACCCAACCAGAGGCCATCATCGACAATCTAAAAATTGCCTAAACCCTGTCCAATTCCCCAAAATACCAATGCCATCTACTGTTACAGCAGAATAGGGACTTGTTTACAGAAACCCCTGGCTTAACCAAGGTCATGGAACATGATATTCTAACGGAACCTCAGGCGCGAGTAAATTTATAACCGTACAGGATACCCGAGTCCCGAAGGGAGATAGTTTCCAAAGAGGTCCAGAGAATGTTCAAACTGGGGATAATTGAGGAATCAAAAAGTGGATGGTCTAGTCCCATAGCTAGTAATGGAGAATGTCAGTTTTGTAATGACTACCGAAAATTAAACGAGGTGTCCAAAGTAGATGCTTATCCCATGCCCCGGGTGGATGAGCTCATTGAGAGACTAGGGCCAGCTCGATACATAACGACCCTGTATCTTACAAAGGGATACTGGCAAATTCTGTTGTTGAAAGATGCTAGGCAAAAAACGACGCTTTCTACACCGGAAGGGTCCTTCCAGTACATTAGGATGCCGTTCAGGTTGCAAGGGGCCCCCGCCACCTTCCAGAAAGCGATGGGCCAAACCGTACGCCCACACCGGGAATATACAGCCGCTTACTTGGATGATATAGTGATCTTCAGTCAAGATTGGGAGAGTCACCTCAGTAAAGTTCAAAGCATCCTAGTGTCACGACCCTTGGCTAGGTCGTGACTCTGTGTCTGCACGTGCGGTTGCCTTTGGCAACGTGGTTTGCATGTGAGGCACTTTTCCTTGGATGTGGTGTTTCCCCATTTTGGTATGCACAGGGTTAAGGTGTATCTGCTAGGTGTGGTGGGTGTGACCTCAGGCCTCCTTATATGTTGGTGTGGTGGAGCATGAGGTCAGTTTGATTTTGTTGTCAGTCTGTGTTGGAGCTCTGCTCCCTGGCTGAATGTCTTGGTCTATGTGAGCCACCCTTATTTATTATTTTGTTTACCTTGCGCTGTCTGTGTGTCCCCTCCGGTGTGTTTATGTCATTCCTTCTACCACCTGCTGTATGTAGTAATGGTGCGGGTCTTGCCTATAGGTTTGATTGTGGTGTGTTGCTCCGGAAGGGGCCTTTCTTTCCTGGAGGGGTTTAAGCGAAGACAAGACCGTGGGTTTCCCAACCTGGAGCCTCCTTCCATCACGGCTGCGGCAGATAAGTGTGGATAGCATTGTTATGTTTCTGTGTAACTTACCTGCCGTACTGTTCATCTCATGGTCTTGCATCCTGTCTGCTACTGGGCCTCTGGAGACACCATTCATCCGTAGTGAAGGATGAATGGGTGGTCTCTGCCCTGTCATCAGGCCTAGGGTATAGCAGGGATAGCAGGGTCCTAGGTTGGTGAGCATGAGCCCCCTTACCTTCTGAGGCGGCTCATGCTCTAGGAGTCTAGGGAGAGCTCAGGGTTACATTAGGAGGTGACCTGCTTCCTGTTCCCTGCTATCTGACGGTGCTGCCACTGACACTGCACAGTGGGGGTTATCCCCACTCCCCGCCGTGACACCTAGATGCGCTACGAAAGGCCGGATTCACTATAAATCCAAGTAAGTGTGTCATGGGGTTGGAAGAGGCTCTATACTTGGGATATATTGTAGGAAGAGGTATAATACAACCCCAAGTAACTAAAGTGGAAGCTATCCAAAAATGGCCCCGCCCACTTACCAAGAAACAGGTCAAAGCCTTTCTCTGTATTGTGGAATACTAAAGGAGATTTGTTCCTAAGTTTGCAGAAATAGCAGTACCCCCGACCGACCTTACAAAAGGGGGAAAGTCTGCTGTGATCAAGTGGTCCCCGGAGGCCTTCCAAAAACTTAAGTTCGCCCTCTGAAGACAGCCGATCTTGGTAGCCCCTGAATTTATTGTTCAGACAGATGCATCAGAAGTAGGCATAGGGGCAGTAATGTCTCAAGTCATAAATGAGGAGGAACATCCGGTGTGTTACCTCAGCAGAAAACTGTCCCCGGCAGAGCGGAATTACCCTATAATTGAAAGGGAATGCTTAGACATTAAGTGGGCCCTTGATTGTCTCCGATACTACCTCCTGGGACGGAGATTTACACTGGTCTCGGATCATGCCCCTCTGCAATGGTTAAGAGAGAAAAAGGGTAAGAATGCCCGTGTCACCCGTTGGTTTCTAGCCCTACAGGACTTTAGGTTTTCGGTAGAGCATAGGCCAGGCAGGCTACGGGATTGCAGATGCCCTATCCTGAGTGCACTGCATGTTTGCTGGAGTTGCCCAGACCCCGGGCTTTGGGCAGAGGGAGGAGGGGGGGGGTATGTAGAAAGGTACAAAGGACCATCATAGATGGAAGATATGTGTCACTGAGGTTCCTGGCCTCGGTGAAGTAGGAGCCAGTAGTGCATATGTCCGCAGCAGTTGCTGATGGACACTTTGATAGTTAGCATAGCTGTGAAAAGCTCTTACTGGGAGCAGACAAAGTGCAGGGTGGGTGGCTGTTCCTCATGGTCCAGGCCAGGTTTTGACGGGCTTACAAAAAGTCAGCCAGCAGGGTCAGGGGTGTGATTACCTGGCTGATGGTGGAGCTCTGTGTAGCTGTGTGTTTTTGGAGCCGAGTGAAAACGGGAGGGTCTCTGCCGAGAGACAAAGGACAAAGCAAGGTCCCCATCCACTCCGTGGGGAGTACGGTACTGTGCCTGAAAACTTCCTATGTGATTGGTTCAGATTCAAGACTGAATTGTTTTTCTTTAAGTGTCGGCTGAAGTAAGCTGATCACTACCGCCTGTTGAATTGTGGTGTGCCAACAATAAAGGACATTTATTACTTAGATTTCCACCACTAAAAGGCTACTGTGTATTTATCTGAAGGCTACCATTTGGGAAATCCCTACACCAGACACAGGTGACATCTTCATTGCACACCACTGTCAATACCCACACTATTTCCAGTCAGAAAAGAGAAGGAAAAAGAAGAATATAGGCTGTCATGGTGCCTATTACGTGCCTTACCATTGACAGCTAGTCACCATCATCTTTGTTTGAATTGGTGTCATGAACTAAAAACCTGGACTGCTGTGGACTGGAACACATTGTCTTTAGCAATGAATCCAGGTACTGTGTGGAATCTGATGATGGTCAGGTTCTAGTATGAAGGCCTGGTGGGGAGCGCCTCAATCCTGCCTTTGCTGTGGAGTGACATACTACTCCAACTGCGGGTGTGATGATCTGGCAGCCATCGCCTACAGCAGTTGGTCACCTCTAGTAGTGATCTGAATGACCCTACCAGCTCAGCAACATGTGCAGGACAACTGGCGGCCACATGTGTTGCCTCTGATGGCATGGCTTTAAGATGTCATTTTTAAGCAGGATAATGCTCACCCACAAACACCAAGGGTTTTGCAGAAATATCTCCACGAGATTGTAAGACTTCCGGCAACCAGATCTATCGCCAATTGAGCATTTATGAGACCAGCTAGGATGCCAGCTTCAGAAACCTATCGGTGTGCAGGATCTATAGGTCCAGCTGCAACATTTGTGGGCAAATGTGTGCACAAATACTGTACGGAACCTGTATATCTCTATGGCCAACAGCCTTATCTCATCTTGTATCCAGATGAGGCACTAGAGCCTACTTTCTATTGCACAGTTTTCCCCAATAATTTTATGCTTTTGTTCAGTATTCTACTCACTAACATTAGAGATGAGCGAATTTCTCAAAAATTCGATTTGGTCGGTTCGCCGAATTTTCCCCAAAAATCTATTAGATCTGAATTTATTTGTGGCGAATCACGTTAAAAACAGCTATTTCCTGGCTGCAGAGAGCCTGTATAGTGGTGTAGAACACTGTGCCTTGCAGTAACACGCATAGGGAGTCTGCTTTGTTAGTGAAACAGTGCTGTCAGTCAGTATGACACACAGATTACAGGTGTCGCTCTTAGAATAACTGCACACTGCATGCGGCCAAAACTGACCAAATAACTCAAATGTGATCTCAGCCTTAAAGGTCAATGTTAGCGCCAAGTATAAAGAACTGTGCAGAGGCCTAAGATCCTACTATAGCTTGAAAGAGCGCACTCCTTTAACACCATTGTCAGCTGATTCCACATACATTTTTACAGAACCAGTTCTATTAAACGCTTATACAAGTAGAGCCTCCCTGACAGAGTGGAGATGGTGTAAGCAGCAAGTTTGTGTTGATGTCACTGATAATTTTGCCCTTCCTCTGATCAGTCAGAACAATAACCCCCAAAAATCGGTTCCTGTCTGTTGAGCATCCGCCTTCACTCGATGAGAATTTGGTTGGTAATCCATCAGTATTGCTAAAGCCCAAAAAACAAACAGAAGTGGATCCAAAACAGAGATGACACGTGAATGGAATCTTTGCATGTCTTCTGTGTTTTGTACCCACTCCTGCTTTTGGCTACCAAACCATAAGCCAATTCTGATGCAAAATAGGGACCATGTCATACAGGCCTTACAGCTGCTACATAGATAGGATCTGTTGTGCGTCAAATTTTTCCTTCCTTCCTTCAGATCAGAAGAAGGGTCAAATAAATGGTGATGTCATCTAGGCCTAAAGGGCATAATAGTTGCCATTCGTGGAGTGGGGAGGGTGGGAAAAGCATGATAAGTCCACAGAGTGGCCGAGTGACATAGGTGGTGAGCTGTCAGCAGCATGAGGAGACCAGAGAGTGTTGAGGTGGCAGCAGCATGAGGAGACCACAGAGTGTTAAGGTGGCAGTAGCATGAGGGGACCACAGAGTGGCCCAGTGACATAGTGGTGAGCTGAAAGCAGCATGAGGATACCACAGAGTGGTGAGGTGGCAGCAGCATGAGGAGAACACAGAGTGAACCATTGACAGAGTAAAGAGGTGGCAGCAGCATGAAGAGACCACAGAGTGGCCAATGACAGAGTAGGGAGGTGGAAACAGCATGAGGAGACCACAGAGTGGTGAGGTGGCAGCAGAATAAGCAGACCACAGAGTGGCCCAGTGACATAGTGGTGAGCTGGCAGTAGCATGAGGAGACCAATGAGTGGTGAGGTGGCAGCAGCATGAGGAGACCACACAGTGTTGGGGTGGCAGCAGCATAAGTAGACCACAGAGTGGCCTAGTGACAGAGTGGGGAGCTAGGAGCAGCATAAGGAGACCACAGAGTGGCCCAGTGACAGAGTGGGAAGTGGCAGCAGAATGAGTAGACCACAGAGTGGCCCAGTGACATAGCAGTGATCTGGCAGCAGCATGAGGAGACCACAGAGTGGACCAGTGGCATAGTGGTTAGCTGGCAGCAGCATGAGGAGAGCACAGAGTGGTGAGGTGACAGCAGAATGAGGAGACCACAGAGTGGGCCAGTGACATAGTGGTGAGGTGGAGGGCAATACCAGTACCAGCTGAAGATGGTGGGTGGCAGTAGGAGCACCTGGCAGCAGGTGTGTGTCATCAGGTGGGTGGCAACATCAGACGAGTAGCTGAAGCAGGTATCCAGAAAAAACAGGTCTCTTTTGACAAAGTTTAGGTGTGGCACCATGGATGATCTAGTCTGATGAATCAGGCACTGGTGTGTGGAAATCCTGGCTGATCCAAGCCTGATTCATCTTAACAAAGGGGAGTTTCTCCACATTTTGGGTGGACAAGCAAGTTCTCCTTGGGGTAACTATGGTCCCCGCCGCACTAAACACCCGCTCTGATGCCACACTGCTGGCCAGGCAGTAAAGCTTGTCCAGGGCAAACTTGGCCAGTTATGGCCACAAATTGAGTTTGGCTGCTCAGCAGTCCGGGGGATCTTTAATGTGGGGTGTCAGGGTACACTCCAAGTATGCCACAACCTGCTGGTTCAGATTCTGCTCTATGTCTACCTGCTGCTGCTGGTAAGTAGTTTCTTCAGTAGGCAGGTGAATAAAACTGCTCATCAGTGACACTAGACTTACATTGCTGCTGATCGAGCTAGTACTGCATGCTCAGGGGAGGGCCATTTATGCAAGTGACTCGGAGGGACTCCCTGTCTCCACCTCCACTGCATACTGCCACGTTGTGTTTGGGCCACCTGCCTCGTCTTCCTCATCGCCCTGTAACTCCTCCGGCTGCTTCTGTTATTCCTGATCCTCCTCCCCAGTCACCTGTATAGAAAAACCATCCATTTCTGTATGCATTGCTTGTTCTCAAATGTCCTCCTCCTCCTCTAGGTCATCCCCCACAGGACTCATATAGCCTTGAGATGCAGTAGCCACGTCTCCTGTCCCCTGGCCAGCCAGATTTAGCAGCATCGGTTCCAGGACATGAAACAGTGGAATGACGTTATTTATCTCATAGTCCTGGTGACTGACAAAGTGGCCTCTTCAAAGGGCACGAGCAAACGGCACGCATGAACTGCCACTGGCTTACATCAAAGATACACAGGGGAGAACCTCTGTCTGCCTGTATCATCAAGAAATCGTTTATGTTCTTTCTCTGTTCATATAGTTGGTGCAAAATATGGAGGGTGGAATTCCAACGGGTGGAAACGTCGCATATCAGCCTATATTGGGGGATGCCCTCTTCTCCTGATGATGATAAAGCCCCTTGTTCACCCGGCTCCCAAGTGCGATCAGCTACATCATCATCATCATCTGCAACTGTCTGCACGTCACTGATGTCTCCCTCAACGGTCTCAGGGCTAGAAGCCTGACTGCTAGCAACACCTGCTCCCACGTGACTCTCATCATCACTACTGTCCCGCTTACTGGAGGAAGTGGAGGATGTTTCCTATAGATCTTGGCTCGACAGTAGCTGCTGAGTGTCCTCTAGTAGCTCGTTCTTTTCTCAAAAGTGGAGCCGAGCCTACGACATATAATACTTCCCACGCTGAGGGATCAGAAAATGACAGAGGCAGGTTGAGGAAAGTTGGGGGCACATGGCCTGATCCCGGGCCATGCCAACGACGCATTGTGTCAGAGGAACCCACCGACTCTTGGCTAGGGGTGTCTGATGTCACTTGCGACAAAGTCAAAGACCAAGTCAACCATTCAAGCGCCGCTGGGTTTCTGGTCAAGACATGACCGCTAGATGACACTGTGACTCGCTGCGACTCCTGCTGCCATCCCTTCTTCTTCTGCTGCTTCTTCTGCCTGCGACAGAAACATTTTGGACACTGACCGTTCCCTTTGAAGGGCCTATCACTACTATCAAAAGTCACAGCAAAACGGCTAATAGGACGTACCTAAATGTCCTACTAATACACCCTGTAAATGGCTGTAGTACATTGTAAATTCACTGCAGAACAGTAATTAAGATGTATTCCTTTTCCAATAATACACCCCCCCAAAAAAGTATAAAGATTAGTGATGATCGAGCACCAAAGTATTCGGGTGTTCGGCCCGAACACATTGCTATATTCGTGTGTTCGTCTGAGCACCCAAGTATAATGGAAGTCAATAGGAGACAACCAGGCACCCCCTGCTCTGAAGAGGGGAGGGTGCCTGGTCCATTGGAAAAGGTCAGAAAGTGACAGAAACACCACTGAAATGGATCGGAAACACCATGGGGACAATGTCTGGATGCATCTTGGACTCCCAGGTGGCTGCTGGGAACCATGTTGTCCGAGTTGTATGCCACTTTTACAGACTGACAAAAATATGCACAAACCCCCCCTCCCCCCAAAAAAATCTATTTTACAGGAAAAATTGTTAGGAAACATTCTTTACTGTATATTCAATTGTATATAAAGTGCAAGTGCTGCAAAAAATTACAAGCAAGATGCACACCGAAACAGCCTGTATATTACATAAAGGAGGGCATCATTCACATTGTGGTACAATTGTTCAGGTAGTGGGACTCCTACACTCATAAAGCCTATGCACTAAGTGAAAGGGCTGCCAAAAATTACAAGGAACCGGCACTCCAAAACTCCCTTTGTTACACATAAAGTAGGGCATCATACACACCCTTGAAAAATTATGATTGATGGCCCGTTGGTGACCCTCAAAAACATTTGGAGCAAGGGCCTGCTAATCTGACCATCTAAAACCTTAGGGGCGAGGGCCTGCTGACGCATTGGTGACTCTCGATAGCCTATGGGCGATTGCACGTCCCCGTGATGGCAACGATCCATTTGTGATCATGGGTAACGGGGAATCAGGGTTCGATGCCGGAGAGGGAGCTTGAGAAAGGGATACCACATCCAAGGGAGGTCAATGGTTAAAATCTGATTGTCTGTTGTTGCCTTGCCCCTTTTTTTTTCCTAATTGTGAACCACTCAGAGAGGGTGGGACAAGTTATTAAAGCTCAAGCATCCAAGGAAGGCAGCAGGTGCACGGCAATTACCCACTCCCGACCCGGGGAGGTAGTGACGATAAATAACAATACAGGACTCTTAAGATGCCCTGTTATTGGAATGAGTAATAAAAAAATACAGGGAATGTCACTGTGGTATTTTGGATAAGGAAACGTTATACAGGAGGGGCCCTGCTGCTGCTGTGTTGACTCTGGTTAACTTCTGCCTGATCGCACATCCCCGTGATGTCCATGATCCATTTAGATATCTTCCCTATCAACCTTCTATGTTCTTTTATGTGCCTAACATGGTGACCACCTGTAACGGGGACTCATTGTTCAATTTCGGAGACGGAGCCTGATAAATGGCTACGGCTACTACTTCAAAGAAAGGCAGCATGAGTTGCGGGCCTGAAGGTGAGCTGACCCTGTAAAAGATTTTAGGTTCGGGCCTGCTGGTGAGCTGACCCTGTTTAACATTATATTCTAGTGCCTGCGGGTGAGCTGACCCTGTAAAACATTGTATGCGAGGGCCTGCAGCTGAACTGACTCTCTAAAAAGTTCTATGCGAGGGCCTGCATGTGAGCTGACCCTATAAAAGATTTCAGTCGCGGGCCTGCATGTGAGCTGACCCAGTAAAAGATTCGAGTTGTGGGCCTGCAGGTGAGCTGACCCAGTAAAATATTTTAGGTGCGGGCCTGCTGGTGAGCTGAGGTGGAACCGACAAACCCAACTTGATTTTGATGGCTGCATTAATCTGCAGGTGACTGTGATACAGCTACACAGATTGTTTCCATCTGCATCTTTCTAAGCAATCTGTGGCCTTAGTCCTTTATCAAGACTCAGTCATTGTGCCACTATTTTTATCACCATGCTGCTGCTGATGCAGCTTAAAAGGGCTTAAAGTAATCACCAGGCCCACAATTTAATTATTGTTTTGTAATTGATAAACCCAACTTGCTTTTGTCGGCTGCATCAGTGGCGTAGCTAGAAATGACTGGGCCCCATAGCAATTTTTTGAATGAGGCTCCATCCTACAGTAATTGTTTAGCGATCCCTTCCTTTCATGCCGCCCCCATTCCTGTGGCCAGTAATTATCGCTCTCACAGACCAGGGCCGGCAGCTGTTCTATCCGTTTTATACAGTGTCTATACTGTTACTGTATATAATTTCATTGTGTAATACTGTTGAGGGGGCCCTGACCAAATTCTTTAGTCCCCCTCCTCCTGTATGGGCCCCTTCTGGGTCAGGGCCCCAAAGCTGCAGCTTCCCCTGCTTCCCCTATAGCTATGGCCTTGGTCTGCATTAATCTGCAGGTGACCATGATGGTTTCTATCTGCATCTTTCTAAACAATCTGTGGCCTCAGTCTTTTATCCAGACTCAATCATTGTGCCACTATGTGGCCTCCTCATGCTGCCATCTCCACACCATGTCACCTTGCCACTCATTTTTATCACCATGCAGCTGCTGATGCACTTAAAGTGATCACCAGGCCCACAAACTAAATAAGGTTTTACGCACAAAACCAGTAAAAAATCGATTTTATAGGAAAAATTTATTGAAAACATTCTTTCCTGTATATTTACTTTATATAAAGTGCAAGTGCTGCCAAAGAATACAAGGAAGAGGCACTCCGATACCACCTGTATATCACATAAAGGAGGGCCTCATTCACATTGAGTTGCGGGTCTGCAGGTGAGCTAAACCTGTAAAATATTTTAGGTTTGGGCCTGTAGGTGAGCTGACCCTGTAAAATATTTGAGTTGCGGGCCTGCAGGTGAGCGGACCCTGTAAAAAATTAGATGTGAGGACCTGCTGGTGAGTGGACCCTCTAAAAAATTAGATGTAAGGGCCTGCTGGTGAGTGGACCCTCTAAATAATTTGATATGGGAGCCTCGCGCACAAATCATCAGTTGCAGTTTATCCTGATTTGATCTGATGATTTGTGCGTGCCTGCACACTCAGGGGTAGGGAGATCTGATGCAACATTTTGCGCTGCAAAATCTCTATACCCCTAAGTGCGCACGCACGGTGCACGAAGTACTTCTATTGCGGTGCTGCAACGATTCTTTTCTAAGCCAGTGGATGTGCGCTTGCGCAGCACTAGGCACACGCTGCTCCAGCTGATTCCTGTGCGGCCGCGTCACTTCCGGTATAGACTTTTCGCAAGGTATAAAGATCTGGCAGAACACCGGCCGGCATTTGACTTCCTGGTTCCGTTCCCTGCGAGCAGCAGCTGTGCATGGGAGTGGAACTGGGCGGGAAATTTAAATAAATGTAAACATAAAAAGTGAGAAACACACATAAAATAGTTTATACATTGTAATCTGAGAGGATTACACTGTATAACCTCAGATCTGACATTTGATGACTGTACAGTGCCCCTTGCCTTCCATTTTACTGTCATTTGTGCCCATAAAATATTTATGCAATTTTTTTTTCCACTTTTGGTACAAAATTCTTGACATAATCATACTGCCAGGGAGGTTAACTACATTAAAAACAACACATGTAAAGTGCCTTTATATTCATCAGCATTCCTCTAGTGGAGTCGAGAAGTCATGGTCAACCTGTTAGCATTTTCAGTTGACAGGCAGAGACGCTTATCTGTTAGAATGCCACCAGCAGCACTAAATACACGCTCAGACAAAACGCTGGTGGCAGGGCAGGCCAGCACCTCCAAAGCGCAGAGCGCCAGTTCGTGCCACGTGTCCAGCTTGGACACCCAGTAGTTGTAAGGCACTGAGGGATCATTGAGGGTGCTGACACGGTCTGCTATGTACTCCTTCACCATCTTCCAAAAAATGTCTCTCCTTGTGGCAGTAGGCCGCAAATCAGGGTGAGGGTGCTGGTGGGGTGTCATGAAACTGTCCCAGGCTTTGGAGAGTGTTGCCCTGCCTCTGTTGGAACTGCTGTGTGTTCCCCTTGTCTCCCCTCCTCGGTTAGCCAAGAAATTACTGACTCTGTTGTCAGATGGAAAATTTTGGAGAAATTTTCCAAGGATCTTCTGGTATTGCACCATTTTGCTCGTCCTCTCCACCACAGGAATGAGAGATGGGTGAACACCCAGTAATCCGTGTTATCTAAAATGCGTATAACGCGAGGGTAGCTAGAAAGGCAGTCTAACATAAAGTCAGCCATGTATGCCAAAGTACCAAGAGGCAAGACTTCGATGTTGACATCAGGATGACTCTCCATCTCCTCATCATCGTCCTCATCTTCTGCCCATCCACCCTGAACAGATGGAATTAAAGTTCCATGGGTAATACCCTCTGTAGCAGAGGCAACTGTCTCCAGCTCCTCCTCCTCTTCATGGTCCAATTCGCGATCAGAAGACAAACTGAGGGTGGTTTGGCTCTCACCCTGTGTAATGTCCTCCCTCATTTCCTCCCCTGCCACATTCAGAGCGTCGTCCTTAATTAGGAGCAGCAATCGTTTGAGTAGACACAGCAGTGGGATGGTTACGCTGATAATATCATTATCGCCACTAACCATCTGTGTGGATTTATCAAAGTTTTTTTTAAACCTCACAGTGGTTTGACATCAATGCCCACTCCTCGCTTGTAAATAGTGGCAGTTGACTTAAAAGGCGACGACCATGTTGCAGCTGGCATTCCACAACTGCCCTCTGGTGCTCACAAAGCCTGGCCAACATGTTGAACGTAGAGTTTCAGCGCGTGCTCACGTCGCACAACAGTCGATGAACTGGAAGCTGCAAGCGCTGCTGCAGCGTTGACAGACTGGCTGAAGCTGTGGACGACTTGTGGAAATGGGCACACACGTGCTGCGCCTTCACTAGTAGCTCTGGCAAATTGGGGTAGGTTTTGATAAACCACTGAACCACTAAGTTTAAGACATGGGCTAGGCATGGGATGTGTGTCAGGTTGCCGAGCTCCAAAGCCGCCACCAAGTTACGGCCATTGTCAGACCAACCATGCCTGGTTTTAGGTTGAGTGGCGAGAGACACAGCTCAGTCTGGTCCCTTATATCCCTGCCACAGCTCTGCAGCGGTGTGCTGTTTGTCCCCTAAACAGATCAACTTCAGCACGGCCTGTTGATGCTTACCCACAGCAGTGCTACACTGAGGGATCATTGAGGACGCTGACACGGTCTGCTATGTACTCCTTCACCATCTTCCATAAAATTTCTCTCCTTGCGACTGATGGCTGACTGCTGCTGGAGGTGGAAGTAGAAGAAGAGGCGGCAGAGGAGGAGAAGTGGGGGTTGGAGCCAGTAACATAGCTGCTGGCGGAGACCCTGATGGACGTAGGGCCTGCAATCCTGGACGTGGGTAGCACCTGTGCCATCCCAGGGTACGACTCATTCCTGGCCTCCACAACATTCACCCAGTGTGCCATCAGGGAAATGTAGCATCCCTAGCCACCAGCACTTGTCCATGTGTCCGTGGTTAAGTGGACCTTCCCAGAAACTGCATTGATCAGGGCACAGGTGATGTTCCGGGACACATGCCGGTGTAAGGCGGGCAAGGCACACCGTGTAAAATAGTGGCGGCTGGGGACTGTGCACCAAGGGACGGCCGCCAACATCAGGCCATGGAAGGCCTCAGTGTCCACAAGCCTAAATGGCAACATTTAAACGGACAGTAATTTGGAAAGTTGCTAATTTAGTGCTATGGCCTGTGGGTGGGTGGGCGTTTGCATTCAAATGACTGTGTTATGGACATTTGGACGCCGCGCTGGGACAGGGAAGTGGATGTTGTTGCTGATGGTTCATACGAAGGTCCAGGTGCAGGGCGAGTGGCATCCGGGCCTGCGCCTTCGACAGGAGATTGGCCAGCAGTGCGTAACACAGGGGAAGAGGAGGCAGTGGTCTGACCCGCAGACCAAGATTGTGGACCCAGGCATTAGGCCCACTTGTTAGGATGCTTGGATGCCATGTGGCAGATCATGTTGGTGGGGGTGAGGTTGCTATTGTTCACGCCCCAGCTCATTTTGGTACAGCACAGGTTGCAAACTACCACTCTTTTGTCATCTGCACTTTCTTAAAAAAAGCGCCATACAGGTAGATAAACGCGTGTTGGTGCTCAGTGTAACGGTTGTGGGCCTGTTTGGTGTGGGCCGCCTTCTCTCTTTTGCAACCCCACTGCCTCTTCCAGCCTGTTGCGGTGCTGCAGATCCATCACCCTCTGTACTGCTGTCCTCGCTCGGCTTTTCACCTTCCTATGTTGGGTCAGTGACCTCAGCATCAACCACCTCCTCTTCCACTTCCTCACTCTGCTCATCCTCCTGACTTGACCTAACCACAACCTCAGTAATAAAAAAAAGATGGGTCTCATCATCATCCACCTCGTGAACGAATGATTGCCGTTCACCACTGTCATCTTCTTGAGACTGTGAAGGCTCAAGAGGTTGGGAATCAGGGCACAATATTTCATGTCCCTCTTCAAGCATGCTGGGTGCGAGGGCCAAATGTAATAATGGCGCTGGAAAGAGCTCCTCGGAATATCCATGTCTGGGATCACTCGTTTGGCAAGCCTCTCCATGGTGAGAAGAAGGATGATCGGGGTGAGGATTCGGTTGGCCAGACTCTTGGCTACAGAGACTGGACTTGGTATCTTCAGCAATCCAACCAACCAACTGTTCGCACTGGTCAGACTTGGACAGTGTTGGACATGAAGCTGGGTACGGTGGATGTTTTTTTTTTTTTTGGTGCACTGGCAGCAGGCATAGTTTCATTGCGCCCAGGGCCACGGCCTCTGCATGCACCATCAGCATCACGCCCACTTCCCCATCCCTTAGTGCTCGACTTCTTCATATTAATGGTTTTGTCACTAGATGCGGCACAGATTTTTTTACAGGCCGCTAAAGACACAGTTTTCTGATGCAGGACAGTATATGTCACAGAAACACACAGAATATGGACACTATTTTAGGCCCAGATTATTGGAATCTGCAGTACAGACACTGTTTTCTGATGTAGTTTATATTTATATGTTTCACTATATCTGGACCTGACAACCATACAAGGTGTTAAAGCGCATTACACCTTTGACAGCAAAAATGTGGATAGACTATGGGAGAAAAATTGTTTTCTGTATTTTTTTTCCCCCCTATATCTAGGCCTGACAACCACACAAGGTATTGAAGCGCAGATCACACAATTCACGAATTACGCCGTTAACAGCAAAAATGTGGATTATGGTAAACAAATTATTGTTTTTACTAATATTCTTCCTATCTTTGCCCCGGACACACAGAAGGTATTGCTGCACAGATGTCATAAGTCACTGCAGACACTTTCTATAGCCAAACAATCGCTATTTCACAAAGTATACAAAAAAATTATTAGAGTACAACTTTGCACAATTAAATAGCTGCCACCACACAAGGACTTTTGGCTCTTTGAAACGTTATTCACTGAAATATATTGAGATCACAATCTCCCTACACTATCTGTCCCTTCCTAAGCGTAGCTCTCCCTGACTCACAATGAGCTGAACCCGCGTCATCGGGTGCTATATAGCACCCGATGACGCGTTCTGGCCAGCCAATCACTGTAATGCCAGCAGCCAACATGGCTACTGGCATTACAGTGATGACAGTACTTACCTGCACGTTTATTGGCTGCTTAGGAAACATGCAGAGAGGAGACTTGAGCATGCCATGTCGGCCGAGTACCGACATGTGCCAAGCATAGCGAAACGGCTAATAGGATGTATGTATCTTTCCTTTTAATACACCTCGTAAATGGCTGTAGT
This sequence comes from Bufo gargarizans, assembly GCF_014858855.1. NCBI lineage: Eukaryota > Metazoa > Chordata > Amphibia > Anura > Bufonidae > Bufo > Bufo gargarizans. Next base: position 692,021,652 of record NC_058080.1, on the reverse strand, counting down.
ACAACGTAACTTTACCGCAGAATGGCAATTAAGACGTATTATTTTTCCTATCAATACACCCCCCCAAAAAAATGTAACAATCAAAATTCACAGCAGAACGGCTAATAGGACATATGTATGTTTCCTATTAATACACCCCGTAAATGGCTGTAGTACAATGTAACTTCACTGCAGAACAACAATTAAGACATATTTTTTTTCTGATTAATACATCCCCCCAAAAAAATATAACAATGAAAATTCACTGCAGAACAGCTAATAGGACGTACGTATATTTCCTATTTATAGAACCCGTAAATTCCAATAAAAAGCAAGGTTTGCTGGAATTACTGAGCTATCATTTAGTTCAATTTGGATCCCTAATTAGTGCAGCAAGGTGTAATAGTAATCGCTCCTATTACCCAGGCTGAACACTCCGCTATTGGACCCTGTTCTCCTTTTATATTGTGGATAATGCCTCCCTATCCTTTCCCTACACTATGAATAATCTTTCCCTGCACTTATAAATCATTTTTTCAGCACAATTAAGTCTTTCCTAGCACTGTCCCTAGCACCTGTCACATCTCTCCCTGCACTAAGTACACTGGAAAATGGCCAAGATGGTTGAGGCTATGTATAGGGCTGTGACATCACAGGGGCTGGCTGCTGATTGGCTGCTGATTGGCTGCATGCAGGGCATTGTGGGTGATCCCTAGTTCCCAGAGTTCTTTGCTCCATGTCCTAACACGTGCATCATTTTGGAATAAATGTGATTCGTTACTACAAAGCAAGAGGAAATTCGGCTTTGGTGCGAATTACATTTTTCCTGAAATTCAGATCGAATTCCACTTCATCAACTTTGATTCGCTCATACCTAACTAACATATATCAGAATTACATTCACACATAGAACGTTTCATTCCATTCCAACAACTCCTTCTTGGTGCAGTATTTTTTTTGTCAATGAGTGTATATTATACAAATCTAAAAAATATATATAAACCAAGCACTTAGCATGACTGATAGTAGCAGTGAAGTATAAAATATTGAACAGAAATTATATCAAATAGAAATGTTGTAATCTATTAGGCACAGAAAGTTTAGCAGCAGCACAGTGCCAGTGAGAGTGAAAAGTTAAGCAGAGAACATAATGCATATCAAGTATAATTTATGTAGGGTAAATGGAAGGAAAAGGGGATTAGAGTGTTTTTAGGCATGACACAAGCATGGACAGCAAATCAGACTTATCCCAATACCAGGCTGATTGGATAATGTCAGGGTTATCTTAGCTGTGCTCAAAGAAGCATCTGTCATCTGTAGCACACGGCAGATGGAGGACTCTTATCAGATTTTTCTAAACCTGAAATTCTTTTTTAATTTAGAAATTGAATTGATGTTTAGACATTAGAAAGCCTAATTCAATCTTCACAGTTTACAACAGTCGACTCCAATTTCTTGTAACAGGACTGCCTATGTTTAACGCTATAATAGGGCAATGAGTAGTGTTGAGCGAGCATGCTCGGCCGAACAGCAGTTCAGCTCAAGCATCACTATGATCGGCACATTGCAGTGTTCGGCCAAATACTGTGTATGCTCGAGCACAATTGAACACAATGAAAATCAATGAGAGACCCGAGCATTAAACCAGGCACCCCCTGCTCTGAAGAAGAGATGGTGTCTGGATCACAGAAAAAGGTCAGAAATTGATGGAAACACCACCAAAATTGTTTGAAAACAGCATGGGAAGGATGTCTGGATGCATCTTGGACTCCCATTACCTATGACATACAATCAGAAAACTTTTTGTCACCCTAATGATAATGATCTAGGTGCGCAGGTCCACCCAAGCCATCTAACAGATATGAAGCAACTTTGAGGATTATTGGCTCTCAGTCAGATGAGAGCTGGTTTTGAATGTCTCATAGTGCACAAGGCTGCCATTGTAAGGTGTGCTGACTGTATCTGTCTCATTGATAGATTGTTGGCTTGCACATACCCAGCTTTTGGCATAAAGCTTTTGTGTGGTTGTCTATTGTATGCGATAGGTAATAGGAGTCCAAGATGCATCTAGATGTCCTCCCCATGGTGGTGTTTCCATCAATTTCTAGCCTTTTTCTGTAAACTAGACACCCTCTCCTTTTCAGAGCAGGGGGTGCCTGGTTTAATGCTCAGGTTCTCCCATTGACTTCCATTATACTCAGGTGCTCGGTAGAACACCCAAGCATCCCGATGTGTTCGGCCCGAGCACTTTGGTGCTCGATGAACACTAGAAATGAGCAAACAACAATGTGCAGTAACCAAATTGAAGAGATTCTCTTCTTCTGTTAGATTGTTAATACATTTATATATCATTCAGAATCCTTACATAATATCCACCTGTCTATCCAATGCAAAGCAGGCAGACCCAGGAAGATCTAAAACTAAATGCCCATTTACATAGGCCAGTTATTGGCAATTACAGGTATAGTTCCCCAATGTGAATGTAGAAAAGATGAACAATAAATGATAAACCATTTCTGGTGGTTCCTAAACAGAAGTGTGGATATATTAACAATGGCCATGATGACCAGACACTATTTCATGATGATCACATGTGGTCGTTAACTTCATTTGTTCTACTATCAAAATAGTTTTTGCAACTTTTTCACCTAGTTTTTTTTTATTAATATGTTTTTTAGAGAATTTGTTTCTTTATTAGTTTTGTTATGGAAAAACAACAAAAACATTAAAAAAAATTTTGCTTTTAAACTATAGATTTTTTTAGTTTTAAAATATACAAATTTTTTGTATAAACGTGGTGATAAAGACAATGGTTTACGCTGGCAAGGGTGCTTTTGTTTTAATTTTTTAAATTTTTATTTGTATTTTATTATATTGACACAAGTTCAATAAAAAACTGGCACATTTTTTATTTGTATTTTTCCACTGTAATTGGGGCATGTAAAGGGACCCAGGTTGCAAGGGAAAACAGCCCACTGTGGGGGCTTTGCACACAGGAAGAGCTGATCAGGATCAGCTAAGACCCATTCTTTATTGTGTCATTCCAGAAGATATACAATACATACAGAATAATATATAAAGTGCAGTGCAGATAAGCGCTGTGAAGACTAATGCCCCTACCGGACTCCACGCCTTTATACATAAATTGGTCACACCTGGAAATATATAAAACTAAGTACCAAATAGTACTAATAATCCAATAAATGGTCCACAGGTGTGAACTATACTACTAACTATCACCAGTGCTATAAATACTATCGAGATCCAATCCCCAACATATTACAATATTGTCTTAAACATCAGTTTATCAATGGGGATATGATCCAACAAAAATACAAATATTATCATCCAGATATCAAAATAACCCTCCTAATAAGAATAATAAAGGAGGGAACAAGGGAGCAATAAAGAAAGCACTGAATAGATGAGACATACAGAGCAGGAGCCAGGAGGGGCAGAAAATCCTGACGTACCTTTCGCCACGCTACCTCTTGGGGGCATGTTTCTCTGAGCCATACCCTTGACATATATACCCTCTGGGGTGTAAAGTACACCCACTTCCAAATTGTCAAACAGTAATCACCTGTGAAATATCTGGAGCAGCGACCATCCTCGTGCAGTTGGGGATGGGGTCCAACAACATGGCAGCGAAATCCTGCGATATGATACAGAACCATGCTCCAAATCCAGAACATGTGGTCCGATCAAGTGATGCGGGAGAGTGGGACAGACACCACAGAACACCATGTGGCTGTCGATCCCACCCCCCTCCTCCCTGGGCGCCATCTTTAAAAAGGGCGAACTGCCCATATCTCAGCACAATACAGCCGCATCAATACTCCATCATTACAAAATAGCCACCCGCATATAGCCACCCGCATATAGCCACCCGCATTGTCATCGAGTATCGATGCGGCTGTATTGTGCTATGAAATGGGCAGTACCTAAAGGGGATTTCTGGGATTTTCATATTGATGGTATATAAACAGGTTAGGTCATCAATATGAGATTGATTCCCGGCACCCCCGCTGAACAGCTGTTTGAAGAGGCTGCAAGGCTCTTCAAACAGATTGTTTGGCAAAAACTGTATCTTTGGATTTCTCTTACACATACACCTAGCCAAGCGTCAATGTGTTGTCAGTGGAGAGAGAGAGGAGAAAGCTACTGCCAGAGACTTCTAGCAGTGTCTTATCACCTGGGAGAACAAAAGGATAGGGCGTAAAAATGTTTGTTTCCCCGATCCTTGTTCCCCCAACATCAACTGTTTGGGGAAGGTCAGGGGGTGCTCCTGGAGGGTTCCACTGACACTAATGAGTATGGGGACCTTTTACACTATTGATACTGACCAATCAACCCTCTGTTGGTAACCAGCAGGAAATTGAACACATTTTTCTGTTGCATACCCTCTTATATATCTTATCTACTTAATTAGCCTAAAATCCAAACATTGCAGCTTCCTTATCAGTTGTCTGCATGGTACAGTGTCAACACCTTATAAAGCGGTAGATAAGCCATATTTACTTGTTCTACTATGATCTATCACCTTAATCACACAAATAAATAAGACATAGATAGACACAGTTTACTTTTGCTAGGATCTAGCTGTCCTCGGTAAACCCAGGCCATGGATTATGTTGGAGATTAACTCGTCACAGTTTTTGAGCTGATTTATTTCATACAGAAGTCAAACTTGGTTTACCTCTACTTCTTTTGGTCTTTTCATGGTGTGGGATCAGTAACTAGTGGAATAATTATAAAAATACATTACCACCAGGAATCTGTGTTGTTTCATCTTCCTCATCTTTGTGTTGGTTCTTTCCATACTGATAGGTAAATTGAGTTTCTGAGGACAGTGTCTAAGAATATATTAGCAGGATATAAGCAACCGGATAAAAATTCATTTATGACCACAGATTAGCTTTTCCATTCCACCTACATGAATAAAATAAAATATTTAAAAAAAAAACGTATTCATATTGTGTCTATTCTAAAACTGGTATAGGAGGATTCCCATTTAGAACACGGCCCATGGAAAGAGGAGGCCTAGCTTTGGTTATTCTCATCCTCTTTATAGCTTTATTAGCTAACATGAAGGTAGAGAATTGCCTGAAGCCTAAGAGTTTAAAACTGTTGGACTGGGGTTTTTTGTGCCCACCAGAAGAATTCTTCTTGGGGCCCAATCCCCATATCATTGATAAAGTCTAATATGTTGCGAATTGTAGAAATAGACCCTAGTGGCAAGTGATTAGCTCCAAAGTCAGCTCCAAATATTTATTTGTCTCCTGAACCTTTGGGGCCCGCTATTGTATTGGAGTCTGGGCCACCAGAGGATGGGCTAGTCCAACCCTGGATAGAAACTAGGCTGTCCCATCCTGGTGTGCAAAACCCAGCACCATAATTGAAAACCTATTCCAAAAACAGCACTACATCTGATGATACACTGTGTATCATCAATATAGTTGCCAACTAGCTCCATTGAAATAAATGTAACTGAGTTACACTACTACAACCAACCTGTGGACAGGTGTGACACTGTTTTTGAATAAAAAACAGTCATGTTTTCTAATTCTGTACAAAACCTTGAGGCTAAGCTCCAAGCCAACTACGGCAATATATGCCGTGCGCGTTTTGCCTGCGACTCGCTATATATCACAACTACTGTAGAAAACGACCAAATGACAGACAGGTCGCAAGCAAGTCTCAGTTGCTTATGACTTACATTGTAATCTATGATGACAAAGTCCGGTAATAGTCATTTCACAGTGACAATCATTAGGCACATTGGTGTAATGAAACATTGTGATATTCATATTCTGTAACTAATGTGTCAAGAAATTCACCTTAAAGGAGTTGTTTCGCCGTGAGAACCTATCCACTCTACTCATTCTCCTGGATCTCTTTTTTTTTTACTCTACACAGCCCCTTTTGGACAGTAGATTTGGTTTTCAGTACCATCTCTATGACACCCAACTATACACTTCATCACTAGTTTTGAGCGCCAATATTCGAATAGCAACTATTAATCGCGAATATCGCAACTTTGCTAATTCACGAATATTTTGAATATAGTGCTATATATTTGCTATATCGAATATTCGTCATTTTTTAACATCTGAAAACATGACTCCTCCCTGCTTCTTTCTTGGCCCACAAGCAACTTAAGCAGGAAGGAATCATGTTTTCATATGGATAAAAAATGACGAATATTCTAAAAAACTAATATATAGCAATATAGGAAATATATTTGTTATTTAGAATATTGACATTTTTTTCCAACCTGTACAGTTGTTCGCATACTCCTCCCCAACAAGCGTCCCCGTCACCATGGGAACACCTGTGGGTGAGAAAAGAACATTGGATCAGAATTTTCCCTGAGATTGTGAAAACTCTGATCCGATGGTATATTCTAACCCACAGGCGTTCCCATGGTGACGGGGACACTTGTCCCAGTCAGTTTTTTAACGCAATAAAAGCACACAGAGCTATGGGGACTGGGTAAAGCAGCCATCTAGCAACCCATGTCCTCAGCTCTATACACAAAATCCCGGTAACAGGTTCCCTTTAATGTGTCCCTGGAAAGAAACCTGAAAGTGGCCCCATGTTGTAGGTTGGTCTAAATTTACAAACGGTGGGGCAGGGCCAACATAGGTATGTGAGGCCAACAATACTATAGTGCAGGACACCTCAGCAGAACAAAATACCACAATGCAGCAAAACATACCTCTCCAGAAGCAGATCTGTGGAGGCCAGTACCAGCTGCCATGTTCGGTCTTCTTTCTCCAGTTGGCTCTATTTAAGATATGAAGAATGGGGCTGAGATGAGACCTGGGCCATAGCACTAAGCCAGCCGTGCCAAAATCATACTGCTTGGCTGGTAAAAGCCACCAAACATATAGGAGAATACAGCACTACATACATTTACATCCAGTGATGTCTCCTCTGATGTAGATGTTCTCTTTCCTCATCTTCTCCATTCGGACCATGACAACTTCTTTTAGCCTTGTCTTGACTATACACACAGGCATCTTGATACCTTAATTTTTCATCATTCTCCCCTCCTCAACACAAATAGTGTCATTCTGCTGCCACCACAATACTGTGCCCGCTGTGCTCTCTAATGTCCCTAAGTACTATATTGTAAAAAAAAATAGTGCCCCTAGTAGTCATAATGCCCTACAGTATCCACAATTATAATAGTGTGCCCTATAGTGCCCCCAGCAATTAAAATGCCTCTACATGAATACAAATTCCCTGTATTGGGGCCCCAGTAATAGTGGCTTCTACTTCCAGTATTAAATATCCCCCCATAATGGGCCATATAGCGGCCCTAGTAATGACCCCTAGAATGCCCTCACTAGTATGTACCCCAAGTGGCCAAGGAAAAATAATAAAAAATGGTCCTATTCTATGCCACCATCTGCAGTGCAGACCACAGGCCTCTTTCAGCCTGGAGCCTGAGATGCCTGAATCCCTGCACCATTTGTACACTGCCTCATATAGTGGCCTGTGCCTTGCCTCAGTATTCAACTACTTCACCATTCTGAGGACTACAGTACAGTGCATTCAGGGGGTCACCTGCGGCCGCCAGCCACATACATAAGTAACTGATGCTCCTACTGTTTATTAATGCTGAGAACATCAGATCATAATGTACCCAGCCGGCGGCTGTGAGGAGAGCTTGGGCAACCCCCTTGGCATCGGCCCACCAGGAAATTTCCCTGTAGGGTCTATAGACAGTCCACCCTTCTTACAGGTGACAGTTTTTAATGGTGAGAAAATGCTTAACTTTTCAAAACTCCTCTGCAGCAGCTGAGGTGTATTACAAGGATGGTGTACCCTTACTGTCAATTTTAGCATCCTCTGACACTACTGCTGTTGGCAAACTACAACTCCAAGCATGCTATAGTTACCTCTATGATCCAAAAACAATCGAGCAAGGGCGCTTGATGGGAGCTGTAGTTTCAAAACAGGTGGTGTTTCAGCGGTTGCTGACCCCTGTTCTATACACAACACTCCTAGGTGACCTGTAATATTCTTATAATTTACAACCAGGTGGGAATTTTCCAATGCTATTATTTATTGTAATTTTGTTTACGGGATTATGTTTTGTTATTTTTTTTATAAATATTTTTTTAAATTATAATTTACAATATAAAATTATATTTAACAGATGAAGATGAAACTTTACAGGGGTTTATTGAACTGTTTTGTAACAATGCAGGCAGAGACGTTATTCTGTGAGAAGCCGTCCTAATAACTGTGAGGTGTCCTGTCGAAAACACAGCTAGCGCCTGACTGGTGAGAATATTCCGACATCTTAACAAGACTTTATTTTAGCTTTGCACATTGTTGTTATTTAGAAAATCAGTCAGCTTTTTTGTCTTCAGTACAAGCCTGCCCTAATTCAACCATGAAAGTGCTGCATACCAAAAATGGTTTATGTCACCAGATTCTAGAGCATTAGATATCCGTTAATCTTTTAGCAGCTTTTTGCAGTATTCTACGCCTTTGACTAGAAATTCCAATTTCCAGAGGGCCTATGATTTGTGTAGGAGAGGTCTATCTGTGAATTTATTCACGACATCAGATTTATTGCCCCTTCTCATTTTAAATGGACCATGTAATCGTTAATCCCTGGAAAACTTTGTTTTAACATATCTTCTAAGAGATATCGTTGCATTGTTATATCCGGCAACTTTTATGGCATGTGAGGTTTCCTGGTACATGGAGAGGGTCCAAAAGTTCCAGACAGGAATAAATGTGATCTCCTGACACAGAGGTTGGCTGGCTGTTAAACTTCTGCTAGAATGTCACTGGATGCAATAAATTACTAATAGTCAACATAACGCATGCCCTAGTGATGGAATATTACATGGGCAGATGCAAAAAAATCCCTATACATACAACCATAATGAAATTGTATTGTCAAGTCTTTATTAGAGCAGTGGTGTCTGCCCGGTAGCTCCACGGCTGTTATAAAAGTACAACTCCCAGCTAGTGCAGGCTGGGCGTTGTAGTTTCACAACAGCATATGGGCTACATGTTAGAGATCACTGTAACAGAGTCTGAAAAGGCTAGATGTGCTACAGTTGGCCAACAGTTCAGAAATTTCTGGTCATTATTAAAGGGGTTATCTGGAAATTGATATTAGGTCACCAATGTCACATCGGCCGGGATGACCTCCACCGATCAGCTGTTTCAGGAAGCGGCGGTACTCACAGGTAGCTCTGGTGAGTGTTGCAGCCTCCGTGCAGCTTACAGAGCACAGTGCTGTACATTGTATAGAGGCAGTGCTTGGAATGGCAGCTCAGCCGCATTGACTTGAATGGGATTGAGCTGGAACTAGGCCATTTGACTGATGCATGGTGATATCACTGGCCTAGAATGAGATCTAAGCACTCACGGAGGGTCTCTTGCTCTTTGAACAGCTGATCAATGGGAATCCGGTAAGTCGGACCCCAGCTGATCTGATATTGATGTCCTATTCTAAAGATAGGTACTCAGTATAAATTCCCCCCAAAAATACTCTAAAAGCATAGATGAGATTTCACTAGTATGAGCTATCATGTCGGATGGGTAGGGATTAGTGATGAGCGAACTTCTGTTTTAAGTTCGGCGTCTAAAGTTCGGCTTCCGGTTAGCGGAGAATCCCGATATGGATCCCGATATGGATTCCGACTTCCGTTGTGGTCCGTGGTAGCGGAATCAAGATGGATTTTTCTGAAACTGTTGCGTCACAGTCGCAGCATGTTGCATGTTGCAGTGCGACACCATAGACTGCCATTATAAATATTGTCGCGCGACATTAGTGCAACAAAATGTCGCGCAACAAATGTTGCAGTGTAGTTGTGCCCAATCTGTCGCGCGACGATAAGACAAATGTCGTCGTGTAGACGTAGCCTAATAGCTTTTAAAGTAAATGACATTGGACAGTTTATGTAGAGTGACAATTCACACCAAAGATGAGTAATTTTGAAATTATCTTGAGGTAGGCATGTGGATGGGGACTACTTGAGAAGTGGACAGAGGTGCTTCTAGCATTTCTGCTGTTTGATGTTAAAAAATAACTACAGAGGGTACAAAAAATGATGTGAAATTTTAGTGATACTGTTGCTGCCTATGGATTGGAGTCATTGGACCTAAAGGCTCTGTCCAACTAACGTTCCTGCTATATTACCCTAATGTATAATTTGGTGAAGCAACAGATATTCCCTTTATTGGAAAGCCCTCTTATTGCTTGTGAACCCAAGAAGGACCCATTAGGGTATGGTTAAAGTGTCTATATTACCTTATACCAATGGCATATTCCACCAAACTGTCAGTTATAAACATAACTCCCTGAACTTGGCTTGACTATTGTCCTTGCAAAATCAGGATGCGAAACTCCCTGGACCACCCCAAGAACATGCTTTACAATATTGGTTGTTTGACCTGACCTGTTGGTTGGCACTTATGATTAGTGATGAGCAGCAGGGGTCATATTTGAATTTGAGATATTTTGCGAATATTCTGTAGAATATTCATCGAATATTCGCGAATTCGATTAGTTGTTATATTCTACATTTTTTTACTAAAAGGTAATGATTGCGTAATATGCAAATATTACGCGATCAATACAGGTATGGGTCAAAAACGAATACATAGCACTATAGAATATAGTGCTATATATTCGTTTTTTAAAATATTCAGCATTTTTTTCCATCTGAAGTCATTATTCCTCCCTGCTTAAGTTACTTGTCAAGCAACTTAAGCAGGGAGGAATCATGACTTCAGATGGAAAAAAAAAGACCAATATTCAATACTAATATTCAGATATTGGGGCAGATTTGCTAATCCTGCAGATGGTATAAACATGGACAGGCTGTCTACATGCACCATCACAGGTGCTCAGGCTGGATGATAAATCTGGTGCGCCACTGGGCAACTTCACACCACCTATTGGTTGGCTTACTTTGAAACAGAATGTTATGCAAAAATCATAGGGCATAATTATGGTTCAAAACTGTATCTCATAGTCCAGGACACTTTCTCACCAAGTTATGCCCATTCCTCATAAGTCATCCTCCCTTTGGAAAGCTAGAAAAAATGGAGTTTGATAAAATTAATGTGCCAAATTGCTCTAGAAAGGTACCAAATTGCACCAAATTTTGCCACTATTTATGATAATGTATGAGTGCATTGACATTAGTAAATATGGGCCACCAATTGAACAGTCTGTGTGAACACAAAAGAACACATTGGCTCATCCAGTGGCGTAACTAGAAATGACCAGGCCCACAGCAAATTTTTGAATGGCCCTCCTCCCCCAGCAGATTCTTTGCAACACCCAACTCCTCTGCACCCACCACTCCTGAGGCTACTCAAGATTGTTCTCTCAGACGAGGCCTGACAGCTGCTCCATCCATTTTCTACAGTGTTACTGTATATAATGTAATTGTAAAATGCTATTGGGGGTCCTTGACAATAAAATCTTTTAGTCCTCCTCCTAAATGGGCCCCTTCTGAGTTTAGGGCCCAAAGCAGCCGCTTCCACTGCTTCCCCTATAGCTACTCCCCTGGGCTCACCTTTCCTTATAATGGCATATTTCCCCCAATAAAATTGGGGAGTGTAGTTGTCAAGAATTGCACCTAATTAATAAATTAATCATTTTCATTTAAAATGGTCTGTCTTCACTCCTGCCATTAGCCGCCATATATTTGTGCCTTTGCTAAACTTTGCTAAATGAGGCTACAAGTACATTTAGGTCTCTTTCACACGGGCGTCGCGTTCATGGTGCATTGCGGGAAACCCGCGCGAGTAGGCATGCAATTTCAGTCAGTTTTGTCTGCGATTGCGTTCCGTTCAGTTTTTTCCGCGTGAGCGCAATGCGTTTTGCACGCACGTGATACAAAACTGAATGTGGTACCCAGACCTGAACCCGGACTTCTTCAATGAAGTTTGGGTTTGTGATTGGTGTTCTGTTGATTGTATTATTTTCCCTTCTAACATGGTTATAAGGGAAATAATAGCATTCTTAATACAGAATGCTTACTAAAATGTCCATTGAGGGGTATAAAAAAAACAAAAAAACTCACCTCATCCACTTGTTCGCGCAGCTGGTATCGTCTTCTTTCTTCTTCCTGCAGGACCTGCAAAAGGACCTGCGCTGACATAATCGCGCTCACCAGGTCCTGCTGGTGGCGTCAGCGCAGGTCCTGCTGAATGAAAATAGAAGGATCTTTTGCAGGTCCTGCAGGATGAAGAAAGAAGATGATACCGGCTGTGGCATCAAGTGGATGAGGTGAGTTTATTTTTTATTTTATTTTTTAACCCCTTAATGGATATTTTAGTTAGCATTCTGTATTAAGAATGCTATTATTTTCCCATATAACCATGTTAGAAAGGAAAATTACACAGTGAATTTACTTTAATGGGGTCTGGGGTTGCTCATTCCTATTTACTAACATCATCTCCTAACAACCATGCGTGAAAATCGCACCACATCCGCACTTGCTTGCGGATGCTATGCTATTTTCACGCAGCCCTATTAATTTCTATGGGGCCTGCGTTGCGTGAAAAACGCAGAATATGGAACATGCTGCGATTTTTACACAACGCACAAGTGATTCGTGAAAAATATTGCTCATGTACACAGCCCCATTGACATGAATGGGTCAGGATTCAGTGCGGGGGCAATGCGTGACGTGAACGCATTGCACCCGCGCGGAATACTCGCCCGTGTGAAAGGGGCCTTACAGCTTAACCACATGCTCTTTTCTTGCCTTTTAGTTTCAAGTTGGCAGACAAGTGTGTGCAATTTTTTGTGCAACTTCATTGCAAATTTGGCACAATTTTAGATGTGACTTTTTAACCTGTGCAATATCCACCAAAATCATGCTGTGTGTCAATGTATTTAGAGCAAAGAGATGTAAGATTGCTAATTCGCTTTAAAGAACCCTGCTCAGTCAGCTACTTTTGGTGCTTTTAATTTGAGAAACTGCAAATTCTCTGAAATAAAATACAGTCGGCGAAGGAATTTTTGAGTGCAATAAGATTAGATTTCATTCTACAATATCTGAGGTTCCATAAGCACAAATTTGTAACAGTTTTAGTCACATGAATTTCAAAGAACCAACTTCATTAGGAGCTCATACGCGGCTTGTTCTTGCATGTCCACTTTTGCAAAATAATAGTAAAAAGTCCTAAAAGCTTAAGGGATCGTGTTTTACTGGAAGGTCATCCCAAGGTTATTTATGCTTTGAATATGTGACGGATGGGACAACATGGAAGAAAGTTGCAGATACACGAACGTTTATGTCTGGAGCTGAAGGGCTCAAGGTTATTTTCAGAGGCTCTGTCAAGTCTTCGCTCTCATTTTCATTACCTAGGAAAATTTATTTATGCACTAATGTCATCTAAAATAAAAAAGAAAAGTGTTTAGACTGACTTGAAAAATAGATCCTGACAACACCTGTCTCACTCCTACAAATCAATGCAACTGTTGATTCTATAATCAGACAAAAGATTATTGTTGCTTGTCATCTGCAAGACAATTTAGGAGGTTATATATCAAGCTCTCCGGGCCATGGCTTCCACAATGTTATTAGGAAAGATTCATTAAGTGTGCAGCAATTCTCTCCCTTTTTTTATTTTATTTTTTGCACAAAAAAATTCCAGATTCAATGCAGTTTATTAACAAAACAATATTCCATTAATATTTTTTTTTCCTTTTTTTTTTTCAAATTTAGTTAATTAGGATGTGGAGTTACCTACTCGAGGTCCCAGGCTGATTTACATAATGAAAGTAATTTCTGGATTATTATTTTGCATATGTTTATTATTTACCGTTAATTATTGCCATAAACTGCACCATGTATCACAAGCTTGATGGAAAATAGCAGATCATAGATCATAATGAATCACCTTAGGCAACCCCTTTAATATCAGCAGTTGGTGGGCTGGAGGCTTACGGTTAGAGTTGAGCGAACACCTGGATGTTCGGGTTCGAGAAGTTCGGCCGAACATCCCGGAAATGTTCGGTTTCGGGATCCGAACCCGATCCGAACTTCGTCCCGAACCCGAACCCCATTGAAGTCAATGGGGACCCGAACTTTTCGGCACTAAAAAGGCTGTAAAACAGCCCAGGAAAGAGCTAGAGGGCTGCAAAAGGCAGCAACATGTAGGTAAATCCCCTGCAAACAAATGTGGATAGGGAAATGAATTAAATTAAAAATTTAATAAATAAAAATTAACCAAAATCAATTGGAGAGAGGTTCCATAGCAGAGAATCTGGCTTCCCGTCACCCACCACTGGAACAGTCCATTCTCAGATATTTAGGCCCCGGCACCCAGGCAGAGGAGAGAGGTCCCGTAACAGAGAATCTGTCTTCATGTCAGCAGAGAATTAGTCTGCATGTCATAGCAGAGAATGAGGCTTCACGTCAGCCACCACTGCAACAGTCCATTGGCATATATTTAGGCCCAGCACCCAGGCAGAGGAGGGAGGTCCCGTAACAGAGAATCTGTCTTCATGTCAGCAGAGAATTAGTCTGCATGTCATAGCAGAGAATGAGGCTTCACGTCAGCCACCACTGCAACAGTCCATTGGCATATATTTAGGCCCAGCACACACACAGGCAGAGGAGAGAGGTCCCGTAACAGAGAATCTGGCTTCATGTCAGCAGAGAATCAGTCTGCATGTCATAGCAGAGAATGAGGCTTCACGTCAGCCACCACTGCAACAGTCCATTGGCATATATTTAGGCCCAGCACACACACAGGCAGAGGAGAGAGGTCCCGTAACAGAGGATCTGGCTTCATGTCAGCAGAGAATCAGTCTGCATGTCATAGCAGAGAATCAGGCTTCACGTCAGCCACCACTGCAACAGTCCATTGTCATAAATTTAGGCCCAGCACCCAGGCAGAGGAGAGAGGTCCCGTAACAGACAATCTGGCTTCATGTCAGCAGAGAATTAGTCTGCATGTCATAGCAGAGAATGAGGCTTCACGTCAGCCACCACTGCAACAGTCCATTGGCATATATTTAGGCCTAGCACACAGGCAGAGGAGAGAGGTCCCGTAACAGACAATCTGGCTTCATGTCAGCAGAGAATCAGTCTGCATGTCATAGCAGAGAATGAGGCTTCACGTCACCCACCACTGCAACAGTCCATTGGCATATATTTAGGCCTAGCACACAGGCAGAGCAGAGAGGTCCCGTAACAGACAATCTGGCTTCATGACAGCAGAGAATCAGTCTGCATGTCATAGCAGAGAATGAGGCTTCACGTCACCCACCACTGCAACAGTCCATTGGCATATATTTAGGCCTAGCACACAGGCAGAGCAGAGAGGTCCCGTAACAGACAATCTGGCTTCATGACAGCAGAGAATCAGTCTGCATGTCATAGCAGAGAATGAGGCTTCACGTCACCCACCACTGCAACAGTCCATTGGCATATATTTAGGCCTAGCACACAGGCAGAGCAGAGAGGTCCCGTAACAGACGATCTGGCTTCATGTCAGCAGAGAATCAGTCTGCATGTCATAGCAGAGAATGAGGCTTCACGTCAGCCACCACTGCAACAGTCCATTGGCATATATTTAGGCCCAGCACCCAGGCAGAGGAGGGAGGTCCCGTAACAGAGAATCTGTCTTCATGTCAGCAGAGAATTAGTCTGCATGTCATAGCAGAGAATGAGGCTTCACGTCAGCCACCACTGCAACAGTCCATTGGCATATATTTAGGCCCAGCACACACACAGGCAGAGGAGAGAGGTCCCGTAACAGAGAATCTGTCTTCATGTCAGCAGAGAATTAGTCTGCATGTCATAGCAGAGAATCAGGCTTCACGTCACCCACCACTGCAACAGTCCATTGGCATATATTTAGGCCCAGCACCCAGGCAGAGGAGGGAGGTCCCGTAACAGAGAATCTGTCTTCATGTCAGCAGAGAATTAGTCTGCATGTCATAGCAGAGAATGAGGCTTCACGTCAGCCACCACTGCAACAGTCCATTGGCATATATTTAGGCCCAGCACACACACAGGCAGAGGAGAGAGGTCCCGTAACAGAGAATCTGTCTTCATGTCAGCAGAGAATTAGTCTGCATGTCATAGCAGAGAATGAGGCTTCACGTCAGCCACCACTGCAACAGTCCATTGGCATATATTTAGGCCCAGCACACACACAGGCAGAGGAGAGAGGTCCCGTAACAGACAATCTGGCTTCATGTCAGCAGAGAATTAGTCTGCATGTCATAGCAGAGAATGAGGCTTCACGTCACCCACCACTGCAACAGTCCATTGGCATATATTTAGGCCAGCACCCAGGCAGAGGAGGGAGGTCCCGTAACAGAGAATCTGTCTTCATGTCAGCAGAGAATTAGTCTGCATGTCATAGCAGAGAATGAGGCTTCACGTCACCCACCACTGCAACAGTCCATTGGCATATATTTAGGCCTAGCACACAGGCAGAGCAGAGAGGTCCCGTAACAGACAATCTGGCTTCATGACAGCAGAGAATCAGTCTGCATGTCATAGCAGAGAATGAGGCTTCACGTCACCCACCACTGCAACAGTCCATTGGCATATATTTAGGCCTAGCACACAGGCAGAGCAGAGAGGTCCCGTAACAGACGATCTGGCTTCATGTCAGCAGAGAATCAGTCTGCATGTCATAGCAGAGAATGAGGCTTCACGTCAGCCACCACTGCAACAGTCCATTGGCATATATTTAGGCCCAGCACCCAGGCAGAGGAGGGAGGTCCCGTAACAGAGAATCTGTCTTCATGTCAGCAGAGAATTAGTCTGCATGTCATAGCAGAGAATGAGGCTTCACGTCAGCCACCACTGCAACAGTCCATTGGCATATATTTAGGCCCAGCACACACACAGGCAGAGGAGAGAGGTCCCGTAACAGAGAATCTGTCTTCATGTCAGCAGAGAATTAGTCTGCATGTCATAGCAGAGAATCAGGCTTCACGTCACCCACCACTGCAACAGTCCATTGGCATATATTTAGGCCCAGCACCCAGGCAGAGGAGGGAGGTCCCGTAACAGAGAATCTGTCTTCATGTCAGCAGAGAATTAGTCTGCATGTCATAGCAGAGAATGAGGCTTCACGTCAGCCACCACTGCAACAGTCCATTGGCATATATTTAGGCCCAGCACACACACAGGCAGAGGAGAGAGGTCCCGTAACAGAGAATCTGTCTTCATGTCAGCAGAGAATTAGTCTGCATGTCATAGCAGAGAATGAGGCTTCACGTCAGCCACCACTGCAACAGTCCATTGGCATATATTTAGGCCCAGCACACACACAGGCAGAGGAGAGAGGTCCCGTAACAGACAATCTGGCTTCATGTCAGCAGAGAATTAGTCTGCATGTCATAGCAGAGAATGAGGCTTCACGTCACCCACCACTGCAACAGTCCATTGGCATATATTTAGGCCCAGCACCCAGGCAGAGGAGAGAGGTCCCGTAACAGAGAATCTGTCTTCATGTCAGCAGAGAATTAGTCTGCATGTCATAGCAGAGAATGAGGCTTCACGTCACCCACCACTGCAACAGTCCATTGGCATATATTTAGGCCTAGCACACAGGCAGAGCAGAGAGGTCCCGTAACAGACAATCTGGCTTCATGACAGCAGAGAATCAGTCTGCATGTCATAGCAGAGAATGAGGCTTCACGTCAGCCACCACTGCAACAGTCCATTGTCATAAATTTAGGCCCAGCACCCAGGCAGAGGAGAGAGGTCCCGTAACAGACAATCTGGCTTCATGTCAGCAGAGAATTAGTCTGCATGTCATAGCAGAGAATCAGGCTTCATGTCAGCCACCACTGCAACAGTCCATTGGCATATATTTAGGCCTAGCACACAGGCAGAGGAGAGGTTCATTCAACTTTGGGTAGCATCGCAATATAATGGTAAAATGAAAATAAAAATAGGATTGAATGAGGAAGTGCCCTGGAGTCCAATAATATATGGTTATGGGGAGGTAGTTAATGTCTAATCTGGACAAGGGACGGACAGGTCCTGTGGGATCCATGCCTGGTTCATTTTTATGAACGTCAGCTTGTCCACATTGGCTGTAGACAGGCGGCTGCGTTTGTCTGTAATGACGCCCCCTGCCGTGCTGAATACACGTTCAGACAAAACGCTGGCTGCCGGGCAGGCCAGCACCTCCAAGGCATAAAAGGCTAGCTCTGGCCACGTGGACAATTTAGAGACCCAGAAGTTGAATGGGGCCGAACCATCAGTCAGTACGTGGAGGGGTGTGCACACGTACTGTTCCACCATGTTAGTGAAATGTTGCCTCCTGCTAACACGTTGCGTATCAGGTGGTGGTGCAGTTAGCTGTGGCGTGTTGACAAAAGTTTTCCACATCTCTGCCATGCTAACCCTGCCCTCAGAGGAGCTGGCCGTGACACAGCTGCCTTGGCGACCTCTTGCTCCTCCTCTGCCTTGGCCTTGGGCTTCCACTTGTTCCCCTGTGACATTTGGGAATGCTCTCAGTAGCGCGTCTACCAACGTGCGCTTGTACTCGCGCATCTTCCTATCACGCTCCAGTGCAGGAAGTAAGGTGGGCACATTGTCTTTGTAGCGTGGATCCAGCAGGGTGGCAACCCAGTAGTCCGCACAGGTTAAAATGTGGGCAACTCTGCTGTCGTTGCGCAGGCACTGCAGCATGTAGTCGCTCATGTGTGCCAGGCTGCCCAGGGATAAGGACAAGCTGTCCTCTGTGGGAGGCGTATCGTCATCGTCCTGCCTTTCCCCCCAGCCACGCACCAGTGATGGACCCGAGCTGCGTTGGGTGCCACCCCGCTGTGACCATGCTTCATCCTCATCCTCCTCCACCTCCTCCTCATCCTCGTCCTCCTCGTCCTCCAGTAGTGGGCCCTGGCTGGCCACATTTGTACCTGGCCTCTGCTGTTGCCAAAAACCTCCCTCTGAGTCACTTCGAAGAGACTGGCCTGAAAGTGCTAAAAATGACCCCTCTTCCTCCTCCTCCTCCTCCTCCTCCTGGGCCACCTCCTCTTCCATCATCGCCCTAAGTGTTTTCTCAAGGAGACATAGAAGTGGTATTGTAACGCTGATAACGGTGTCATCGCCACTGGCCATGTTGGTGGAGTACTCGAAACAGCGCAACAGGGCACACAGGTCTCGCATGGAGGCCCAGTCATTGGTGGTGAAGTGGTGCTGTTCTGTAGTGCGACTGACCCGTGCGTGCTGCAGCTGAAACTCCACTATGGCCTGCTGCTGCTCGCACAGTCTGTCCAGCATGTGCAAGGTGGAGTTCCACCTGGTGGGCACGTCGCATATGAGGCGGTGAGCGGGAAGGCCGAAGTTACGCTGTAGCGCAGACAGGCGAGCAGCAGCAGGATGTGAACGCCGGAAGCGCGAACAGACGGCCCGCACTTTATGCAGCAGCTCTGACATGTCGGGGTAGTTGTGAATGAACTTCTGCACCACCAAATTCAGCACATGCGCCAAGCAAGGGATGTGCGTCAAATTGGCTAGTCCCAGAGCTGCAACGAGATTTCGCCCATTATCACACACCACCAGGCCGGGCTTGAGGCTCACCGGCAGCAACCACTCGTCGGTCTGTTGTTCTATACCCCGCCACAACTCCTGTGCGGTGTGGGGCCTGTCCCCCAAACATATGAGTTTCAGAATGGCCTGCTGACGTTTACCCCGGGCTGTGCTGAAGTTGGTGGTGAAGGTGTGTGGCTGACTGGATGAGCAGGTGGAAGAAGAGGAGGAGGAAGCCGAGAAGGAGGAGGTGGCAACAGGAGGCAAAGAATGTTGCCCTGCGATCCTTGGCGGCGGAAGGACGTGCGCCAAACAGCTCTCCGCCTGGGGCCCAGCTGCCACTACATTTACCCAGTGTGCAGTTAGGGAGATATAGCGTCCCTGGCCGTGCTTACTGGTCCACGTATCTGTGGTTAGGTGGACCTTGCCACAGATGGCGTTGCGCAGTGCACACTTGATTTTATCGGATACTTGGTTGTGCAGGGAAGGCACGGCTCTCTTGGAGAAGTAGTGCCGGCTGGGAACAACATACTGTGGGACAGCAAGCGACATGAGCTGTTTGAAGCTGTCTGTGTCCACCAGCCTAAATGACAGCATTTCATAGGCCAGTAGTTTAGAAATGCTGGCATTCAGGGCCAGGGATCGAGGGTGGCTAGGTGGGAATTTACGCTTTCTATCAAATGTTTGTGAGATGGAGAGCTGAACGCTGGCGTGTGACATGGTTGAGACGCTTGGTGACGGAGGTGGTGGTGGTGGTGTTGGTGGTACATCCCCTGTTTGCTGGGCGGCAGGTGCCAACGTTCCTCCAGAGGCGGAGGAAGAGGCCGAGGCGGCAGCAGCAGAATAGGCCGAGGCGGCAGCAGCAGAAGAGGTAGCAGGGGGAGCCTGAGTGACTTCCTTGGTTTTAAGGTGTTTACTCCACTGCAGTTCATGCTTTGCATGCAGGTGCCTGGTCATGCAGGTTGTGCTCAGGTTCAGAACGTTAATGCCTCGCTTCAGGCTCTGATGGCACAGCGTGCAAACCACTCGGGTCTTGTCGTCAGCACATTGTTTGAAGAAGTGCCATGCCAGGGAACTCCTTGAAGCTGCCTTTGGGGTGCTCGGTCCCAGATGGCGGCGGTCAGTAGCAGGCGGAGTCTCTTGGCGGCGGGTGTTCTGCTTTTGCCCACTGCTCCCTCTTTTGCTACGCTGTTGGCTCGGTCTCACCACTGCCTCTTCCTCCGAACTGTGAAAGTCAGTGGCACGACCTTCATTCCATGTGGGGTCTAGGACCTCATCGTCCCCTGCATCGTCTTCCACCCAGTCTTGATCCCTGACCTCCTGTTCAGTCTGCACACTGCAGAAAGACGCAGCAGTTGGCACCTGTGTTTCGTCATCATCAGAGACATGCTGAGGTGGTATTCCCATGTCCTCATCATCAGGAAACATAAGTGGTTGTGCGTCAGTGCATTCTATGTCTTTCACCGCTGGGGAAGGGCTAGGTGGATGCCCTTGGGAAACCCTGCCAGCGGAGTCTTCAAACAGCATAAGAGACTGCTGCATAACTTGAGGCTGAGACAGTTTCCCTGGTATGCATGGGGGTGATGTGACAGACTGATGGGGTTGGTTTTCAGGCGCCATCTGTGCGCTTTCTGCAGAAGACTGGGTGGGAGATAATGTGAACGTGCTGGATCCACTGTCGGCCACCCAATTGACTAATGCCTGTACCTGCTCAGGCCTTACCATCCTTAGAACGGCATTGGGCCCCACCATATATCGCTGTAAATTCTGGCGGCTACTGGGACCTGAGGTAGTTGGTACACTAGGACGTGTGGATGTGGCAGAACGGCCACGTCCTCTCCCAGCACCAGAGGGTCCACTAACACCACCACGACCATGTCCACGTCCGCGTCCCTTACTAGATGTTTTTCTCATTGTTATGGTTCACCACAACAACAAATATATTATTTGGCCCAATGTATTGTATTCAAATTCAGCGGGATATAAATTTGAGGCCTAGTATTTAGGCGCTGGGTGACCGGTATGGATTTAGTGACAGAATTAGACTTGGAAATGCACAGAAGCGTGTGTGTGAAGTTATTCTGAATGACCTTATGTGCACCTTCAATATGATCTACCCTTTTAGGGATAGATTTCAAATAGCTCTGATATAGCAGAAACGACTAAATTATGAAATTGCTAAATTGGGAATTGTATTTCAACCCAGAACAAGAAATGTGCTTGAACGGACACTAAATAACTCGCCCAGCTACAGCACTAGGGACAGATTTAGCTGGATATAAATTTGAGGCCTAGTATTTAGGCGCTGGGTGACCGGTATGGATTTAGTGACAGAATTAGACTTGGAAATGCACAGAAGCGTGTGTGTGAAGTTATTCTGAATGACCCAATGTGCACCTTGAATATTATATACCCTTTTAGGGATAGATTTCAAATAGCTCTGATATAGCAGAAACCACTAAATTATGAAATTGCTAAATTGGGAATTGTATTTCAACCCAGAACAAGAAATGTGCTTGAACGGACACTAAATAACTCGCCCAGCTACAGCACTAAGGACAGATTTAGCGGGATATAAATTTGAGACCTAGTATTTAGGCGCTGGGTGACAGGTATGGGTTTAGTGCCAGAATTAGACTTGGAAATACACAGTAGCGGGTGTGTGTGAAGTTATTCTGAATGACCCAATGTGCACCTTGAATATTATATACCCTTTTAGGGATAGATTTCAAATAGCTCTGATATAGCAGAAACCACTAAATTATGAAATTGCTAAATTGGGAATTGTATTTCAACCCAGAACAAGAAATGTGCTTGAACGGACACTAAATAACTCGCCCAGCTACAGCACTAAGGACAGATTTAGCGGGATATAAATTTGAGGCCTAGTATTTAGGCGCTGGGTGACAGGTATGGGTTTAGTGCCAGAATTAGACTTGGAAATACACAGTAGCGGGTGTGTGTGAAGTTATTCTGAATGACCCAATGTGCACCTTGAATATTATATACCCTTTTAGGGATAGATTTCAAATAGCTCTGATATAGCAGAAACCACTAAATTATGAAATTGCTAAATTGGGAATTGTATTTCAACCCAGAACAAGAAATGTGCTTGAACGGACACTAAATAACTCGCCCAGCTACAGCACTAGGGACAGATTTAGCTGGATATAAATTTGAGGCCTAGTATTTAGACGCTGGGTGACCGGTATGGATTTAGTGACAGAATTAGACTTGGAAATGCACAGAAGCGTGTGTGTGAAGTTATTCTGAATGACCCTATGTGCACCTTGAATATTATATACCCTTTTAGGGATAGATTTCAAATAGCTCTGATATAGCAGAAACCACTAAATTATGAAATTGCTAAATTGGGAATTGTATTTCAACCCAGAACAAGAAATGTGCTTGAACGGACACTAAATAACTCGCCCAGCTACAGCACTAAGGACAGATTTAGCGGGATATAAATTTGAGGCCTAGTATTTAGGCGCTGGGTGACAGGTATGGGTTTAGTGCCAGAATTAGACTTGGAAATACACAGTAGCGGGTGTGTGTGAAGTTATTCTGAATGACCCAATGTGCACCTTGAATATTATATACCCTTTTAGGGATAGATTTCAAATAGCTCTGATATAGCAGAAACCACTAAATTATGAAATTGCTAAATTGGGAATTGTATTTCAACCCAGAACAAGAAATGTGCTTGAACGGACACTAAATAACTCGCCCAGCTACAGCACTAAGGACAGATTTAGCGGGATATAAATTTGAGACCTAGTATTTAGGCGCTGGGTGACAGGTATGGGTTTAGTGCCAGAATTAGACTTGGAAATACACAGTAGCGGGTGTGTGTGAAGTTATTCTGAATGACCCAATGTGCACCTTGAATATTATATACCCTTTTAGGGATAGATTTCAAATAGCTCTGATATAGCAGAAACCACTAAATTATGAAATTGCTAAATTGGGAATTGTATTTCAACCCAGAACAAGAAATGTGCTTGAACGGACACTAAATAACTCGCCCAGCTACAGCACTAAGGACAGATTTAGCGGGATATAAATTTGAGACCTAGTATTTAGGCGCTGGGTGACAGGTATGGGTTTAGTGCCAGAATTAGACTTGGAAATACACAGTAGCGGGTGTGTGTGAAGTTATTCTGAATGACCCAATGTGCACCTTGAATATTATATACCCTTTTAGGGATAGATTTCAAATAGCTCTGATATAGCAGAAACCACTAAATTATGAAATTGCTAAATTGGGAATTGTATTTCAACCCAGAACAAGAAATGTGCTTGAACGGACACTAAATAACTCGCCCAGCTACAGCACTAGGGACAGATTTAGCTGGATATAAATTTGAGGCCTAGTATTTAGGCGCTGGGTGACCGGTATGGATTTAGTGACAGAATTAGACTGGGATATGGCCAAAAAATAAACAGACTATTGCTGGTTAAATGCACTTGGTGTGACAGCTTCACCCTGATGTAGGCTTTAGCCAAAAAACAACCACACCATTGAGGGTTAAATGCACTTGGTGACAGGCGCAGCTTGCCCCTGATTTAGTATATGGCCAAAAAATGAACAGACTATTGCTGGTTAAATGCACTTGGTGTGACAGCTTCACCCTGATGTAGGCTTTAGCCAAAAAACAACCACACCATTGAGGGTTAAATGCACTTGGTGACAGGCGCAGCTTGCCCCTGATTTTGTATATGGCCAAAAAATGAACAGACTATTGCTGGTTAAATGCACTTGGTGTGACAGCTTCACCCTGATGTAGGCTTTAGCCAAAAAACAACCACACCATTGAGGGTTAAATGCACTTGGTCGCAGCTTGTGCTGGCGCACCACAAGACACAAAATGGCCGCCGATCACCCCAGAAAAATGTGACTGACAAACGGTCTGTGCAGCCTAAAAACAGTGAGCAATTGAGGATCAGCAGCTCAATGATCCACAGCTGCAGATCGATCAGTTAATCAAGTCCTTTGGAGGAGTTAATCTGCCTAATCTCGCCCTACTGTCGCAGCCGCAACCTCTCCCTACGCTAATCAGAGCAGAGTGACGGGCGGCGCTATGTGACTCCAGCTTAAATAGAGGCTGGGTCACATGGTGCTCTGGCCAATCACAGCCATGCCAATAGTAGGCATGGCTGTGATGGCCTCTTGGGGCAAGTAGTATGACGCTTGTTGATTGGCTGCTTTGCAGCCTTTCAAAAAGCGCCAAGAAAGCGTCACAAAAGCGCGAAGAAAGCGACGAACACCGAACCCGAACCCGGACTTTAACGAAAATGTCCGGGTTCGGGTCCGTGTCACGGACACCCCAAAATTCGGTACGAACCCGAACTATACAGTTCGAGTTCGCTCATCCCTACTTACGGTGTTGTACATAAGGGTCCTTCAAATATTTAAATTGACCCACTGCTTCTCCATAAAAGTTTTACATTGAAGGGGTTGTGCATCTTTGAGGGGGATTGGCAACCCTCCTTACTGAGAAGACCTGCAAAGGGACACACAATGACGTGTGTCCAGTGCAGGCTCTTGTCACCTTCACTTTATGGCCTTGGCTACTCCTCTGGGCTCCTTGGATCTGGATATAACCTTGCTGTTTGATGCCACCTCAGCCAATTGTTGGCCTCAGCAGTGTCCTGCTTCCCTTGCGTCATGACAAAAGGTTACAAGATGCAAAGGGAACAGGTCACCGCTGTGGCAGAAGATTGGCTAAGGTGGTGTCAAATAAGAAGAAAGCCCAGTGTAGGCGAAGGAGCCAGGAGCAAGTGCTAGGAAGCAGGCAAGTATTTTTCCTAAACTTTGGATCGAATTCCACTTTGGATGCTTCAATTTGCTCAACACTAAGCATCAGCACTGGTCCACATCTAAGAGCAAAGGGAGTGTCTCAAACACTATACATTGGGTAGTCTTGGTAGCTGGTAGCTATTTTACCTAAATAAAGAGGGGATATCAAAACGGAGTAACCACAGAATGACATAAAAACGGCACCAATTATTTTACTGGTACATTTAGAGAACCAACAGGCAAGCTTTAATACTGTATTGCACATGTGCCCTTTTGACTTCTACATAAGCAGGAGAGAAGTAAAAACATGGGCAGTGACGGAGGACTTGAGGCATGATAGATGCTTTGTCAGGGGTGTAGATACAGGACGTGCAGAGACAAAATTTGCACCCAGACCCACAGCTCCACATATGAAGAGAGTGTTATAAATGGCACATTCTAGGTGGAGGACCAGATTGTAAGTTTTGCAGCGGGGAGCAGATTCTTCTAGTTACATCTCTAAATTAAAGATTAAGAAAAAATAAACAAAAGAAAAATAAAAAGAAAAAAAAAAGAAACATGAAATAGATGCTGCTTAAAGGTATATAATGTATAACCTGGCTCAAGTATAACTATAACTATGGTAGTTGGTAAAGGGCCCATGGCCATTATTTCTGGGGTGCCCAGACCGTGCTGTCTGATCCTGCTTAGTGTGTATATGTTGTTTTACTCTCCTGAGTAAAACTTAATATTTACAACAAAAATAAGGCCATTAAAAAAAAGAAAGATTTATACCATTTTTCAGTTGTGAAGCTAATTACGTTTATGCAAACGTTCAAGCAGCACCTTGAGAATCAAGTCAAGTCTAAAGGTGATATATATTGTTACTATATTATTATAAATATTATTAACAGGCTAAATCCCAGAAAATCCCAGGATAATTTGCTCTTCTGTAAGATTACTTTAAATTCTAAACAGCATAATTAGTAGGCTTGCATTGCTCTGGAGGTGCATGCAAAGTTTGTGTTATGAGTTATGAGTCTCTAATTTACAAAGCACTATATACTTCAAGCCCAATTGAGAAAGTTATTCATTTGTGGCGCTCATTAAAAAGCTGGCTGCCGGATCGAGTTTTAGTTTTGTATGTCTGGGTTATTAATATCAGTAGTGTTAGAATTATGATAGATGAATAACGTTCATTGTTGTTGTGTTAACTAATGCATTAAAATGAAAATAATGTCAGTTTCATGTAGGATTACACGAGGACCATTTGGATAAATGTTTGATATATGAAGTTTCATACATGGAGCCTTGTAGAATTAGTGGATTCCTCCTATGCTACAAAATATACTAGCTTCCTATGAAATGGTTCCTGCTGTGTATATGTACATATTTGAAATGGAAAAGGAATGGTGAATGAAGCTAGCTCTCCTCCAGAAGGAAGTAAACTGCCTCTACTTCCACCTAAAGGTAACTACCCTACAAGCCAATGTTTGACCCATGATAGAAGCCCCTAGACATGATTAGGGTTATCAGCCAAATCACAGACACCTATCTGTAGATGGCACAGTTTTTATTCCTTATCCATACAGCACTGGGTTCTGGTGGTGTTGGGCGCGAATATTCAAATCGCGAATTTTAATCGCGAATATCGCCACTTCGAGAATTTGCAAAGATTTAGAATATAGTGCTATATATTTGTATTCTCGAATATTCTAGATTTTCTTTTTTCATCAGTAACCTCCCTTCTTGCTTGTGGACCAATGAGGAGGCTGCAATGTCTTTGTCTGAGCTTAGCAACATCCCTAGCAACCAATAGGAAAGCTGCCTACCCCTTACTATATAAGAACCTCCCCAGCAGCCATTTTCTACAGTTTTATGGAGTTCTGAGAGAGAGAGCAGTGTCATTGCTGTGCTCTGTGCTTTGTTGTGTCATTACATTAGTTAGTTAGTTAGCTTATATATATAATGCAGATAGTTAGGGGGAGATAGTCAGTGTAGGTTAGATCGTGATATAGTGTAGCTAATAGGTTCCAGTGCAGGGTGTTAGGTAGTGTGACATCACTTAGTGCACCAATCAGTAATAGGTAGTCAGACCTGCTAAAATGTGAAGTTGCAAGTATTGCGCAAAAATATGCGCATCATCAATTGCCGATTTGCGAAATCACAAATATATTGGAACACTCTATCTGCATATAAAGCTATTGTATAATGTTCTGTCGTGCCAACCATTTTCTCCAGTCTCAGGAAACTTCTAGCAGCTTGAAAAATGTAGCAACAGTGACCCACGCCTGTATTGCACGTGCAATACGCTCATATTACATGGCCGATTTTCGCAATCAAGAAAATAATCGTGAATTCTCGAATTTGCGAGAATATGATGAAAATTCACCCAAATATTAGCAAATTCAAATATTACGCCTGCTGCTTGTCACTAGGTTCTGGTTGGGTGGGTGAGGTGCCTTTGAAGCTGATTTTGGAAAGTACTGTTTCACCTTACGGGGACCCAGCTGGTGATGGGAACCTTACAAGCAATGCATGGGGGAAGTAGAGATGAGCGAATTGAAGCTGACGAAGTGGAATTAGTTCCGAATTTAAGGAAAAATTGGATTCGCACCAAAGCCGAATTTCCTCGTGCTTCGTGGTAACGAATCGCATTTTTTCCTAAAAGGAACTCTGGGAAGGCGGGATCACCCATAATGCCATGCATGCAGCCAATCAGCAGCCAGTCAGCCTTGTGATCTCACAGCCCTATAAATAGCGGCATCCATCTTAGATTCTGCTATTTACCAGTTTACTTAGTGCAGGGATAGTGTTAGAAAAAATTTCATTGTGCAAAAAAGTAAAATATATTTGCCACTCAGCGGTGCAGTGATCTGTTGTAAAGCCTTTTGGTGCATGCATTAGTGGAAAAAGAAAACATATATTTGCTGCCCAGCGGTGCAGTCATCTGTTCTAAAGCCATTTGTGGCGTGTATTAGTAGGAAAAAAGGGCTTATTAGCTGTTGTGTGGTGAAGTGAGAAAATTATAGACTTTTTTGGAGTGTTTTAATTTCCTTTTTTCTTTTTATTTGATCTAACAGTATGTCAGACAGAGATGTGCCAGACCCTGCACAGAGGAGTTGCAGAGGCGTAAATGTTTCTGGGGCAGGCAGAGGTCACAGCAGAGTAAGGGGCCATGACAACAGGAGTCACTTATAGAAGCCTGAGCTCCCAGTGTCAGCTAGCGGTCGTGTCGTGACCAGCAACCTGTCAGTTCTTGAGTGGTTGACTCGATCTTCGACTTTGTCGCAAGTGACATCAGACACTCCCAGCCAAGAGTCAGTGGGTTCATCAGCCACAACCCTTAGTTGGCATGGCCTGGGAGCAGGCCCTGTGCCCTCACCTGTCCTCAACCTACCTCTGACCTTTTCTGTTCCCAGAGCCAGAGAAGAATTGCATGCTGTGGGCTCAGCTCCACTATACAGTGAGGACGAGCTACTAGAAGACAGTCAAAAGCTACTGGCTAGCCAAGATGTGG
Source organism: Bufo gargarizans (assembly GCF_014858855.1). Taxonomy (NCBI): domain Eukaryota; kingdom Metazoa; phylum Chordata; class Amphibia; order Anura; family Bufonidae; genus Bufo; species Bufo gargarizans. The sequence goes on along the minus strand of NC_058080.1, from coordinate 691,992,857 downwards.
AGGAGACAGCTGCCACTTACACCACTAGGCGGGCAAGTAGTGGAGTGGGAGCTGGTGTTGCGAGCGGTCAGGCTCCGGACCCAGAGATGGTTGAGGAGGACATCAGTGACGTGCAGACAGAACTCGATGATGATGATGTAGCTGATCGCATTTGGGAGCCGGGTGACAAAGGGGCTTAATTTTTTCATTTTTTTTTCTTTATATAATAATGTAATATTATAAAATCCGGTGTCTCCATGATAAATCTGCAGCGTGGGGGCCCCATGTGGCGTCTGCACACTTTCAAAATAATCCTTCAGCGGGGCGAATAGATACCAGATGACCTGGATGTTCCGTGACCTTTCCAGGAGCTTCTGTCAGGAGCAGTGGCTCATTTTTGAGATGTCCATATAGTGCGGGGGGAATCCGAAGACCCTCTGCATCTCTGTGCACCACAGGATGTCCTCCTTCCCATCCATGATGACTGGGAACTCGTGATTTTTTCCCTGACAAAGAGACCAGGGGCTGGTAGTTATGGTTTTAATCTTGATGAACTTCGCTACTCTTCCGGGCTCCAAGCAATCTTGAAGCTTTGTCTTCTCATTGTCTGTAGCTAATGTTCATGCCAGGCAGGTTCCCCCAGAAGTATCTGGCTTGATGAGCAGCCGGTACCGCACTTGCATCAATCTTGCAGGATTCGTCTCCAGGTGGAGAGAAATGTTTTTTGGAATGCTTTCTCCATCGCAACCACGTTCTCGAATAACCAGAAGACTGGCTGATTCTCTCCTGTCCTAGGCAACACTTTATTGAGTAACCGTGGAAAGTCAAAAAACAGTTGTCCACTGCCCCCATAAAGGCCTTTCTAGTGCAGGTTAACCACAGATAAGCCAATAACATGGACTGCCACGAATTATCAGATCAAAGTGTCCCCATTCTTCAATCTGTTAAATTAAATTTTAAATATTAAATTGAACCAAAACTTGATTAAAATTATAAGAAACTAAACTTACATTCACCAATATATTATCCCAATCTTCAAGGGAAATTCCCGGATAATCAATTTGCCAAGCCTTTTGTCCCGGAGAACGTGTATTATTTAATCGTGTTTTAAGCAACACTTTATAAAGTTGAGAAATTTGAACCTTCTGGCAGCGGCGGAGCCAGCAAGTCGCTAGCGTGGCTGGGAGTCAGTAGGGTGGCAGCAGTGGGAGGTCGGCAGCCAAACGTGCCCGGGGTAGGTAGGAGCCTACCTGCCCAGGAAGGAGCGGTACACGGGTTTATGGAGGCAAAGTTGGTAAAAGTCAGTCAGTGCGTAGTGAGGTAAAATCACCTACTCAGCGATGTGGCAGTTTTTTGTTAAGCCGCCAGAGGAGGTGAACATAGCCATATGTAGAATCTGTGGGCAGAAGGTGAAGCGTGGCCAGGGTGCCAATGTTGGCACCTCGGCCCTGCATCAACATATGCAGCATCATATGGCCTGAAATAACTGTGGCTCCGATGTGGTGGTCCAGCCTGCCCCAGCAACCGCTGCATCACCCATTGGCACGCAGCCGATTTCAGGCAGTCAAGGCTCCATCACCTCAGCCGAAGGGAGCTGTCTGTCTTTCCCTTCTGCACCTTGGACAGGATCCGTTTTTTAGGGGTTATTGTTCTGATGGATCAGAGGAAGGGCAAAATAATCAGTGACATCAACACAAACTTACTGCTGACACCCTCTGTGGGGGGCTCTTCTTGTATAAGCATGTAACAGAACAGGGCGCTTCTTCTTGGCAGTAACATCGACCTGTAAGGCTGAGGTCATACTTGAGTTATTTGGTCAGTTTTAGCCCCGTGACTGCCCAAATATGTGAAGTGTGCAGTGATTCTCAGAGCGACGCCTGTCATCTGCATGTCATGCTGACTCACTGTATTATTTCACTACCAAAGCAGACTCCCCATGTGTGTTACTGCAAGGCACAGTGTTCTACACCACTATAAAGGCTCTCTGTAGCCAGGAAATAGCCTTTTTTTTTAATGTAATTTGCCGCAAATAAATTCGGATCAAACCAAATTTTTCCCCAAAAATTCATACAGAGTTGGGTTCTGGTTGGTGGGTAAGATGCCTTTGAAGCACATCTTAGAAGGTACATATTCTTCTTTCAGAGACCAAGCTGGAGTAGAACATTTTTACAAATGATGCTTTCTAGGCAGGATATGCAAAATGGCTCTCCTCCAGAAGGAAGAAAACTGTGTACCTTATGCCATCTAGAGCTCAATGATAAGCCAGGCATTGACTTACACGGTAGCTAGCTATGGGTGGCACTAGAGAGACAGTTATCTTCCTTCTGGAGGAGAACTTATTTGCATATTGTGCTGAAGCTTGCCTGAAAGACTCCTACACAAGGAGAAACAGTACCTTTTAAGCTATGTGCAATATGAAAATATATAAACACAGCTAGGCCTTCTTAAAAAAGGAAGTATGCACATCCATCATATATCGACACAACTGCAGTAGGACATCATTATTTTTTCTATGATAAAATGCAGAAGACATTTATATTATTCCTTCTGCCCCTAGTGGCCATTTATGTTTCTAGACCTGCTAGTGTATAGCACAGATATAGACTTCTAAGTACGGAGCCATGTTTTTCTACCTTGCATACAGTTGTAGACAGTGGCATAACTAGAACTGACTGGGCCCCGCAGCAAATTTTTGAATAGACAACACCCCGGCGACTTCTTCGCAACCCCCATTCCTGCAGCTAGTGAAGAGCACTTTTTCAAACCAGGCCCAGCAACTGCTTCATCCATTTCCTACACATATATATTGTATGTCATGTTACTGTATATACTTTCACTGTATATAATGTCATTGTATAATACTGTTGAGGGGGCCCTGAAAATAAAATCTTTTGGTCCTTCTTCTACGTGGGCCCCTTCTGAGTTCAGGCCTAATAGCATAGGCATCCCCTGCTTCCAGTATAGCTACGGTCACAGACGTACCGAGACATTTGGACGTCCCCGCAACAGTGAGTGGCAGGAGATCTTTGAGACTGGCAACACGTGGTTTGATTTGACATGTTTACCTTGTGGATCAATAGGCGTCTGTGTTTTTTTCTGGTACTGGACACACCCTTAACCTCCAGGTGTTGCTATTATGATCATTTAACTTTCCCTATTTATAGTTATTTCTCCCACAATGCTGTGTGGTTTATAGCTTCGGTTGGACCTGTGGATAGCTGGTGTTTGGATCTCGGCTGAGTTCCTGGTGCTGCCATAGCGTCTTGGAAGTTAAGTGTTACCTTTCCCTTTGTATTTTGGCTTTTCTGTATGTTGTATTTCTTTGTTGTTTTGTATTAGGCCTTAGGGAGACTCCCGGTCATCCTTCCTTTTGGAGAAACAGGATGTCTCTTTCCTGTCATTAGTACCAGGGTCCATTAGGGTTAAATAGAACTTTAGGTATTCTTGTGTATGAACTCACCTACCTCTAGGGTCTGTTCATACTGGTAGTCAGTCAGGGCTTTCATTAGGGTTTTCACTAGGAGGTGTCCATCTTCCTTCCCTAGTTTTAAGGCCTTATTTTCTTTTCCATTTCCCTTCTATGCTCGGTGTGGGGTTTCCCTCCCACACTGGAGCGTGAGAGCTACGCCCCTGATTGTAACCTTAAAGGGAGTCGGTCACCTCCAAAATCAGTAAGCGTACTGCCATCTAGGGTCCTCTAATCCTAAGAAATGCTTCTTTTTATTTTAGTTTTTATACAAATAAGGCTTTTATCCCCTTAATGGGCAGGGCCCTCTGTTTGGTGCACCACTGCTTCAGCATAACACAGTCTAATGCCCCCTCTCTTGTTTGATTGACAGCCACTGAGATTTCAAAGCCGGTAGCAATGAATCAGAGATTTCTAGGGGCACCAAACAGAGCAGCTCTGCCCATGTGGCACTGAAGACCATATTTGCATATAAATAAAATGAAGAAAAAGGAGACGCTTCATAAGGAGGGCCGTCAGATTCAAAGAAGGTCCCTTACAGTAGAGTTTGTCACCTTTAAACTTTGCGCTGGGGGGACAACAGCCACTTCATGCGTGTAGTGACACTCCCTCCAGATGGCACTTGGCAGCAGCCAGTAATTAGAAGAGTAGGATAAGACGGGATGCATCAGCGGCGTGACCAAGATAAGTGAGTCTTTACTAGTTAAAGGGGTTTTCCGAGACTTAAAGGGCTTCTGTCATCAGAAACACGATTATAAAAGCGGCTGACTTTAGACATGTGCGAATGTCAGCTGAACCTAACAGTCTTGGTCCCTTCTTTCTATTTGCCACATGGCATAGGCTTGTGGCACATTCACATAGAAGTGAATGGGGCTGAGCTGCAATACCAAGCGCAGCCACTATACTAGTTACGGTACTGTGCTTGGAGAGCAGAGAGAAAGACACCGTGCTCATAGGTACACCACTGTCCCGGTGTCGGACCCCCACCGATCAGATACTGATGACCTATCCAGTGTTTAAGTCTCAAAAAAACCCTTCTAGGCTTTAAACAGTTCTATACTATTGTATATCTATTTGTTTATTTATCTATTATCCCTCTGAAGTTTTTGTAAAAATAATATGTTTGCCTCAAATACATACATATCCCCTCCACCTGTTGTTTAACCACCAAAAACGTCCCTTTAAATCTCAGTTATTTAGCTGTGTATGGCAAAGTTCTGTGGGTTACTTGAACACAAAAGAGTCACTTACCAGGGTAGTGCCACTGCTGCATCCCTTCTTCTCCTGCGCTTCTAAAAATAAAAAGAAGTATTTTCAGGATTAGAGGGCTAAATTTTTACAAGAAAGTTATGGTTATATTTCGGGGCACCCACCCTACATGGTGGTATGCTTAGTTTGAAACTGATTTTAGAGGTGACTAGTGTTAAGCGCGAATATTCGAATAACAAATTTTAATCGCAAATATCAACACTTCGAGAATTTTCTTCCATCTTAAGTCACGATTCCTCCCTGCTTCTTGCCTGTGGGCCAATGACTCATTGGCCCACAAGCAAGAGGGAATCATGTGTTCAGATGGAAAAAATTAAGAATATTCTAAAAACAAATATATAGCACTATATTCTATAGTTCTATATAGTCATTTTTGACCCACGACTGTATTGAGCGCGCAATATTCGCATATTACGCGATTATTACCTTGCCGATATTCTCGTAAAAAAAAGAATGTAGAATATAACGAATATACAAATTTGCAAATATATTACGAATATTTTTACAAAATATTCACAAAATATCACAAATTCGAATATGACCCCTGCCGCTCATCACTAGAGGTGACTCCCTATAATCAGTGCAGAATATGGAAAATATTTTTGAGGCTATGTTGTAGTCCAGTTCATAATTAGTGTTGAGCGAAGCTGAATTTCCTCATGCTTTGTGGGTTAACGAATTGATTTGACCTGAAATGGTATTTGAGCACGAAGAGCCAACCACCACTATCTTGATTGAAGATCTTGCACGAAATCCGGTGCACGGTGATATACGCCGACGTGATAACGTCATCACGGCATGAACGAGATTCCGTGCTAGATCTTCAATCAAGATGGCGGTGGCCAGCTTTTCGCGATCAAATGGATGAGGGTAAGTATGATTTTGTTATATATTTTTTTAGATTTTACACCAGATTATTGCTATCATATGCGGCAATCATGTATGAATGCAGCATCTGAGGGGTACAATGACAGGGAAGCACGTAATCGCCGCTCTCTGTTATTGCACCCACCATTTATAAATAAATGCGATTTTTTTAAAATAATTCAGCGAGGCAGCCGAATCTAATTTTCCAATACTTCGCTCATCTCTATTCATAATCATTCAGTCCTGCTTGTCTGGAACAATCACATTCTCATTTATAATCCAGAATTATGAGATGTTGAATAAAAATAACAGCTGACCCGTTAGCCATGGGGAATTTGGAGAATTTTGGGAAGACCTGTGGCCCATTTCCCAGCCTTTTGACAGGACAATAAAAATGTCTAATAGCTGTCTGACACCCTTGGTCCTGAGCATGCGAGGTTACTGCAGTTTGCTGTAACTTTATACCTAGAACTGTTCATCTGATCTAGGGAATTAATTTTCTGCTTTTTCTTTCTGATGCTCTAAAGTGAATTTGAAGGACGTTTCTAGCAATTCAGCTAGATAACAATTTCATAATCAAGAGTAAAACCGCATGTGAATAAGTAACTAGCTCACCTGTATTATTCGATGAGAAACACACTTGCCTACTGGCTCCTGTATTATTCAAATGTCACAAAATGCTTGAGTAGTACAGATGGAAATAATAACTGTCTTCAATTACCTCATCTACAGCGCTTGCCAAAAAGTACATGCAGTCGCATGTTTAATTCATCATGTTTTGTTTGTGCATTAATAAAAGGAAATTGCACAGACAGGATCTGCCAGTACTACACAGAAGTATTGAATAGACAGTAAAGTGCCTGCTCTGAAACTTTGCGCTAATTTTGAACCTTATAAATATGTTATAATTGAAGCTTAAAATGCTGCAGTTTATTGTATGATCGCATTTTATGTGTGCTATATAACTTTAACTTTTGCAACCATAAAGTCTTTATTGGGTTTACAAAAAATCATGCTGTAATTCTCTTTTCATCCACTAGGGGAGCTAATGAATTATATTGTACTACTACAATAGTCCTCTTTTTGACATTGTCCCAATGTAAAGTAGTATTATTTTCCTACTACTGAATGTTAGTCCGCTAAAAGGGGTGTTCCGTTAAGCCCTTTTCATATGTTTGATTACTATTGAATAATTGCTTTGCTAGAACCTATTTTCTCTGCAGTGCCTCTACAGGGAGAGCAAGGCATGACAAGATACATATTGAAATCCATGGACCATTTGACATCCATTGTTTTTAAGTAGGTCTATTAATACCTCCATTAGGTACATTAGTCATCTTATTATCATTGCTGCCAGGATTACAGTAAAAAATGGAAAAAATAAAAATACATTTATTATTATATTACATTCATGTGGCTACAGTAAATAAAATCCTCAGGACAACATAAACTGCATCGGAGAAGCAGCAATGGCATGATACTTGCCTCATAATGGTGTGAGAAAAACTAAAACAAAAGTAGAATAAAAAAAGATAAAAAAAATAAATAAGGCTATATATTCCGTTTAAGATCTTTTGATCCTATACTTAAAAACTTGCCCATTTGATCACTTTGTAGTTCATTTAAATGTTCTGTACTAATATTTCTGGTGCAGATTAAGGCACAAAGTTCCTTTGTGCCGCAATCTGCGACTTAATTCTTAGCTCACGCCAGGTCCAAAAAGAGAGCGTGGCATGGGCGGAAAGGGGGATGGGCTGGAAGGCCCTTCTCATTTACCATTTTCTACACCTGTTAGGTGTAGATTATGATCTAAATGTAAGACAGCTAGGAAGTTGTCTTACATTTAGAAGTGGAGGAGGATCCGCCAAAGTTATGTAGAGGCCAGCTCCTCTTCATATCTCTTGTGCTTAAAAAAAAAAACCATATCAATGCATGGCAAAAAAAAGTAGAAAAGTAGACAAAAATGCAAAAAAAATACTATGGGACAGATTTAGCAAAGCTATAGATGACATACACTTAGACAGGTGCATGGCTAGACACTTATGTCTAACTTTATACCAACTATTGGTTGGCTTGGTTTTAGGCCAGAATTGTGGCACAATTTTGACACAAGATGTTGCATATTAGGTCACCATCCTTCCCTGTAAAATTGCACCCCTTTTCTGTTAAGCTACACCCCTTTGATAGCCTAGGCACAGATAATATCTGTAAACCCCTATTAACTGCAAAATTTGATCCCTGACTTAGGCAATACTTTAGAAGAACTGGTGCATGACAGATTTGGGGGAAATGTTAGGCCCAGACTGCCGTGGCAGACCATCAGTACCCTGCAATTGCATTGAGCCCTTCTCTATACTTCCACTTGGGTGTGGTTGTTAACATTGATTTACCACTCTAGGACTAAGCAGTGGTGGTGGTTACCACCATAAAAAAACACCACCAAAAAAGAACATAATAAAAAAGTTCGATGAAAAACTAGTTAATTTACAGTGGATATAAAAAGTCTACACATCCCTGTTAAAATGTTAGGTTTCTGTGATGTAAAAAAATGAGACAAAGATAAATCATTTCAGAACTTTTACCACCTTTAATGTGACCTATAAACTGTACAACTAAATTGAAAAACAAACTGAAATCTCTTAGGTAGAGGGAAGAAAAAATATAAAAATATAATTATATGGTTTCATAAGTGTGCACACCCTTAAATGAAGCACCTTTTGATTTTATTACAGCACTCAGTCTTTTTGGGTATGAGTCTATCAGCATGGCACATTTTGATTTGGCAAAATTTGCCCACTCTTCTTTGCAAAAAAACTCCAAATCTGTCAGATTGTGAGGGCATCTCCTGTGCACAGCCCTCTTCAGATCACCTTACAGATTTTCAATCAGATTCAGGTCTGGGCTCTGGCTGGGCCATTCCAAAACTTTAATCTTCTTCTGGTAAAGCCATTCCTTTGTTGATTTGGATGTATGCTTTTGGTAGTTGTCATGCTGAAATATGAAGTTCCTCTTCATGTTCAGCTTTCTAGCAGAAGCCTGAAGATTTTATGCCAATATTGACTGGTATTTGGAACTGTTCATAATTCCCTCTAGCTTAACTAAGGCCCCAGTTCCAGCTGAAGAAAAACAGCCCCAAAGCATGATGCTGCCACCACCATGCTTCACTGTGGGTATGGTGTTCTTTTGGTGATGTGCAGTGTTGTTTTTGCGCCAAACATATCTTTTGGAATTATGGCCAAAAAGTTCAACCTTGGTTTCATCAGACCATAACACCTTTTCCCACATGCTTTTGGGAGACTTCAGATGCGTTTTAGCAAAATGTAGCCTGGCTTGGTTGTTTTTTCTTCATAAAAAAAAGGCTTTTGTCTTGCCACTCTACCCCATAGCCTAGACATATGAAGAATACGGGAGATTGTTGTCACATGTACCACACAGCCAGTACTTGCCAGATATTGCTGCAGCGCCTTTAATGTTGCTGTAGGTCTCTTGGTAGCCTCCCAGACCAGTTTTCTTCTCGTCTTTTAATAAATTTTGGAGGGACGTCCAGTTCTTGGTAATGTCACTGATGTGCCATATTTTCTCCACTTGATGATGACTGTCTTCACTGTGTTCCATGGTATATGTAATGCCTTGGAAATTCTTTGGTACCCTTCTCCTGACTGATACCTTTTAACAATGAGATCCCTCTGATGCTTTGGAAGCTCTCTGTGGACCATGGCTTTTACTGTGGGATGTGACTAAGAAAACTTCATGGAAAGACCAACTAGAGCAGCTGAAGTTTATTTGGAGTTAATCAGAGGCACTTTAAATGATTGCCCCTGACGAAGCTAGACTGGCGAAACCCGGGTCGGGTGGATCTGTGATGAAAAAAGATTTGTTTTTATGACTGAGATTTTAAGACCTTTTGTAAGTAGAATAAAACCTGCTGATTGCGATATTACCTTGTGGAACTTCACTATTTGTACTAATACTTCCCTCTAGGGTGCAGGTGTACATGAGTGCACCTAGATTCTGGTAACTGATTGTTTGGCTACAAGGTGGAATAACCTGAGCATTGGAAAGAAAGGTCTGGGATTGGAACTTTGCCCTCAGAAGGCATCGCGATCAACATATTCTGGACACTTTAAATGATGGCAGGTGTATGCTGACTCCTATTAAACATGATTTTGAATGTGATTGCTTAATTCTGAACACAGCTACATCCTCAGTTATAAAAGGGTGTGCACACTTATGCAACACATATTTTTTTGTTTTTTTGTTTTCTTCCCTCCACCTAAAATATTTCAGTTAAGTGGTACAGTTTATAGGTCATATTAAAGGTGGAAAAAGTTCTGAAATGATTTATTTTTGTCTAATTTTTTTCAGCACAGAAACCTGACATTTTAACAGGGGTGTGTAGATTTTTTATATCCACTGTATAGCTCTAATATATATATATATATACACAATATAGTATATAATTTTTTAGTTGACAGAACTACACAGTGTAAAACAAATTAAGGAGCCAAAGGGCCAAGCTATACTTATGTAATGTCTAAATTGTGTATATTACTTTGTTCTTTGTTGTAAATCTACACCTTCCTGGTGGTCTTTATATTCTTTTTTTCAGTGAAACAAAGTTTGTAATAAAGCTACAATTGACGTTTTCACCTTTTGAAACTATTTCCCCCCAAAAGTTGTTAATTTTACAAATTTACTTAATAAATCACCTTGTCCAATTAAACATGTGGTTAAAACATTGCTTTTCCAACTGATGCTTGAGTCTACAAAGGCTTTGGGGGTTCCCCTTTGGTTTTTTGTATATGCTGATATGAAATAAATCTGATTCTTGGTCCATTGACTGGTTTAGTATATGTGTAACCATAAGTAGTAATGTATGAAATTTCCCAGACCTTTTCTTAAGTTCCAAAAAAGTCTTTTGTTTTCCTCTGAGACCAATTAAAATGTAACTTACCTAAAAATGAAAGGATCACCACGGACTCTCTTATATTTGTAAGTGCTTATAAAGCACTCCATTATGTTTCCGAATGCTTATCAAGAAGTCCTCAAGTCTCTCATATTTAGGAAATGCCTTTTTTATTGTATTGTATTTAATAAAATATGTAGACAACTGTAGTAAAAAATGTAGGGGGACATAATTGTTTCCTGTTACTTCACCCAGCTCCTTTTCACAGTTATCAGCCAACCTTATTGCCTGTCTCAATCAGCATCTTATCAGTCTGGATTACATCAGAGAGCCCCATATAACAAATCACTATTGGCATATATCTGTCGGCTAGGTATGGTTTTAAGCAAGCTTTATCAAACAGCTTCCTGGTATTGATTAGGAAAATTAGGCCTATCTAAAATGGAAAGTCTACTTTTTACAACCATTTTACTAAATGTACTGATCTGTACACACATGGTGTCATACAGACTAGTGTTGGGCGTGAATATTCGAATCGCAAATTTTAATTGCAAATATTGCCACTTCGCGAATTCACAAATATTTTGAATATGGTGCTATATATTCGTATTCGCCAATATTCTAGATTTTTTTTCCATCTGAACCCATGATCCCTCCCTGCTTCTTGCTTGTGGGCCAATGAGAAGGCTGCAATGTCTTTGTCTGAGCTTAGCAACATCCCCAGCAACCAATAGGAAAGTTTCCTACCCCTTTCTATATAAGAACCTCCCCAACAGCCATTTTCTGCAGTTTTTTGCAGTTCTGAGAGAGAGACAGCAGTGTTATTGCTGTGCTCTGTGCTTTGCTGTGTCATTATATTAGATACTTAGTTAGTTATCTTATATATATATAATACAGAGAGTTAGTGGAAGATAGTCAGTGTAGGTTATATCCTGATATAGTGTAGCTGTTCCAGTACAGGGTGTTAGGTAGTGTGATAGGTTCTGCTGTTCATACAATACATGCTACAGACATAGTGTTGTGATGTCACAACAATACTTAGTGCACCAATCAGTAATATGTAGTCAGACCTGCTAAAATGTGAAGTTGCACGTATTGCGCCAAAATATGTGCATCATTAATTGCCGATTTGCGCAATCGCAAATATATTGGAGCCCTTGACTCTATCTGCATATAAAGCTATTGTAATGTTCTGCCGTGCCAACCATTTTCTCCAGTCTCAATACGCGCATATTACATTGCCGATTTTCGCAATCAAGAAAATAATAGCGAATTCTCAAATTTGCTAATTTAGGATGAATATTCTCCCAAATATTCGCAAAATATTGCAAATTCGAATATTGCCCATGCCGCTCATCACTAATACAGACAAGAATTACAGTTGTCGCTAGACAACATGAGCTAAAATTTTCAACAGAGGCTATAATATGAGCCATAAACATAAAGGTGGTCATTTACTAACCTATTTGCGCCATAAATAGGTTGCTTGTTTTGTCGCATGCCATGTGGCAAAATAAGAAACATTTACCCCTTCACGCCCCTTTTCAAAAGTGAGAGAAAAAGGGATGTATCATGGGCGGGGAGCAGGCAGTGCCGCAGGCCCACCACATTTATCTTTCTTCATGCCAGTCTTCTGCCATAGATTTAAGTGTGTTGCATGGCACAGCGTGAAGATGCACCACATATATGAGAGGCGTGCACCTCTGCATAAACAGCACAGGGGGAATCATTACCAATGTACAATAATCCGGTCTTGATAAATGTCCCCCAAAGTTGCTAAGATAATGTACTAGTAGTAGTAGTAGTAGATAGTGTACTAATAATGATGAGAGGGATGTTCTTCTATATACAAAGTTTCTACATACTTAAACTCTGTATGCACAAAACTGAGCCCCAACCTCTAGATAGAAACTGCATCACATCAATCAGTACAACATTTTGGACCTAGGTACAATGAAATAAGAAAAAAAGATGGCATTCACAGAAGCCATCTTTTTGTATCAAGTTAAAAATGGTCCACCATTACAACTCCCAAAGGATGTCCAAGTTACCTAGTTATTTTGTGAGATGGGAAAAACAGTGAAACCTCTTTGAGACAAGCATCTGGCCTAGAAATACAGTGAAAAATGGTCTCGTAGAAGATGGTCCTCACAAAGGACAGGACAGATATGCAAAATATGATGAAAATTCAATGTTCTGCTCCCAGTCTCAGTGCACTGCAAATTGTAGAAGAATTTATTTCTGTGTAAAATATGTATTTATTGTATGCAGAGATAACCTGTCTAACAAGGACTTATTGACACATCCCAAGGAGAATTTTTTGGAAGTGTACTGTAAGTGAAGCAACTGGTCCAAAGAATGGAGCACTAGAGTTTGCCTGCCGTCAGGGAGAACAGCACTGTGAGTTGCATTGCATTGCTTTACAAGAAGTATTACACTTCATGCCTGGATGCTTATGTGTACAAGTCATCTAGAGAAGCATAGAGTAAGGAAGATTACTTTAAAGGGACACTTTGGCCTATAAACTACCTGTACAGCTGTAAAAAACTGTAACATCTATGGAAAGTGCATTTGTGAACATTTTCAGTCCATTGTACACAAAGAACTGTCCTGATCTGTTTGCATTTGAATTCTTCAATAAAAACTGTTATGCTGCACAATTGTCTCGTCATATCTTCCTGCTATAATTTTACACTGCAAAGTGGTGGCAGTATGACAACCAGGACTCTGTCTTGCACCTCAAAACCTTCACCACCATGGGCACCTTGAATGTCCTCAGCCAGAAGGACCCCAGAAATGGAGTGTGCCCTGAAGAGAAGAACAGTGGCGCCCTTCCCATCACTGCCTACTGGCCCGGGAGCTTCAGGACCATGAGTACAACAACTACTACACCAATAGTACCCCTCACTAGCACATACACCCTTGTGACCTGGTTGCTGCATTAGCTTGAGAGGTTTTCCCACTTTAAAAAATCTGTACCATCCTTATCAAAACCCTTATATGAAGGGGTTGTTGCCTTAAGAAAATGCTACATTAATCTGTTAGATATTGCAAAACATAGCAGATCGGCCGGCACCATAGCAGAAGCAGATCGGCCGGCACCACTCCTTTCAGTTCAATAATGGCTCAAATCCTACTTATTACAATCAGCTACCTTATGTGTCACCCCCAATTCTTCATAGATTGTAAGTTCTTGCGAGCAGGGCCCTCACTCCTAGTGTTTCAGTTGTATATTAGCCAGTTACTTTTGTTTTGTACATGAACCCTATGAATTTGTAAAGCACTGCGGAATATGGTGGTGCTATATAAATAAATATTATTATTATCTGCACTGATACAATGTTTTTGAATGATCCTTCTGATTCCCTGCACCTTGAAACAGTGGGAAATTTTTATGTCTGTGTCAAGCTCCACTAATAAATACATTACTTCTGGTTATATTATCTCTTACTGTGTTTAATACAATAAAAAGAGAACATTTGTCCATCTTAAATTTATAACGATCGTGAAAATGGCACCAAAAAAATTAGCAAAGGAGAGAGCAAAATAATAAAGAGGTAATTTTGTAAAGATATTGACAGTTACAGACAGCGTGAAGAGAAATAATTAGGAGCAATCATCACACCACTTGATATCTCAAGACAAACTGTGTCAAATTCAGTATCTTAATTGCCATTACCCATCCTCATCTATTCACTTGCATCATGAGGTATTCTTGTGGACTTGCTGAGCCTGACATTGTGCCATTGTGATAGGAATATGTTTGCAACCTTCTGCAAATTGCTTTGAAAATGGCAGTGATTCATCGTTGTATCCCATTTATCCAAAAAATTACACTTGAGATTCAGGATAAGACACACAAAAAGCTACAAGCATGATAGCTTGCAGTATATATCATATTTGTGTAACTTGTTTACTAGTTTTATATAGTACTATTTGTATGTAATTTAACAGATTTTTCCTTTCTATTGTTTGTTTAATAGTTTTAGTTTTTACCTGGGACATATAGAGATAAATCAACTTATTAAAGGTCCAAAGATGTCAATGCTCTGTTTAGGCTTGGATCTGCACATGGGGGCCTCTACATAATTTCGCATCCACTGCCGCTTCTAAATGTAAGCCAGCTTTCTAGTTGGCTTACATTTGACCGGTTTCTATGCCTAAACCATGGGTAGAAAATGATGAATAAGACAGGCCTGCCAGCCCCGCCCATGCCCACTTTTTTTAGACCTGGGGTGAGCGGGAAAAAGTCACAGATTGTGGCACAACTAACAGCCTGAAATATGCCTAATATAGGTGTGTTTCAGGGTAATAAAAGACCCCCATGATTTTTCTAATATTAGGTAACCAGAACCTATGCATTCCACATATCAAAATGTATATTATGGAAAGGGGATATAATCTAATATTTTAGTTGTGCGTTGTGCTATAAGAAAAAAAAAAAAAAGATTTTTTTTTTAAACAGACCATTTTTCCCAATTTCCTTTTTCCAAAAAATAAAAACAAAGAAATGCTAAAATAAAAATATAAAAATCACAGAAAAATAAAGCCACATGTTTAATAAAAAATATTTAGATAACCAAACAGAAAAAAGTTATCGCTCTCAAAGACAAATGTGCTAAAAAAAGATAGAAAATGCACCTGGTCAAGAGGGATTTAAATGACCTAGTCTTGAACTAGTTAAAATGTTTGATAAGCCAAATTCACAAATGCAGGTTTGTCGCTATTTTTTGCACAGTTTTTAACCACTTCAACCCCTCTAGCTGAAACACCCTTAATGACCAGGCCACTTTTTACACTTCTGCACTACACTACTTTCACCGTTTATTGCTCGGTCATGCAACTTACCACCCAAATGAATTTTACCTCCTTTTCTTCTCACTAATAGAGCTTTCATTTGGTGGTATTTCATTGCTGCTGACATTTTTACTTTTTTTGTTATTAATCGAAATTTAACAAAATATTTGCTAAAAAATGACATTTTTCACTTCCAGTTGTAATTTTTTTTTAAAAAAATGACATCTATATATACATTTTCCCTAAATTTATTGTTTTTACAATGTTTGAGTAAAAAAAAAATGGTTTGGGTAAAAGTTTTAGCGTTTACAAACTATGGTACAAAAATGTGAATTTCCGCTTTTTGAAGCAGCTCTCAATTTCTGAGCACCTGTCATGTTTCCTGAGGTTCTACAATGCCCAGACAGTAGAAAACCCCCACAAATGACCCCATTTCGAAAAGTAGACACCCTAAGGTATTCGCTGATGGGCATAGTGAGTTCATAGAAACTTTTTATTTTTTGTCACAAGTTAGCGGAAAATGATTATTATATTTTTTTTTTTCCTTACAAAGTCTCATATTCCACTAACTTGTGACAAAAAATAAAAACTTCCATGAACTCACTATGCCCCTCACGGAATACCTTGGGGTGTCTTCTTTCCTAAATGGGGTCACTTGTGGGGTAGTTATACTGCCCTGGCATTTTAGGGGCCCAAATGCGTGAGAAGTAGTTTGGAATCAAAATCTGTAAAAAATGCCCTGTGAAATCTGAAAGGTGCTCCTTGGAATGTGGGCCCATTTGCCCACCTAGGCTGCAAAAAAGTGTCACACATGTGGTATCGCCGTACTCAGGAGAAGTTGGGGAATGTATTTTGGGGTGTCTTTTTACATATACCCATGCTGGGTGAGAGAAATATCTCGGCAAAAGACAACTTTTCCCATTTTTTTATACAAAGTTGGCATTTGACCAAGATATTTATCTCACCCAGCATAGGTATATGTAAAATGACACTCCAAAACACATTCCCCAACTTCTCCTGAGTACGGCGATACCACATGTGTGACACTTTTTTGCAGCCTAGATGCGCAAAGGTGCCCAAATTCCTTTTAGGAGGGCATTTTTAGACATTTGGATCCCAGACTTCTTCTCACGCTTTAGGGACCCTAAAAAGCCAGGGCAGTATAGACACCCCAAGGTATTCAATGAGGGGCATGGCGAGTTCATAGAATTATTTTTTTGGGCACAAGTTAGCGGAAATTGTTTTTTTTTTTTTCTCACAAAGTCTCCCTTTCTGCTAACTTGGGACAAAAACTTAAATCTTTCATGGACTCAATATGTCCCTCACGGAATACCTTGGGGTGTATTCTTTCCGAAATGGGGTCACATGTGGGGTATTTATACTGCCCTGGCATTTTAGGGGCCCTAAAGCGTGAGAAGAAGTCTGGAATATAAATGTCTAAAACATTTTATGCATTTGGATTCCGTGAGGGATATGATGAGTTCATGTGAGATTTTATTTTTTGACACAAGTTAGTGGAATATGAGACTTTGTAAGAAAAAACAAAAAAAATATCTGAATGGAGCCTTACAGGGGGGTGATCAATGACAGGGGGGTGATCAGGGAGTCTATATGGGCTGATCACCCCCCTGTCATTGATAACCCCCCTATAAGGCTCCATTCAGACGTCCGTATGTGTTTTGCGGATCCGATCCATAGATGGGTGGATCCGTAAAACACATACGGGCGTCTGAATGGAGGCTTACAGGGGGGTGATCAATGACAGGGGGGTGATCAATGACAGGAGGGTGATCAGGGAGTCTATATGGGCTGATCACCCCCCTGTAAGGCTCCATTCAGACGTCCGTATGTGTTTTGCGGATCCGATCCATGGATGCGTGGATCCGCAAAACACATACGGACCTCTGAATGGAGCCTTACAGTGGGGTGATCAATGACAGGGGGTGATCAGGGAGTGTATATGGGGTGTTCACCCCCCTGTCACTGATCACCCCCCTGTAAGGCTCCATTCAGATGTCCGTATGCGTTTTGCCGATCCGATCCATGGATGCGTGGATCCGTAAAACACATACGGACATCTGAATGGAGCCTTACAGGGGGTGATCAATGACAGGGGGGTGATCAGGGAGTCTATATGGGGTGATCAGGGGTTCATAAGGGGTTAATAAGTGACAGGGGGGTGTAGTGTAGTGGTGTTTGGTGCTACTTTACTGAGCTACCTGTGTCGTCTGGTGGTCGATCCAAGCAAAACGTACCACCAGAGGACCAGGTAGCAGGTATATTAGACGCTGTTATCAAAACAGCGTCTAATATACCTGTTAGGGGTTAAAAAAATTGCATCTACAGCCTGCCAGCGAACGATCGCCTGCTGGCAGGCTGTAGATCCTGTCTCTTACCTTGCGATCCTGTGAACGCGCGCGCCTGTGTGCGCGCGTTCACAGGAAGTCTCGCCTCTCGCGAGATGACGCACGGATGCGTCCAGGAGGAATGAATCGACCGCCTCCAGGACGCATCCGTGCGTTAGCTGGTCCGGAGGCGGTTAAGCCAAAGCCAGAAATGCAAGCAAATGTAGGGATAAAATTAAGTACTGCTTAAAAGAGAGACAGCAATGTCTCTTCTCTTCGGAATCTACCCTCATGCCTGACTTGTACGTTGGGAAAGCAACACACAAGTACATTTGGCCCAATTACCTTTAAGAAAAAAATCATTAAAATAAATTCTGTCCTTGTAAACTCTTCTGGTCAGACCTCAGGGCACAGACATTTTGATAGATCTCTGACCTTGTGTATCTAGTTATTAGTAAAATGTTGCTTAAATGGTGAAACTGTAGCCCTGTACAGTATATAGAGAACTGTAACATAAAGTGACATTGCAAAATTGAACCTAATCTCCACAGTCAGATAACATAGTGGGTCAGATCTTGTTCTGGGGACAGATATTTATGTTATTTGGCCTTTCTTAAATATTTCTTGAACTATGGGCATTCAATGGTGATGGTTTCTAATTTGCAGAGTTTTTTCAAAGTCAGTCGTGCAGGAGTCTGCATTGATGTAATATGTTCTAAATTGATTAAATGTTGCAGATATTGATGAGCTATCCTGAGGATTTGTCATCGATATTAAACACCAGGAAAAGCCCTGTAAGACTAACTTAAAGGAGTTATTTGAAGTTTAAAAGATGCCCCAATGCCCCTGGTATACATTATACTTACCTGCTCCCTGGCAGTTAATGGTATCGCTTCGGATCCCTATCCGGCCACTGCATCTCCCCGTTGCACGGATCAAAACATCTAGCAATGGGGAGAGCAGCCAATAGCAGGCCACAATGGTGACCAGCCGTTGCAGGAAGGCTTGTCCCTATTACGGCCTGCTATTGGTTGCTCCCCCCGTTGCCGGGTGTTTTGATGTGTGCGATGGAGAGATGTAGTGGCGGTTGTCTAGGGATCTGGAGCAACAACAGTGGTGGTGATTGGTGTAAGTATAACCTACGTGAGGAGCCTGGGCATTGGGGGGGATCCTATAGACTTCAGATAACCTCTTTAAGTATAAGTCAAAGCCAAGTCTATTGCTCCATTTTCTATACCAGGCCCAAGACTATGACAATTTTTGCAACTTTTTAAAAAGTCATAGTTGATAAATCTGTTTTGTATTCCACCCAATAGTAAAAGAATGATCTATTGTCCATGAGCAGCCACCACAAGAGGGAGCTAGGAGCTTACTGCCTATTTATTATACATCTTAATCAGTAATATAACAGTATGCAGTAAACTCATGTCCTCAACTAGTGGCAGCTTCTGGTAATTATTTATAATTATATTATGTGCCTTGATATCATACATACACACGTATAAAAAATGGACTTGCAGCCACCAGTGGGGTTGCTAGCATTGAGTACCAGGGACATATGTCCTCTGCCACTGATCTCCTGGTGTCAGCAATTACCATATTTATTTTTACGTCTTGGGGGGGATGGTAGATTCATAGGATTTCATACTTTAAACTTCATGCCTAAGCTTCATGATATTTCTGGCTAAAGTGTCTTCTCACAATTGCTGATGCTGGAACTTCTCAAGCAACCTGTGAACCTCTTCGATTTTTAGGTATATTATTCTTAAAGAAAAACTATGTAAGCAAAGCCGTGTGCAAGTTAAATAAAAGGAATTAGATGGCTGACTTGTAGGCTGATCTCCCTTCAGAGGGCATAATAAATTTCTGTGTTAGAACAAACCCAATGAAACATGGAGATGATTAAGAGAAGACAGTCAGATGCTAAGGAGAGGATATGCGGAATGGAAATCTAACTCAGAGTAACTACTTTGCAGGAGCATATGAAAGAGATCAATTTACTACAAAGCGTCCATAGTGAAGAAAGCGCAGTAAATTGTGTGCATTTTTAACCTTTGACAGTTTCATGTAAATCAAAATATTCAAGTATATGCAATAAATCTCAGAACCTTTCAGCATCGCACCCTCGGATTACAGCAGAGGACACTCTGCTTCTACATTTCAATCTCATTTTTGTCAAGACTTTGGCTGATAACTTAAAGGTGTTTATATGACATCATGCAATAATTCGGACTCTCGTAACATTGGCAGGGAAGTTTAGTGCTACTAAGGCTACATTCACATCTGCGTTGTGAAATCTGGTGAAACAATCTGCTGGAGTTCACCGTATCTCGCATAGCCGGTTGATGCCATGAACTACTGGATATATATTGACTACAATGGGATCCAACAGGGAGCCAGCAGAAATGGCAGCTTTTGGCTGAACAAAAAGTCCTGTATGCATGCAACATTTTGTCCGGCCGAAAGCCAGTATTATGCTAGAATGTGGTTGTGTCCCTGTCTGATCCTATTGTAGTCATGTAGTTATGCTGAATGAAGGCAGGTTGTTTCTCTGCCGGAATAGCCTGCCGGATTATAACATTTTTGAAAATGTTTGGTTCGGACCCGAATTGGTTTGGGCCGAACCAAAGTTGCTCCAATTGCCCTGAAAGTTGGTATATAACCCCCTCTAGCCTTATAGGACTCATCATTTTTTTTAGGAAAAGTTGGTATCTCTTTTCATTTTTTTAAAATGAATTTTTCCCCTCCCCCTCCTCAAGCTCTGGAACACAATGGTACCTATAGTAAATGATGTCTGAGTTACACTAATATTGTCCCTTATCCGGGGGTGGGGGGGCAGATGATATTTAAACATAAATAGATAAAATTGATAAATAGATAAAAATTAAAAAGTAGCTTGAGGGAACATGATGGTTGGCAAGTGGCGTCATGCAGGCCGCAGCAGCAGCCATACGGAATGTGATGGTAGTTAGGCAGACAGCCAGACTGCAACAGTGGTAAGATGGGGCACCGGCAGCAAGGCAAGATTTATTAATCAGCATCATATGTTGGTTAATGAAATTTAACATCCTAAAAAAATAAAATTCAATTGCAACTGTGTGGAAAATATAGAAGAATATACGTAAACGGACGATTGAGGCTCGACGCTCAGTTTCTCGTTAATACACACTGGTAGATTACTACCACATCATGGGTATTGTAGCAGTAATCATGTATATAGGCAGCTTAATTAAATTGAAAGCCACAAAAAAAATAATAAAGATTTCTGTAAAAATGGGGTAAAAAAATTGAAGTATTTGCTTGCAGGTAGCTGGTTTTGAGGTGCACCTGCACTCCTGATAGCAGGCACAGCCACAGGCCCTGTCTCCTCTCTCCCCGTCTGTCAGCTGTCCTGCTTCTCTCTATTGTACACAACACACACAATTCTTCTTTGGAATCCTAGCCTTTCTCTTCACTATCCCTGGCAATAAGCTTGACTGATTTCTGACTGTCCCTGATTGATTTTTCACTCTCCCTGACTCCCTAAGATGGTTTTCCTGGCAGACACTGTAACACCCAACCACCCTCATTCACAGCCCGGCACAGAATGGAGTTCTGCCCGTTCTGCTAGGGCACCTCCTCGCCTGCTGCAGCACTGATTGGCTCATCCAGGCTGTCTATCAGGACAAGCCCTCTCCCCTACTTACTCTCAGGGTCATGTGCGAACCCTTCTATCCCCCCCCGTGCTTTTTTCACCACTGACATGTGCACAAAAATGGCGCTATGTGCAGTTGGATTGGTCCGAAATGAACCTGAAAAAATTCTGGTTCGTCTGCGATCAGAAAAATAGCCTAGTTTGGGCCAAACTGGTCCACTCTTCCTTAATATCAATGTCAAAAAAAAAAATGCTGCTCTCCAACGTAATGTTCACCTTTTTCTCTTTTTCTCATTATTTGGAGGACTTCTGTCTTTGTTTTCTGTAGGTGAGCAGTACTTAGGCATCAAGCACCGGCATCTCCCAGCAGTGCATTGCAATCAGCTCTTGTTAGCCCCTTTCTCTCCTGCATAGAAAATAGTCTCTCAAATCTAGCCTCAGAGATGTCTATAGTAGGTAATGTTTGTAGATTGCAAGCCCTTGTGGGCAGGATCCTCTCTCCTTCTGCACCAGGTTGTACTGTAACTTGTCTTGTTCATGCTTATTGCACTTGTTTTTATTATGTAAGTATACCCCTAATCATATGCACAGCACCATAGAAGTAATGGTGCTTTAATAATAAATAATAATAATAATGCGCAAAGTACACCAGCAAAAAGAAAACTGACTTTAACTATAACCCTCGTGATAATTTTCCCTAACTATATTAAAACATATAGTTTATATATTGCATATATATTGCAGCATATATTTGCATGGTACCTAACATATAATATGGTTGAAGAGCATGGCTGTATTAGCAAACTTTTAGTTACATGTGTCTCTAGGAAAGCAGCCTGATGTCCAGTATGACTGCTAGGTCCAAATGGAAATGTCCTTTAGCTTTTTTAAATATGTTTTATTGGTGACCAAATTCTTAAAGAGGTCTCATTTTTAGTCATATATATATATGATGAAAAAACTATTGGCAGCACCACCATAGCAAGAAAAGGGTGCAATGTCCAAGTATAGTAGCTGGAGCTTACCCACTAGTAGACAATGAAAAAAAAATGGACTGCACTCCAAACGGTTCTTCAGTAAAACAGTAGGTTGTTTTTATTCACCCATGTGGTGGCAATAAGCGACGTTTCAGCTCTACATGAGCCTTTCGCAAGCTTGAGAAAGGCACATGTAGGGCCGAAACGTCGCTTATTGCCACCACATGGGTGAATAAAAACAACCTACTGTTTTACTGAAGAACCGTTTGGAGTGCAGTCCAATTTTTTTCCATGTTATATATATATATATATATATTTTTTTTTTTTAGAACTGGAAAATAGGCAATCTTCAATTTTAGGGTTATGGTATTTCTAATTAAAGGATTAATTATTTCTAGTATCCAAGGCTAAAATACATGCTCTACCGCCAATATTAACCCTTTAATAA
This sequence comes from Bufo gargarizans, assembly GCF_014858855.1. Classification (NCBI taxonomy): domain Eukaryota; kingdom Metazoa; phylum Chordata; class Amphibia; order Anura; family Bufonidae; genus Bufo; species Bufo gargarizans. Next base: position 691,970,169 of record NC_058080.1, on the reverse strand, counting down.
CCAGGCTTGACAAAAAGGCCTTAAAGGAATTATCCAAACCTGAACCCCCCCCCCCCCCCCAATGCCTGGGCCCTTATACAGAGAATACTTATCTTGTCCCCAACATCCTTTCGGATCCCTCCATGGCTTTCGTTGCATCTCCACAGCGTTCAGATCACAACATCTGTTGATGGGGGGGGGGGGGGGGGTGCATTGTGTACCATGTGCTTTACTTGTTCTTTTATTTGTATTTAGTTATATTTTTTACTTATTTTTAATACATTTTGGCAAATAATATGTTCCGCAAGAGGTCATTAAAAGTTGGTCATTGTTCGCTATGTACAGTCGTGGCCAAAAGTTTTGAGAATGACACAAGTATTAGTTTTCACAAAGTTTGCTGCTAAACTGTTTTTAGCTCTTTGTTTCAAAGGCTTTTATCGACAATTACATGACATTTATGCAAAGAGTCAGTATTTGCAGTGTTGGCCCTTCTTTTTCAGGACCTCTGCAATTCGACTGGGCATGCTCTCAATTAACTTCTGGGCCAATTCCTGACTGATAGCAACCCATTATTTCATAATCACTTCTTGGAGTTTGTCAGAATTAGTGGGTTTTTGTTTGTCCACCCGCCTCTTGAGGATTGACCACAAATACTCAATGGGATAAAGATCTGGGGAGTTTCCAGGTCATGGACCCAAAATGTCAACGTTTTGGTCCCCGAGCCACTTAGTTATCACTTTTGCCTTATGGCACGGTGCTCCATAGTGCTGGAAAATGCATTGTTCTTCACCAAACTGTTGTTGGATTGTTGGAAGAAGTTGCTGTTGGAGGGTGTTTTGGTACCATTCTTTATTCATGGCTGTGTTTTGGGGCAAAATTGTGAGTGTGCCCACTCCCTTGGATGAGAAGCAACCCCACACATGAATGGTCTCAGGATGCTTTACTGTTGGCATGACACAGGACTGATGGTAGCGCTCACCTTTTCTTCTCCGGACAAGCCTTTTTCCTGATGCCCGAAACAATTGGAAAGAGGCTTCATCAGAGAATATGACTTTGCCCCAGTCCTCAGCAGTCCATTCACCATATTTTCTGCAGAAGATCAATCTGTCCCTGATGTTTTTTTGGAGAGAAGTGGCTTCTTTGCTGCCCTTCTTGACACCAGGCCATCTTCCAAAAGTCTTTGCCTCACTGTGCGTGCAGATGCGCTCACACCTGCCTGCTGCCATTCCTGAGCAAGCTCTGCACTGGTGGCACTCCGATCCCGCAGCTGAATCCTCTTTAGGAGACGATCCTGGGGCTTGCTGGACTTTCTTGGACTCCCTGAAGCCTTCTTAACAAGAATTGAACCTCTTTCCTTGAAGTTCTTGATGATCCTATAAATTGTTGATTGAGGTGCAATCTTAGTAGCCACAATATCCTTGCCTGTGAAGCCATTTTTATGCAACGCAATGATGGCTGCACGCGTTTCTTTGCAGGTCACCATGGTTAACAACGGAAGAACAATTATTTCAAGCATCACCCTCCTTTTAACAGGTCAACTCTGCCATTTTAACCCAATCAGCCTGACATAATGATCTCCAGCCTTGTGCTCATCAACATTCTCACCTGAGTTAACAAGACGATTACTGAAATGATCTCAGCAGGTCCTTTAATGACAGCAATGAAATGCAATGGAAAGTTTTTTGGGGGATTAAGTTAATTTTCATGGCAAAGAAGGACTATGCAATTCATCTGATCACTCTTCATAACATTCTGGAGTATATGCAAATTGCTATTATAAAAACTTAAACAACAACGTTTCCAATTTCCAATATTTATGTAATTCTCAAAACTTTTGGCCACGACTGTATTTAATATTCATTTTCATAGCTTCAGTTTACATATTTTTCCACTCACCAGTTACCAATATTGCTCAAGAGCTGCAGGACTATAACATCTTCATAATTATGTTTTGGGCATCACTCTTTATCCTTACCAATTTTCTTAAATCTCTCAGGAGCATAATAAAAACAATTGACTCAAACATTGTCATATGCAATGGCAGCTATTAACTGAAACAGTCTTCAGCACCTTTAGGCCCCTTGCAGACAAGTCCACTGCGCAGCTCCCGGTCTGACCTCTCAGCACTTTATTCTATGTAACCCTTACAGTCCTGGAATGTATTAGATTACACTAACAGCACTATGTCAGTGTCATCTAATACATTCCAGGACTGTAAGGGTTACATAGCATCATAAATCAATATATTGCTATGTGACCGCCACCACTGTAACGGATCTCCTGGCACCTCGACTGGGTACCTCTGTTGATGGATGCTCCTAGTGCTTTCCGAGGACTACAAGCACTCCACTTGACACCATAAGCACTGCCAACCCCATGAACCGCCACAGCTTGGTTGGGATCTCATCGTCTTCTACCCACCCTTGACCGACGACAAGGTTTCCAGGTTCCAGTGGGTGACCCTCTCTTCTTTGAGAGAGCGATGCAGGAATAAACTCTTACAAGAGCAAGGGATTATACTCTGAAGAGTATAATGATTAGAGCAATCCCCAGAGTGTAGTTCTCCAATCCCCCAAACATGAGCCCAGACTTCATGAAGGGTAGAACAGGACACTTTAATGAGGCTACATGCAAACCTTTTATGCAGGTCTTCCAACAAGGGACACTCCCTATGGGGACCTTGTGGAAGACTGAGACAGTTTTTACATAAACCAATCACAGGCAGTTACAGACAGAAAACACACACATGTGATACAATTAATCAACATAAATGAGATAACGTAATCACTCACAGGCAGACAACACCCACCTGTGATACAATTAACCAACTTCAAAGAAAAAGACTTCCAGCACATAGTAGATTAGAAAATTGCATCCTCTTTATTCCAAAAACGACATTGTGACTAAAGTAAAATAGACACTTTAGTCACAATGTCGTTTTTGGAATAAAGAGGATGCAATTTTCTAATCTACTACGTGCTGGGAGTCTTTTTCTTTGAAGTTTACTACATAGAGCTGGCCTTGGCTTTTCTTCTGCACAATGGATATTTGGTGAGCTGGGCTTTTTTCTTTTTATGTTCGGACACTTAACCAACACAATGGGATAACATAATCACTCACAGGCAGAAGCCTCCCATTTTCCCTTAGTAGAATAATGAGCCAGGGGTGGGGGGTCTCCATAGTTCTAGGTCCATTGTCCATAGGAAGGAGGCTAGCCCTCAGGTCTCTCGAGCAGCCCCAGTAACGGTTCAGTCCGTCACAAAGGGTTACATATCATCATAAATCAATATAATGCTATGTGACCCCGTCAGTGCTGGGCGTTCAGGCCAGACACACCCTCGTCTGCAAGGGTCCTTACCCATGATTTGGCTGTAATCACACCAATATCCTTCTCTCACTTTATTTGTACTTTATACTATACCCCGACATTTTAGACGCCAGTCTTAATAAAGTTATGTACAGGCGCCAGCCTGTACATAACTTCTGCGCATGCAGCGCCGCTTCGAAATGTAAGCCATCTTTCTGCCTGGCTTACATTTAGACCGTTTTCTGCGCCTAATCCACGCAATGCCCACTTTTTAGACCTGGCGAGAGTGGGAAAAAGTCACAGATTGCTGCGCAACTGACCGTTGCGCCGCAATCTGTGCCTGAAATACGCCTAATATAGGCGTATTTCAAATTAATAAATGACCCACTTAGTGTCTATAGATTTCAATAAATTAACCAGTTGAAAAGATTCTATAATAAGACACAAATTAGTTCTCATTGATTTAACAGTGTTTCCATTTTGGGACATTTTGGAACTTTTTCTGTACAGCCTCAAAGGTCTTTCATTTACTTATTTTGAAAAAGGTGTGTCACTCGTTTTACTTGTAACAATAATTATACTTATGCATCATATATTTCATTAAAACATGAGTTTCACCACAGCAAAGTAATATCTAAAGATCCCTTTAAGCCTGTTTCATGTATCATTTATTTTATGCAGTTACAGGTGAAACTCTAAAAATTAGAATATTGTGCAAAAGTTAATTGATTTCAGTAATGCAACTTAAAATTAGAATTTTGTGAAAAGTTTCAATATTCTAGGCTCAAAGTGTCAGACTCTAGTCAGCTAATTCAGCCATACCCCCTCAGCAAAGGGTACCTGAGATTGTGACTTTGGGGTTTCATAAGCTGTAAACCATGATCATCCAAATTATACCAAATAAAAGCTTGAAATATCTCGCTTTGCATGTAATGAGTCTCATATATTAGTTTCACCTTTTAAGTTGCATTACTGAAATAAAGGAACTTTGCACAATATTCTAATTTTTTCAGTTTCACCTGTATATGGGACTACTATTTTCTACAGTTCTTTACAGACATTAGCATCAAGCCGTCCGCAATGGGGCTCACATTATAAGATCCCTATCAGTATGTCTTTGGAGTTTAGAAGGAAACCGGAGTACCCGGAGGAAACCACTAGAACCCACATACGTGTTTGGTTGAGCTAGAGATAGCTGTCAGCTGAACGATCATCTGTCCGATAATGTGTATGCCCATCTTTACAGTTATGAAGTTATATCTGCCAATTGCTATGGGGCTGGGGATATACACATGCATAATGAGGCAGTATTGCCATTGAAAAGTCTGGGAAAGGAAGGATTACTCACATTATTTTATGAGAGAAGCGATTTTATTTTTTAAAATTTAGAACTACTACATTTAAATTAAAACTATTCAGGACCTCAACTATGGAGCGCACACATACCTGACAGGACTGCATTGCTCAGGTGCCTAGGACATTTGTGGGAGAATGTCATTTCTTTTTCACAGCAGCTCCAACTTTGTCATGTTAGTACAATTCAGTCTAAGTAAATACACAGTTAGACTAATGTTTACAGTATCCGCTCTCTTCCTATTTGTACTGAGTCACGTAAACATGAACTATATTGGGATATGGGCTTAAGGGGTCACTGATGTTTTAAAAACAGTTGTCACTCTCAAGTGAAACACCTGGTATATGGTTTTATTCTTAAGATTTCATCACTGCAAAGACATTAGGATATGTAAAGAGAGGTCTGTTCCAGGCAAAAAAGATTTCCTATGCAGAAAAATAAACTTAATTGAATGCTTCCTTTTGTGCAAAAAAATCATGATATACAAACAGAAAAAATAATAATAATGATGATGATAATAATAATAATAATAATAATAATCATACAGAAAATAAACAAAAAACAAAAGTTGTAATAAAATCAATAGTAACAACGATGGTGGTAATAATAATAATAATAATAATAATAATAATAATAATAATCATCATAAATGGTAGATAATCTTTTGCAGCTGAACAACTTAAAACATCCACCTGGTTTGCATATGGCTTATTACCATCCCTTTCCAAATCGCTGTATACAAGATGCTCAGCAAGCATCATGTATGCAGTTCAGGGAATGGCCATGTTACTTCCTGCTCCTGTTCTGTTGATTACTGGGCGTTGGGAGTTTCTGCAAAATAATAACTAAACAATACAAAAAGCTTCTAAATAAGCAAACAGCTTATAAAATGGGCTTAAAGGGGTTGTCTGAGAAAGTTAAAATATCTGACAAGTCCTGCAATAACCTAAAATAGTTCTCTGCGCTGCTGATCCAATCCTTGTGTCTCTGCTTAGTTGGAAAAAGGCAACAGGGACGTGTCGGTGTACAGCACATGACTGCTGCAGCCACTTACTGTCCTAAGTGCTTTATCCCTGAGGAAAGTGATTGGCTGCAGCGGTGATGTTCCATTTACCTGCATGTCACTGTATTTTTATTTTATTTTAGGGTATTGCAGGTTTTTGTCCAAAATTTGTCAAAATTTTTTAATTCTCTCGGACATCCCCGAGAGATGGAAATAATGTAAAGAGGGCCCAAAAATTATTTTTGCGGAACATTGTGGCTATTTAAAAACAACATTTTCCCTGATGTCACAAAGTATTAAGTAGTAAAGCGGTACAGTATTAGAATGTTCGGGCTCCGATGAGTAGTTCATTTTTAAGGTAGAAGGCCATATTAAAACTTGAAACCAAACTCGTTTTAAAGTGATTTTCCACTTTAAAAATCAACTATTGAAGTTATTCAACAAAGTCTTGCACGACTTCGTGAATAACTAACTTCGGCTCATCGGAGACCATACATTCTAATACTGTACGGAGACGGATCTCCGTACAGTGTTAGAATTAATCGATTCTACAAAAATAGAAAGTGCTTTACATGCCTGGAAACTATCCATCTGTGCAAAAATTGTACCCAAATGAATCAGGGGAAATTCTGAATTTAGGTCGAATTTAAATTCTAAAGGATCGATTTGATTATCTCTACTATTCATCAGAGAAAGATGCAATCATTATTTGAATAACTGGGCGGGATAAAACTTTATAGTGTATAAACCCAAACACATTCATCCATAATTGGGGTAAAATGACCTGTTCTTGAACTACAGTATTTAAAGAACATTTCAATTTTACATGTTTTTTTTTTAAATAATAATAATAATAGTTCTCATAATTATGATGATTAAAATAATAATACATTTTCATTATTATTGTAATAGATAAATGCCTAATGGATAGTAAAGCCACTTTATTTTACTTAATAAAAACATTTTTATTACTATTTCAATTAGATTTCTAGGGTCATTATCAAGTCTAACTTGTCTACAATAGTTAATAATGATAATAATAATAATCACAGCCATAATAATTATGTTAATAATCATAAGAAATAATTATAATAAAAACAGCAACAACAATAGGACAAACAATAATAACATTTTTTCTGATAAAAAATAATTATTGTACAATTTAGCAATTAAATGAATGTGCATCTATAAGGATTTTTCTAAAATGAGAACAGCAGAGATGATTTTGTAAGGTCAGGCTATTGTCTACTTTTAGAGAACTTCTAAAATACTTGCTCCAAAAACTAAATGAATATAAAAATAAAAATCACTATATATACGTGTAAGTTATCGGATTTGGGCAAATCATTAACAGTTCTAATTAACCATTTTCTAATCTGTTTTTCAGTGATAATCTACGAGGTGGAGTCAAAAATTATCCTCAATTTGGCTGTAGAATTTCTTTTAACCAACTTTCAGAAAAGACAAATCTTTCTGAGATAATCTCCTTAGTCAGTGTTGTGCAGGTTTGAACGTGTTGCATCAGATCATTTGTGACTTGCGGTGCGAGACACAATGGCTGCCCCACTTGTGATTTCCATGAAAGAAGAGCAGCGTGCAGTGATTCATATTTTTGTGGTATGAAAGTGTGTCTGTTGCCGAGATTTATCGATGGCTTTGTGCAAGTAAGAAGAAAGTGTGTATGAATCAATAGAGAAGTTCAAGGAAGGTCGCTCAAGTATCTGCCATGAAGAAGCAGCGGGGCGCCTGACCACATCCACGACTGCTTGCAATGGAGAGTGTGCACATGAACTGATTCTGTTGGATGGGAAAGTGACAGTGGATTATGTGGCAAATCTTTTGCAAACCAGAAATGGCTCTGTCTTTAATTATGCATAATAATAATAATAATAATCAGACAGCGGTGCATTCATGGCTCCCAGCTCAGACTCAAACATTTTTTTAATGAGGCAATACAAAAGCTTCTTGAACGATGGACAAGTGTATTGAAAAGCAGGGAGATTCTAAATGGCATAGCTACAGATACAGGTTTAAGATGCAGAAAATGCTATGAACTATGCCCTGTGCAGCAGCATGCATTTCACAGGCAGCGTGAAAAATCCAGCCAACTACAGTGAAGGCAGAGAAGGCCTGGTTGTCAAGAGCGAAACATCTGCAGGGAGCAGCCTGGAGGAGATTCTGTGACAACAGCAGAATACACAAAAATACATGCAGATTTGCCGTTGTCACCCAGTGCATTATAGACACATTGCTAAGCAATGTCTTAGGGAACATATTGCCTGATGTTTCTAATAACAGTATTTTTAAACCGATAAATGATGGCAGAGATATTAGACGTAGTCATGACGGACGGAAATTGGGCATCTATCAGCAGATTTGAAAACTGGCTGACCTGTGTGCTTGGCAGCTGAAGGCATCTGTGTGCATATATGTGCAAATGAGCCTCTAGGAGCAATGGGGGCGTTGCCATTACTCCTAGAGACTCTGCTCTGTCTGCAACTGTCACCCTCTGCACTTCCATTGACAGGACGAGGTGTGATGATGTTTTCACACAGGTTACTAACAATTAAGTTAAGTAACGGCCCCGAACCAATGATGGACCACATCATAACCCCTCAAAAAAGCCCACTCAACATGGAATAGATACACCTACATATAGAAAAAGCTGAGTCTAAACAGGCTTAAAATAAATAATAATCTTTAATAAATATATATAAAATTTAAAAAGTAGAGACAAGAATACATCAAGACAAAAAGTGCGCTATACCCCTGACGTATTTCACAACCTTACAACTGCCATACAGAAAATAAGTGAAATTAAATAAAAGGGATGCAGGTAGTAATAAGCATCCTTTATCCATAGGTAAAGGGACAAATAATATATGTTCAGTGTATAGTCAATGTACCTACTAGAGATGAGCATATCGAAGCTGACGAAGAGGAATTCGATCCGAATTTCAGGAGAAATTTGAAGCCAAATCTCCTCATGCTTCGTGGTAACGAATCGCATTTTTTCCTAAAATGGGTGCTGCACATGTGATGACATGGAGAAAGGAACTCTGGGAAGGCGGGATCACCAATAATGCCATGCATGCAGCCAATCAGCAGCCAGCTATAAATAGCGGCAGCCATCTTAGATTCTGCCATTTACCAGTGTACTTAGTGCAGGGAGAGTCTGCAGGCGCTAGGGACAGTGCTAGGAAAGACTTCATTGTGCTAAAAAAATGATTTACAAGTTCAGGGAAAAATTATTCAAGCTGTAGGGAAAGGATAGGAGGAATAAATCAACAGCATTTATGTTGAAAAGGGTTCAGTAGGGGAGGTTACAGCCTGGGTAATAGGAACAATCTTATTACACTATGCTGCACTGACTGGGGATCCAAATTGCTATTATACAGCTCTGTAATTCCAGCAAACTGTTCTTGTTATTGGGGTGCAAGTGCTGTTTGATACAACCATTAACAGGGTTTATTACAAGGAAATAGTTATACGTCTTATTTGCCCTTGTGCGGTGCAGTTATTTGTTCTAAAGTATTTTTTGGCTTGTATTAGTGGGGAAAAAGGGCTTATTAGCCGTTGTGTGGTGAAGTGCTAAAATTACAGCCCTTTTTGCCCTGTATTAGTGGCAAAAGAAAAATATATTCACCGTTCAGCGTTGCACTTATATGTTGAAAAGCCTTCTGTAGTGTAAAAGTGGAAAAATAAGGGCCTATTTGCCGTTCAGTAGAGCAGTTATACAGTCATGTGAAAAAATTAGGACACCCTTTGAAAGCATGTGGTTTTTTGTAACATTTTTAATAAAAGGTTATTTCATCTCCGTTTCAACAATACAGAGAGATTAAAGTAATCCAACTAAACAAAGAAAACTGAAGAAAAGTCTTTTCAAGATCTTCTGTAAATGTCATTCTACAAAAATGCCTATTCTAACTGAGGAAAAAGATAGGACACCCTCACATGTATTCCCTCTTAAATTGGCTCAGATCTCACACAGGTATATCACACCAGGTGCACATAATTAGTAGATCGTTACTCTGCATGTTGAATGAGGCTTGCCCTATTTAAACCTCAGACATTTAGTTTGGTGTGCTCCTGACTGTTGAAGTGAGAGTGAGCACCATGGTGAGAGCAAAAGAGCTGTCAGAGGACTTCAGAAAAAAGATTGTAGCAGCCTATGAGTCTGGGAAGGGATTTAAAAAGATCTCAAAAGATTTTGAAATCAGCCATTCCACTGTCCGGAAGATAGTCTACAAGTGGAGGGCTTTCAAAACAACTGCCGACATGCCCAGGACTGGTCGCCCCAGCAAGTTCACCCCAAGAGCAGACCGCAAGATGCTAAAAGAGGTCTCCAAAAACCCTAAAGTGTCATCTCGAGAACTACAGCAGGCTCTGGCTACTGTTGATGTAGAAGTACATGCCTCTACAATCAGAAAGAGACTGTACAAGTTTAACTTGCATGGGAGGTGTGCAAGGAGGAAACCTTTGCTTTCCAAGAGAAACATCGAGGCCAGACTGACATTTGCCAGAGATAAAGTTGACAAAGACCAGGACTTCTGGAATAATGTTCTTTGGACAGATGAGTCCAAAATTGAATTATTTGGACACAACAGCAGAGGACATGTTTGGCGTAAACCAAACACAGCATTCCAAGAAAAGAACCTCATACCAACTGTGAAGCATGGAGGTGGAAGTGTCATGGTTTGGGGCTGCTTTGCTGCAGCAGGACCTGGTCAGCTCACCATCATAGAATCCACGATGAATTCTACTGTGTATCAGAAGGTGCTTGAAGAACATGTGAGACCATCAGTTAGAAAATTAAAGCTGAAGCGGAACTGGACCATGCAACATGACAATGACCCAAAACATACTAGTAAATCAACCAAAGATTGGCTGAAAAAGAAGAAATGGAGAGTCCTGGAATGGCCAAGTCAAAGTCCAGATTTGAATCCCATTGAGATGCTGTGGGGTGACTTGAAAAGGGCTGTACGTGCAAGAAACCCCTCAAACATCTCACAGCTGAAAAAGTTCTGCATTGAGGAGTGGGGTAAAATTTCCTCAGACCGATGTCGAAGACTGGTAGATGGCTACAAGAACCGTCTCACTGCAGTTATTTCAGCCAAAGGAGGTAACACTCGCTATTAGGGGCAAGGGTGTCCTATCTTTTTCCTCAGTTAGAATAGGCATTTTTGTAGAATGACATTTACAGAAGATCTTGAAAAGACTTTTCTTCAGTTTTCTTTGTTTAGTTGGATTACTTTAATCTCTCTGTATTGTTGAAACAGAGATGAAATAACCTTTTATTAAAAATGTTACAAAAAACCACATGCTTTCAAAGGGTGTCCTAATTTTTTCACATGACTGTATGTGGTAAAGCCTTTTTTATGGTATGGACCGAATTACGTAGTGGTGAATTTTTTTTATGTGAAACAGGCTTTTGGGGGGAAAATTTATGGGTAATTGTAGACTTTCTTCTGTATGAACCAAATTCCAGTATCCTTTCATTGGGGGGGTTATTGTTCTGATGGATCAGAGGAAGGGCAAAATAATCAGTGACGTCGACACAAACTTACTGCTGACACCCTCTCCACTCTGTCGGTGGGAAGGGGGGTTCTACTTGTATAATCGTTTAATAGAACAGGTTCTGTAGGAATCAGCTGACGACGGTGTAAAAGGAGTGCAGTTCTTCTTGGCGCTAGCATGGACCTGCAAGGCTGAGTTCATACTTGAGTTATTTGGTCAGTTTTGGCCCCGTGACTGCCCAAATAAGTGAAGTGTGCAGTGATTCTAAGAGTGACCCTTGTCATCTGCACATTATACTTACTCACAGCATTGTTTCACTACCACAGCAGACTCCCTATGCGTGTTACTACGAGGCACAGTGTTCTACACCACTATAAAAGATCTCTGCAGCCAGGAAATAGCCGTTTTTTTACGAAATTTGCTGTGAATATATTTAGATCAAACAGAATTAAAAAAACAAAAAACAGTGAATCAATTTTTTATTTATTTATTCGCTCATCTCTAGTACATACACATCCATTATCCACATTATTGCAGCTATCATAAAAAAGGTAGAAGGGGAGAGATGGATGCGATAAGTGATAAGCATTACTTATTAATAGGTAAAAGAACAGATAGTATGTAATATAATCACTATATACGCATAAACATCCCCTGTCCCCTGACAAAAAGTAATCAATATGTATAAAATAAATGCCAGTGCATCACAATATGTGGAATCACCCACAGATCAAAACCCCTCATATAAAGTGTAATATCAAACCATCACATACCCATCATCTGGGGGCATATACAGGTCCTTCTAAAAAAAAATTAGCATATTGTGATAAAGTTCATTATTTTCTGTAATGTACTGATAAACATTAGACTTTCATATATTTTAGATTCATTACACACAACTGAAGTAGTTCAAGCCTTTTATTGTTTTAATATTGATGATTTTGGCATACAGCTCATGAAAACCCAAAATTCCTATCTAAAAAAATTAGCATATTTCATCCGACCAATAAAAGAAAAGTGTTTTTAATACAAAAAAAGTCAACCTTCAAATAATTATGTTCAGTTATGCACTCGAAACTTGGTCGGGAATCCTTTTGCAGAAATGACTGCTTCAATGCGGCGTGGCATGGAGGCAATCAGCCTGTGGCACTGCTGAGGAGTTATGGAGGCCCAGGATGCTTCGATAGCGGCCTTAAGCTCATCCAGAGTGTTGGGTCTTGCGTCTCTCAACTTTCTCTCTCCAATATCCCACAGATTCTCTATGGGGTTCAGGTCAGGAGAGTTGGCAGGCCAATTGAGCACAGTAATACCATGGTCAGTAAACCATTTACCAGTGGTTTTGGCACTGTGAGCAGGTGCCAGGTCGTGCTGAAAAATGAAATCTTCATCTCCATAAAGCTTTTCAGCAGATGGAAGCATGAAGTGCTCCAAAATCTCCTGATAGCTAGCTGCATTGACCCTGCCCTTGATAAAACACAGTGGACCAACACCAGCAGCTGACATGGCACCCCAGACCATCACTGACTGTGGGGACTTGACACCGGACTTCAGGCATTTTGGCATTTCCCTCTCCCCAGTCTTCCTCCAGACTCTGGCACCTTGATTTCCGAATGACATGCAAAATTTGCTTTCATCCGAAAAAAGTACTTTGGACCACTGAGCAACAGTCCAGTGCTGCTTCTCTGTAGCCCAGGTCAGGGGCTTCTGCCGCTGTTTCTGGTTCAAAAGTGGCTTGACCTGGGGAATGCGGCACCTGTAGCCCATTTCCTGCACACGCCTGTACACGGTGGCTCTGGATGTTTCTACTCCAGACTCAGTCCACTGCTTCCGCAAGTCCCCCAAGGTCTGGAATCGGTCCTTCTCCACAGTCTTCCTCAGGGTCCAGTCACCTCTTCTCGTTGTGCAGAGTTTTCTGCCACACTTTTTCCTTCCCACAGACTTCCCACTGAGGTGCCTTGATACAGCACTCTGGGAACAGCCTATTCGTTCAGAAATTTCTTTCTGTGTCTTACCCTCTTGCTTGAGGGTGTCAATGATGGCCTTCTGGACAGCAGTCAGGTCGGCAGTCTTACCCATGATTGCGGTTTTGAGTAATGAACCAGGCTGGGAGTTTTTAAAAGCCTCAGGAATATTTTGCAGGTGTTTAGAGTTAATTAGTTGATTCAGATGATTAGGTTAATAGCTCGTTTAGAGAACCTTTTCATGATATGCTAATTTTTTTAGATAGGAATTTTGGGTTTTCATGAGCTGTATGCCAAAATCATCAATATTAAAACAATAAAAGGCTTGAACTAGTTCAGTTGGTGTGTAATGAATCTAAAATATATGAAAGTCTAATGTTTATCAGTACATTACAGAAAATAATGAACTTTATCACAATATGCTTATTTTTTTAGAAGGACCTGTATAGCACCTCCTGCTGTTTGTTCTTTTCCTTAGTTTTTGTCCATCTCACTGAGCTGGTCGCACATGCTCAGTTTGATTCTTCAACTGCCACCAGCCATATGTTCTGTTGGCAGTTGCAGGGAGAGAGCTGCAGCAGAAAGGACATGTCCCCTGAGCTGCCAGGCTGAAGATAATCTAGCAGAGCAATTGGAGCAATGATTTGGAGATCTTTGGACCAATGTGAGGTACAGGCTTCTAGCTTTGTTAGAAAGGCATTGTGATGTACTATGTGATGTCTGATTTTCATTTTTTACATTAATCATGGCATAACTCCTTTAAAGAGAGTAGTCCTATATGAAGACTTACTGGAAATACTCTGTGGCAAATTAATATGCAAAGAAGTATCTCCCAAGAAAGAGAACTGACTCACTATTGGAAGTGATTCTACTTAGGTGGCACTGGCAAGATGGTTCTCTTTCTTGGAAGATACCTATATGCATATTACCTAGTTATTGCAATGGAGATTTTTTTAAACTCCTCCCCACGTATCTAGCTCCTGTATCATTGCTGGAGTCAGTGGCAGTACTTGTGTGTATAACTCAAAGCACCATAAGTAAGGGAGTAGGCTATATCTGTAGACTGTCCCATGGTTAGAGAAGATGGAGACAGGCAAAGATTGTGAACTGCTCCAGAAGTATCCAGAGAAATCAAGGCTTTCTATTTTTTCCCCTCTATTATTTATTGCAAGTTTGTATTTTATGTTGTCATAAAGGACCAAATAGTTTTGTAGCTAAAACGTTTGCCCACTAGAGACTCAATATCCCTGGAGACTTTTTGACTTGGCCAAATAGGGTATTGTATTATTAGTATAAATTACAGGGCATATATGCACTCACCTAAAGAATTATTAGGAACACCATACTAATACGGTGTTGGACCCCCTTTTGCATTGTGGCATTGATTCAACAAGGTGCTGATAGCATACTTTAGAAATGTTGGCCCATATTGATAGGATAGCATCTTGCAGTTGATGGAGATTTGAGGGATGCACATCCAGGGCACGAAGCTCCCGTTCCACCACATCCCAAAGATGCTCTATTGGGTTAAGATCTGGTGACTGTGGGGGCCATTTTAGTACAGTGAACTCATTGTCATGTTCAAGAAACCAATTTGAAATGATTCAAGCTTTGTGACATGGTGCATTATCCTGCTGGAGGTAGCCCGTCAGAAACAGGTAGCCCGTGGCATTTAAACAATGGGCAATTGGCACTAAGGGGCCTAAAGTGTGCCCAGAAAACATCCCCCAGACCATTGCACCACCACCACCAGCCTGCACAGTGGTAACAAGGCATGATGGAAACATGTTCTCATTCTGTTTACGCCAAATTTGGACTCTACCATTTGAATGTCTCAACAGAAATCGAGACTCATCAGACCAGGCAACATTTTTCCAGTCTTCAACAGTCCAATTTTGGTGAGCTTGTACAAATTGTAGCCTCTTTTTCCTATTTGTAGTGGAGATAAGTGGTATCCGGTGGGGTCTTCTGCTGTTGAAGCCCACCTTTCTTTCCCATTCTGACATTCAGTTTGGAGTTCAGGAGATTGTCTTGACTAGGACCACAACCCTACATGCATTGAAGCAACTGCCATGTGATTGGTTGACTAGATAATCGCATTAATGAGAAATAGAACAGGTGTTCCTAATAATTCTTTAGGTGAGTGTATTTTGACAGTGATGACCCAGAATCCGTAATATCTTTATCTTTATAAAAATGCTGGGAGTCTGGGACACTTCATAGATTTTTTGCAAACTGAACTTGAGGAAAGCCTCTCTAAGCTGAGCCACTGTTGTGGCATGTAATGACTACTTAGCCTTGCCTCTAAGGGGTTTTCCAAGTGTTTAATACTGATGACCTATCCTCAGGATAGGTCATCAGTATCTCATTGATGGGGGTCCGACACCCGGGACCCCAACTAATCAGTTGTTTAAAGAAGTGTGGTCCTCACCGGCACCTCATTGTTGGAGCTTGGTATGGCAGCTCAGCTCATACACTTCAATAGGAGTGAAGTACGCCAAGGCCATGAGACCAATGAGCATGATATCACTGGCTTAGGAAGAGGCCACAGCATTCACTGGAGCACCGTGCATCTTCAAACAGCCGATTGGACACCAACCAATCAGATACTAATGACCTATCCTGAGGATAAGTCATCAGTATTGAACAGTCAGACAAACCCTTTAAAATATTCTGGGTCTGTTAGTGTACACAATTATTACAGTGATATGTTGATAAATATGACATACAGACTGTCCACCATATTCTGAGACATATGTACTACTCCACTTTCAGTCCTATGACAATCCATTAAGCTACTTGTTCAGTAGAGGGTATCATATAGTGAGGCACAAAAAAACTATTATTTTTTTATAGACATTTTTTACCAGACACCATTGGCAGCACCTTATCTCCCCAGCATACCCAACACTTTTTTCTCCCTATCATCTGGGGGAAGACAGAACCACCCTATATGCATTAGATGGTTATCTGGTCAGACAAAAGTCGTAAGGCTCAGCTGACATTCAAGTAAAGTGTAGGGCCACCTTTATACCTGTACTCTGGGCCCAAGTACCACAAGGCACAAGTGCTAAGTGCTAACCAATTTTTAAAGCAACATTTCGTGGTAAGCAGTGGTTGTTTCACCCCAAGGATCTCCACTGATTGAAGGAACCAATGGAGTGTAACCTACTTTTCAATGAGAACAGCATCCATAGACCCCCCCCCCCCCTATTCTCTGAATATATAAAGACAATAGTAGGAAATAATTGATAAAGTTTAGGCCTGAGTAGAGGTTTAGGGCACAAAAACAAACCAGTGATCGGCATCATTTAGACTTCCTTGAACAAAATCACAGAATTGTGCAGAAATTGTGCACATACCCAGTCCCTGACTATGAAGTATTAAGGCATTCTTTAGGAGAGCTCCCAAATTTTCTTCTAAGGTCATGGCTTTAGCATGAGCAAACAGGAATTTTATTTATCAATGTTTACCCAAGTTTTGTGCTGTAAAGGATGGAGTGCCCTGCAACAGGCTAGACCTGCTCTGCAGGTTTTCCTCCAGCTCAACACTAAAGTGCTGCACAACTTTTTAAAAAAATATTTCCCAGATCTGCCAAAGCTTTGTATAGAAGACAACAGCTCTTTTCTCCTTGTCCATCTTATTTCATGCTTGATATTTAGCATTGTAGTGGAACTAATTTTAAGGATTTGACTAAGGGTAGATTCACATTACTCCTCCGTCATTGAGGACTTTTTATCCAATCAAAAATAACAGATCTCAGATGGAACTGACTAAAATGGATGATCAAAAAAAGCATAACTGATGCTCAAAATAAAGGATCCTTTTTTTTTTTTCTTCTGTTCTTCAGAAGATCAGAAAACTCAATGGTGATGTAAACCTTCCCTAAATAAGGAACAAATTGATTAGATTGGTCAAATTTGACAACATTTGTGTAGACAGTGTAGGGTCATCCGTGTCCGTTCCATTTTTTTTGCGGATAGGATGCAAACCCATTCATTTCAATGGGTCCGCCAAAAATGCGGACAGCACAACGTGTGCTATCCGCATCTGTATGTCCGTTCCTTAGCACCACAAAAAAAATAGAACATGTCCTATTCTTGTCCGTTTTAGGCATTGTTACAATGGATCCACACCAAAAAAACGGATGACATATGGACCTCAGAACGCATACGGTTGTGTGCATGTAGCCTTATTCTGATAGATTAAAAGAACAGAATTTTTTTTTATGAGAAATCAGAAGAATCGAAAAAAGATGTTGAAAAAGGACATCAGATAGGATTTTTTTCTCCCGTCAAAAATAACTGATGGAACTGACAAAAACTGATCATAACTGATGCTCAAAATAAAATGGATCTTTTTTTGTTCTTCTGACTGATAAGAGCAATGGAAAGCTAAGTGAAAATATGAACTCAGCCTTAACCCCTTTTCTTGTTATAGTTCTCTATGGGAACTATAAAATAGAGTAAAGCATGTAAAAAAAAGAAGAAGAAAATATACAAATTCAACCCCCCTTTCCCCAAAATGTAAATAAAAAAATGTAAACAATAATAAAAACATATCATGTGTATTGCTACATGTGAAAACGCACTATTAAAATATAAAAGTATTTTTCCCCATACAGTGGAATGGAAAGAAAAGTCAAAATGGCCGATTCAATATTTTTGGGATGCTTTACCTCCCAGAAAAAATGTAATAAAAAGTGATCGAAAAGTCTTTCTTCCCTAGAATGGTATCAATGAAAATTTCCATGAAAAATAAGCCCTCATACAGCTCCGTACACATAACTACAAAAAAGTTATAGGGGTCAGAATATGGCAATAAAAAGAAAAAATGCAAGAAAAACTATACATATGTGGAATTGCCATAATCGCACTGACCTGGAGAAGGAAAGTAACAGGTCAGTTTTACCATATATTGAACGCCATAAAAACAAAACCCATAAAACTGTAGCGGAAAGTGGAATAGCATTTTTTTATATTGGGAACGGAGCCCCGTAAAGTGCTGGCTGGAGGACTCTGGTCCAGCCAACACCAAGTGCTCTCCCCATAGAAGTGAATAGGAGCGCACTGCGCATGACCGGCCACCACTCCCATTCACCTCTATTGGCCCGAGGGAAATAGCCAAGCCTGTGCACGGCGGCCCTATAGAGAATAAATGGAGGGTGGCTGCCCTCCACCACTTTTGGTGCTCTGTTCTCAATATAGGTGCAGGTCCCTGCCGTGGGACCCACACCTATCAGACAATGGGGGCATATCCTAGCGATAAACCCCCTTTGTCTGAGATGAGAATAATTCTAACAAAGATAAAATTCATTGTGGACACGTATAGATGGAGGATGGGCCCTCAGAATAATTTATTTTGGTGGATCCAATGAATTCCTTTATAAATCTGCTGATCTACCTGCATTTAATCACTGATAGGAAAGCCTTCTTGTAGTTTCCGTAAGAAATCTCTATGATGATGTCATCCTCATGGTGATGTCATGACTGACATATATCTAATTTTATGTAACTTCATATTTAGCATTTTTGTATTTGGATAAGGCCTCTTTCACATGGGCGTCAAGGATTTGGGCCGGATAAGATGCGGGTGCGTCACGGGAAAATGCATGTTTTTTCCACACGAGTGCAAAACATTTAATGCATTTTGCACGCGCGTGAGAAAAATCGGCATGTTTGGTACCCAAACTCGAACCCGGACTTCTTCATAAAAGTTTGGGTTTGGGTTAGGTGTTGTGTAGATTTTATTATTTTTCCTTATAACATGGTTATAAGGGGAAATAATAGCAATTTTAATTCAGAATGCTAAGTAAAATAGTGATGGAGGGGTTAAAAAAATAAATACAATTATTTAACTCACCTTAATCCACTAGTTAGCGCAGCCCAGATTCTCTTCTTTCTATTTCTTTGAGGAAAAGGACCTGTGGTGACGTCACTGCGCTCATCACATGGTCCGTCACCATGGTGATGGATCATGTGACAGACCATGTGATGAGCACAGTGACGTCACCACAGGTCCTTTTCCTCAAAGAAGTAGAAAGAAGAGAAGGCGGGCTGCGTGAACAAGTGGATTAAAGTGAGTCAAATTATTATTATTTTTTTAACCTCTCCATCACTATTTTACTTAGCATTCTGAAGTTAAGAATGCTATTATTTTCCCTTATAACCATGTTATAAGGGAAAATAATAATGATCCGGTCCCCATCCCGATCGTCTCCTAGCAACCATGCGTGAAAATCGCACTGCATCCGCACTTGCTTGTGGATGCTTGCGATCTTCATGCAGCCCCATTCACTTCTATGGGTCCTGCGTTGCGTGAAAAATGCAGAAAATAGAGCATGCTGCGATTTTCACGCAACTCACATGTGCACAGCCCCATAGAAATGAATGGGTCCGGATTGCCCGCGTGGAAATCTCGCCCGTGTGAAAGAGGTCTAAGTCTGGTTTGCATTAAACACATAATTTGGTCAGACACCCACCGCCACATAGGCCTCGAACTCGAGCTTCTCAAATAGAAAAGTAAGTTACTGTGGTTGATGCACGTCAATCAAGTACATTTCTTTTATTTAGATGCTGGAGGTTAACATTTTGGATAAACAAATGCATTTGTTCTGTTTATCCTTTTCATAATTTTTCAAATTTTTTTCAATGGGATTTTAAAATGTGCTTGAAAACCTGTTTGAAAGGCAGTTTACGGAGTGTTCTAGGCTCGTACAAAATGTGATAATAAAATGCATTCATCTATTTACTGGTTTATACTGGTTTATAAAACTGAACTGTAACATGTTCAGACTGTAAGTGAATGAAGCGAATAAACCATTTTTCCCAACAAAGACCCATCACAATTAATGTCCAACCATTTAAAGAATACAGCAGAGATGTATTATTCCAGGGAATACAGGTAGTGTTCCATTAGTAAATACCTGTTAACATGCACCCTAAGGCCAGATGCCCATAATACAGAGGGCATACCTCACTCAGGACCCATCATTGAGCCAGAGGAAAAAGCTGGTAGCAAGCAATGGCTCTCACTCTGTCTTATCTGGGCTGTCCATTTGTTACAGGGGCGACCTTTCATCTGAATAATCACTGAGTAATACATTTCACCCAGAATGATAGCTGCAGGGAAAATGTTGGGTTGGTTGTGGATTCCCCTTGTAAAATCAAATGTTTGCCAGAGCTCTTCACAACATTTTCCTTTTTTGCATTTTCACTTTTTACTCCCTGCCTTCTCGGAGCTGCAACTTTTTAAATATTTCCAATCACATGTATGTATATGGGGTATACAGTCATGTGAAAAAATTAGGACACCCTTTGAAAGCATGTGGTTTTTTGTAACATTTTTAATAAAAGGTTATTTCATCTCCGTTTCAACAATACAGAGAGATTAAAGTAATCCAACTAAACAAAGAAAACTGAAGAAAAGTCTTTTCAAGATCTTCTGTAAATGTCATTCTACAAAAATGCCTATTCTAACTGAGGAAAAAGATAGGACACCCTTGCCCCTAATAGCGAGTGTTACCTCCTTTGGCTGAAATAACTGCAGTGAGACGGTTCTTGTAGCCATCTACCAGTCTTCGACATCGGTCTGAGGAAATTTTACCCCACTCCTCAATGCAGAACTTTTTCAGCTGTGAGATGTTTGAGGGGTTTCTTGCACGTACAGCCCTTTTCAAGTCACCCCACAGCATCTCAATGGGATTCAAATCTGGACTTTGACTTGGCCATTCCAGGACTCTCCATTTCTTCTTTTTCAGCCAATCTTTGGTTGATTTACTAGTATGTTTTGGGTCATTGTCATGTTGCATGGTCCAGTTCCGCTTCAGCTTTAATTTTCTAACTGATGGTCTCACATGTTCTTCAAGCACCTTCTGATACACAGTAGAATTCATCGTGGATTCTATGATGGTGAGCTGACCAGGTCCTGCTGCAGCAAAGCAGCCCCAAACCATGACACTTCCACCTCCATGCTTCACAGTTGGTATGAGGTTCTTTTCTTGGAATGCTGTGTTTGGTTTACGCCAAACATGTCCTCTGCTGTTGTGTCCAAATAATTCAATTTTGGACTCATCTGTCCAAAGAACATTATTCCAGAAGTCCTGGTCTTTGTCAACTTTATCTCTGGCAAATGTCAGTCTGGCCTCGATGTTTCTCTTGGAAAGCAAAGGTTTCCTCCTTGCACACCTCCCATGCAAGTTAAACTTGTACAGTCTCTTTCTGATTGTAGAGGCATGTACTTCTACATCAACAGTAGCCAGAGCCTGCTGTAGTTCTCGAGATGACACTTTAGGGTTTTTGGAGACCTCTTTTAGCATCTTGCGGTCTGCTCTTGGGGTGAACTTGCTGGGGCGACCAGTCCTGGGCATGTTGGCAGTTGTTTTGAAAGCCCTCCACTTGTAGACTATCTTCCGGACAGTGGAATGGCTGATTTCAAAATCTTTTGAGATCTTTTTAAATCCCTTCCCAGACTCATAGGCTGCTACAATCTTTTTTCTGAAGTCCTCTGACAGCTCTTTTGCTCTCACCATGGTGCTCACTCTCACTTCAACAGTCAGGAGCACACCAAACTAAATGTCTGAGGTTTAAATAGGGCAAGCCTCATTCAACATGCAGAGTAACGATCTACTAATTATGTGCACCTGGTGTGATATACCTGTGTGAGATCTGAGCCAATTTAAGAGGGAATACATGTGAGGGTGTCCTATCTTTTTCCTCAGTTAGAATAGGCATTTTTGTAGAATGACATTTACAGAAGATCTTGAAAAGACTTTTCTTCAGTTTTCTTTGTTTAGTTGGATTACTTTAATCTCTCTGTATTGTTGAAACGGAGATGAAATAACCTTTTATTAAAAATGTTACAAAAAACCACATGCTTTCAAAGGGTGTCCTAATTTTTTCACATGACTGTATGTACGGTAGGAGGGCTTGTTTTTTTGTGGGACAAGTTGTACTTTTTATGGCACCATTTACTACTGCATATACTGTAGTGTGAAGCTGAATTTTTTTCCAGAAGAGATAGAATTGGAAAAAAAAACACAATTAGGCCACAGTTTTGTGGGTTTTGTTTTCATGGCGTTCCTTATGCAGTAAAACTGGCCATTGTCCTTCGTTCTCTAGGTTAGTATGATTACAATGCATTTATATAGTTGTTCTTGTGTTTTAATACTGAAAACAAATAAAAACTTTGGAGAAAAAAGTAATGTTTTCTTTTCATCACCATATTCTGACCCCCATAACTTTTTTTTTATAGTTATGTCTCCGGAGCTGTATGAGGGCTCATTTTGTCGTTTTTATTTATACAATTTTGGAGTGTGTATGGCTTTTTTATCACTGTTTATTCAATTTTGTGATGGGAGGTCAAGTAACCAGAAAATGGTGAATCTTCCAATTTTTTTTAAATCCGTTATGATGTTCATCGTATGGATGCATTGTTGAAATATTTTAATAGTACGGGTGTTTTCGGATTCCGCAATGCCCATGATGTTTAAATTTTTTATTGTTTATTTATTATTTTATTCTAGGGAAAGGGGGTGATCTGAATTTTTACTTTTTTTTCACTCTAGGTCACTATCACATGCAATCATTTGATTGCCACTTGCATTCTGTAATAGATTTCTATCCATTACACAATACAGGATATAGTATATTCCAATACAGTGGTGCCAACTAGAGATGAGCGAAGTTATGGAAAATTCAATTCGGCTGCTTTGCCGAATTTCCCAAGGAAATTTGCTTCGTGACAAATTACTTCATCAGGATGAGCATTTCTTTGTATGTAGCGGAATGGTGATGGTGCTGCCCCCCCCCCCCCATCATTGAACCCCTCAAACCCCTAAAAACTCACTTTTCCATTGGATCTCGTAGAGACCACTGCGGCCATCTTGATTGACATCTTGTGTGATGACATCATCAAGCCGGCCAGCGTGGTAATGCCATACATCATTCACTCAAAGCTAGTGCCAACTGCAGGCCAGCATTGGAATATACTAGTAATCAGCCTGGAAGCCTTGTACAGGTTCAGGCCTATTACTAGTGCAGAACGCCTTCCCCAATCGCAGCCAGGAGAAGGCACCCTGGAGCCAAGAAGCACCCAGCTTCGGATTTGAGTGTTCTCAGATGCTGTGGTCACATTTGACCACAGCATCTGAGGGGTTAAACGTCTGCGATCAGCATTATCGCAGATATTATCCCCTGGCTACTGCTGTTTAAAATAAGCGGGTATCATCTTGCACATGAATCGGGGGGCCCTATTACAGCTCCATATAAAACAGAGCTGTAATCTGGGCATGTGATTGAGGCTTTTGTTAAAGCTTCATGCACACGACAGTAAAAACCGGCTGTGTAACGGCAGTTTTTTTTTTTACGGCTGTCACATGACCATTTTTAGAACCATTGCAGTCTATGGAGCTATTCACATGGCCGTTTTTTAAAATGCCACTAAATAGAGACCATCAAAATTGGACATGGCTGTTTTCATGGCCAGACGGTCCTCATTAAAATCAACATTATGGGCCACTATAAGTGGTATTATCACTGCAGGTGTCACTATGGGAACATTATGGGGCGCCATAGGGGTCATTATTACAGCTGGGGGCCACTATGGAGGACATTATTACTGCTCAGACACTATGGTGGACATTATTTCAGATATGCATGTAGCCTAAACCCATAGCCCCAGCACATTAGATTTTAGTCGGTTACCTTCGTTATAGAGGTCCACTGATCCAAATGTCTGTAATGCTGCCTACACAATCCCACAATGTCTGCTCTCACCAGTGTCTTCCTCATCAGTCGGGCTGACTAATGCCCCTCTATGAACTCCTATGTGGAATTTAGTCAGCTCTGGATTTGCCTCTACCCTGAGAGCCATCTGATCCCTACATGGTAAGCTCCTAAATATTTTTAATCCCAAGGTCAGGAAGATTTGGCATAATTCCTGCTGCTTCTGACTGCTTCCATGGGATACTTTCTGCTGGAGTTAGAATGACTATTTTTAGTTTTACATTGAGAGTGAAAGTAATGATGAATTATTAAATTTCAGCTAAGATGGAAACAAATTGCGACATTTTTTGCCTTAGTAAAAATTCTTTTCAGCCGCTTCTTAGTGATATCTGTTTCTGGAAGAGAAGATGGGGATAAAGCTCTAGGTGGTGCAGAGCAGGGGTGTAGCTATTCAGCTTGGGCCCACCTTCCCTCAGTGATTTGTGGCCAGGGGCAGGAAAGCAGGGAAGCACATAGCCTTCAGGAGGAAAAAAATAAAGCGGCACCCCCCATGCCAAATTCTTGACCTAACCTCTTCCCTCTAGCCACAGGTGTAACTTGACCAGCATGCATTTTCTATAATACCAGGGTGTCTTCTTATGCAACACAAGGGTCTTTTGGCACCCTCAGGCTCCTGGGCCCGATAGGGTCTGCTACTAGTGTTCAGCAAGCATGCTTGTCTGAACACCATTTTGGTTCTCAAGCATCGCAACGCCCGGCCGAATTCTTCATGTGTGATGCTTGAGTTAGTGTATTTAAATCCAATTTAGTCTCTATTTCTGAAAAGTTTCTGCTAGGATTTGAACTCATAACCTTCTACATTAGAGGCAAGGACTTTAATCACTTAGCTATAAAGCTGAATGATAAACTGTGTCAGAAAAACCTCAAAGTAGTATGTCATGTAGTAAGTATTCCTATACAACAGAAGTATCATTTCATATTTCACTGCTGGTTAACATTTAGCTGCGTAGAGTAGTGGTTAAGGTTCTTGGCTCTAATGTAGAAGGTTGTGAGTTCAAATCCTGGCAGAAACTTTTCATAAATAGAGGCTAAATTTAATTTAAACACACACATATATATATATATATATATATATACACACTGTATATAGATAGATAAAATCATACTTCTGATATATATATATATATATATATACAGTACAGTATACAAATGGCTAACAGTCAAGACCCCATCATGGGTCTACCAGCAAGAAGAAAGAAATATGAAGCCAGTTTCAAACTTAAAGTTGTAAACTTTGCCATGGAACATAATAACTGCGCTGAGTAACAGAAAATATGGTTCGGGACTGGAAAGCAAATGAAAAAGCATTAAATAACTCGAAAAACATGTAGCAGACATGGTGAATGAGCTTCGCCAAAACAGTTATGTAGTGACACGAAATAAAATATGTTTGTTTGCACTTCAGTGGGCCAAATCTAACCCAGATCACAACAACAGATTTAAGGCCACTGTATCCTGGTGTACTAGATTCTTGGAAAGGCATAATATGGTACTGAGGCAAGATGAAAATTGCACAACAATTACCTGCAGATCTTGATGCCAAAGTAAATAGCGTTGATAGATTAACACTATCTGCTACCTCTGTACCCACTATAGCTATGCCCCTGGTGCAGAGATAACGTACTTATGCACCAAGGTCTTGGTTCCTTGGGAAAGTCTGTGGTTTCACTGCCATATTAGAAGAAGTAGGGCACAAGGTTTCTGAAGGCTCTGTTAAAGATTTTGTACTGGGGTTCAAGAGATTAACCCTGGGTTCACACCTGAGCGTTCTGAAAGGAGCGCTCTGTATGCGCGATTGTACAGGCGTTTGCAATCGCGCATACAGAGACAAGCGAACGCCCATTGTCGCGCGTTCCCGAAAGTCTATGTACGGGAACGAGCGACAAGACGCCCCAAAGAAGCTCAAGAACTTTTTTGAGCGTAGGGCGTTTTTCAGCGCGTTCAAACGCGCTGTAAAACGCTCAAGTGTGAACCAGGGCCATAGGGAAGCATTGGTTTTCATGTGTTGAGCGTTTTACAGCACGTTTGAACGTGCTGTAAAACGCTCAGGTGTGAACCCAGCGTAAATGGAGCTTGTCAGCAGTTTCATGCTGCGCAAACCATGGCAGCAGGAGATCCCAACAGGGTCCTTCTTTTCTGAGAAACATGTTTTATCCTGAGAAGCTGGAGCAGGGAGAGATTTATCAAAACTGGTGTAAAGTAGAACTGGCCTAGCTGTCCATAGCAACCAATCAGATTCTGCCTTTTTTATTTTCCAAAGAAGCTCTGAAAAATGAAATGTGGAAACTGATTGGTTGCTATGGGCAACCAAGCCAGTTTTCCTCACACCAATTTTTATAAATCTCCCCTATAGTTTCTCAAAGCAGATCAGGTGGGGATAAGCCACAGGGGTACCTCCTTCTCCCCATGCCCATCTCCAACTCCAAGTAAAACATATGGGGGTCATTTATCAAACTAGTGTAAAGTAAAACTGGCTTAGTTGCCCATAGCAACCAATCATTTTCCAAAAGAGCTGTCAAAAATGAAAGATGGAATCGGATTGGTTGCTATGGGCAAGTAAGTTCTACTTTACAGAAGTTTGATAAAAGGCCCCCATGGTTTTCTGCAATGAGGAAGCCTATTGGGATTTCAAGCTGCCAATAGTTCGGGTCCTGTCCCTAGGATGTATAACTGCATAACTAAGCAGATGACATGAAATCATGTTATGGTTGCCAGTCTCTCATTCTGCAGTGCGTTCGAAAGCACGCACAGTATTCCATTTGCGGCACCTCCCGGACTGATTGGCAGAGAGGCACCATGTGATCTTAGCCGCGGCAATCCAGAGTGAAAGCTGGCTCCATGTGTAGGCAAATCTCTCCCATTATGTTACTGAAGGGATCTGTTTGTTCGATGAACTGTACATGTAGAAATCTGCAATCTGCACTCACACACAGACAGACATTTCAATTATAACCCCGCTGGAACATAAACCGCGGTAATGCAGAATTCACCCCGACATTAGGAAATGAGCTGGAAAGTTTAAGCATCAAGGTAAAAAATGAAGCTGGTGACCTTCAGGAAAAGCAAAGATCATTTATCTGTCCCGACTGTTTCTTTAAACTTTTATGTATAATATGTAAATATTTGCCTAGGATGTATATAGAAATTTGGAATTAACAAAAAAATTTACAATAGGAAAAACTCACAAAGACCTTACATAAACCTGTTCTGAATCTAATACCAAATGATTTTTTAAGATATAATTGCGTAAAGTTGACTACACGACTACTAAAAGCTTACACCAAAAAATACTAGATGGAAGAGTATACAAGTTTAAAAGTGGCTTACAGACCACCACTGAGCGCCATTTGATAGTTTATATATAGAAAAAAGGAACATAAAAAGTTGTGTAACTTTGTAAATACATGTAAAACATACAGGGGGAGATTTGTTAAACTGGAGAAAAGTAGAACTGGCCTAGTTGCTCATAACAACCAATCAGATTCCTCCTTTCATTTTCCAAAGGACCTGTCCAAAATGAAAGGTGGAATCTGATTGGTTGCTATGTGCAACTAGGCCAGTTCTACTTTACACCAAAGTGACCCCCATAGTTAATTGTCAATACATCTGTATGTTTATATATATATATATATATATATATATACCAAGGAAAAATGGCGGCACTGGTACGCAATCTAGTAAAGGTAGGGTGCACGTCTCCAGGGGAATAGGCTTCTTACCCCAATATATAGTCCAGAAAATATATATATATACACTCACCTAAAGAATTATTAGGAACACCATACTAATACGGTGTTGGAACCCCTTTTGCCGTTAGAACTGCCTTAATTCTACGTGGCATTGATTCAACAAGGTGCTGATAGCATTCTTTAGAAATGTTGGCCCATATTGATAGTATAGCATCTTGCAGTTGATGGAGATTTGAGGGATGCACATCCAGGGCACGAAGCTCCCGTTCCACCACATCCCAAAGATGCTCTATTGGGTTGAGATCTGGTGACTGTGGGGGCCATTTTAGTACAGTGAACTCATTGTCATGTTCAAGAAACCAATTTGAAATGATTCGAGCTTTGTGACATGGTGTATTAGGCTGCTGGAAGTAGCCATCAGAGCATGGGTACATGGTGGTCATGAAGGGATGGACATGATCAGAAACAATGCTCAGGTAGCCCGTGGCATTTAAACGATGGCCAATTGGCACTAAGGGGCCTAAAGTGTGCCCAGAAAACATCCCCCACACCATTACACCACCACCACCAGCCTGCACAGTGGTAACAAGGCATGATGGATACATGTTCTCATTCTGTTTACACCAAATTCAGACTCTACCATTTGAATGTCTCAACAGAAATCGAGACTCATCAGACCAGGCAACAGTCTTCAACAGTCCAATTTTGGTGAGCTCGTGCAAATTGTAGCCTCTTTTTCCTATTTGTAGTGGAGATGAGTGGTACCCGGTGGGGTCTTCTGCTGTTGTAGCCCATCCGCCTCAAGGTTGTGCGTGTTGTGGCTTCACAAATGCTTTGCTGCATACCACGGTTGTAACAAGTCGTTATTTCAGTCAACGTTGCTCTTCTATCAGCTTGAATCAGTTGGCCCATTCTCCTCTGACCTCTAGCATCAACAAGGCATTTTCGCCCACAGGACTGCCGCATACTGGATGTTTTTCCCTTTTCACACCATTCTTTGTAAACCCTAGAAATGGTTGTGCGTGAAAATCCCAGTAACTGAGCAGATTGTGAAATACTCAGACCGGCCCGTCTGGCACCAACAACCATGCCACGCTCAAAATTGCGTAAATCACCTTTCTTTCCCATTCTGACATTCAGTTTGGAGTTCAGGAGATTGTCTTGACCAGGACCACAACCCTACATGCATTAAAGCAACTGCCATGTGATTGGTTGACTAGATAATAGCATTAATGAGAAATAGAACAGGTGTTCCTAATAATTCTTTAGGTGAGTGTGTATATATATATATATATATATATATACAGTACAGACCAAAAGTTTGGACACACCTTCTCATTCAAAGAGTTTTCTTTATGACTATAAAAATTGTAGATTCACACTAAAGGCATCAAAACTATGAATTAACACATGTGGAATTATATACCTAACAAAAAAGTGTGAAACAACTGAAAATATGTCATATTCTAGGTTCTTCAAAGTAGCCAACTTTTGCTTTGATTACTGCTTTGCACACTCTTGGCATTCTCTTGATGAGCTTCAAGAGATAGTCACCTGAAATGGTCTTCCAACAGTCTTGAAGGAGTTCCCAGAGATGCTTAGCACTTGTTGGCCCTTTTTCCTTCACTCTGCGGTCCAGCTCATCCCAAACCATCTCGATTGGGTTCAGGTCCAGTGACTGTGGAGGCCAGGTCATCTGGCGCAGCACCCCATTACTCTCATTTATGGTCAAATAGCCCTTACACAGCCTGGAGGTGTGTTTGGGGTCATTGTCCTGTTGAAAAATAAATGATGCTCCAACTAAACGCAAACCGGATGGAATAGCATGCCGCTGCAAGATGCTGTGGTATCCACGCTGGTTCAGTATGCCTTCAATTTTTAATAAATCCCCAACAGTGTCAGTGCAAAGCACCATCACACCTCCTCCATGCTTCAAGGTGGGAACCAGGCATGTAGAGTCCATCCGTTCACCTTTTCTGCGTCGCACAAAGACACGGTGGTTGGAACCAAAGATCTCAAATTTGGACTCATCAGACCAAAGCACAGATTTCCACTGATCTAATGTCCATTCCTTGTGTTCTTTAGCCCAAACAAGTCTCTTCTGCTTGTTTCCAGTCCTTAGCAGTGGTTTCCTAGCAGATATTCTACCATGAAGGCCTGATTCACACAGTCTCCTCTTAACAGTTGTTCTAGAGATGTGTCTGCTGCTAGAACTCTGTGTGGCATTGACCTGGTCTCTAATCTGAGCTGCTGTTAACCTGCGATTTCTGAGGCTGGTGACTTGGATGAACTTATCCTCCACAGCAGAGGTGACTCTTGGTCTTCCTTTCCTGGGGCGGTCCGCATGTGAGCCAGTTTCTTTGTAGCGCTTGATGATTTTTGTGACTGCACTTGGGGACACTTTCAAAGTTTTCCCAATTTTTCAGACTGACTGACCTTCATTTCTTAAAGTAATGATGGCCACTCCTTTTTCTTTACTTAGCTGCTTTTTTCTTGCCATAATACAAATTCTAACAGTCTATTCAGTAGGACTATCAGCTGTGTATCCACCTGACTTCTCCACAACGCAGCTGATGGTCCCAACCCCATTTATAAGGCAAGAAATCCCACTTATTAAACCTGACAGGGCACACCTGTGACGTGAAAACCATTTCAGGTGACTACCTCTTGAAGCTCATCGAGAGAATACCAAGAGTGTGCAAAGCAGTAATCAAAGCAAAAGGTGGCTACTTTGAAGAACCTAGAATATGACATATTTTCAGTTGTTTCACACTTTTTTGTTATGTATATAATTCCACATGTGTTAATTCATAGTTTTGATGCCTTCAGTGTGAATCTCCAATTGTCATAGTCATGAAAATAAAGAAAACTCTTTGAATGAGAAGGTGTGTCCAAACTTTTGGTCTGTACTGTATATATAATATTAAAGGTCTACTATTTTATTTCTTGTCTATTGCTATCACATCATTTCTGCTGGAAAGGTTCAATGGACTAGCTTACGAAAAAGAAAACCAAACGACACTACATAAGGCAAGTACATAAGGAAAGATTGTTATGGCAGCGGCCTGACCCCGCTACCATCTCACTCTTCTCCTGGGGCACGGCTGCCGCATCGCTCGCTTGCCTCTCTACCGGTCTATTTCGACCATTGTACTGCCTCGTCTTTAGGGCTCATGCACACGACCGTGTGCTAGCCGTTCCGTGCATTGGGGACTGCAATTTACAGTCCCTGATACACGGCAACATCCGTGCGGTGGCCGCAGACAAATCCAGACCCATTCAACTTGAATGGGTCTGTGATGTGTCCCCACCGCAAAAGTTAGTGCATGCACTACTTTTTTGCGGTGCGGAGGCATGGACAGAAAACGTGCCTCCATTTCACATCTCCCGGATTGCGGACCCATTGAAGTAAATGGGTCTGCGATCCATGATGAGGGATGCACAAGGCCAGTACCCGTGTATTGTGGACCTGCCGTATGCGGGCCGCAATATGGCCACTGGCAGCACACGGTCGTGTGCATGAGCCCTTACAGTTGTGCATACTCAGTGAGGCTGAGGCCTACACTGCTAATCTCTGCCTGCAGGGTAGGTTGTGTGTGCTTCCACTGTCTCTTAAAGGGCCAGCACACACCCTAATCTTTCGCAGCCAATGACTGGTCACCCTAGGGTATTTAGGGAACCTTCCCCTGTGGGCTTTGGGTGAATAAAACATCATTGGACATATTTTGGACTGCTGCTCTTCCTTCTTTTTTCTATTGGGATTGTGAGTTTAGTTTCAATAAGTTTTTATTGTCAGAGTGTTTGCTCAATAAACAATTATACATATCCAGATTGTACAATAGAGTTTAAGCAAATAACTCCACATTTTTGATATATAAAGAAAGTGTTAACACAACAAAAAGAATCAAATTAACACAAAATAAAGTCAGAGTCAAGTCCTTCATTCACATTCACATGTAAGCATGTACCGAACGTTTCATGGAACAGCTCATTCCCGCAGGGTTCAATTAGGCAGAGACCGTTCACCGCTGTCTCTCTTTTGAGAGACTTACCCCAGTCCCATTCTCCCCGACAGTGACGGGTCCAGACCTCTCCAGAATTCCCAGCCTGTACATGACGATCCACTCGGAAGGTCTGATGTGCTAACATATACTCATAGGATCTTGTCACATCCACCATTCCGATGATCTCCCTCATATCAGGGATATTATCACTCTTCCAATTCCTCGTAATTGCTAGTTTGGTGGCAATCAGTAGGTGGATCACAATAGTCCTAAATTTGGGTAAAAATGTGTTCAAATCTATAAACAACAAGGCCAGAGCTGGGTCCAGAGAGATCTGGTGACCCACAATCCCAGAGATCTTATCAAATACCTTTTCCCAAAGAGCAGTGACCTTCGGACAGGACCACAAAATATGTAGCAAAGTCCCTTTAGAACTGCATCCCCTCCAACAAAGCATGCTTACATTAGGAAAAAATGTATGTAGTCTAACTGGCGTAAAATACCATCGGAGAGTGGTTTTGATGTAAGCTTCTAGATGTGATACGCAGTTAAGGGTTTAGGTGGCTAATTTGTTAGCAGTCTTCCATTGCATTAAAGTAAATGACTTTCCCAAGTCAGCCTTCCAAGCCAGAAGCGGAGCCGTCTTGAGAAACTGATCCTTGTCCCCTAGGTGCCTATATAGGAATCTGATTCCTGTGAATACTGTGTTTGATGCAGACCATCTAATTAATAACTGAGAATGACTTTTGATATTGAAGGTTGGGTTGTTCCCTAGAATGTGTCTAATCTTGAGGTACGTGAAGACCTCATTACGGGGAATTTGGAAGGATTGTCTAATAGTTTCAAACGATTTTAAGGCTGTGCCCGACACCAGGTCTGCTACCGTATGAATCCCTCTGTCCCACCATCCTCTTAACTGAAGATCAGTGGAAAAGCAATGGAGAGATTCTATCGGGGTAACATGCGCCATCGATCCCACTGTGGGCGATCCTTTGTCATGGTAAGATTTCCATAATGCCAGTGACGTAGACACAAAGTATGCAGGATGAATACCCATATAATTGTCATGCAACGCCGCCATTAGAAGAGCATGCAAATTCCTTCCTGGGGTTTGTGACTGCTCTATGTGTACCCAATGCCTTTCCACGTTGCCATTCCACCACTCCCTCAGCTGGTTGATTCTGGAAGCCAGGAAATAATCGTAAATATTAGGCAGCCCTAAACCCCCTGATTTTTTATGTCTGTACATAATACTCCTCGCAATCCTTGGCCTATACCCATTCCAAATGAAACCATTCAGCATCTTATTAATAGATTTGAAAAATGTCACTGGAATAGGAATAGGAATGGTACGGAATAAGTATAACAATTTCGGGAGCGTGTGTTGCTGGAACGCTGCGATACGCCCCAACCAGGATAACTCCGACTTAGCCAGGTGAGTTCAAGTTGGAGTGGTTGCATAAGAGGCGGGAAGTTTGCCTTGTACAGTTCTTGAGGAGTAGTTGTTACCTTAAAGCCTAGGTATTGGACTGAGGACTCTTGCCAGTCCAAGGCAAATTCCGTCTTCATTTGGGACAATAAAGGATCAGGGATACCTAGCGGGAGGGCCTGGGATTTGCTTTCATTTACTTTGTAATATGAGAGGGCTCCATAGGAGCGAATAAGGTCCATAACCTTCCTCAGAGATACTCTAGGGTTTGTTAAAGACAATATGATATCATCCGCATACATGGATATACAGTGTTGCCTGCTCCCAACACTAACCCCCGTCACCCCAGTCTCTTGACGGATTGCTTGAGCCAAGGGTTCTAAAGATAAGATAAAGATCAGCGGCGACAGGGGGCATCCCTGTCTCGTGCCATTAGACAATGCGAACGGGTCCGATAACACTCCGTTAGCCAATACCCTAGCCGATGGGAATGAATATAGGACCTGGATGGCTCGTACTATAGGCTCCGGAAAGCCCATTTTATATAGTACCGAGAAGACAAACGACCAATTAACACGGTCGAAAGCCTTCTCGGCATCTAATGTGACCAATACTGTCGGTGTTCTCGTGCGATTCACATAATCAACTAGGTTCAATACTCTCCTAGAGTTGTCTGTAATCTGACGCCCTTTCACAAACCCTACCTGATCCGGGTCTATCAGAGTGGGGATAATATCTGCTAAGCGAGCCGCTAAAATTTTTGCATAGATTTTTAAATCTGTATTGAGCAAGGAAATAGGGCGGAAGTTCTGAGGGATGGAAGGCTCCTTCCCTGGCTTAGGTAAAGTGACAATGACCGCCTCCAACATTTCTTTGGGATTGTGAGTTTAGACCACTTTGGGCTTTGTGCTCAATCTGAATTTCATTGTGCTGCTTCATTTTTTGGGGCCTTCCCCTCTGGGAAGGTACCTAAGCAATAGTTTCTATTTCTCTACTGTTCTGTAAAGGTGTGTTGCTAACTTGTTTCTCTGTCTGTCTACTGACCTCCACTTATTTTTGGGTTTAAGCTTTTGCTTCCTGACCTGACCTCTGCTTGTTTCTCGTGTTGACCCTGTGCTGCTCACTCTGACCTTGGACTGTATACTGTATTGCCCATACTCTGCCTTCCTCGATGTTGGCCTGTCCCTGACTACAGCCTTGCCTGATCCCTTAGTGATTCGCAACGGTGTCTCTTTACCACCGTGGGTTAACAATCTACTGAACAGAGACTACTCCAGGAGTTAGGCTAGGTCTACACGACGACATTTGTCGCGCGACAAAAAGTCGCGCGACAGATAGGGCGCAACAGTTGTCGCGCGACATTTTGTTGCACTAATGTCACGCGACAATTTTTCTAATGGCAGTCTATGGTGTCGCACTGCAACATGCGACATGTTGCGACTGCGACGCGACAGTCGCAGAAAAATCCATCTTGAATGGATTTTCTGCGACTGTCGCGTCGCAGTCGCAGCATGTCGCATGTTGCAGTGCGACACCATAGACTGCAATTATAAAAATTGTCGCGCGACATTGGTGCAACACAATGTCGCGCGACAAATGTCGTCGTGTAGACCTAGCCTTAGTGGCCTGGTAGATCCCCTGCAGGGTTAATGAGTCTAATCTCTTCAGTAGGCACAGAGGATCCATATTTGCTTTGTAACACAGGTAAACTGAGTTAGGCTACATGTACACGAACGTTGTCTGTTTCTGTGTCTGTTCCTTTTTTTTTGCGGATAGGATGCGGACCCATTCATTTCACTGGGTTCGCAAAAAACACAAACACAGTGTGCTGTCCGCATCAGTATATCCGTTTAATTGCCCCGCGAAAAAAATTGTGCATGTCCTATTTTTTTCTAGTTTGCAGACAAGTATAGGCATTATTACAATGGATCCGCAAAAAATACAGATCCGCAAAAAAAATGGATGCCATACAGAACGTCATCCGTTTTTTTTGCGGACCGCAAAACAGATACGGTCATGTGCATGTAGCCTTAGTCAGGAATAAATTAGGGAGGTTTACCTTTAAACCTTGTGCTACAAAGGATATAAATATTGGAAGAGTGCCGCTAGTGTTGTCTTGCTTGAACACACACTATCCACCTCAGAAGGGATCATATGTCCAACGGTGCATGGAAACCATAATTGGTTTCCCTCAGCCATAAATTAAATGAGTCCTGTGCAGCTCAAGAAATCCATGATAAACTAGAGCGATAACCATTGAAATCCAATCCTCTTTCAATTCAGTGAGAATCTTTGATTAAAGTACCTTCTAAACACCTCTGATTAAAGTTATTTTTAAAACATCTGGCACGTGGATCATGGACGCTAGCAGTTACTGCCTCAAAAGAAACAGAGCGAACGAAACTTGAGTTGGGTTCTGCCACGTAATAAACTATTTCTTTATCCTTGTGGTCTTGTGAGTATATTGAATGTGCTTGCAGATAAAAGAGGTTGCAAGGATTCTTCACCATTGGAGGCCGGTATTTTATTTTCCCTCATAGTGGAAGTGTTGAGGTAGAAAGCTTCAGAGAGGTGTGGCGACTGCTAGCAATTGTGGTTCATGTGTGGTTCATAGACTGCTAGGGCCTTATATTTTATCTCCTTGTGGCTCCCATTTCATACAGAGGCAATTGCGCCATGTTCCATGCTGATTACATTAGTATTTAGGAGTAAACTTTTAATATAAAGTAATACAGTAAAAAACACATATGGGTTCATTTATCAAACTGGTGTAAAGTAGAACTGGCTTAGCAACCAATCAGATGTCACCTTTCATTTTTCAGAGGAGCTGTCCAAAATGAAAGGTGGAATCTGATTGGTTACTATGGGCAACTAGGCCACTTCTACTTTACACCAGTTTGATAAATGACCCCAATAGTTTGTTAGGTTGAAAAAAGACATCTGTCCATCCAGTTCAGCACATCATTAGTGCCGATTTGGGCAATCACAAAAATAATGACTGGAGATCACGAATTCTAGAATTTACGAATTTATTGTTAAGTGATTGGTTTTGCATGTAGAGATCTGAGGTTTGAATTTTATGAATTATATTATATGAAAATATAGTTTTTATTTTATTTTTTTAAAGCTAAGAAATGTTACTGGTGTCTTTTTAATCATATATTGTGTCTATAAATAAATCAGTAATAGGTTTTAGCAAAACAACTCACTATTCTGAATATAGTAAGGCCTTATTATTTAATAATTATATATTATTTATTATAGTGTATCCTTTTATTGTAGTTTTAAATAAGAGAGAAAAAATATATAACAGAAAGAAAACTTCTCTCCTGGGACTTGAACCTAACTGAATAACTCTAATTTTGCTAATCGTTCTGGGTGCTGCAGTCCACCTATTCCAGTTATTACTTTAGTTGCCATCCTCTGAACCCTCTCCAGCTCTGCTATGTCTGCCTTGTTCGCAGGAGCCCAGAACTGTACACAGTCCTCCATGTGTGGTCTGACTAGTGATTTGTAAAGTGTCAGGATTGTGTTCTCATCACGTGCACCTAAGCTACTTTTGATGCACCCCATTATTGGCCTTGGCAGCAGCTGCCTGACACTGGTTTCTACAGCTTAGTTTGCTGTTCACTAAAATTCCTAAGTCCTTTTGCATGTCAGTGTTAGGGCTCATGCACACGACGGTTGTTGTTTTGCGGTCTGTTTTTCACTGATCCGTTGTTTCATATCTGAGATTTTTTTTCTCTGATTTAAGTCCTCTTTCGTTCCGTTATTGCACAAAACATATCCGTATGGTTTCCGTATTTGATCAGTTTTTTTGCGGATTGTATACAGAAACAGTAACTTATTAATCACCAATCACATGAACAATATGGGCTGGGCATAGCATTTCTACAGTATGGATCCGCAAAATACGGATGTGTTCCATGTGCGTTCCGTATTTTTGGCGGACCCATTGACTTGAATGGGGCCTCGGACCATGATTGACAATAATAGGACATGCACAACTTTTTTGTGGAATGGCCATGCGGACAAATGGAAACGGAATGCACACAGAGTAAATTCTGTATTTTCTACAGACCCATTGAAGTGATCGGTTACGCATACGGT
This sequence comes from Bufo gargarizans, assembly GCF_014858855.1. Classification (NCBI taxonomy): domain Eukaryota; kingdom Metazoa; phylum Chordata; class Amphibia; order Anura; family Bufonidae; genus Bufo; species Bufo gargarizans. The sequence goes on along the minus strand of NC_058080.1, from coordinate 691,933,032 downwards.
CCGCAAAAAAAAAAACCGGAACGTAAGCGAAAAGAAAATACGTTCATGTGCATGAGCCCTTAGTATGTATTGGCGACTTGCATTATTCCTTCCCATGTCAGCGTTAAACCTCATCTGCCACTTCTCTGTCCAAGTGTCCAATCTATTCAGATCCCTCTGTAGTAGTATATTGTCCTCTTCAGTGTCAATTACTTTACACAGTTTAGTGTTATCTGCGAAAATGTATACTTTACTATGCAAGCCTTCTACAAGATCATTAATAAGTATATTGAAGAGAATAGGGCCCAATACTGACCCCTAAAGGTACCACACTAGTGACAGTGACCCAATCTGAGTATGTAGTTATACTTACCGGCCTATAGTTTCCAGGCTCTGTTTTTTTACCCTTTTTTGAATATTGGCACCACATTTGCTATGCGCCAATCCTGTGGAACACTCCCTGTCAATATAGAATCCTTTAATATCAGAAATAAGGGTCTGCCTATGACTTTTACTTAATTTCCTTAGGATATGGAGGTGTATGCCATCCGGTCCTGGCGATTTGTCTATTTTAATATTTTTAAGACGTCGTTGCACTTCTTCTGCATTTCATCTGACAATTTATTTTCCTCAGTACATACAGTGGAGAAAAAAGATTTAATAGATTTCCTTTCTCCTCATTGATCTTTACAACTTCTCACTCATCACTCTGTGAAGGGCCAACACTTTGAGTTTTAAACTTTTTATCATTTATATAACTGAAGAACATTTTTGGGCTAGTTTAAGGCCCCTTTCACACGAGCGAGTTTTCCGCGCGGGTGCAATGCGTGACGTGAACGCATTGCACCCGCACTGAATCCGGACCCATTCACTTCAATGGGGCTGTGCAGATGAGCAGCGATTTTCATGCATCACTTGTGCGTTGCGTGAAAATCGCAGCATGCTCTATTTTGTGCGTTTTTCACGCAACACAGGCCCCATAGAAGTGAATGGGGCTGCGTGAAAATCGCAAGCATCCGCAAGCAAGTGCGGATGCGGTGCGATTTTCACGCACGGTTGCTAGGAGACGATCGGGATGGAGACCGATCATTATTATTTTCCCTTATAACATGGTTATAAGGGAAAATAATAGCATTCTTAGTACAGAATGCATAGTACAATAGGGCTAGAGGGGTTAAAACATTTTTTTTAAATAAATTAACTCATCTTAATCCACTTGCTCGCGCAGCCTGGCTTCTCTTCTGTCTTTATCTTTGCTGTGCACAGGAAAAGGACCTTTGATGATGTCACCGCGCTCATCACATGGTTCATCACATGATCCATTACCATGGTGATGGATCATGTGATGGACCATGTGATGAGCACAGTGACATCATCAAAGGTCCTCTTCCTCCAAGAAGAAGACAGAAGAGAAGCCGGGCTGCGCAATCAAGTGGATTAAGGTGAGTTGAATTATTATTATTATTTTTTTAACCCCTCCAGCCCTATTGTACTATGCATTCTGTATTAAGAATGCTATTATTTTCCCTTATAACCATGTTATAAGGGAAAATAATACCATCTACACAACACCTAACCCAAACCCGAACTTCTGTGCTTTGGGTACCAAACGTGGCGATTTTTCTCACTCGCGTGCAAAACGCATTACAATGTTTTGCACTTGTGTGGAAAAATACTGCATGTTCCCGCAACGCACCCGCGAGTTTTCCCGCAACGCCCGTGTGAAACCAGCCTTACTCTTTCTGACAATGAATCACTCCGCCTCCAGTTTGTCTGCTTTTATTTGTCTTTTACATATTATTCCTCATATTTTTTCAATGTTTCCTCGGTACATTCCTTTTTTACTGACTTAAATGCTTTCTTTTTGACATTTATTGCTTTCTTTACATTTCTATTTATGCACATTGTTATTTTTTTCTCGTTAACCTTTATTCCTACAAGGTATGTACCTCTCACATTTGGAGTTTTGGATGCTTTTAAAAATATCTCATTTTGTGGCTCCATTGTTACCACAGTAGGTAGGAAAACAAAGACAGTGAGCCCTAACTGGAACCCCGCCTGCATTCTCTGCAAGGCCTAGGCAGCAAAGCTGCAACTAGTTGATGTTCCCTACTCTGCTACAGTGTACAACGGACACATACAGAGACTGCATCATACAGGAATGGGTCAGAACCAGAAGGACAAAACAGTACAAAATCGCAAGACAGAGGGTAGTCACAAAGCCAAGACAAAGTCAGAACCAGGCAGGAAGCACAGTACCAAAACACTTACAGAGAGTGGTCAAGGGCAAGTAGACATCAATAACAATAATAGCAATCCACACACGCACACAGAACCAGGAGCACAGATAGGGAGTCTGAAGCTATCACTGGCAAAGCTGTATGGCCAGTAAGGGGTTAAAATAGAGCACCGAATCCCAGGATCAGAACCTGATAAATCCTGACTCGGTGCTCCATTAGTCAGAACCCAGCACATAGGGACAGAACAGCTGAATAATCAAGCACTGCTAGTTTCCTCCAGCACACGCCCGCTGCTGACAGGAACAAAGCATTGTATCCTGTTGGTTGGGATGTTGTTGCATCACCAGGGGGAGTGGCTTCACAGCGCAAAGCTGGATATCTTGCCGCTGGAGCCCAGAAATGAAAGTTTGTAACACGCATTTGTATTTTTGAGGACATTATCCCAGTTAGTGAGGCTAATCTCCCCTCTTAGTTGGCCAAATTTAGCTTTTTTGAAGTTTGGTATTTTTGTGCCTCCTTGATTAAACACTCTTTTGAAAAGTTATTTCATGGTCACTTTTACCAGGTGTCCCTCAACCTGCACATCTGTTGTTCTGTCAGGTCTATTGGCTAGTACTAAGTCCAATATGACCATCCCTCTAGTCCAGGCATGCTCAACCTGCGGCCCTCCAGCTTTTGTAAAACTACAATTCCCACAATGCCCTGCTGTAGGCTGATAGCTGTAGGCTGTTTGGGCAGGTTGGGAGTTGTAGTTTTACAACAGCTGGAGGGCCGCAGGTTGAGCAAGCCTGCTCTAGTCTAATCCTGAAGAAATTGGGCAAGGTAATTGTCTTTGGTTATTGCCAAGAACCTGTTTCCTTTACAAGATCTAGAGGTCTTAGTTTCCCAGTCTATATCCATGAAGTTCAAGTCCCCCCATAATAATGACCTCATTATGATTTGCCGCCTCATCATCAGATGTTTAGCTTCTGCAATCAGCATTGTTACTGATTCTAGCACCATTCGCTGGCCATTTCACCTTACGCCTCCTGCCTTGTACCTGCACCAACCCTATAACATCAAGGGTACCCCAATTACCATCAGTTAGGAGCCCTGACATCAGAATGTGCCCCAAGGGAACAAAGGGTGCACCCTCCTATTACTGCCCTACCCTAGGGAGCATCAGTTTGAGGATTGCCACTGTGAATGGTTATTGCAGCTAGAACCATTACCACTCCCATCCTCTGCTCCCTCTCCTCCGGGGCTTGTGGCACATTTAAAACATGGAGACTGCGTAACTGTACAAAAGGAAGCTATACACCTTTAATAGCTGTTGACTAAGCACTCACTTGGCTGACAACTCTTCCACCCAACCCTCTCATACACATGCATGCTCAGCTCGGCATATGTTCTCAATTGGGAGAGGGGAATAAGTCACTGCCAATCTCCTATGGCTTACCTACCTTAATAACAAAATTTTGGGCCCAAGTTAGGACGCCAATACAAATCAGATCCATCTCATCCAATCTCATCAAAATCAGCAGGTATAGATGATAATCGAATGGCCATCTTTAGGACAGTACATGCTCCATGTATAGCCTTAGTGAAAATTTTGGTCCTGGGATAGTTTTGCTGTAATTATCCAAACAAAGGACACCAAAGGTTTATGGCTGGTGACCTGGAGACATAACAAAAAAGTTTGGACATGGTTAATTGGCTATGGACATAATTAAAGCAAACAGGAGTCCTGACTTAGTAGACGTTCAACAAACACAGCTCTCCTTTGATACCTCGGTATGAATAGCACATTCAAATAGAAGAAGTCCTGCATTTTTTTTTAAATATATTTCTTTCACCAAATCTGCCACTTCAGTTTTTCTTAAACCTGGCAAAACATTTCGCACTGAGCTTCTCATCTCATTTACAGTCTTAACTTTACTGAAAACAGAGAGATTAAACAGAAACAGCGAGTCGACAGATGGGATATTCGAAGGGGATACTTGTGTAAATAATTTATCTACACAAGTCCCCAGTGACCTCGGGAAAAGAACCACATGTACATTATATCTGAGATCTGTGGGTATGAGGGGAAATGAAGGGTGTGTCTTTTTTCAGTTTTTTTTCTGTTTAATAAATAAAGTATTTTAGAAATGTCGTTTTTTTTATTTCTTGTCTTATTTGCATGGGATATATTTTCTTCTTTTATTTTTATTTTTTTACTTTTAATAGCCTGCAATCATATAAATAAACAAGGCATGCAGAGATTTAATTAATATCTAACAAACATGAAAATGTTTGGAATAATAGGGACCTAATCAAGTCAGGTCCCAAAAAGTCAGAAAAAAATAATAAAGGCTCAATAACAACTGTACACATAATATACTCTTAAAATGATTGATCATATCCTTGAGCATTAAAGGGGTTCTCCAGGAATGATTTAGAATAGCTGCCAGCAACCTGTCCTGTGAGCATGACTGGTTGCCTCCACTTGCAAGGCTGCCTAGGGGGTTGAGGGTGCAGGTCTTACTACATGCTGGCACTTGCATATAGACATTGGTGAGTTTCCTGTCAGGCTACTCAGCCATGATGACATATCATAGGTAGGATCACATTATTACCATCTATTGTACAGCAGTGTAGCGAGGCCTTGCCCACTCACTTCCCAAGGCAGCTCTGCACATGGTGGAAACCAGCCCTGCCCACATTCTAGGACAGGTTGCTGGCAGCCATTTTACATAATTACTGGAGAACCGCTACAAGCAGCACATCACCACTGAAGGCAGTCGTTGGCTGAAGCTGCGCATGAGACCATGTCCATGGCCAAGCACATGTAAACAGTATGGGGACTAGAAGATGGAGGCAGCGTGGAGGACCGGAGGGACATGGAGCAAGTAATTATGGAACTTCTGTTTTAGGAGGCAGGCTGCAGGCACTTGATAAGTAATCATTATTTCCAGAAAATGACATTAAACATATAGATATTGATGGACATTCTTTGACTATTATCCCATTTCATACCTTGCCAGAATATTTATATTAGACTTAGGTTTTTAATAGACTGACTCAGTGGTGTACCTAGAACTGACTGGGCTCCACAGCAAATTTTTGAACAGGCCTACTCCCCCAGAAACCCCTTCCTCCTGTGGCTAAATGGAAGATGAAAAACCCACGAACACTAACAATGTATCTATAGGGGACACAGAGGTAGCAGTTGTGTGGTGGGTCAAAATCACACATGCACAAGTAGTATACATGACACATGGTCTGTGGAATCCTGTTACAAATTGTGCATAAGGTCACTGGTGCTGTAGATTATGCCCCTGATAAACACTGACCAATGCAGTTCCATAGACACTCGAAGGAAGAAATCCCACAGAAGACTTCTTTGTTTGATCTGCACTCCACCTACCCCGCTGCTGACTGACAGACAGTAGAAGAGGTGGTTACATAGTAAGGGTACTTTCACACTTGCGTTGTTGGATTCCGGCAGGCATTAATGTATTTCAATGGAAAATAATTCGAGCAAGTGTTCCACAATTTTGGACGGAGAAAATATCGCAGCATGCTGCAGTATTTTCTCCGGCCAAATACTGTAACAGTGACTGAACTGAAGACATCCTGATGAATACTGAACGGCTTGCTCTCCATTCAGAATGCATTAGGATAAAACTGAAGCGTTTTTTTCCAGTATTGAGCCCCTAGGACGGAACTTAATACTGGAAAACTTTAACGCAAGTGTGAAAGTACCCTTACATAGTTAATACGGTCGAAAAAAGTCCATCAGGTTCAACCAAGGGACAGGCGTGGAAGCTTATTTTAGAAAAAGGGTAATGAAACCCAGATTTTTTCACATTTTCATAAGCATTAATGTCATTTACGTTTAAGCATTCAGCTAAGCTGTTTTTAAAACTGTCCACTATTCCTGCTGAGACCACGTCCTGAGGTAGACTATTCCACAGATTCACAGTTCCTAGTTCTTACAGTAAAGAACTGGTTGATTAATAGGCTTCAGCCATAATGCTTTGTATTTATCAGGCAGTTTTAGGAGATTATTTTAGAAGAGTATTTATGTACTATATAGTGGGACCAGAACTGGACCAGATTGCTAGAACAATGTTGTGTATCAGGGGACAATAATGGCACTAGAATTAATGAGGTAAAAGAAGAACTGACATCAAATGTAAACAGATGTTTCATGAAGGACCATATCAACATGGTCCCAGGCAGCAGCTGCTTCTCCTGACTGTAGGGTCACACTGCAATCTGTCATACCCACCATTTTCACCATTGTTGATGTCTTTGATATGATCTGACAGAAACTCATGTGCAGTTTAACATCTTGGCCATGTAACCTGATAGTGGCTCCATTTGCTCTCATGGAATCACTCCTGACAGTGCTGTACAATGGGTGACAGTCTATAATTTCCTGCCACGGAATAAGCTTGGTTTGATATTTCTGCTAGTATTCTGTAATTTCCCTATAATTACTGATTACTATCATACATGTTCCTTGGTATTTGCAGATCACAAGAAAAGAGCTGGAAATAATTTGTCTTCTTCTTTTATTCCACCAAGTTCACTTAAATCTGGGGTGGACATAACATATATGCAGCCTATGCAGCCATACATTGACCCTGCAGGCAGAGGGGCCCAGTGCTAATAAAAGTGCCCCCCTACTATTAGATCATATGTAGGGGACTGTGGTCATTCAGGAGGAGAGCATGGAGAACATCAAAGCCAAATCAGATTATGACAGTAAGATAGGAAATTGTGAAGGCACAGCCTTCCCCTGTTTGTCCTTCAGGCATCTAGAGAGGGTGCATAGGTTTTCCTGGATCTATTAGCAGATAACATATCCATAAGGTAAAATGTAAAAACCAGGCACTCCAATGTTAAGAAGGAGTACTTTTTTTGTTCAGGTTTAAAAAGTTACAGATTGCTAGGTGTCATGGTTGAGCTTTTCATTGTTGCAAAAGATTCAAAGACATGATTGACCAGTAATGAGCGCTAGCATGTTTTTTACGTCTCTATAGGACATGCAAGAGTTGTCGGCTCATTTAAGTAGGTAAATATTTTTGGAAGAGGGGTCTAGTAACAACTCATCCTCTTCATATTTCATGGTGAAATTTAACCCTTCTATGTTATACTATAATCACAGTTAAGTATTGTGTAGATAAATCGACCCATTGCCTAACCAGCTGTAACACCGATGACTCAAGTCTATGAATGCCCATGTGTCTGTACTAGTTTCCAACCGGCATGTGAAGATTTGTATACTGATGACCTTCTCTATACTCATCAAGCACAGCACCATACATTGTATAGTGACTGGGCTTGTATTGCATCTCCACCCTATTCACTTTATTAAGGCTGTGCTATGCCTAGACATTGTGAGCGATGAGCATGACATCACTTGGACAAGGCAAAGCTGTGAGAAGGCCGCTGCACTACTGCGAGCAGAGAGCCGATGCCTTCACAAAAAGCTGATTGGTGGAGGTCATGGGTTTCAGAAAACCCTTTAAACCACACAGGCTTTTTCACCACTTTTGTTTTTTAAACTTGGCATATATTTAACCCATTTAGATACAGTCTGTTTTCACCTTCATGACACGGCCTAATTTTGCAAATCTGATGTGCCAATTTATGTTTTTTCGTGTGACATATTGTACTTCGTGTTAATGGTAAATTTGGGTCTATATGTTTTACCTTTACTTATAAACCTGACCCCCAAATTTACAGAAAATTTGGAAACATTCTCAATTAGAATTTCTCTGTTTTTAAGACAAGTAGTGATACCTCACAAAATAGTTCTTAACATTCACCATTTGTTTCATATTTTTTGCATATTTTCCATTTTAATAATTTTTTCATGTAACACAGCAAGGGTTAACAGCAAAACACCCCATATGTGCTCATAAACTGCTGTATGGCCAAATGGCAGGGCTCAGAAGGAAAGGAGCGCCACATCGTTTTTGGAGGGCAGATTTTGCTGGAATAGTTTTTGGGTCACATTTGAAGAGCCCCTGATGTACCCCTACAGTGTAAACCCCAAGTGTAAACTACAACCTTCAAGGTATTTATTAAGTGGTGGAGCAGAAATTATGGTGCAGCGGACCATACAAAATGAAAACTGCAATTTCAGTGCCCAGTATACTGTGTCCAGCTGGTGCCATCTGAGACTCACACCACACTTCTTGAATTGATAGGCAGATTCTACTGGGTACAGAAATGCCAGAACTGTAGATGTATACTAAACGGCAGGTCTCAGAAAGGAAGGAGCACTATTTGGCTTTTAGAGTGGATTTTGCTGGAATGGTTTTCAGATGCTGCATCAAATTTGCTAATTTGTTAGAGGGGTTACACTGGGTATGGAAATGCCATAAATACCCAAACTGTTGTTAGGGTATGTTGCAGAAGGGAAAGGCCATATTTTGGCTTTTGCAGTGAAGATTTTGATGGATTGGTTTATGGGTAATATGTTGCTTTCGAAAATCATGTTTTTGTATCGCCATTTTACTGAGAGACATTTTTTTTCCTGGTGATTGTCTTCTCTGAGGGCTTGTTTTTTGCAGGATGATTTGGCATTTTCATTAGTAATATTTTTGGGTACAAAAAACTACTTTTTTTCCACTAGGTGAAAAACTTTGAGGGTCTGATCGCTTCTACAAAGTATTACAATACATACCATATTGTAATGAATTGTAACTGTCAGTTTCACACTTGCCTGTGGCAGGGCTTCAAAAGGCTTCCATAGCTGGCAGACCCAGATGCTATAGCAATCATCAGCACCCCAAAATCGCATCACAGATAATAGCCCCCTCCCTCTTCAAACTTCTTAGATGCGGAGGTCCGCATCTAAGCTGACTGCGCATCTAAGACCGACATTGGAGTTATCTCTGATGTTAACAGTTACTGCAGTTATAAGTGTCAGTAAAAGCCAGGTTCCTGTACTGATCAAGCACAATTTGCGAATGCTTTGTTCACTGTGCCATACATGTACTGCGCAGGTCCATGAGGGGTTAACCATCATTAAACATTTTCAAATGTTTTAAAGATGGTGAAAAAGTCCAAAAGTTGCCCATCTTTGCACCAAAATGTGTGACTTTCGTATGCCAGAAAACTGGCATACAAGCTTGATACATTCCCCCGTAAGTATCGGTCAGTCTGGGGTTAAATTCGTACAAAGTAGCAAAGAAGGTAATCCAGAAAAGTGGTCAAGTGAAAGGTAAGTCTAATACATGAAAATGACTCAGACATAGAATAAACGCATCCGGCAGTAAACACAATGGGGAAATTTAACATTTATTTTGTGTGTGGTTATTTATGTTAAATAGTGTGAGGCAGTGACGGGCCTCATAGCGGCTAGGGGAGATTTATGGCAGGTGTTTCCATGTCTTCCCTGTCAGTCATCAGGTCTGAGGCAGCATCAGGTAACACAATCAGTCTGGGATAAGAGCCCAGCCCAGACTGTCAGTCAGAGGGAGAGATTCTTTGTGCAACAGAGTCCTGCAGGAGGCTCTGTAAGTGTGGTCTCAGCCGGGCTGGCTGAGGGGCCACAGGGATAGGTGATAGCCTGAACTTGGGGGACTTCGTGAGGTCTGGGAAACGACGGTCGCAACGTCACAGTTGGCAGGACAGCTAGACCCCATATCCCCAAAGGTACTGGACTGACTTTGCTACATTCTGGAAGTGAGCTGGACTATTGTCTGGAAAAGCCGCATGTTATTACCGTGTGTGGAGGGTGCTTTAAGTGAGGTAGGGATATTTCATGTTTAGTTAGAGCCCAGACGGGCAAGGTGTTACTTTATGTTTTGTTGTTGTGAAAATAAACCTCACGTTTGAACCTGCAATCTGGCTGTTGTGAAGATAATTGTGAGAATGACCCCCCGAAAAAGAGCTAATCCCTCACAATAGGCACACTCGAGGTTTATCAACTGCAACTTTTTGAAAAGTCGTAAAAAAGGAGTAATCTTGCTGGCTCTTTGATTGGTCCTATCCTCCTAAATGGCTGGTCAGGCAGATGGCTATGGGTTGTGCAAACGCACTGCCCAGCAATCCCACCAGTGAAGCAGGGACAGACGGTGCTTGAGCACATTTAGGTAAGTGCCTTACAACACATTTCTGGCTGATAACAGAGAACAATACAAGACATTTGACATAAACACACACATTAGCTACTTTTACATCTGAGAGTTGGCCGCCTGATCTGGCAAAACTCTCGAGAATCGGCTGGACTAAAACTGCGGCATGCAGCGGTTTATATCCGGCTGCTATTTGACTTTTTTGCCAGAATGTAGCCGAATCTTTTCTGGACTCCATTATACTTGATGGGGCTGGAGGTCATTCGGTTTGCATCCAGCAGTGGCGGATCTGGAGCATTCCGGCAGGCTGTTTTCTGCCAGAGCACCCTGCCGAAATCGCTGCCGCAGATGTGAAAGTAACCTTAGAAACAACACAATTCCTTATTTCACTTGTGAGAAGTCTACACAAGAGCCTCATTATACCCTTGGATGAAACTCCCCCACTAACAAATGTGTATAAGTCAATGTAACAATTGCAAAGCCAAATTTAACATGACAAATTCTAAGTAGGAGGTCAAAACGATCTGCGTTTCATTCAGACTCCATTCCTGTTTAGAAATAGGTGCAAATCTTCTAAAAGCCAGATGCCTCCTGAATAATATTGTATCACAAATCTCTAAAATGTAATACATTGTATAAATACGGCCATTATACCTTCAGCAGGTTCATCTGCTTCTCATTTCCAGGGTATGGTACGGTAGCATCATTAGTTAAGCTGGGTATTGTGCCTTTATGATCTTCCAGAAAACTGCAGAAAATAGAAAAAGACTAGATCTATGGACACAAATTACAAGAGTTTTCTCAAAACAAAAAAGAGGGGCGAGAATTAGAAGCGCACACAATAGGGCCAAATGAAAAAAAACCTGCCCTCTCCAGCAGTGTGCCTCGCTGAGTTATGAATATTCGAACCCTTTAGTCCAGACACATATAACAGTTTTCCTGTTTGGATTTTTGAAAGCTTCAATATGCTAAAAATTAGGTAATAAAACCGCCAAACCGTATTTCTGGAGACGATAGGGGGATAAACAGGCCTGCTCATTGCCTTAGATTAAACAGAAACAGTTAAAACACTGGATGCTTTAAAGCTTAAATCAAAGCAGAGAAGAGAAAATAGAGACGGCAAAACAGGAAAGAGAGACTTGTTCTTAGTTCCTCCGAGTCAGGGATTAATGTTTTACTATACTATTTAACTGTTTCGAGTAACTAAAGCATTTTACTCCTCATTGATCCTTATAACATTGGCTGCTTGTGAAATTATAAAAAAAATGTTTATTTTATCAATTATGTATTAACAGGACACATCCATCAGGAAGAAGTATTTTTTTAGACCGAATATAAAAAAAAAAAAAATGTCTGTTTTTAATTTTGGCAGGGGTTTGCCATTGTATAAAATATTGTCCGGAAGTAGAAGCCAGCACATAGAGATAAAACTTAGTTGACTGCTGCTGCAAGAAGAAGATGTTATCCACTAGTATAATAGTAGATATAGAATTGGGATGACAGTACAAAAGCTCTATTGCTCTCTACAAATAGGCCTAAGTAAAGATGCCTACAGAAGAACACTGCATTTATTAGTGTAACGTGCCATGGTCTAATGGTTTAACTGAGAGAGTTAAGCGAGACTGCTTGCTGTGCTAAAACTCCAAACAGGAAGTTAAGAGCAATGACAGGAAGTACATGGCGTGACTATAAAAAATTACATTCAAAAAACCATCTGCCTGTTTTTTGTAAAACAAATACATAGAATATTCAAATGTAGTCTGCTAATATTGATTTAAAAAAAATATGTAAGTTTGCCTTTAAGAACCAAGAAATCAAAAAGATTTTATGTTGGAATTGTTGGAAGGTACAACCTATAAAATGAGATTCAAAATGACATACAGATGAAACTCAAAAAATTTGAATATCGTTAATAAGTTCATTTATTTCAATAATCCAACTTAAAAGGTGAAACTAATATATGAGATAGGATCATTACATGCAAAGCGAGATATTTCAAGCCTTTATTTGTTATAATGTGGATGATTATGGCTTACAGCTTATGAGACCCCAAAGTCACAATTTTGAGGTGCCCTTTGCTCAGGGGGTATGGATTAATTAGCTGACTACAGTGTGACACTTTAAGACTAGAATATTGAACCTTTTCACAAAATTCTAATTTTAAGCTGCATTAATTTAATTCCTTTTAATTTGCATTACTGAAATAAATGGACTTTTGCACGATATTAAAATTTTTCGAGTTTCACCTGTATACAGTGTATACAGTATGCTCATGTACATGATGTGACTTCTAGATGAGATGTAACTAATATATATGGTATTTAGGCTACTTTCACACTAGCGGCAGCCTTCTCCAGCAGGCTGTTCCGGTGGGTGAACAGCTTGCCGGATCCGTGCAGCCGCTAGTGCACGCGTGCTGCCGGAGGTCCGCTCCGGCCCCATTGACTATAATGGGGGTGGGGCGGAGTGCCGGCAGCAGCACGGCAAACATGCCGAGAGGCGGCCAGAATAAAAATATGACATCCGCCGGAACAGCCTGCCGGAGAGGGCTGCTGCTAGTGTGAAAGTAGCGTAATACATATGTCATTTTGAGGGATATGTCATAAATGTCTGACAGATGTGGGTCTCACCTCTGGGACCTGCAGCTATGTCAAGAACAGGGGTATTCCCTGCCCCACCTGTTGAGGTGACCACATACATGTGCGAGGGTCTCTCCATTTAATCTCTATTTGGAAACAGCAGAAAAGGTAAGGATGGACCCTTTTCTGGACTGGACTTCAGTACTGTACTGTACTGATGGAAACCTTGGCTACTTTGTAACACCTAGGGTTCAATCCAATGAAGGCCAACATCTGCATACAGTTTGTAGGATCTAAATAGAGACAACTTTAGAATTACTGCAAAATATGCTGCTATACGGTTTACTTGCTTTCTAGATTCTTTTTCTTTTGCTAGTAAAAATGCCTTGTTATTTTATCATTCTTAGCATTTTTATGGCTTTTTAAAATTGTAACTGTAAATGTGTTTACAGGAAATGTGTCATTATTTTATGTTTAACATATTTCACATATTTATAACAAATTTTTGGTGGTTATTTTTAAAACATAAATTCCTGCACTTTTCACACTGGCCTAACAATAGGCACCACCTCTTGTTTACAGCAGTTACCTGCTTATCAATATACAGAGGGGATATCATTACAGGCAGGATTAGAATGACAGATAAGGCAGGATCCACTATTCACAATGGGTGATTATCAAATCTTATCTATTCTTTCCTTGTACAATGACCTCTGCACAGGACACAGAGCATGCCCAGAAAACTCTCCCATACAAGTCAATGAGGTCTCCTCCTGACCATTGTGTCTATGGAGCATGGGGCTGCCGTAAAGCAATTTTCTTAATGCTATCTAAATGCTGTTAAGAACAACTCAGGCAAGATGGCCACCCCATAATCATAAACTGAAAATAGAATTAAAAAAACTGAAAAAAAAAAAGATAAAAAAAAAAAAAAAAGGATATGTGTGGCTATCTGTTTTTCTTTTCTGTAGTCCCACAGAGAAGCCTATGGGAAAAACACCAGAAATAAAAAGTATTTTGGGCATGCTGCATTTTAAAAAAAAAACACGTCTAAACAAGTGTTGAATGAAGCGAAGCATCCAAAGTGGAATTCAGTCCTAATTTTAGGAAAAATTTGATTCTAAATGAAGCCAAATTTCCTTGCGCTTCGTGGTAACAAATAATTTTTCCTAAAATGGCGTTTGGAGTTGTCTTAGAAAGGACGCAAAAAAGAAAAATCCCCCACCTCATCCACTTGCTTGCACAGAGGCAGTCTGGGATTGCGAGGTGACATCATCATACTCAGCCAGGTCCTTCGGCAGATCTTTTTTAATCAAGATGGGAGCGGACTGCCTTGCGTGAGCATGTGGATGAGGTGAGTGTTTTTTTTTTTTGCTTTTTTTTTTACATAAAAGGCCATATTGCACTAGCATGCTACCGTCTTTAATGGCCGTTAGAAGGGTGAACTTCTGTCTAAGTGGGCATTAAAAACAGTCCTATTGATTGATAGGCTGAATGGGGTTTTAACAAAGCAATTCGTTATAAATTAATTCCTAACAAATCAAATTTCTTGCCAAACTTCAACAAAGCTGCTGAATCAAAACATTTTTAATATATTTTCAAAAACGTATCTGTTCTGAAGCAGGAAAGTGTTATATAAGACACAGGGAGCAGTGTAACTGGTTGGCCATGGCTGGTGTAGGTCATCTGGGAGTGAATGAACAGGTTCTTCCTGTTTTCATTGTGTTGGCCTTAGGGTCAGTAAACTCGGAGGATAAGGTAAGTGATATCACCCTGAACAACTAAAAATCAATGACGTGTTTTTGAATAGGCCAAAAGTAAAATACCAGGTATAATGATACCATCCCTTCACCACTGCTACTAGACCTGAAAATGACAGAAATTCATCGGGGTCAATGAACAAGTTTATTACGTGTCTAGTGAACAAACCTTGTCACCTGACAAAATGTACAAAATTGCTTCTTTATGGGTAATTTCATGCTTTAATAGCCTATAACCACGCTGGTCAATAACACAGGTTTCTTCTTTAAATACTTGCCACATAGGCTGCAAAGCAGAGACATCACAATGACTATCATTTCCAAAAATGTTTTATTGAGGGTATTTATCAGAAATTCTGAAAAATCCATTCAGAAGTCATCATCATATTAGCGCCACAATGGAGTCATGGAAAATTGAGAAATCATACAAAATTTTCACCAAAATTTGTGTCCATGTTAATTTAATAGTAAGACGGAGGAAATGTCTGATTAAGAAAATGTATTATAAATGCAAAGAACACATGCAGGTCTACAGTTGGCTGAAAGGTTTAAGCAATGGGAATTGGGAGTTTAACATTCCTGCAGTTTCTAAAATTGCAAACGAAAAGAAAGAAAAAATTGTTAAAATAATTTCTTAAAGAAATTTAGTTTTTATTGTCTGCTTATTTTAATATATAACAAGGAAAAGCCAGAATTATGTAGTGGCTACTGCTTCAAACATGTGGCCATTAGTATTAGAGATGAACGAATTATTGGGAAAATTAGCAATAAAAAAATCTTGAATAATCAAAATTACGAATATATATCACTATATTCGAAATATTTGCAAATTTTCGACGTACCTATATTCACGATAAAAATTTGCAATTTGAATATTCGTGATCAACACTACCAATCATAAGCTAACAGCATATCCTGGCAATTTGTCTAGCACTTTATGAGATGGGAATACCACTTTAGCAGCCAAATTGAGTTAGGTCCTAAAATTAAAGAAGACCTTTCATTGGTTTGTAGTAAGTGAGATAGATATCTGTACGTGCGGGGTACCCCTGCTGATGCTGCCACCCTGCCTGTTTTTTTTAAATAGAGCTCCTGCGCCCCGTTATGGCTCTCCGCAAAATTCACGCTCGGTATGCTCAGTAGTTTTTTTCTCCCTGGCTGTGACGCTCTGCGCTGCGATTGGACAGCGCTACAGCCAGGGGAGAAGGAGACACCCACAGAGAAAGACTGCATCTCCTCCCTGTTGCTCCGATGCTCAGTATTAGCATACCGAGCGTGAAATTTGCGGGGGGCCATAACGGGGCGCAGGAGCGCTATTTTAAAAAAACAGGCAGGGTGGCAGCATCAGCAGGGGGTACCCCGCAGGTACAGATATTTATCTCACTTACTACAAACCTATGAAAGATCCTCTTTAAACTACTAACCATTTTCGTTGCTGATTTAGTTCATATTATTCTCAATTTAGTTAAAACTTACTTATAACACCACGCACCAAAAAAAAAATTGTCTGCTACTATGCAAAAAACATTTGTCCTATACTAAATCGAGTGTGCGGATTACAAATCCGAAGTCAGAATTGTTGTAACACGTCACAAAATTTTGCTATGCATAAGTATGCCTAAATGAATTAAGCACTTTGGAATAATTTTGAACAGAAAGAGTTTTACTCCAACAATTACTTGATCTACATCAAAGTTTACGTAGTAAACAGTGTATGAAAATGTAATGGAATATCAAGATTTCAAAAAGTCTAGTTTTTCAGTTTAAAAGTCTTACTTGAGCAATGCCCAGTACTGTTAAAAGTGCTTCAGGCATCTGCTTTTGTGAACGGTCATATTTTCCCGTTGCAAAAACCAGCAGTAGTCCTCCATCATGTTGGGATTTCAGCGGCCTTGATACCTGTTCTCTATTGTAGAAATATCTTTATGGAACCGCTCTCTATGTTCGTCACTTGCGTGTCCCAAATTGGGTGGGAAAAAGTAAAGATGGGAATGTAAGAAATGCACTTTCAATGACATTCGGCAGCCAAGTTGTTCATTTGCTGTAAGCAGGTTGTCTACTAATTCAGCATAGTTTGCAGCTCGTCTGTTCCCAAGGAAGTTCTGCAATACAAGCACAAATGCATCCCAAGCTGCAAGATGTACTCGCCTTGTCAGATTCTTGCGCTGATCATAAGTAGTGTATTTGACACATATGTAGTAGAAATTGTCTAAATCGTTAACACATTTGCGTTTATCCATCTTAATTTTCAAAACTGATAGCACTATAACACATCCGGACAGGTCGGGACATGTCCATTGGAATATCTCCAATAGAATGCATTAATATTATAACGGAATAGGCTTTGCATGTATAACTTTAAGGACCTCCGCCGTACATGTACGACAGACGTCCGGTCCCCACACATGGCGCCATAACCGCCGGGTTTCTGCTATTTTAAATAGCAGAGACCCGTGGAACATGTATGCGATCAGCCATAAGGCTGATCGCATACATTTGCCCTTTTAGATGCCGTGGTCAAATGTGACCACGGCATCTGGAAAGTCGGGAAGCGGAAGTCACTCACTTCCGCTCTGGTAACAGTGTTCCCCGGCTGAGATCGGGGAACCTGTTACATTGATCTAATAGGCTGAAGCCTCAAGCAGGCTTCGGTGCCTATTAGATGACTATACCAATACAGGCCAGCATTGCCAGCAAGTGACAGCATTGTATTGGTATAGTGCAAATGAAGTGTTCAATGGTGACAACAATGAACACAACAGCAGTTATTGTCACCCAAGGTGCCTTAAAAAAAGCAAAAAAAATGTGAAAAAAAGTTTTTGCAAATATAAAAATTTTTAAAAAATAAAATAAAAATTCTAATTACATCCTTTTTCCTTAAAATAAAAATCCCTAAACAATAAAAATAAATAAACATTATGGGCATTGCTGCATGCTAAAATGCCCATACTATTAAACTATAACAATATTAATGGCATAGGGCAACTGGCATAACGGGAAAAAAATAAAAACAGCCAATTTGCCATTTTTTGTCACTTCAACTACCCAATAATTTTTTTTGAAAAAGTAATCAAAAAGCGCACACACTTCAAATTGGTATCACTGAAAAGAACAGATCGTCCCACAAAAAAATTAGCCCTCATACATCCCAGTACACAAAACTACAAAAAAGTTATAGGGGTCAGAATATGGTTATAGCATTTTTTTTTTTCCTCAAAGGTTTTAATTTGTTTTTTTCACAATCAAAACGCAAAAAAAAAATGATACAAGTGTGGTATTGTTGTAACTGTACTGACCTGGATAATGAAGATAACAGGTTAATTTTGCAACATAAAAACACAAATGCAATGGCACTCTGCAACCAGCACTCTGCCCTGCCTCTATGCTGGATGTTGAATGAGGCATTAGTGTACATTTTGGCCAAAGCGCAATAAGCCACTCACCACGTCAAGGTCGCCTCTATGAGTGGTCCCTAACACTAGTTCCTACCTGTTATGGGCCATGACAGCCACACAAAGTCCAGGGAGCGCAGGTGCAGCATGCACGCCAGGCACACTCTGCTTTTAACCCTGTCCGGTGCCATAACAGCTTTCATCGGATCCAGGGATGCAAATACCAACATGCATGCTGGTTGCAAAGTGCCATTGCATTTGTGTTTTTGCGTTTTTTTCGCCATAGCAATGTGCACCTGCATACAGGGTTGTGCTGACTGAACCCCCCACATAATTTTACAACATAGTGTACAGTGTAAAAAAATAAAAAACCTCTATCAGAATTGTGTTTTTTCCCAATTCTACCCCATTTGGATTTTTTCCCCCGCTTCCTACTACAATGGTATGTACCTGTAAATGGTGCCATTAAAAAGTACCACTTGTCAAAAAATAAGCCCTCATAAAGCTATATGAATGTAAAAATAAAAAAGTTAGGACTATGGGAAAGCGGGGAGTGAAAAATGAAAATGCAAAAGTGTTAAATACCATGGTCCTTAAGGGGTTAAAATCTAGATGTGTCAGGCAAATTCCAAGTTCATATTTGGAATCTGCACACTCATTTTAGTATAAATCGCATGTTTTTCTCTCAGTAGCAAAATTATTGTTGTAATAGCAGCCAATCTGCACCGCAATCGGTGCCTGAAATAAACCTAATATAGGTGTATTTCAGGTTAATGAATGACCCCGTATGAGTCACTGCAGCACCACTAGGGGAACAGTTGTGATTTTACTACCTACAAGTTATACACTTGATCTAAAAACTGTTGGACGTTCATTTTGGGCATCCTATTCCTAAAACACTCTTGTCGTTCAAATATTTTGATGATAGATTTGTAATGACCAGTGTCCAGGTGAACTATTTTAATGGAATATCTCAACAAGCAACAAGAAGGTACAGTATGTGTACAACACCATACTTCAGCCTGTAGCTAGCTAATGCATGCAGCCACTTGATCTTTGGGTGTATTATTGTTGAGTGTCCCCTCGAACATGGTATTCAAGCTCTTGAGTTGAAGTCAGACCTCTCTATGAATCTTACTTTATCTTTGAAGAGTAAATATTGTACTCTGAAGTAGTTCAGTGCTCAGAAAAAAATATGTCAATTTACAGATGGAAACTGGAGATTAGTGATGGACGAACATGGGCTGGGACGATTCGCAAACGCGCGTTCATGATCAAATGTTCGTGAACGGCTCGTTCACATCCCGCCCTTTGACTTTAATAGCAGCCGAACCTGAAAAACCTTCAGGTCATATTTGCAGCCACCAAATACAAACTATGAGTGCACAAATACTCCCACAACATGGACAGTGACATACCAGAGGGGGATCATTGGCAAAAATTCCCACAAAAAAATATGTGTTTCAATCAGGGGCCATTTAAAGGGAAACTCTTAAAAATGTGCCCTGCTGGAGCCTAGAATTTTTTTTATTTCCTATCGGTTTGATGTATACAAATGTGCAGCACTCCATGTTTTTGTATCCTGCAGAGTCCATTTAAAAAAATGCATACGCTAACATCATTTTTTTTTCTACCATGGAACAGTATGGTGAACGGACGCCACTGTACGGCATCAGTCTGAGGCATCTGTTAACACATACATTTTTGGTATGCATTAAATGGATGGCAAAAATATTATATTATATAGAAATACATCTATGTTAGGCGTATTCCTGACACAGATTGTGGCCAAAGGTCCTTCGCATCGCAATCTGCATATTTTTCCCGCTCATGCCAGGTCTAAAAAAGGATGGCGTGGGCAGGGAAAGGGATACAGTTATGGTCATCCAGTTATTGAATACCACCGCCATACATTGACCGGATAACACCTCTGTACTGTCACGACCGTAGGCAGAGACACGCACACACACAGTGAGCCCTAACTTGAACCCAGCTCACTTACCATGCCTACTTGCAGAACAAGTCCTAGGCGACAAGTCCACAACTGGTCGACGTTCCCTATACTGGTAAGTGCAGAGATACAATCCAAGCGAGACCCAGACTGCGGCGCTGGAGCTTGGACAGGCAAGTTGGTGACATGTACAAAGACCATATAACACTGCTATATCGTGACCGGATAAAAGGGTATAAGAGGGCACAGTACAGGGAATGACTAGGGGCACTGCACAGGGTGTGGTAAGAGTGCACAATGCAGGGTATAAGGGGGCACAGTACAGGGTGAGGGGCACAGTACGGCGTGGGGGGCACAGTCACATGATCCTGTGACATTAAAAGGTCCTTATGGTGAATGCGATTCATATGCCACCATAATGAGAGGAGTGAGACAGGAGTGTGATTATGTGGCTAGAGATAAAAAATGTAACTGTCGGCCAGTACAGGCCCCAAAAATCAGGCAATAGGCATTCACCTAACAGCAAAGAACTTTGGATTCTGTGGCTGGAGGTACATTAGTCGGTCACAGGATAAATATGTAACTGTCGGCCAATACTGGCCCCAAAAATTAGCCAATAGGCATTTAATGAACAGAGAATCTAAAGTTCTGTGCTGTCAGGAACTTTGGATTCTGTGGCTGGAGGTGCATTATGCAGTCACAGGATAAATATGTAACTGCATTTTTTTCTGTGATTTATATAATTATATTTTGCTCCGTTTTGTGTAGGATGCCTTTGTGGTGCATGTGGACCGCGCCGGCATCCTCCATTGTACGCATTTTTTGCTCGGGATGGTCGTTTGCTGCGGTCCACATGCGGTGGGACTGCTCCCCCAATGAAAAACACGCTACAGTGTTTGGGGTTTGAGCAGTTCCCCCATATTTGCCAGTATATTTCTGTGATTTTGTTTTATATGTATTGAATGTGCCTTTACCTGGCATTTAAACATTCTTTTGCACCTGATAACCTCCATCACACGGTCTGATATGGGTGTGGCTTACAGTCTTGCTTTCTTAACATTGCATGAGTTGTCCTGCTGTGCGGTTATGTGGAAACTTGGCTGTGAGCTGAATTTCATCACCTTCAGACCGTGTTCACACCATAGTTAGCATAGTGGTAGGACCCTTGCCATGCTGAGAGACCGTGACATGGTGCATGATGGGCTCCGATATGTTCCTGACAGGAATATATTGGAAAAAGTCTCAGCTTTTAATATCTGCTTGTATGACTAGCTAGTATAGTCAGTGGCATATCCGTTTGGTGCATTTTTTTCTCTGCTTCCAGGCACAACAGCTGCAGTACAGCAAGGCCACGTCTCACCTGGGATGTCGAATAGGTTCTGGGGAGCTTGGGGGGTGCAGCAGAAGAGGTGGTAGCAGTGGAAAAGGAAGAGTCAGCCGAGGAGGAGACGAAGGATGGAGTAGGAGGAGGAAAAGAAGAGGCAGGCCTGCCTGCAATCCTTGGCGGTAACACCAAATCCACACGGGTGCCACAGGTTGCATGCTTGACGACCGTCAGAAGGTTCACCCAGTGGGCAGTAAAAGTTATGAACCTTCCCTGCGCGTGTTTGCTAGACCATGTGTCTGTGGTCAGATGTATCTTGGCACCGACACTGTGTCCCAGAGAGACATTCTCTTGCCGCTGAACATGGCCATATAGCTCTAGGGTGCCCTTCTGGGAGAAATATTTCTTTCCAGGGACCTTCCATTGCGGTGTGCCAATGGCCACAAATTTTCTAATGGCCTCCGAGTCCACCAGTTTATATGGCAGTAGTTGGCGGGCTAGCAGTTCACTTGTGCCAGCCTTGTGCCAGATGAACGCGACGACGGCACGGTGAAAGGTGGAGTGGAGGACAAATGGGAGGAGAGAGGAGAAGAGGCAAAACATGGAGTTCCGGGAGTGTGGCTTTGTGGGTTCTAAAGGCGTTGCTCTCACTGGGCTCGGTGATGGGAGGCCAGGTGCCTTCTTAAGGCGGTCGTCCCTATGCGTTGACAGCACAGGCTGCAGATGGCAACACTATTATCAGCAGCTGACACAGAGCCATGTGCCGGCGTCCAGGGAGCGCAAGATGTGACCGTGCATGGTGGATGGCTCGCTCCAGATACATTAGCAGTCTGCTTTTTGCCTCCTGTGCACTGCGAGTTCTGCCTGCTTCTCCTCCTTCTCCTCCCTATCTGCTGCTCCATCTCTCCCTCTGAACTCCCTTCTTCTTCCTCTATTGTGGGCACCCACGTGATGTCCATCAACACGTCATCATCGTCACCTTCACCACCACTGACATTAGAGATCTCAGAGTAGGTAGCAAGAGCGGGGACCACCCTCCTTGGGCTGATCTGGATACTGTCGTCAGACCGTTGGGTGGCGGCCATTGATACCTCCTCTTCCTCATCCGATGCCAAGAATGGCTATGCATCGGCAAGGTCTCGCAATGAATGGGAAAATAATTCCTCTGACTCGAGTGGATGGGCTATGGTGGTGGTGGTGTCTTTGGTGGTGCGCACAGCAGAGAGTGAGAAGGGTGCAGAAGCGGAAGGCTGAGTGAGCCACTCAACGAACTCTGGTGCGCCCTTTAAAGTTATCACACGCGCCTTCTTGAACTTCCCACTTAGGCTCTGGCCTGGTGCTCCTGTCCGATCCATACCATCCCTGCGGAACGGTCTGCCTCTAACTGTGCCTGTCATTTTCTAAATTACCCTCTGTCTAAGTCCGTAGAAAAGAGCATTATTTGTGGAAGAAGGTATATACAGTCCTGATCAAAAGTTTAAGACCACTTGAAAAATGGCAAAAAATCATATTTTACATTGTTGGATCTTAACGAGGTTCCAAATAGAGCTTCAACATTCAACAAGAAGAAATGAGAGTGAGACAAAAGATTTTTTGAGCATTCAAATAAATGAAAATAGCGATTAAACTGAAACAGGCAGTTTTTCAGCAGATCCAAATTTTAGGACCACATGCCTTTAAAAGGCCAAATCTGTGCAAAGATGTGGATTCATTGTCATTTTCTGTCAGGTAGTCACACGTTGTGATGGCAAAGGCAAAAAAACTCTCCCTTTTTGAACGTGGTCGGGTTGTTGAACTGCATGGGTCTCTCACAGTGTGCCATCGCTACTGAGGTGGGAAGCAGTAAGACAGTCATTTGCAATTTCTTAAATGATCCTGAGGGTTATGGAACAAAAAAGTCAAGTGGAAGACCTAATTTTTTTTTTTATCAGCACTGAGCCGGAGGATCCAATTGGCTGTCCATCAAGACACTGGCTGATCCTCGACCCAAATTAAGGCCCTTATTTGTGCTGACTGCAGCCCCATAACCAGTAGACAGCATCTGAGACTGAAGGGCTTCAAAAAAAAAAAATGTCTTTATAGACCTCGTCTCCTTGAACGCCACAGAACTGCTCGTTTGGACTTTGCAAGAGAGCACCAAACATGGGAGATTCAAAGGTGGAAGAAAGTTTTATTCTCTGATGAGAAAAAATTTAACATTGATGGTCCTGATCGTTTCCAACGTTACTGGCATGACAAGCAGATCCCACCTGAGATGTTTTGTACGCACCACAGTGGAGGGGGCGCCATAATGGTCTGGGGTGCTTTTTCCTTAAGTGGATCAATGGAGCTTCAGGAAGTGCAGGGGCGTCAAACGGCCACTGGCTATGTCCAGATGTTGCAGAGAGCATTTCTCGTGACTAAGAGCCCTCGTCTGTGTGGTAACGACTGGGTTTTTCAACAGGACAATGCTACGGTACACAATGCCTGCAGGACAAGGGACTTCTTCCAGGAGAATAACATAACTCTTTTGGCCCATCCTGCGTGTTCCCCTGATCTAGATCCAATTAAGAACCTTTGGGGATGGATGGCAAGGGAAGTTTATAAAAATGGACAACAGTTCCAGACAGTAGATGGCCTTCATGCGGTCGTCTTCACCACTTGGTGAAATGTTCCCACTCACCTCATGGAAACGCTTGCATCAAGCATAATGAAACAAATTTTTGAAGTGATAAACAATAACGGTGGAGCTGAGTTCATGTTTGGAAGTTGGATATCTGTTTTGAGGGATTTTTTATTTTTTTTTGGAGGTGTGGTCCTAAACTTTTGATCAGCTGAAAAACAGCCTGTTTCAGTTTATTTTTTGTTTACAATAAATTGAATGCTCAAAAAATGTTTTGTCTCACTCCCATTTCTTCTTGTTGCATGTTGAAGCTCTACTTAGAACCTTGTTAAGATCCAGCCAGGCTAAATATGATGTTTTGCCATTTTTTAAGTGGTCTTAAACTTTTTATCAGGACTGTAGCACCCCTCAATCAGTATTTGGTGGAAGAAGGTATATGGCACCCCTCAGTCAGCATTTGGCGGAAACAGTTATATAGCACCCCTCAATCAGTATTTGGCGGAAAAAGGTATATGGCACTCCTCAATCAGTATTTTGTGGAAGCAGGTGTATTGCAGCCCTCAATCAGTATTTGGTGGAAGAAGGTATAATGCACCCCTCAATCAGTATGTGGTGGAAGAAGGTATACAGGGAGTGCAGAATTATTAGGCAAGTTGTATTTTTGAGGATTAATTTTATTATTGAACAACAACCATGTTCTCAATTAACCCAAAAAACTCATTAATATCAAAGCTGAACATTTTTGGAAGTAGTTTTTAGTTTGTTTTTAGTTTTAGCTATTTTAGGGGGATATCTTTGTGTGCAGGTGACTATTACTGTCCATAATTATTAGGCAACTTAACAAAAAACAAATATATACCCATTTCAATTATTTATTTTTACCAGTGAAACCAATATAACATCTCAACATTCACAAATATACATTTCTGACATTCAAAAACAAAACAAAAACAAATCAGTGACCAATATAGCCACCTTTCTTTGCAAGGACACTCAAAAGCCTGCCATCCATGGATTCTGTCAGTGTTTTGATCTGTTCACCATCAACATTGCGTGCAGCAGCATCCACAGCCTCCCAGACACTGTTCAGAGAGGTGTACTGTTTTCCCTCCTTGTAAATCTCACATTTGATGATGGACCACAGGTTCTCAATGGGGTTCAGATCAGGTGAACAAGGAGGCCATGTCATTAGATTTTCTTCTTTTATACCCTTTCTTGCCAGCCACGCTGTGGAGTACTTGGACGCGTGTGATGGAGCATTGTCCTGCATGAAAATCATGTTTTTCTTGAAGGATGCAGACTTCTTCCTGTACCACTGCTTGAAGAAGGTGTCTTCTAGAAATTGGCAGTAGGACTGGGAGTTGAGCTTGACTCCATCCTCAACCCGAAAAGGCCCCACAAGCTCATCTTTGATGATACCAGCCCAAACCAGTACTCCACCTCCACCTTGCTGGCGTCTGAGTCGGACTGGAGCTCTCTGCCCTTTACCAATCCAGCCACGGGCCCATCCATTTGGCCCATCAAGACTCACTCTCATTTCATCAGTCCATAAAACCTTCGAAAAATCAGTCTTGAGATATTTCTTGGCCCAGTCTTGACGTTTCAGCTTGTGTGTCTTGTTCAGTGGTAGTCGTCTTTCAGCCTTTCTTACCTTGGCCATGTCTCTGAGTATTGCACACCTTGTGCTTTTGGGCACTCCAGTGATGTTGCAGCTCTGAAATATGGCCAAACTGGTGGCAAGTGGCATCTTGGCAGCTGCACGCTTGACTTTTCTCAGTTCATGGGCAGTTATTTTGCGCCTTGGTTTTTCCACATGCTTCTTGCGACCCTGTTGACTATTTTGAATGAAACGCTTGATTGTTTGATGATCACGCTTCAGAAGCTTTGCAATTTTAAGAGTGCTGCATCCCTCTGCAAGATATCTCACTATTTTTCACTTTTCTGAGCCTGTCAAGTCCTTCTTTTGACACATTTTGCCAAAGGAAAGGAAGTTGCCTAATAATTATGCACACCTGATATAGGGTGTTGATGTCATTAGACCACACCCCTTCTCATTACAGAGATGCACATCACCTAATATGCTTAATTGGTAGTAGGCTTTTGAGCCTATACAGCTTGGAGTAAGACAACATGCATAAAGAGGATGATGTGGTCAAAATACTCATTTGCCTAATAATTCTGCACTCCCTGTATGGCACCCCTCAATCAGTATTTGGCAGAAACAGGTATATGGCACCCCTCAATCAGTATTTGGCGGAAACAGGTATATGGCACCCCTCAATCAGTATTTTGTGGAAGCAGGTGTATTGCAGCTCTCAATCAGTATTTGGTGGAAGAAGATATATAGAAATAGCTCCCCTCAATCAGTATTTAGTGGAAGAAGGTATAATGCACCCCTCATTCAGTATTTGGCGATAACAGGTATATAGCACCCCTCAATCAGTATTTTGTGAAAGCAGGTGTTTTGCAGCCCTCAATCAGTATTTGGTGGAGGAAGGTATATAGCAATAGCACCCCTCAATCAGTATTTTGTGGAAGAAGGTATATGGGGCCACTCAATCAGTATTTGGAGGAAACAGGTATCTAGCACCCTTCAATCAGTATTTGGCAGAAACAGGTATATGGCACCCCTCATTCAGTATTTGGTTGAAACAGGTATATGGTACCCCTCAATTAGTATTTTTTGGAAGCTAGTGTATCGCAGCCCTCTGTGGACTTCTCATGCTGTTCCCACCCTCCCACTTCATGACTAGGCCACTATTTTGCCTTTCGGCCCGGCTGACATCATCATTAATTTGACCCTTCTTCTGATCTGTCAGAAGGAAGTAAAAATGAGACGCACAACGGATCCTGTCTGTATAACAGCTGTAAGGCCTGCATGATATGGTCCCTATTTTGCATCAGAATTGGCTTATGATTTGGTAGCCAAAAGCAGGAGTGGGTACAAAACGTAGAAGACATGCAAATATTCCATTCACGTGTCATCTCTGTTTTGGATCCACTCCTGTTTTTTTGGCTTTAGCAATACTGATGACTGAGCAAATGCTGACTGAGTGAAGGCGGATGCTCCACACAGAGGATACGTTTTTTGGGGGTTATTGTTCTGACAGATCAGACGAAGGCCAAAATAATCAGTGACATCAACACAAACTTACGGCTGACACCCTCTCCACTCTGTCGGGGGGTGGGGGCTCTACTTGTATAAGCATTTAATAGAACAGGTTCTGTATACATCTATGTGGAATCAGTTGCCGACGGTGTAAAAGAAGTGTGCTTCTTCTTGACGCTAACATTGACCTGTAAGGCTTCACACTTCAGTTCACACTTGAGTTATTTGGTCAGTTTTGGCCCCGTAACTGCCCAAATAAGTGAAGTGTGCAGTGATTCTAAGAGCGACGCCTGTCATCTGCATGTTATACTGACTCACAGAATTGTTTCACTACCACAGCAGATTCCCTATGCCTGTTACTGCAAGGCACAGTGTTCTACACCACAATAAAGGCTCTCTGCAGCCAGGAAATTGCAGTTTTTTTAGGAGATTTGCCACAAATAAATTCGGATCAAACCAATTTTTTTTGAAAAATTGGGTGAACTGGCCGAATCAATTTTTTTTTTATTCGCTCATCTCTAGTAATAGCAATGCTACTATTACAAATAATAATAATTCTAATTTAATTCAAATGTGGACAAATCATACATATATGAGAAAGTAAGACATTATAGCAATTATTCAAATTTCAAAAATAGTTTGACATATTAAAGAGGTATTCCGGGTGGTTAAAATTATCCCCTATTCACAGGGTCTCTGTACTCGGCTATCTCTGGAACTTCCTTAGAAATAATTAGAGCAGCTGCCCGCATGTGCGACTGGCTGCTTCATTCTTTTCAGGGGAGCTGCAGGGCGTATGGGGGCCCATTTCTCGTGATCAGTGGAGGTCCCAGCAGTAGGACCCCCACCAGTCTGATAGTAATCCCCTATCCTGTAGGGGCATAAGGTTAACCAACCTTGATACCCCTTTAATAGATAAATCATTGGATATATATTGGATCGAAAGATTATTTAAAAAAAATATGGTTTAATATCTAGATAGAAAAGAGGGTAAATAGACTGATAGATTATAGATACAGGTATATATGAGATAGATAGATAGATAGATGATAGATGGATCGAAGATAGATAGACAGACAGACAGTTTAAAAAAGCACATTCTTTATTCACCCATGCACAGCGACGTTTCAGTTCCCAACTGAAGTGCTACCATTGTTTCATATTAGACAGATGATAGATAGATAGATAGATAGACATGTAGATCATATATATAGATGACTAGGTGGCAAGGATGTATACTATACACACTCACATACCCATCAAAAGATAAAGAAATACATAAAAGATAGATAAGTAGACTGATGATAGAATACATTGTTTACAAATAAGTAAAGGTACAAGTGCAATATAATATGGGGCTTTTATTCCTCCTGGTATACGACCAGCTAGTTGCATTGTATAACAGCCAGTGATTAATTACACATTTCTTTAACATTTTTATCTATTTATTACATTTGCATAGCAAGTAAACATTTCATTTCACAAAATCAAAATCAAAACAATTAATATATCTCCCTAGTTTCTGCCTTTACCCCCAGCCGTGCTGTCTGCGAAAAAAAAAAAATTTCATTGACATTCTTAATTAATGTCTTTATCAATAACGGTAAGGAATGAGTTTGTAAATCTGTAAGGTGACTACAGCAATGTAAATGAAGAGGCTCATAGCTCTGCTGTCCAGTGCGTCCTGTAACAGGAGGGACAATCAATATACTCTGAAGACAGGTAAGAAGTGAAAGCTTAGGAGGCTAAGATAACAGGTTAGGGAGTGTACTGTTTGCTTACTGGCGCCAAAGAGTATTCGTGAGATTAAAGGTCCCAAATCTCTCATTCATGGCATTTCAAACTGACCATCATCATACACTTGTTAAATCAGGGACAAAGAAAGATAGAAGTTTGTTTTTTCAGGACGACATCCTAGAATACGGGTTTTTAATTGGTATAAGCTAATTTTCAGCAATTACTGTGTTGTTGTCAAGGCATTATGGAGCCCACCCAGCACTAGTGCCTCGTGCTGCACATTAGATCACATTGACGCGTTCTTTTATTGAAGAGACTCATTTCTTAGAAAGTGCTGTATGGAATATCCAGTTGAAGCGTTCTTCCATTTTCTTTGATCATTTGGAAATTGGATAGGGATAGAGAACCAATCTCACTAGCGCCACCTTTTGGAAATGGCTCTGAGTCAAAGTCTGACTTTCTAATAAGCTTCAGTACTCAACCAGGGAAAAAATCCAAGCCAAATATCCATCCGTAGACAGCTGTTTTGGGTTGTTTGTCCCTCATCAATATGGAGTAGGATTCTGGCTGGCTGAGTGCGATGTCTTGAAAGTAGCTTATTCGGGGTACTGTCTCTCCTTATCCCCTTCTACCCCAGACCAGTTTTCGCCCTCCTGCCCAGGCCATTTTTTGCAAATCTGACATATGTCACTTTATGTAGTAATAACTTTTGAACTGTTTTATTTATCCAAGCCATTCTGAGAATTGAAAAATTCACAATTTTCAAAATTTTAATTTCTCTGCTTTTAAAGCAGAAAGTAACATAGTAACATAGTACATAAGGCCGAAAAAAGACATTTGTCCATCCAGTTCGGCCTGTTATCCTGCAAGTTGATCCAGAGGAAGGCAAAAAAAAAAACCCCTGTGAGGTAGAAGCCAATTTTCCCCACTTTAGGGGAATAAAAAATTCCTTCCCGACTCCAATCAGGCAATCAGAATAACTCCCTGGATCAGCCACCCGTCTCTAGTAGCTATAGCCTGTAATATTATTACACTCCAGAAATACTTCCAGGCCCCTCTTGAATTCCTTTATTGTACTCTCCATCACCACCTCCTCAGGCAGAGAGCTCCATAGTCTCACTGCTCTTACCGTAAAGAATCCTCTTCTATGTTTGTGTACAAACCTTCTTTCCTCCAGACGCAGAGGATGTCCCCTCGTCACAGTCACAGTCCTGGGGATAAATAGCTGATGGGATAGATCTCTGTACTAACCCCTGATATATTTATACATAGTAATTAGATCTCCCCTCAGTCGTCTTTTTTCTAAAGTGAATAACCCGAATTTGAATAATCTTTCAGGGTACTGTAGTTGCCCCATTCCAGTTATTACTTTAGATGCCCTCCTCTGGACCTTCTCCAGCTCTGCTATGTCTGCCTTGTTTACAGGAGCCCAGAACTGTACACAGTACTCCATGTGTGGTCTGACTAGTGATTTGTAAAGTGGTAGGACTATGTTCTTATCACGGGAATCTATGCCCCTTCTGATGCAACCCATTATCTTATTGGCCTTGGCAGCAGCTGCCTGACACTGTTTTTTGCAGCTTAGTTTGCTGTTTATTAAAATTCCTAGGTCCTTTTCCATGTCAATGTTACCAAGTGTTTTACCATTTAGTATGTACGGGTGACTTGCATTTTTCCTTCCCATGTGCATGACTTTACATTTATCAGTGTTAAACCTCATCTGCCACTTATCTGCCCAAGCCTCCAATCTATCCAGATCCCTCTGTAGTAGTATACTGTCCTCATCAGTGTAAATTACTTTACACAGTTTAGTGTCATCTGCGAAAATGTATACTTTACTATGCAAGCCTTCTACAAGATCATTAATAAATATATTGAAGAGAATAGGGCCCAATACTGACCCCTGAGGTACTCCACTAGTGACAGTGACCCTATCTGAGTATGTACCGTTAATAACCACTCTCTGTTTTCTATCACTGAGCCAGTTACTTACCCACATACAGACGTTTTCTCCCAGTCCGAGCATTCTCATTTTATATACTAACCTTTTATGCGGTACAGTGTCAAATGCTTTGGAGAAGTCCAGATATACGACATCCATTGATTCGCCGCTGTCAAGTCTAGAACTTACCTCCTCATAGAAACTGATTAAATTAGTTTGACATGACTGATCCCACACGAAGCCATGCTGATATGTCGTTATTTGCTTATTTCCGTTGAAATGCTCTAATATAGCATCTCCCAGAAAACCTTCAAACAGTTTACCCACAACAGATGGTAAACTTACCGGCCTATAGTTTCCAGGCTCTGTTTTTGGACCCTTTTTGAATATTGGCACCACATATGCCATGCGCCAATCCTGTGGGACATTCCCTGTCAGTATAGAGTCTGCAAATATCAGAAATAAGGGTCTAGCTATGACATTACTTAATTCCTTTAGGATACGGGGGTGTATGCCATCCGGTCCTGGTGATACCTCATAAAATATAAAAATGTATTACTTAACATCCCCCGTATGTTGGCATCATTTTATAAATGTCATTTATTTATTTTTTAGGACGTTACAAGGCGTAGAATTTTAGAAGCAATTCTTAAAAATTTTAAGAAAATTCCCAAAGCCCACTTTTTAATTTAAAAACCAGATCAGGTCTGAAGTCACTTTGTGAGGCTTACATAGTGGAAACCCCCAATAAATGACCCCATTGTAGAAACTACACCCCTCAAGTTACTCAAAACTGACTTTACAAACTTTGTTAGCCCTTTAGGTGTTCCACAAGAATTAAAGGAAAATGGAGATTAAATTTCTAAATTTCACTTTTTTGGCAGATTTTCCATTTTAATCAATTTTTTTCTTTACCACATCGAGGGTTAACAGCCAAACAAAACTCAATATATATTACCCTGATTCTGTGGTTTACATAAACACCCCACATGAGGTTGTAAACTGATGTAAGGGCACACGGCAGGGCACACGGCAGGGCACAGAAGAAAAGGAGCGCAATATGGTTTTTGGAAGGCAGATTTTGCTGGACTGGTTTTTAGATGCCATGTCCCATTTGAAGCCCCCCTGATGCACCCTTACAGTAGAAACTCCCCAAAAGTTACCTTAATTTGGAAACTAGGTGATAAGGTGCCAGTTTTTATTGGTACTTTTTTGGGGTATATATATATATATATATATATATATATATACATACATATATATATATATATATATATACATATATATATATATATATATATGATTTTTAAATGCTCTATATTATGTTTTTTGTGAGGCAAGGTAACAAAAAATTGGCTGTTTTGGCACAGTTTTTATAACATTTATCTGACAGGGTAGATCATGTGTGCTATTTTTATAGAGCAGGTTGTTGCAGACACAATGATATCAAATATGTCTACTTTCCTTTTTTGTTTGCTTCTGTTTTACATAATAAAACATTTATGGAAAAAAAAAAGTTTTTGTGTCTTCATTTTCTGAACTTAATTTTCTACCAATCATCTTGTGCAGGGGCTCGTGTCATGGTCTTACCTTCTCACTGTTCTCCTTCGTTTGACATGTGCTGGCGGCCATCTTGGTTTCTGGGTTTCTTGTAGCCTCCCACCCTGCGGCTCCTCCTTCCCACTGGGAGGAGCTGGATGCCTAGCTCATATATATAGAAGGTCTGTGGCTTCAGTTCCTTGCTTGGTCCTCCTGTGTGCACATGCTTCAAAGACTGCTGCTGCTTCTGGTTCCTGATCCTGGCCTCGTCTGACTACCCCGTTGGTTCCCGATCCTGGCTTCGTCTGACTACCCCGTTGGTTCCTGATCCTGGCTACGTCTGACTACCCTCCTGGTTCCTGACCTCCGTCTACGCAAGACCCTGCTTCGGTTTAGCCATCCGTTTGGACTTTAGCTACGGCTTGATTTTCAATAAAGCCTTCTTATTCCACCTATCTCTGTTGTACGTCTGGTTCATGGTTCCATGACATTAGGACCAAGCCATGAATTCTGACGGTACAGGGCCATCCTCGCTACCTACGCTGGTTGCCAGACTTGATCAGCAGGATCACCTGTTGGGTCGGTTCGCTGTGGCGTTACAAACCCTGCTTGAACGCACGGCTCATTTAGCTTCCGTTGCCGATGGGTCGGTTGTCGCTCCTGGGCCCGCTCCTACTGCCCCCAGGTTGTTGCGCCAGAGTCTACCCCGACACCTGTTGCTGCACCTGCGGTGTTTCGGGGTATGACCGGTTCTGCTCCCCTTCCACAGCGCTTTGGGGGAGAGCCAACTCAGTGCCGAGGTTTCCTTAACCAGGTGGCCATTTATTTCGAGTTGCTGCCACATGCCTTTCCTACTGAGAGATCAAAGGTGGGCTTCTTGATCTCGCTGCTCTCGGACAAGGCCTTGGCCTGGGCCAGCCCTTTATGGGAGAACAACAATCCGGTGGTTGCCGAGTTTTCCGGTTTTGTTGCTTCTCTTCGGAAGGTATTCGATGTGCCGGCTCGTGCTGCCTCTGCTGCGAAGCTCCTTATGTCCATCAGACAGGGTTCACGATCCGTAGCTGAATACGCCATTGAGTTTCGTACCCTGGCAGCAGAGGTGGGCTGGAATAATGAGGCTCTGGTCGCTGCTTTCTCTCATGGTCTCTCGGATGCCTTGAAGGATGAGATTGCAGCCAAGGACCTACCAGTGGAGCTCGAGTCCCTTATTTCTTTCCTGATTTTGATTGACACCAGACTCAGGGAGAGACCTTCCTTTAAGGAGAGCCTGCGGAGGCCTTCTAACAGATTGGCGCCTACGTTTGCTGTCCCACCCGTGCCTCCCTCTCCTCCCACGCCTCCTGGGGATGACTGGTCTGGGGGTCAACCCATGCAGCTGGGGGTTGCTCGCCTGTCCGAGGGGGAGAGGGTACTCCGGAGACGCGAGGGCCGATGCATGTACTGTGGTCTCGGTGGGCATTTTCGGTTGGCATGCCCGAACCGTCCGGGAAACGCTCGCACCTGAGATCCTGTCGGGGGCAGATCTTGGGTGGAGTCTCCTCGTCCCCGGTTTCCCGTGTTGACAAACCACTGATTACTGTTGTCCTCTCCTGGGTCGGGGGCTCGGTGACGACCCAGGCGTTGGTGGACTCTGGTGCTGGTGGCTTGTTCATTGATAGTGTGTTCGCCGCCGCCAATTCCATTCCTCTGCAGCCTCGAGGTTCCCCACTGGCTCTTGAGGCGATAGACGGCAGACCCCTTCTGCCGCCACACGTGACTCAGGAGACCCTTCCAGTGGGGATGGCCATTGGTGCCGTTCACAGAGAGTCGGTCTGTCTCCAGGTTATTTCGTCTCCACACTACTCGGTGGTCTTGGGGTACCCCTGGCTCCAGAAGCATAATCCGACTTTCGATTGGAGATCGGCCGAGATCCTCTCGTGGTCACCGCAGTGTGGGGCTAGTTGCATCCATGGGCCTGTCAAGTTGCTGTGTACTTCCTCGGACTCTCTGTTGCCTCCTGAATACGAGGAGTACCGGGATGTATTCGATAAGGTGCGCGCGGTTGCCCTACCTCCGCACCGCCCATACGATTGTGCCATAGAGTTACAATCTGGTGCCGTTCCTCCTCGTGGCAAAGTCTATCCACTGTCGGTAGCGGAGAATGAGGCCATGGAGGAGTACGTGAGGGAGGCGCTTTCACGCGGACACATTCGCAAATCCTCGTCCCCGGCAGGGGCTGGATTTTTCTTTGTGAAAAAGAAGGGCGGTGAGTTGAGGCCTTGCATCGACTACAGGGGTCTCAATCGCATCACGATCAAGAACGCTTACCCGATACCCTTGATTTCCGAGCTGTTCGATCGCCTCAAAGGGGCCACGGTCTTTACCAAACTCGACCTGAGGGCGGCATATAACCTGGTAAGGATCAAGGCGGGCGATGAGTGGAAGACCGCGTTTAACACCAGGACCGGTCATTATGAATCCTTGGTTATGCCCTTTGGGTTGTGCAATGCGCCCGCAGTCTTCCAGGAATTCATCAACGATGTTTTCCGTGACCTGTTGCAGCAGTGTGTGGTGGTCTATTTGGATGACATCTTGGTATATTCTGCATCCATGGAGGCCCACATTCTGGATGTCAGACGAGTGTTGCAACGCTTACGAGAGAACAAGCTGTTCGGTAAGCTTGAGAAATGCGAATTTCACCGATCCCAGGTAACCTTCTTAGGTTACATCATTTCCGCTGAGGGGTTCTCCATGGATCCTGAGAAGGTTTCGGCTGTCTTACAGTGGCCCCAGCCCAGTGGGCTTCGTGCCCTGCAGCGCTTTTTGGGCTTCGCCAATTATTATCGGAAGTTCATCAGGGACTTTTCCATGCTAGCCAAGCCTCTCACGGATCTGACCAGGAAGGGCAGTAATCCTCAGGTCTGGTCGCTCGAGGCCATCCGAGCTTTTGAGGCTCTAAAGTCCGCCTTTGTGTCGGCTCCGATTCTGTCGCATCCCAACCCTGGGTTGCCTTTTGTCCTCGAGGTGGACGCGTCTGAGACGGGAGTAGGCGCCCTCCTGTCTCAGCGTAGAACACCAGAGGGTCCTCTGCTTCCTTGTGGGTTTTACTCCCGGAAACTGTCTTCCGCGGAGTGCAACTATCAGATTGGTGACAGGGAGTTATTGGCCATCGTGCAGGCCCTTAAAGAATGGAGGCACTTGCTCGAGGGCTCGGTGGTTCCGGTTCTCATCCTGACGGACCACAAGAATCTGACCTACCTCTCTGAGGCCAAGAGATTGACACCACGTCAGGCCAGATGGGCTCTGTTCTTGTCACGTTTTAATTACGTGGTCTCCTACCTACCCGGCTCCAAGAACATCAGAGCGGATGCCTTATCACGGCAGTACTCCGAGCTGTCCGGGGAGGAGTCGATTCCGACTACGGTCATACCCCCGAATCAGATCCTGGCTGCTATTCGCACCAGCCTGACCTCTCCTCTGGGTGAGCAGATTTTGGCGGCTCAATCTGGTGCTCCCTCTGGGAGACCCAACGGCAGATGTTTTGTGCCTGAGGAGTTGCGCACTCGGTTGTTGCGAACCTACCATAACTCCAAGGCCGCGGGGCACCCTGGAAAGAATCAGCTGTCCTGGGCGGTTTCACGTCTGTTCTGGTGGCCTTCTCTACGTTCCGACATCGCTGCATATGTAGCGGCATGCTCCGTTTGTGCCCAGAGTAAGTCCCCTCGGCACCTTCCGTTGGGCCTTTTGCAACCCATAGCCACCGGGGAGCGTCCATGGTCACACCTGGGGATGGATTTCATTGTGGACCTTCCTGCATCCCGAGGCCATACGGTCATTCTCATGATTGTGGATCGGTTTTCCAAAATGTGCCACTGTGTTCCTCTCAAGAAGTTACCCTCTGCACAAGAGTTGGCCTCGATTTTTGCCAGGGAGGTCTTCCGGTTGCACGGTTTGCCCAAGGAGATTGTGTCGGATCGGGGGAGTCAGTTTGTGTCCAGGTTCTGGCGCGCCTTTTGCTCCCAGTTGGGGATTCATCTCTCTTTCTCCTCGGCCTACCACCCTCAGTCCAATGGGGCCGCAGAACGATCCAATCAGGCCTTGGAGCAATTCCTTCGTTGCTATGTCTCCGATCACCAAGACAATTGGGTTGACCTCCTGCCTTGGGCTGAGTTTGCCAGGAACACGGCGGTGAACTCTTCCTCTGGGACGTCTCCCTTCATGGCCAATTATGGGTTCCAACCTGCCGTGTTACCGGAGGTATTCTCTCCCCAGGATACTCCGGCTGTGGAGGATCACCTTTCCGTCCTACGTACTTCTTGGGTACAGATCCAGAGGTCCCTTGAGGTCTCTGCGCAACGCCAGAGACTCCAGGCTAATCGCAGACGAGCGCCCGCTCCTTCCTACCAGGTCGGAGACCGTGTATGGTTGTCCACCCGCAACCTCAACCTTCGAGTGCCCACTCCCAAGCTGGCGCCTCGCTTTGTTGGTCCCTTCCGAGTGCTTCACAGGGTAAACCCGGTAGCCTATGCCCTTGCGCTTCCTCCTGGCATGCGGATCTCCAACGTGTTTCATGTCTCCCTGTTGAAGCCATTGGTGTGTAATCGTTTCACTTCCTCGGTTCCTCGGCCCCGTCCGGTCCAAGTGGGCAATCGTGAGGAATATGAGGTGAGCAATATCCTGGACTCACGCCTGGTCCGCGGTCGGTTGCAGTTTTTGGTCCATTGGCGTGGTTATGGTCCAGAGGAGCGTTCCTGGGTTCCCTCCACAGATGTCCATGCTCCTGCGTTGCTCCGAGCCTTCCACGCACGCTTCCCTCTGAAACCGTTCCTTACTCCGCGGAGGAGGGGCCCTTGAGGGGGAGGTACTGTCATGGTCTTACCTTCTCACTGTTCTCCTTCGTTTGACATGTGCTGGCGGCCATCTTGGTTTCTGGGTTTCTTGTAGCCTCCCACCCTGCGGCTCCTCCTTCCCACTGGGAGGAGCTGGATGCCTAGCTCATATATATAGAAGGTCTGTGGCTTCAGTTCCTTGCTTGGTCCTCCTGTGTGCACATGCTTCAAAGACTGCTGCTGCTTCTGGTTCCTGATCCTGGCCTCGTCTGACTACCCCGTTGGTTCCCGATCCTGGCTTCGTCTGACTACCCCGTTGGTTCCTGATCCTGGCTACGTCTGACTACCCTCCTGGTTCCTGACCTCCGTCTACGCAAGACCCTGCTTCGGTTTAGCCATCCGTTTGGACTTTAGCTACGGCTTGATTTTCAATAAAGCCTTCTTATTCCACCTATCTCTGTTGTACGTCTGGTTCATGGTTCCATGACAGCTCGTTTTTTGCAGGAAGAGTTGATGTTTTTATTGGTACCATTTTTGGGTACATACGATTTTTTGATCATTCATTATTACACTTTATGGGGTCGAGTGACCAAAGAAATTGGTTGCTTTGGCACAGTTTTTATTTATTTATTTTTACAGCGTTCACCTGAGGATTTAGGTCATGTGACATTTTTCATATAGCAGATCATTACGGAGGTCGCAATACCTAATATGTAAACTTCTTATTATTTATTAAAGTTTTACACAATAATACCATTTTTGAAACCAAAAAATGATGTTTTAGTGTCTCAATAGTCTGTGAAAAACACATTTTTTTGCTTTTTTTTTTACGCTTTATTTCTGTCCCACCCTGGGACTTCAACTTTTGAGAGTCTAATCCCCTCTATAATTCATTACAATACATCTGTATTGTATTGCATTGCTTGTAATATACCAGGTTGCCTAGGAGACGGGCCTGAGGCTGGACCTCCTCGGCCCCCGTAGAAGGCAGTCTGTGCATGGCATCGGGCTGCCTTCTCACCCATTGGGACCCCGCCACAGCAGCAGGGGGAACCAATGGGCTCCCAGATTCGTCGCATGCACCTGCTTTTACAGCGATGCCGGCGGATACAGCAGGGGCCCAGCTATCAGGGACTGCCAGGCCCTTGCAGTGATCGGGGCAGGCACCGCTCTGGTGCCTGCCCAATCACCATGGCATAATAGTATGTCAATATGTGACAAGTCACTTGCCCCCATGACGTACTATTACGTCATATGTCGGGAAGAGGTTAAAGAAACCCGCTGTGTATGGAAGGTTATTGCCAATGCTCCATGGATGGAGACTTAGTGGCAATGCTCCTTGGGAAAATAATCTGCACATGCCAGCTGTAACAGATCTCCTGGCACCCCGACCGGGTACCTCCGTCGATAGATGCTCCTAGTGCTTCCCAAGGGCTCCAAGCACTCAACTTGACACTATAACCACCACAGACCCCACGAACCGCCGCAGCTTGGTTGGGGTCTCACCGTCCTCCACCCACGCTGGACCCAAGACCGGGCTTCAGCTTCCAGTGGGTGAACCTCTCCTAAATCCAGAGAGCAGGAACCATGAACAAGCTCTTACAAGAGCTTATACTCAGGGGAGTACTGTGATATAGCAATTCCCAAGAGTGTAGTTATCCCATTGCCCAAACATGAGCCAAAACTTCATGAAGGGGTAAAGCAGGAACTCTTTATTTGAATACACAAGCATTGATTTATACACATCTTCCAACAAGGTTATCACCCACAGGGTTTTGTAAAAACAGCCAATAACCACGTACAATACACTCAGACACTCCCACACAAAATCCTCTCCTCTGCCTGTGATACAATTACCTCACACTGGGTTGATGCAATAATCACAGGCAGGAGAATATACAATAGTCTTCTGTCCTGGAGACAACCGAGACGTAATTCAATTATCTCTCAGGACAAAGGGACATCGCCAATACACACAGAGAGACAATGGAACAGACCTCACTACTCAACGTATACAATGTCCCACCCTTTACAATACACATATACATTTAACATCCCAAAATGGCACGAATTAGACCAGGAGTTCGAGTTGTGAACAAATGAGGCCTGGCTGATGAGAGGGCCAGTAATCCAGGGGCAGAAGGCGGGCAAACAGCCGCCTCCAAAACACCGTGGCGAAGTGGCTTTCGCCACACCAGCCATTTAGATAAAAGGGGTTTTCCAATTAAAAAAATGCATTTTAATAAACTGGAGAATTCTAAGATTATACTGTAAAAGGGGGTCCTTGTTTTTGGATCCTCATTTGTTAAACAGTGAAGAGAGGTTATAAAGACCTTCACTTGTTCTGGAAGACCTGTATAGCACTGCAGCCTATTGATATGAATGGGATCTTGGTAATGTTTAATTTCCTCTGTGGTGATGCCACTTACTGCCAGTCTTGCTCACGTATAATAGTTGATCGCTGGGAGTCCTAGCAGGGAGATCTTTTTTTAGATTGACCGATAATAAGTAGGGATGGTCCAAAACAGGAAACTTCTTTAGTGGGTAGCCAGGTAATGCATAGAGAAATCAAGTCCACTAGATCTTACCTTTAAATAGTGTCTCTCTGCTCTGTCTCATAAAGGAGGGCTCCTGAACAGGCATGTAGGCTTCTTAGTGTTACAGCAGCAGCCCATGCCCACCGCCGCCCTCCTCTCCCAAGTGGGAACAGTGGCCATGCTACTTAATCACTCCCTCGGTCCTGTAGTCCATCGTCATGCAACCACTAGTTTTCTCCTCCTTCTCGGTAGGTGAAGCTGCCAGACTAGCTCCCTACTATGCCTTGCTGGCTTCAGACCTTCTTTCTGTATGCACTGCTATTTGCTGACCAAAGGGCACTCATGAGCTCCCTCTGGCTCATAAAGGCATGCCAGTCAGGGGTACTTAAGGCAACTTACCCTGTGTAAGGTCCCCTGCACATGACCGTATGGCTTTTTCAGTGCTTTGCGGTCCGTTGTGATTCCGTTTCCGTTCCGTTTTTCCGTATGCCATACATAGTATAGAATAATTACATAGGAAAAATTTGGCTGGTCATAAAATTTTCAATAGATGGCTTCGCAAAAACAGAACGGATATATAAGACATACGGAGTACATTCCGTATGTGTTCTATTTTTTTTGCGTACCCATTGATTTTAATGGAGCCACGGAACGTGATTTGCGGGCAATAATAGGACATGTTCTATCTTTCAACTGAACGGAAAAACGGAAATACGGAAATGGAATGAATACAGAGTACATTCCGTATTTTTTTGTGGAACCATGGAAATTAATGGTTCCGCATACGGACCATATATGGAACGCAAAAAACGGTCGTGTGCAGGAGGCCTAATTGTGCCTCGGCAATAGGTTTCCAGGTCAATATGTCCTGCTAAGGTGTGCTGCTTTATGTTAGTTTGTCTATGTAATGACTCCTGCCTGTTTCCTGGAATTTGACTCTTTGTTGCCTGTCCTAACTCTTCTCAGATCTCTGTAGTGACCCTGAGCTGCTTACCCTGACTTCAGACTGTTTACTGAATATGGTCAAGTTAGACAGTGGGTCCACGCCTGCTAACTAACACATAGAACATTTGAATGAGGTTGTCAACATGAGACAATAATTTAAAGAGGTTCTATTTTTAAATAAAAAAGCTGTTTATTCATAGCAGAGAGTAAAATGGAACCTTGTAATAAGAACAGTACCAGTTTTTCATGTCAGGAGATGATAGGCACCCCTCCTCTTAATAGAACCAAACCAGCATCTTTTAAAGCGGTTTTCCGATAATGCACACAATCACCCACAGCATGGCCCTGAAAAATGCTTAATTCATGCTTACCTGCTCTATGCCACTTTGGTCATCAACGCTGCCTCCACTTGTCTCCATCTTCCGCCCCCCCCCCATTGTTTACATCTGGCTGGCTATGTATATGGTAAAATGTACCACTTCTTCCAATTACTGGCCTCAGCAGTGATGTGCTGCTTGTTCTCAATCACCGCTGAAGCCATTCATTGGCTGGAGAGGTGCATGTGTCCATGCCCATAGCCAGACAGATGTAAGCAGAGGTGCGACCAGAAAATGGAGACAGTGGGGGCAGCAAGAAAGACCAAAGTGGCATGAAGT
Organism: Bufo gargarizans; assembly: GCF_014858855.1. Classification (NCBI taxonomy): domain Eukaryota; kingdom Metazoa; phylum Chordata; class Amphibia; order Anura; family Bufonidae; genus Bufo; species Bufo gargarizans. Next base: position 691,891,872 of record NC_058080.1, on the reverse strand, counting down.
GAGTATCTTCTAAGTGAATCTTCTGTTTCAGGGACATTTCTGCGTGCACTTGATAAAAAAAAACATATTTTTATCGGAAAAACTGTTTAATTTTCATGAATAGACATCACATGCATCTTAACCCCCCTGTTCCCTAACTCCCCATCCCTGTCACTGGGGAGATCATAAATCTCATGCTTGGCAGCAGAACAATTTCTCAGTAGCAAAACGGCTTTCAATAGAGGGGCAAACAGGCAGCTGTACATACAGGCAATAAGAGAAGAGGAATCATGGTAGCAATTATCTTGTACTGTGCATGGTTTTTCTCTTACTGCAAGCCCTGGCAGCATTAAAACTAAAGCGCAGTGCAGAACTGGACAAAATATGAAAATATGAACTAACTACTTATGATTTATATAGATTTTTTTTATGTTGCTGCAGAAAATCCATGTGCAGAACTAAACGTTTGTATATATGGGGGAGTTGGGAAGGATCCGGGAGACATAGCTGTTAGCCAAATGATCATTCAGATGACAGCTATTGAAAGTGTGTGGCCGCCCCTATAGTTTGCAGTTTTAAAATTCCCACTCACTTCAATGGAGCTGTAATGCACATGTGCGCTGACTCCCAATAATTACATACTCTGACATGTCTCAGTGACATGTCAGGCAAAGTCATTAGCTGACCTATACATAATCTTTAAGATTTGTGCATGAAATTTGACTTTGAAGTTTGAACATACGCATTTTTAACTGTGTCAAAAGTCTGCTGTACTCGTACACAGGACATGAAATCAGTAAGTTCTAATAAGTCATTTGTGCTTCAGTTCATAAAAAATAGACCCTAGGGGCAAGTGATTGGCTTCTAAGTCCACTCCAAACAGGGTTGTTTTCTGCAATTATATCAGTCATTTGGCATTCAGAATAATATGACATTAATAGTTTTGTACCAGTTTTCTGGCATAAAAAGCTGAAAATTCGGTCACACATAATTATCGCAAACTTTGCAACTATTCCTTACCGCTTTTGAAAAGTAGTGAGAAAGGTGCATGATGTGAAGCAGAGGAGGCATGGCCAGAAATGTTCTAACAAATTTAGATATTTTAAAGACAGAAAATGGGGAGAAAAAATGTTTCTCTCTTTAGGATAGCCTAAAATGCATCAAATGTATTAAGATGAGTTCATGTCTTAATAGATATGATACAATATGTTCTAACAGACTTTTGTTTAGCACCCCTGTCAGCATTATCAAACTTATAAAATAAAACATACAGCCATAATACCTGTATTAGGAATATCCATGGCCCCACTGCAGAGAAAATTAAATTTTATTTACATGCTGATGTCCTAACTAGTGATGGACGAGCATCGGCTGGAATGCTTTGCGAAAGCGTGTTGGCAATCAAATATTCGTGAACCGCGCGTTTGCGGTGGGCCCCAGTTACTTTAATGGCAGCCGAACAAGAAAAACTTTCAGGTCATATTTGCAGCCACCAAATACTTACTAGAAGTACACAAATAGTCCCACAACATGGACAGTGACATACCAGAGGGGGATCATTGGCAAAAATTCCCACAAAAAATATGTATTTTAATCAGGGGCCATTTTTATGCGTCTTAAAGGATAACTCTCAAAAATGTGCTCTGCTGGAGCCTAGAAGAATTTTATCCTAGGCCAAGGGAGTACAGGTCCCGAAAATTAGGCATTCACTTGACAGAAAAGAACTTGTGATTATTTTGCCGGAGGTACATTAGGCGGGCACCGGCTAAAAATTTTACTGTAGGCCACTGGAGTACAGGCCCCAGAAATTAGGCATTCACCTGACAGAAAAGAACTTGGGATTATGTGGCTGGAGGTACATTAGGCAGTCACCTGACAGAAAATATTTGTGGGCTGGCATGAGGAAATTTAATTACACGTGGTCATCATAGGTGTTGAATTCCTCCGAGATCCATGCCTCATTCAATTTTAGAAATGTAGTCCACACTGTCGGGAGCTAGGCGAGTGCGCTTATCGGTCATGATGCCCCCTGCTGCGCTGAACGTCATTTCAGACAGGACACTCGACAAGGGGCAAGCCAATAGTTCCATGGAAAATTGCGCCAGCTTTGGCCACAGGTCAAGCCTGCACACCGGGTAGTCCAGGGGTTCCTCGGTTGTTTAACCAATGTAGTCGGACATCTGTCGGTCTAAGCGTTCCCTGAGGCTGGATCCGGAGGGCGGCTGTCGTTGGTCACTTTGGATATGAAATCATTCTTGCAGCCAACCCAACACATCTTCAAACCGCCCTCTTATTGTAAGCACGGTAGGATTGGTACCCGCACCTGTTTCGCTGTGGGTGAAAATTCCTCTGCCAGCACCCGCAACAGCAGAATGCAGCATCTCTCCCAACAAGGCCTGGAAATGCTGCATTCTGCCAGCTCTCTGTGATGCTGGTAACATGTCCGCCATTTTGTGTTTGTACCAGGGGTCTAAGTACGTTGCCACCCAGTACTGGTCCTTGCTGGACACTGGAGCATGAAGGCCCCCATTTGCACTAAATTGGAAGCAGTGGAGTGCCCTGGCTTCTGCTCATCGCCCAGGATAATGTCCTCCTCGATCTCCTCACCCCCAGCCACGGACAACACCAGTTATCCCCAAAAATCACAGACAAAAGGAGGATGAGAGCTGCTACTAAGCCTAGTCCTGCTGCCCTCTGGCTTGGAGGAATCAGCACACGGCTCGGCAGGCTGCATTACCACAGTGTCCTGTTCCAGACTCGATGTGCCCGATATGGAAACTAAGCAGACCGGTGCGGGCGGCGTGTGGAGCAAAATTTGTGCTAATTTATTGTGGTTAAAATACCTTTGAAAAAAAACTATTTCAACTGAAAATATTGCATGCATGGGAGCACATTCCTGCTCAAGACGAAGACCCTGTTGCTGTCAGAGGTGTTTAAGTTTATTTGTGGTGTTGTCCCTGTCTGGTGGGGGCCAATTCCTGGGAACACATTCCTGCTGCAAAGAACCTGCTGCTTTTTGTCCTGATCATGCTGAGTTATGTGTAGGTCTTATACTCCACCGTTACCATTACCCGCTGCTGCTGCTGTCTGTCCTGACCGTGGTGATTTTGCCATGGACTAAAGGGGCCTTACTGAAACCTTATCGTTTAAAATTACATGAAAACATAACAGTATTAAAAAAAGTACGCACACGTTTTAACTGCAAAAACGATTTATTCAAAAGTTGGAGCCAAAAATGGCTCTATGGCAACTTTTTAAGTAGCTCATGCAGCTCACACAACTCCTGCATCTGATTTAGTTGCAGCGCATCAAACTGCTGCATCTTCAGTGCAAGCTTCCGCTGCTGCTCATGGATCTCCTTCACCTTCTTTGCCAGCTGCTGCTGCTGCTCTTGGATCTCCTGCATGTTTTTTTTTCTTCTCCTGCTGCATCTTGTTAAGGAGTGTTTTAAATTTGCTTAGTATAGTTTTTTTAGGGGAAAAATATGAAAATTACTTGCAATTCTGATTAAGAGGCAATTAGTGCATTGTGTGTAGTATTTGTAGTAAGCACTGCCGATTTACATTTTAATCAATTTTACCACTATCATGAAGTACAATATGTGACGAGAAAATCTCACAATGGTCTGGATAAGTAAAAGCTTTTTAAAGTTATTATCACATAAAGTGACAGATGTCAGAGTTGCAAAAAAATGGCCTGGGCAGGAAGTTGAAATCTGGCCTGGGGTAGAAAGGGTTAATGTTTCTGAATATATTATGTATACAGAATTATATTGCTGTGTGCACATATTTAACCTCCTGGCGGGGGGCTGGTGACATCCTCCTCATCATGAGCTGGGGGGAGGAATCCGGCTGATGGGAGGGTCTGGCCTATTCCGCTGCCACCTCCACCACTTTGCCAATATCAGGTGGGGGAGGGGCATCCATATTCTGGGAGGGTCCCGCCTGCTCTCCCTCCTCTTCCTCCTCTACGGAGACCTCCACCAACTCCGCCTGCGGCGGACTGAGGGAAGGGGAACCCCTGTAATCACACAATATTCATAATTTTGACAAGCAACTCAGAACTCATAACAAATGCAAATTAAGTGGGGGATGTATCTAATGTAATGATGGACAGGGCCTTTTACTGGAATGCAGAATGATTATTGTAGTTTATGTATATATATATATATACACACACACACACACGTATATATATATATTTATGTGTGTGTGAAACATACAAAATCAGCCGGTTACATCATACATATATACCTCGTTGTGTGTATAAATATATATATATATACATATATATATACTCACAGCGAGGTAGAGATGTATGATGTTATTGGCTGATTTGCTACGTGTCAACTGTATATATACATTATATAGTGTAGGCGAAAGTTACAAAAGTAATGTAAGCATTGTACCTGGGCATTTTCTGTCTCGGATCTCTGTGATCCAGCCAATGTGCCTCCTCTTCAAATCTGACCAATGGTTCATGATGGCCATTACGCTATGCTTTCCCTTATACTCCCTCCTAATCTTCTTCCTTAGATCCCTCACGATCCGCAGTTTTTTATCCTGGTCCTGTCATAACCCTCCTCCAACATGCGCTGCAGGATAAAGATGCAAGCATATAATCCCAAATTTTTGTAAATACAAGTATTGAAAAAATTGTCGTCAACAACATAGCCAAAACAATTTAAGTGTTTGAAGGGGAAATATTAGATGTAATGTTACCGTTATAAGATCGGATTGTATTGAAATTGTATGTGTGTGGTCTGAGCAATCAGATATTGGCCAGCTGAGCAGAGATCTACCTGTCTAGCAAAGTAACGGTACCATATGGGGTGTGCAGCTGCTTCGCCTCCCCGTTATGCAGCCTGGTTAATGCTAAATGAACCAACAAATACTGGCGGTCAGACAAAGAAAGCTTCTCCTGACCAACAGGACACAAACTCTAATCTATAGACTGTGTGTGTCTGGTATATAGTGTGTGGTATATAGTGTGTCGCAGATAAATGGATGTGCAACGTGAATTTGAGAGATATTTCTCTGCTGTCCATACATACATGCTACAGACATAGGACCAGATTTATCATTAGCTCAAGTCAGAATAATGGAGTGAAAAAGTCGCACATTTTTGCGCAATCGCTTAAACTGTGCAAAAATTTACGACTTTTTTCTGCTCTGCACTATGCTCGCCAGTTTTCTGAAAGTGGGCGTGTTTTCTTATGTTAATTAATCTCTAGACAGATTTACTATTGGGACTATTTAAAAAGTCGCAAAAAAGTCGCAATTTCACTCCAGTGAGGACCATGCTTATCTTATGAGACTTTCTAATAGAACATGCGACTTTTTCATAAAAACGTGCAACTTTTTCGTAAAGATGTGCGACTTTTGTAAAGCTGCTTACTGACGGATAAACTGCTACCGTCAAACCACATTTATTACAGTCTTAAAGGGTCGATCATAAATCTGACTTGGCTAAAACTGACTTTAACCATATGTTAAAGTGAAATGAGCTGTCAGAGTCGTGATAAATCTGGCCCATAGTGCTGTGATGTCAAAACAATACTTAGTGCATCAATCAGTAATATGTAGTCAGTCCTGATAAAATGTGAAGTTGTATGTATTGCAAATACAAATTTGCATCAATAGCGCAGATTTTCGCGATCACAAATATTTTGGAACAAATATTTTGGCATATAAAGCCATTGTTCTGCAATGCATGTGAAATGTAATCAAATACAGTGCTGTAATGTAACATTACTTACAGTGATCAGGAGTTTTTTTCACTGTCGCAAAAATTGCTGCCCACCATCTTTTCCAGTCTCTGCAAGCTTCCCGCAGTTTGAAAAAAAGGTTGCAAAACTAGGCCAAGCAAGCCTTGAGCATACGCAAATAAGCGCATATTACATGCCCGATTTTTGCAATCAAGAAAATCATCTCAAATTCTCGAATATAACTAATATTCTACTGAATATTCATGAAATATAGCGAATTAGAATATTGGCCCTGCCGCTCATCACTAACGGCACGTTGCTGCTGGAGCAGCCTATCAAGCATATACAATGTGGAATTCCAGCGCGTCGGGCTGTCACAAATCAGACGTCTGACGGGCAGGTGGTGTCACCGCTAAACATCAGCAAGACGAGCCATGGCCCTGTAAGATCTTCTAAAATGGGCAGAGATTTTCCTGGCCTGCCGCAAGACGTCTTGGACCCCGGGGTATTAGGCAACAAATCACTGCACGACTAAGTTCAGGATGTGTGCCATGCATGTATGTCATTTTGCCCTGTTTCAGCGCACTTCCAACTGTCAAATTGAGCGGGGTTAGTCCCTGATCGGCCTGTGACCGCAGAGCTGAAAAAAGTGCAGGACCGGTGTGGCTCTTGGCTTCCAGGCACATCAGCCGCAGCACAGCATGGCAACGTCTTACCTGAGACGTCGAATAGGTTCTGTGCAGAGGAAGAGGCGGTAGCAGTGGAAAAGGAAGAGTCAGCTGAGGAGGAGACTGAGAATGGAGTAGGAGGAGGAGAAGTAGAGGCAGGCCTGCATGCAATCCATGGCGTTAACACCAAATCCACACTGATACCACGGGTTACATGCTTGACGGCTGTCAGTGGGCAGTTAAAGTTATGTACCTTCCCTGCCAGTGTTTGCTAGACCACATGTCTGTGGTCAGATGTATCTTGGCACCGACACTGTGTGCCAGAGATATATTAATTTGCCGCTGAACGTGGCCATATAGCTCTGGGATGCCCTTCTGGGAGAAATATTTTCTTCTGGGGACCTTCCATTGTGGTGTGCCAATGGCCTTAAATTTTCTAAAGGCTTCCGAGTCCACCAGTTTATATGGCAGTAGTTGGCGGGGCTAACAGTTCTGACAAGCCAGCAGTCATCTGTTGGGCAAGAGGGTTATCAGCCGTTATCAACTTTTTATGCTCAACATTTGGTGGAAACAGGTATATCAAACCCCTTAATCAGTATTTTGTGGAAGCAGGTGTATCGCAGGCGTCAATCAATTTTTGGTGGAAGCAGGTATAATAATCTCCTTAATCAGTATTTTGTGGAAGCAGGTGTATCGCAGGCCTCAATCAATATTTGGTGGAATCAGGTATATCAATCCCCTTAATCAGTATTTGCTGGAAGCAGGTGTATCCCAGGCCTCAATCAGTATTTGGTGTAAGCAGGCATATCAAACCCCTTAATCAGTATTTTGTGGAAGCAGGTGTATCACAGGCCTCAATCTGTATTTTGTGGAAGCAGGTATATCAATCCCCTTAATCGGAATTTAGTGGAAGTGGGTATATCAAACCCTTTAATCAGTATTTGGTGGAAGCAGGCATATCAAACCCCTTACTCATTATTTTGTGGAAGCAGGCATCGCAGGCGTCAATCAATATTTGGTGGAAGCAGGTATATCAAACCCCTTAATCAGTATTTGGTGGAAGCAGGTATATCAAACCCATTAATTAATATTTGATGAAAGCAGGTATATCTAACCTCTTTCTCAGTATTTGGTGGAAGCCGGTATATGAAACCCATTACTCAGTATTTTGTGGAAGCAGGGATATCGCAGGACTCAATCAATATTTGGTGGAAGCAGGTATATCAAACCTCTTAATAATTATTTTTTTTGCCACAACAGTTATATTATCCACCATGTTTATTTGGGGCAACAGGTTACAGTTATATCGCCGCCGTCAATCAGTATTTTGTAGAAGCCGGTATATCACACCCATCAATCAGTTTTTTGGGGGCAACAGGTATATCACACCTGTTGCAAATTGTTGTTCCAATAGCAATTGTCCCTCTATATAGCTGTGGTATCGCAGCAGAACCGCACACAACTGCTGCACTATACAAATGCACTATAATATACTTTCTATGTTAGAAAGTATATTATAGGTATATCACAGTATCACACCCCTCAGTATATCACACCTATCGATAGCACACCCTATACCAGTCCTTTAAAGGACTTTTGCGGCCCTATTAGCTAGTGTTTGGTGTCTCTAACAGTCTGCTCCACAAGGCAACCTCTCCCTACACTGGCAAAACACAGAATGTAAAATGGCTGCGAGATCGGGTTCTGTTGTAAGGTGGAGGTGTGTCCATGTGCTGAAACATCTCAATTGGCTGTCCTGTCCCATCTGATGTGTGTGTCATGAGTCAAATTTCCGCGCAATGCAAAAGAATATGGCGCGACGGACATCGCCATATGTTCGTATGTTCTGCAAATCGCGAACATGCAAAATTCGCTGAGAAACGACCGCCGGGCGAACAGCAAGGCCATATCTAGTCCTAACTAGAACACAGAGGGGCTGGCCAAAGCCCTTGGAGCACTAGTTTGTTTTCCACCTTTCCCCTCAGTACCTTAGCCCTTCCCCTGGGCTAGACATCAGGTATAGCTATGTCTTCTTGTGCCTGCTCTACTGGATCCAACTGTTGTTCTTTGTTCTGCTGCTTCTCTCCAAGCGCTGACACCAGGGGCGTAACTACCATAGCGGCAGACCATGCGACTGCTGTGGGGCCCAGGGCAAGAAGGGACTATTTCCTCTTTTACTGGAGGTGAAAACTTGGTCAGGACTCTACCCTCTAAAGCAGGGGTGGGGATCCTCTGGCCGCCTGCCAGAACATATTGTGAAAATGTTAATGATAACTTTGATTATAGAAGCAGTTATTAGCATGCTGGAGCCACAGGAAGATGAGAACAGCGCTGCATTGGCTGTACTCACATTCCCTGGTCTTCTTACGGCCCCACACTGTGTCCTGACACGTACAGTGTCAGGACGTAGTGCATATAGATGAGGTCACAGTACAGCACAGCGGGAAGAAAACCAGGGAGGGTAAGTGAATCTGCCAAGTGGCTGGAGAGGTAAGCTTATTTTTTTATTTATTATAAATGTCTTATCTGAGGTTTGATGGGGTCTGATCTGAGGCTGGGGGGTCTGATCTGAGGCTAGGAGTCTGACCTGAGGCTGGGAGGCCTATTGGGGGTCTGATCTGAGGTTATGGGGTCTGATCTGAGGCTAGGAATCTGATCTGAGGCTGGGGGTCTGATCTAAGGCTGGGGGGTCTGATAACAGTCTGATCTGAGACTGGGGGGGTCTGATGGGGACTGATCTGAGGCTAGGGAGGGTCTGATGGGGGTCTGATCTGAGTTTGGGAGGTCTGATGGGGTTGATCTGAAGTTGGGTGGTCTGATGGGGGGGTGATCTGAGGCTGGTGGTCTGATCTAAGGCTGGGGAGGGTCTGATGAGGGTCTGATCTGAGGCTGATGTAGGCTGGGGGGTCTGATAGGAGGCTGATTTTAGGCTGATGGAAGTGGGGGGTAGATCTGAGGCTGAGAAAGGGACAAAGGCAGGGACAGTTGCGTAGAAAGGGGCAGGGAGAGTGAAAGCTGGGTTAACCCCTCTGTGGACCATTCTGGGTTTAGCTTGGCCGCCATTAATGCCAAATAAAGAACTAAATATATACAATATATTTGTACAGCGCTCTAGATTGTTTTAATTAAAGCGCAATTTCTGTAACTTACCCCTAAGTCACTTAGGTTGAGAATTTTGTATGGCCCCCAAATGATGTTGCAAATATCCAAATGGCTTTGGCAGCAAAAAGGTTCCCCGCCCCTGCTCTAAAGGAACAACGTTTAGCAAATAAGGCAGTGGAAAAATGACATAAAGGTCATTGAAAAGGGTTTAGACAGAAACCTTTCTGTCTTGTGTGGGAGGCCTGGTTTGATCCTTGCTATGGGGCCCTTACTTCTCTATGTACGCCACTGGCTGACAAAAGTGATCTGTGCCAGTCTATATCTCCTGGTCTCAGCGATTGCTCATTGTATCTCCTCGAGCATTTATAGAACCAACTGGAATGCCAACAATGAGTGTGGAGGATCTTCACATCCAGCTGCAACATCTGTGGGAAAATGTGCTATATTATACCATACTGAACCTATATGTCTCTATACCCAACCACATCTCATATTGTATGCAGGCTAGAAGTGGCCCAAAAGGGTCCTAGAGTCTTCTTTCAAATGTACCGTTTTCCCCATTAAACTCCTTTTGCTTTAATATTGTAATCACTTACATCCATCATCTTTACATTCACACTTATAAAGTGTGAAACAACTCCTTCTTGGTGCATTCTTTTTTTGTCAATGATTGTATATATTTAAACAGTTTTAAACTGTTTTTGGACTTTTTTTTTTACAACATTATTACTGGAGTAAAGTTGAAAATACAAACATGTTTAAAAAGAAATACTTAAAGCCAGTTCTCTTTTTTTTTTTTTTTTTTATGTATACATGGAGCCATATGCTTAATTCCATTTTCAGTGGGTGTAATTGCCCATCATCCTAAACAATTGTCTCAGTCTAATGATCAGATAATAGACTCTCTAAAGACTTTTCTCTTATGTCCTCAGGCTCTTCTTCACACATACTATAATTAGAAGGTACTAGGTAGCCTCAGGGCCACTACCAGACTACTCATGATTTCTCACTGACACTCTGAAATGCTCAGGATTAGGACGTTAGTAATTGATACAAATTGTGTGTCAGTGTCAATAATGCTAACATAGTTGGCTCTATGGAGGTAATCCGGTGGCTGCTGGACCAGCGGTAATCACTACCTCATTTCTACAGAATGCTGCATTATAGCTTTAGACATACCTGTTACCTAGTCCAGTGAACGTGTTGTACTAGAGAGAATTTATTCATGTTTTTTTTTTTTTTTTGCAGGAGGCAGAGTGTAGTTATTCCTCCACCTCCCACTTTACAACACACACTGAGGAGCAAAAGGGTAACAACGTTTTGAACTTTTGACTTTCAGGCTCCATATCTCACCATCCACTACAGCTTTGAACGTGAAACCATCATCTTGGCTATCTCATACATAAACTCAACTTGCAACTATTTAGCACATAATTAGTTATGCAGATTCTTGTCATGTAACTGCTGTTTTGCTACTGGTGGTGGAACAATCTTTTTCTCCTTATACACTACAAATTATAACCTGTTCTCACATACCCTAATAGCTCAGTGTGTTATTTGATTCCCAAACGAAAGGTCACTGATTCCAATCCAGGAGCAGCCAAGAAGAAGATTTCCCAAGAAAAGAGAAACAGCATCATCCAGCTCATTAATAGCGGTATCTCGACTAAGAAAATTGCCAAACTGCATCATGTGAGTTCCACTACAGTTCGAAGAATACAAAATGAAGTCCATCTATCCATTCCAAAGCCAAGAGGTGGACGTCCATGCAAAATACCGGAGTCAACAAGTCGGCTCATCACAAGGCCTATTAGTTCTAATGTGACAAACAAGGCAGTGGAGTTGGCTCGTATGCTTCATAATAGGGAGATTACAGACATCAATGTAAGAACCATGTGAAGCGCATTACACAACTCTGGAATGGTGGCCCCCAAAAAGTGAAAAATCCTCCACCTTAATATGGTCATAAGAAGCATCAGCTTGGGTTTGCAAAAAAGTGGACAGTAGAAGATTGGAAATGGGGGATTTAGAGCGATGAGACGAAAGTCAATAGACTGAGCTTTGATGAGTGCAAATGGGCCTAAAAGAAACAAGGGAAAAGGGAACTAACAGATCAAGAAATTGAAGGAACTGTCAAGTTTGGTGGAGGAAGCCTGATGATATGGTGTTGCTTCACAGCCAAAGGTGTTGGATACTTGACCATGATCGATGGTGGTCTCAATTCTGAGCTATATGTGATTATCCTCCAAGACGAGTTATTTCGTACAGTCAAGTATTATGGGTATGAAAAGGACAACATAGTGTTCCAGTAGGACAATTACTCTGAGCATACGTCGAGATTGGTGAACAAATGGTTCAATGACAATGAAGTAGAGATGCTGGATTGGCCCCCACAGTCCCCAGACCTCAACCCAATTGAACACTTGTGAGTAGAGTTGAGGAAAAAGCTGTATTCGCACCCAAGTGAGTCGACCAGTATGCACCAACATTGGGAATGTGTAGAAGAGACCTGGGAAAAGATTTCAGTTGAGACTTGCTTGAATCTGATTGAGAGTATGTCCAGAAAGATTCAGGCAGTGTTTAAAGCCAAAGGTGGCTTTACAAAATACTAACAAAATAATAAAAAATGTAATTTTGAATTTTAGGAGCAAAACAGTAACAATGTAGTTACATGACAAAAATCTGTATAACTAATCATATGTTAAATAGTTGCAAGTTAAATTTATGTATTAGATAGCCAAAATGATTGTCTGTAAAATGATGGTAGTTTCACCTTTGAAGCTGTAATGGATGGTGAGATATGGAACCTGAAAGTGAAAAGTTCAAAACATTGTTACCCTTTTGCTCGTCAATGTAAATTGTTCATTCCAGCACCAAGTGCTTGCAAGCTTCCCTCATCCGGGCACTCCAGTTGTTTCTCCTGTGCTCTGGGTTGCCAGTGCACACTTATGATGTCACTTGGCCAGATTATTTAAATCAGTCTGAAGAGGGACGTTGCTTGATGATTCAGTCTGGTTATTGGCAACCTTCAGGACTCTGCTTCATTGATTCTGCTACAATGGCCTATAGTACTCTGCTACATTAGCTCTGCTACACTGGCCTATTGTACTCTGCTACAGTACATCAGCACTGCTACTTCAGTCTTCAGTACGCTGCTACAACTGTAGTACATCATTCAGCTATTCTGGTCCCCAGTATGCTGCAGCACTCACCTGCAACTCTACTATGGCAGTCCCAGTGTGCTGCTGCAACTCTGCAATATCGCTAAGCTATTCCAGTGTCCAATATGCTGCAGCTACTTTTCTCCTTTAAATTTGCTACACTAGTCTCCTGTATTCTGCTACATCAGATCTCCAGCTCAGCTACATCAAGTGTACAGCCATGCTACACCAGCTCCCTGGCTCTGCTACACTGGCTCTTGGGCTGTGCTATACCAAACTTCACTCTCTGCTCAATGCCTTTACCTTTTCAGGTGACACTTTCTTTATGGAGGAAGTTATTCATGCATTCCAATTCAATATGAGAATATGTTTTCTTTCTATTCTCTTTTAATGTCCTTTTGGTAAAAGTATTGTGTTTGTTGCTTCATAAATGTACCCACTGAATACTAGAAGATGCCAACAGCCACACTGCCTGAGAAAAGTCTATACCTGGAAAATAGTCATGTGTAGCATCTCATATTTGCCTCCTGGGTGGGCCATTCTTTTCACTTCTTGTCTTTAAGACAATCATGTAATTCTCCTAAAGACTCTAAATCTAACTTCTCTTTGAAATCGCTGTTCCGTAATTTAATCATTTCCCCCATATATCTAGTATCTTCTTCTATACAACAGCCGTACAGTCAAGTTCATTGAGGAAATTACAGTAGCAACAAATAACAGTGAGAGAGCTGGACAAAGTAGATGGGTGGTGTACTGGGAAGGGTAGGACGATCCATTATAAGGGAATGTTCACACGGCATTGAATATGTAATGACAGAGGCCTACATATACCTCATAGGGCCCCATAGAAAAATTTAGAATGGACCCCTCTGACCCACCTAGTTTCCTAGTCTTCAACAAGCATTCCAAGGCAATGCAAAATACCACGGCAAAGATGTTAGATAAATTTACATTGGTTTTATTAAGCAAAAAAAAAAAATGATAATAAAAATAACTAAGAAAAAGTCCCCCTCCACCTTCCCCACTTTACCCGACTCCAATTTGCGAAAAAGTGTAACAGGTGCTTCAGAAATATGGCAGTCATTGTGGACACCATATTTCTCAATGTATTTATACCAGACAACTGGGAAAAAAACACATGGATAAATCAGAATCCCTTCTATTATAAAGCTGGCTGCCTACATTTAACATTTGTTAAAATGGAAGCTCAAATAATCTCTTTGCATTTCTTTTCGGGAAACGAAGAAGGAGCTCAGCGCATGGTTTTCTACTAGTGTTGGGCGAGCACGCTCGGCCGAACACTAATTTTACTCGAGCATCGCGATGCTCGGCACATCGCGGTGTTCGGCTTAAGGCTACTTTCACACTAGCGTTCGGGAGGCTCCGTTCAGAACGGATCCGTCTGCATTATATTAGCAAAAAAAAGCTAAGTGTGAAAATAGCCTGGGACGGATCCGTCCAGACTTTCAATGTAAAGTCAATGGGGGACGGATCCGCTTGAAGATTGAGCCACATTGTGGCATCTTCAAACGGATCCGTCCCCATTGACTTACATTGAAAGTCTGGACGGATCCGCACGGATCCGCACGCCTCCGAACGGCCAGGCGGACACCCGAACGCTGCAAGCAGCGTTCAGCTGTCCGCCTGTCCGTGCGGAGGCGAGCGGAGCGGAGGCTGAACGCCGCCAGACTGATGCAGTCTGAGCGGATCCGCCTCCATTCAGACTGCATCAGGGCTGGACGGCTGCGTTCGGGTCCGCTCGTGAGCTCCTTCAAACGGAGCTCACGAACGGAAACCCGAACGCTAGTGTGAAAGTAGCCTTATACTGCGTGTGCTCAAGCGCGATGCTCGAGTCTCCTCCCCGCACGTTTCTTGGCAGCCAATAAATGTGCAGGTAAGTACTGCCATTCACTGTAATGCCATAGCCATGTTGGCTACTGACATTACAGTGATTGGCTGGCTGGAATGCATTGTCAGGTGCTATATAGCACCTGATGACACGTGTTTGGCTCAGTCTTAGTCAGGAAGAGCTGGAGAGCAGAAGGGAGATATAGTGTAGGGATTGAAATAGGAATATTTTAGATTTTATACTTATTATAGACCCAAAAGTCCTTTTTAAGGACTATTGTGTGTGGCAGCAATATATATTTTTAGTGTAACCTGCACTAAATTGCTAAAGCTTGTTCGAGACCCTAAAAGTCCTTTTAAAGGGAATCTGTCACTAGCATATTAGCAAAAAATTTTTTTATGAATCCATGTGTAATAAAGTACCTTATTCCCATATATCTTGTTCTTTTTATTCTGTGTCTTGTCATTTCTTCCAAAAAACACTTTTTATGATATTTAAATGAAGCTGTAAGGAGCCCAGAGGGGCGTTATTCTTTGTCCACGGTGCCCAGGAACGCCCCTCTGAAGTGCCGTGCCCGCCCGCCTAAATTTGAAAACAAAGAACTCCTGCAAGATCGCCTAAATTGCCTCCCAGAGGCGAGGTTAAGTGCCCCCCCCCAGCACCGCGCTCTGCGGCAAACACCCCCGATCCTCCTCTCGCCCGCATCCGAAATCCCGCGCAGGCGCAGTGCCGGCGATTGCCTGCGCGATGATAAAACGACTGAGAGCAACAGCTTCAACAGCGTCACTGGACAGGGGACAGCCCCTTCAGCTTCCAGCTGGCTGAGGAAACAGCGAACACTTCACTGGGATCGGCGCATGCCCAGTGACACTGTTGAAGCTGTTGTCCTCAGTCGTCTTATCATCGCGCAGGTGCAGGCAATCGCTCATGATGAGGATGAGACACAGTTGTCAATAACTGAGGTTGTTGTTAGGTCAACAAATCAGGAGGAATACCAAAGTAGGAAGTGGAAGAGGAGGTGACCCAACCTGGGAAGATAGCAAGCCGAGCGAGGACTGCAGTACAGAGGGGGATGGATCCACAGCACCGCAACAGGTTGGAATAGGCAGTGGGGTGGCAAAAAGGAGAAAGCAGGCCACACCAAACAGGCCTGCAACTGTTCCCCAGAGCACCCCCTTGCGGCTATCTACCTTGCCAAGGGGTAGGTGTTCCACCACAGTCTGGCGCTTTTTTGAGTAAAGTGCGGATGATAAACGAATTGTCATTTGCAACCTGTGCCGTAGAAAAATGAGCAGGGGCGTGAACGCTAGCAACCTCACCACCACAAGCATGATCCGCCACATGGCATCAAAGCATCCTAATAGGTGGGCCAAACGCCTGGGTCCATAACCAGTGCGGGTCACACCACTGTCTCCTCTTCCCCTGTGTTACGTGCTGGCCAATCCCCTGTCCAAGACGCAGGCCCGGATGCCTCCCGCCATGCACCTGGACCTTCACAAGCACCATTCAGCTAGCATATCCACTTCTGTGTCCCAGCGCAGCATACAGATGTCTATATCCGAGGCCTTTGAATGAAAGCGTAAATACCCTGCCACCCACCCATAGACTATAGCACTAAATGTGCACCTTCCAAAATTGCTGGCCCTGGAAATGTTGCCATTTAGGCTTGTGGACACTGAGGCTTTCAGCAGCCTTATGGTGTCGGCTGTCCCGTGGTATTCTGTCCCCAGCCGCCAATATTTTTCACGGTGTGCAGTACCAGCCTTACACCAGCATGTGTCCTGTAACATCATGCCCTGACCAACGCAGTTATTGGGAAGGTCCACTTAACGACTGACACATGGACAAGTGCTTTTGGCCAGGAATGCTACATTTCCCTGACAGCACACTGGGTGAATGTTGGGAGGCCGGGAGAGAGTCGTACCCTGGGATGGCACAGGTCCTACCGACTCCAAGGATTACGGGCCCTACTTTCATCAGGGTTTCCGCCGCCACCTACTTTAGTGGCTGCAACCCCCCTTCTCCTCTTCCGCCTCCTCCTCCACTTCCACCTCTGAATTATCATCTTGCAGCACCAGTCAGCCATCAATCAGTAGCTGGAAGCAGTGTAGCATTGCAGTGGGGAAGCGTCAACAGGCCGTGCTTAAACTGATCTGCTTAGGTGACAAACAGCATACCGCAACAGAGATGTGGCAGGGGATAAGGGACCAGACTTAGCTGTGGCACTCGCCACTCAACCTACAACCAGGCATGGTTGTTTCTGATAATGTGTAACTCAGTGGTGGCTTTGGAGCTCGACAAGCTCACACACATACCATGCCTAGCCCATGTGTTCAACCTAGTGGTTCAGCGGTTTCTCCAAACCTACCCCAATTTTTCTGAGCTACTGGTGAAGGTACACCGCGTGTGTGCCCATTTCCGAAAGTCATCGACAGCTTCCGTCGGTCTGGCAACGCTGCAGCAGCACTTGCAATTGCCAGCTCACCGCTGAAACTCATTGTTCAACATGTTGGCCAGGCTTTGTGAGCAGCAGAGGGCAGTAGTGGAATACCAGCTGCAACATGGTAATCGCCTTTCCAGTCATTTTCCGCTCTTCACAAGCGATGAGTGGGCCTTGATGTCTGACCTCTGTGAGCTTTTACGCAACTTTGAGGAATCAACACAGATGGTGAGCGACGATAACGTTATCAGCGTAACCATCCCACCTCTGTGTCTACTCAAACACTTGCTGCTCACAATTAAGGCAGACGCTTTGCATGTGGAAAAGGTGGAAATGGGGGAAGACAGTACACAGGGTGATAGCCAGACCACCCTGGATAATGAGGAGGAGGAGGAGCAGGATACGGTTGCCTCCACTACAGAGAGCAGTGGAAGATTTATTCCATCTGTTCAGCGAGGATGGGTAGAAAAGGAGGAAGAGGATGAGGAGATTGAGAGTCATCCTCCTGATGAGGACAGCGAAGTCTTGTCTGTTGGAACTCTGGCACACAAGCTGACTTTATGTTAGGCTGCCTTTCCCGTGACCCTCGCGTTGTACTCATTTTGGCCAACACCGATTACTGGTTATTCGACCCCCGCTTCAAAGAGAACTTCTCATCTCAAATTTTTGAGGACGAGCAAAATGGTGCAATACCAGAAGGTCCTTGTGGAAAATATGCTCCAAAAATTTCCAGCTGATAATGGTGGCTGCAGAGTACATAGTTCCTTGGGCAACCGAGGAGGGGAGACAAGGGGAACACACAGCAGTTCCAACAGAGGCAGGGCAACACTCTTCAAGGCCTGGGACAGTTTTGTGACACCCCGCCAGCACCCTCAACCTAATGCGTGGCCTAGTGTCACGCTCACAAAATTCTTTAGATGGTCAGCTCGGCAGCAGGCCCTTGCACACAAAATCTTTTAGATGGTCAGCTCATCAGCAGGCCCTCGCCAACAACATTTTTTAGATGGTCAGCTCATCAGCAGGCCCTCTCCCACAAAATGTTTTGGGTGGTCAGCTCGGCAGCAGGCCCTCGCCCACAATTTTTTTTAGATGATCAGCTCAGCAGCAGGCCCTCACCCATATTGTTTTAGATGGTCAGCTCGACAGCAGGCCCTTGCCCATAATGTTTTAGATGGTCAGCTCCACAGCAGGCCCTCGCCACAATTTTTTGGGGGTCAGCTCGACAGCAGGCCCTCACCCCTAATATTTTAGATGGTTAGCTCAGCAACAGACCCTCACCCCTAATGTACTACTCGGATAACATGGTTCCCAGCAGCGACCTGGGAGTCCAAGATGCATCCATACATCCTCCTTGCTGTTCATGAACCATTTAAGTGGTGTTTTCCTCAATTTCTGACCTTTTCCTGCGAACCAGAAAGCAGGGGGTGCTTGGTTTAATGCTCAGGATCTCCCATCGACTTCCATTGTGCTCGGGTGCACTACCAAGCACCCCAGCATCCCGAGGTGTTCTACTCGAGCAACCAAGCACTTTGGTGCTCGACCAACACTACTTTCTACCCCTAGGCCCCATATCAGTTGCATGGTCTGCCTCCATTGAAGGTACGCTAGTACATGCTGAAATCCACGTAAAATCTGCTCACAGTCTGCCCCCCCCCCCATTGTTTTCTTTTTAAATTAAATCATCTTTATTATTTTTCATCTAAAACATAATTAGTAAATATTGAAACATTTTCCTAGAGTCCTATCTAGCCCTATAGGACCCTGGCACTAATGGGAGGGACGAGACTACCTGTTCCTCCAAAAGGAAGGACGAACAGGAGTCTACTTCAGGCCTAATACAAACAATAGGGAAATGCAACACACAGAACCCAAACAAAATACAAAAAGGAAAGGAAAGACTTAACTTCAAAGAGGCTTTGGAAGCACCAGGAACTCAGCTGAGATCCAACCTCAAACAATCCATAGGCACAGAAGCTATAAACCGCACAGCATAGTGGGAGAAGCAACTATATACAGTACAGACCAAAAGTTTGGACACATCTTCTCATTCAAAGAGTTTTCTTTATTTTCATGACTATGAAAATTGTAGATTCACACTGAAGGCATCAAAACTATGAATTAACACATGTGGAATTATATACATAACAAAAAAGTGTGAAACAACTGAAAATATGTCATATTCTAGGTTCTTCAAAGTAGCCACCTTTTGCTTTGATTACTGCTTTGCACACTCTTGGCATTCTCTTGATGAGCTTCAAGAGGTAGTCACCTGAAATGGTTTTCACTTCACAGGTGTGCCCTGTCAGGTTTAATAAGTGGGATTTCTTGCCTTATAAATGGGGTTGGGACCATCAGTTGAGTTGTGGAGAAGTCAGGTGGATACACAGCTGATAGTCCTACTGAATAGACTGTTAGAATTTGTATTATGGCAAGAAAAAAGCAGCTAAGTAAAGAAAAGAGTGGCCATCATTACTTTAAGAAATGAAGGTCAGTCAGTCCGAAAAATTGGAAAAACTTTGAAAGTGTCCCCACACTGCAGTCACAAAAACCATCAAGCGCTACAAAGAAACTGGCTCACATGCGGACCGCCGCAGAAAAGGGTCACCTCTGCTGCGGAGGATAAGTTCATCCGAGTCACCAGCCTCAGAAATCGTAGGTTAACAGCAGCTCAGATTAGAGACCAGGTCAATGCCACACAGAGTTCTAGCAGCAGACACATCTCTAGAACAACTGTTAAGAGGAGACTGTGTGAATCAGGCCTTCATGGTAGAATTTCTGCTATGAAACCACTGCCAAGGACAGGCAACAAGCAGAAGAGACATGTTTTGGCTAAAGAACACAAGGAATGGACATTAGACCAGTCCAAATTTGAGATCTTTGGTTCCAAAGCAGAAAAGGTGAACGGATGGACTCTACATGCCTGGTTCCCACCATGAAGCATGGAAAAGGAGGTGTGATGATGTGGGGGTGCTTTGCTGGTGACACTGTTGGGGATTTATTCAAAATTGAAGGCATACTGAACCAGCATGGCTACCACAGCATCTTGCAGCGGCATGCTATTCCATCTGGTTTGCGTTTAGTTGGACCATCATTTATTTTTCAACAGGACAATGACCCCAAACACACCTCCAGGCTGTGTAAGGGCTATTTGACCATTAAGGAGAGTGATGGGGTGCTGCGCCAGATGACCTGGCCTCCACAGTCACCGTACCTGAACCCAATCGAGATGGTTTGGGGTGAGCTGGACCGCAGAGTGAAGGCAAAAGGGCCAACAAGTGCTAAGCATCTCTGGGAACTCCTTCAAGACTGTTGGAAGACAATTTCAGGTGACTTGAAGCTCATCAAGAGAATGCCAAGAGTGTGCAAAGCAGTAATCAAAGCAAAAGGTGGCTACTTTGAAGAACCTAGAATATGACATATTTTTAGTTGTTTCACACTTTTTTGTTATGTATATAATTCTGCATGTGTTAATTCATAGTTTTGATGCCTTCAGTGTGAATCTACAATTTTCATAGTCATGAAAATAAAGAAAACTCTTTAAATGAGAAGGTGTGTCCAAACTTTTGGTCTGTACTGTATAAGGAAGGTTAAATTACCACATATGCAACACCTGGAGACAAGGGGTGTGGCCATTACCAGAAACAACACTGACACCTATTGATCCAAAAGGAAAACCTGTCAGATCAAACCACATGTTGCCACACAGATCTCCTGCCACTCACTGTTGCAGTGATGTCCGTATGTCTCAGTACGTCCGTGACAGCTTTATATCCTTTAGCTGTTTGTGACCTATTAATATAGTTTTTCAAATGCAAAAAGTTAAACCTTAAACACATTAACTGACAAAAATAAAAAAATACTGCACCAGGAAGGAATTAAATGAAACTTTTTATGTGTTAATGTAATGATCATATAGGTAAGTGGTTACAATATTAGATTGAAAGACGATTTTTATTAAGACACACATTGAAAGGAGGCCTGTAGCCTGGATACAAGGTTATATATGTTGGACATGGAGGCATACAGGTTCTATAGTGTATCCTGCGGCACATTTGCCCACCAATGTTGCAGCTGGTCCTGTAGATCCTGTATACTCATAGGTTGCTAGAGCTGGCGTCCCAGGTGTTCCCAAAAATGCTTAATGATAAATCTGATGGCCAAGAGAGTGTTGCAATCTGGTGGAGACATTCCTGGGAAACTCTTCCTGTGTGTCGGCGAGCATGCTAGTTAGTAACCCTGCCATAAGAGGCAACATATGTGGCTGCAGGATCGCTGAGCTGTTAGTGTTCTTCATATCACTACTAGGCATGACCGACTATTGTATCTGATGACTCTTCAGATCATTACACTGTCACGGTACGGTTCACTGTGACAGTTGTGGCCGTGTAGGCTGGCTGCATGCTCTCTCGCATACTGGCTGCAGGCTGTCTCCTGTGTATGCTGGTTGCTTGGGACTGCGTGCTGGCTGCTGTGTTGTGTGTGTGGCCTGTGTTGTGGCTTCCGTGTCTGCATCTCTGTGGTTCCTATCACTGGTGCCAAGCAGGCTGGCTGCATGTGCTTTGTGTACTGGCTGTGGGAGTTCCCATGCATGCTGGTTCTGCGATGCGTGCTGGCTGCGGCCTTGTGTGTGAACATGACCTGAGTATGCATGTCTGTTTGCATCATAGTGTCGGTTCTGTTACTCATTGTTGTGTAGGCTGGCTGCCTGTAGCCTCGTACTGGCTACAGTTACCCTGTTTATGCTGGTTGTTGTTTGGGCATGCTGCAGCATTCTGTCTGGTGTGAACTGATACTTGTGATTGTATGGTCTATTGTTCTGGTTACATCTGGTTCTGATGTGATTCACTTCCCCTGGTCTGTTCCTGGGTGTTGCTTATGAGGTGCCCCCAGCTATATCTACCTGTGTGCTGTGCTGCTGACCGAGTTTTTTTTGCCATCTGCCCTTTTGTGTGGTGTTGCCTGGTAAAGCATTTTTGTTGTTGTTGCTTTGTCTATTCTTCTGTACCTGTCCTGTAATTATAAACAAAATATCTGTGGATCACTACAGCTGAATAATTTGGATCAGGTGCTCTTGATCTTTATGACCCACCCAGCCACAGAGAAGTAATCAATAAGTAAAAAATAGACCAGGCACTCAAAAAATGCAGTCAAAAATGAAGATTAATTGAAAATTATTTAATTAAGCTCCCTGAAATAACATTAATTCATAAATATAGCAGCATAAAAATCATATACAACATAAATGGCAGCAATAATTCATAAATATAGCAGCATAAACTTTCACAAAAACAATTGTCTGAGTAGCAGCGATGGGTAGTGCAATTTGTAGCAGCAGTGATTATCAGAGTCCAACCTATGGACACAACCGCAATCTGTGTATTTCAGCAAAGTGCAACAGTGCAATTTGTAGCAGCAATAGTTATCAAAGTCCAACCTATGGACAACCGCAATCCGTATAGTCATCAAAGTGCAACAGTGCAATTAATAGCCTCAAGTCATCATGGTCCAACCTAAGGGCAACCGCAATCCGTATATTAGATCTTTATAAATGTTAATCCTCCTATGTATCCGGATGTTACTTTTTGGTAAGTAAACTGTCAAATGTTCCTAGTTCCAAATAGTATTGCCACTGACTTTCAGTAGCAAGCGCATGGATAAATGTCACAAGTCCTTTATACAAGACAGGGAAGACTAAGTAGCACAGTGCGGTAACATGGCGCGGTGGCGTCCCACCTCTTGTTATTACTGTTTCAGTATTACCTTAATCCGATCAATGTTCACCTGTCTTTATGCGGGCTTGGCGATTCGTAATGAACCGGATGTCAGCTGACTGCTCTCTAGTTCGAATTTCGTATCATCAGGTGACTGTGCGCTTGTTGAAGTTGCGTGTCATCAGAGCTTTCTCCAAAGATTGCCGGTCCTCCGATGTGACCCCTGAGGAAGGGGTCATTTCAATATCCCCGAAAAGCGTATGGGTTAAACCTTGCATCGGCATGCTGGTTAAAGAAGTCCCTCTGGATTTGAAGTAAAGACAGTCACATCGGAGGACCGGCAATCTTTGGAGAAAGCTCTGATGACACGCAACTTCAACAAGCGCACAGTCACCTGATGATACGAAATTCGAACTAGAGAGCAGTCAGCTGACATCCGGTTCATTACGAATCGCCAAGCCCGCATAAAGACAGGTGAACATCGATCGGACTAAGGTAATACTGAAACAGTAATAACAAGAGGTGGGACGCCACCGCGCCATGTTACCGCACTGTGCTACTTAGTCTTCCCTGTCTTGTTTAAAGGACTTGTGACATTTATCTGTGCGCTTGCTACTGAAAGTCAGTGGCAATACTATTTGGAACTAGGAACATTTGACAGTATACTTACCAAAAAGTAACATCCGGATACATAGGAGGATTAACATTTATAAAAATCTAATATACGGATTGCGGTTGCCCTTAGGTTGGACCATGATGACTTGCTGCTATTAATTGCACTTCTGCACTTTGATGACTATACGGACTGCGGTTGTCCATAGGTTGGACTTTGATAACTATTGCTGCTACAATTGGACTGTTGCACTTTGCTGAAATACACAGATTGCGGTTGTCCATAGGTTGGACTCTGATAATCACTGCTGCTACAAATTGCACTACCCATCGCTGCTACTCAGACAATTGTTTTTATGAAAGTTTATTCTGCTATATTTATAAATTATTGCTGCCATTTATGTTGTATATGATTTTTATGCTGCTATATTTATGAATTAATGTTATTTCAGGGAGCTTAGTTAAATATTTTCAATGAATCTTCATTTTTGACTGCATTTTTTGAGTGCCTGGTCTATTTTTTTTACTTATTGTCCTGTGACTATGTTGATGTTGTTATCCTTGTCCATGCCTTGCCTGTCCTTTTGTACCTGTCCTGTATGATGTTTATATTATCCTTGTCCATGCCTTGCCGATTCTTCTGTACCTGTCCTGTATGATGTTTATGTTACCCTTGTCCATGCCTTGCCTGTTCTGCTGTACCTGTTCTCTGTCTGGGTCCACTCTGTTCCATGTCTAGCCTCGCAGTGCTCTAACTGCGTCTGATAGCTTGGCAGTGCTAAACTGCTTCCGATCCTGTTCTATGTCCAGCCTGGCAGTGCCTACTTCTTCCAACCTAGTCTGCTCCTTGTCTGTCCTGCAGTGCCTTGCTGCTTCTGTTCCTGTGTTTGTCCTGCTTTCGAGTGGGCTCCTGGGTTCTCCGGAGGGAGGATCACCTGTTTGTGGGTAGTTCTGCCTGAAACTGCCATGCTTCCATTCTGCTTGAAGTCCAGGCATCTGCTTATGTGCTGGTTCCCATTGATCTTATTGTCTCATCCATGTCCTGTGTTTGCTTGGGTTCTAGTCCTGTTGTCTGTGGTTTCCTGCAGGTAGCAGCTAAGTGTACCGGGACCTTCCTGGAGGTGCGGCCAGTGAGCCCTCCGCCCGGTTCATCCCCACCACCAGGGGCTTTGTGAAGAAAGGGGCTCACTGGCTCCCAGCCCTCTGGGTTTTGCCTCTGGTCTTCCTTTGCACTTGGTTCTGTGGTAGTACCTACCCGGATTTTCAGTACTGTCATGTTCACTTATTACATGTGTAATAAAGTATTCTGCTGGTCCTTGTTCTGTTTCTGCCTGTGCCATGCTTGCATGACATTCCGGAGGTCTGCCCTGGGCCCCAGAACGTGACGCACACCAGCAGTTGGTGCAGTGTGTCACTTCACAGAAAAGGCAGGATTGAAGCGCTCTCCACGAGGACTCCATACTGAAACTTGACTATCATCAGATCCCAAACAGAACCTGGTTTTGTGACTAAACACAGTTCAGTTCCAGTCCGTAGCAGTCTAGGTTTCTCATTAAACACATAACTGCAAATGAAGGTAACAGATAGTGCTAAAAGAATTTAGATTCGGCTGCATCCCTGAATTTCACAAAGAAATTCAATACATTACGAATTGCATTCATAACGAATCGCATTCCTTTGTAAGTAGCGGGCTCAATGACGAGGAACCGCGATTGCGCCATCCCCCATCATTGAACCGCTCAGATGCCACATTCATCACTGATTGTGGCATCTGATGTTAAAATTGAGGCCTTTTGGGGTTAATCAGGGTTAATAAAAAAAAGTATCCATTTACTTGTGAAGAGGCTGTCGCGGCCACCTGAATTGAACAAACCAAGTGAAATCTCATAAACTGAGTATGTTGTTGTTTTTTTCCCGCCATTTCAGGAAAATTAGATTTGTTCTCACTAAGAGCTAGGAAATTCGGCTTCGCTTTGATCAAATTTTTCCTAAAATTTGGATTGAAGTCAATTTGTTTGGCTTCAATTCTCTCAACACTAGTGACAGTGGCTGGCAATGGCAGGACATGTAATAGGCACCATGACACCAAATTTCCTTTCTCTTCGGCTACATGCGCAATGTCTAAAATGGACAAGAATAGGACATTAGTGATGGACGAACATCGGCCGGGACGGTTCGCGAAAATCCTTGGCGTGCCAATTGGCTGGTGATTGTGAGACACAATTAGGATTCTGTCAGTATTTAGGCACATTCTGCCAGCAAAACATGTCAGTAGTGATGGACAAACATTAGCCGGGACGGCGATCAAATGTTCACGAACCACAAGTTTGCAGCGGGCCCCATTCACTTTAATGGCAGGCGAACCTGAAAAACCTTCAGCTCATATTTGCAGCCACCAAATACTTAGTAGAAGTGCACAAATAGTCCCACAACATGGACAGTGACATACTAGAGGGGGATCAATGACAAAGATTCCAACAAAAAATATGTGTCTTAATAAGAGGACATTTTTATGCGTCTTAAAGGGAAATTCTCTGAAATGTGCCCTGTTGCGCTACCTAAATGCACTATATAGAAAGTATATTATTGGTATATACCACCCCTGCTTCAATCACATTTTTTTTTTTTGGGGGGGGGGGGTACCTGGTATATCACACCAGTAGAAATGATTTGTTCCAATAACACTTGTCCCTCTACACTACGTGCAGAATTATTAGGCAAATGAGTATTTTGACCACATCATCCTCTTTATGCATGTTGTCTTACTCCAAGCTGTATAGGCTCGAAAGCCTACTACCAATTAAGCATATTAGGTGATGTGCATCTCTGTAATGAGAAGGGGTGTGGTCTAATGACATCAACACCCTATATCAGGTGTGCATAATTATTAGGCAACTTCCTTTCCTTTGGCAAAATGGGTCAAAAGAAGGACTTGACAGGCTCAGAAAAGTCAAAAATAGTGAGATATCTTGCAGAGGGATGCAGCACTCTTAAAATTGCAAAGCTTCTGAAGCGTGATCATCGAACAATCAAGCGTTTCATTCAAAATAGTCAACAGGGTCGCAAGAAGCGTGTGGAAAAACCAAGGCGCAAAATAACTGCCCATGAACTGAGAAAAGTCAAGCGTGCAGCTGCCAAGATGCCACTTGCCACCAGTTTGGCCATATTTCAGAGCTGCAACATCACTGGAGTGCCCAAAAGCACAAGGTGTGCAATACTCAGAGACATGGCCAAGGTAAGAAAGGCTGAAAGACGACCACCACTGAACAAGACACACAAGCTGAAACGTCAAGACTGGGCCAAGAAATATCTCAAGACTGATTTTTCTAAGGTTTTATGGACTGATGAAATGAGAGTGAGTCTTGATGGGCCAGATGGCTGGATTGGTAAAGGGCAGAGAGCTCCAGTCCGACTCAGACGCCAGCAAGGTGGAGGTGGAGTACTGGTTTGGGCTGGTATCGTCAAAGATGAGCTTGTGGGGCCTTTTTGGGTTGAGGATGGAGTCAAGCTCAACTCCCAGTCCTACTGCCAGTTTCTGGAAGACACCTTCTTCAAGCAGTGGTACAGGAAGAAGTCTGCAAGGTAAGAAAAACATGATTTTCATGCAGGACAATGCTCCATCACACGCGTCCAAGTACTCCGCAACGTGGCTGGCAAGAAAGGGTATAAAAGAAGAAAATCTAATGACATGGCCTCCTTGTTCACCTGATCTGAACCCCATTGAGAACCTGTGGTCCATCATCAAATGTGAGATTTACAAGGAGGGTACACCTCTCTGAACAGTGTCTGGGAGGCTGTGGTTGCTGCTGCACGCAATGTTGATGGTGAACAGATCAAAACACTGACAGAATCCATGGATGGCAGGCTTTTGAGTGTCCTTGCAAAGAAAGGTGGCTATATTGGTCACTGATTTGTTTTTGTTTTGTTTTTGAATGTCAGAAATGTATATTTGTGAATGTTGAGATGTTATATTGGTTTCACTGGTAAAAATAAATAATTGAAATGGGTATATATTTGTTTTTTGTTAAGTTGCCTAATAATTATGTACAGTAATAGTCACCTGCACACACAGATATCCCCCTAAAATAGCTAAAACTAAAAACAAACTAAAAACTACTTCCAAAAATATTCAGCTTTGATATTAATGAGTTTTTTGGGTTCATTGAGAACATGGTTGTTGTTCAATAATAAAATTAATCCTCAAAAATACAACTTGCCTAATAATTCTGCACTCCCTGTATATACCTGCAGTATCGCAGCAGAACCGCACACAACTGCCGCACAATACAAATGCACTATAATATACTTTCTATGTTAGAAAGTATATTATAACATTGTACAAGGAAGGCAATCCATTAGAATATACATAAAGATAAAACGTAACCTTTAGTAATGTTACTATTAAAAGATATCCCTCAAAATGAAAATAAATCAAATTATTAAAGTTAAGCAAAAAGGATAGCTGTGGTAGGCAATAACAAGTGCTCGGCGGCACTAAATCAGGTGCTCGGCGGCACCAAATCAGAAACCATATGTCCTGCCACACTCCGGGGGGTTCCAGTGCACATCCATGAATCCCGGAGGGAAAGCAAAAACCATCTATCCCTGGGTTAGATGATGATGTGGTACAGAAGGACAGGGTGGGCAAAGAACTGTCCCTGACATTGCCCTACAGGGGGGTGCTATTCTGGCCCTGATAGCCTAACCACAGACCACCCGCCCTGATAAGAGCGAGCCCGTCCGGAACCTTACCCTATATAAAAATGGCCCTAGTAAGCCCCTAGGCCCCTGACTTTCAGGCGATCACTATATAGATCTATGTGTTTTTAACTCATTATAAAAGTATATTATAAGTATATTACACTCAGTAAGTCACACCTCTCGATAGCACACCTATACCAGTCCTTAAAAGGACTTTTGTGGCTCTATTAGCTAGCATTTGGTGTCCCTAACAGCCTGTCCCTGCTCCACACAGCAACCTCTCCCTACACTGGCAAAAGACTGAATGTAAAATGGTGGCCAGATCAGGTTTATTTATAAGGTAGCGGGTATGTCCATGTGCTGAAACGTCTCAATTGGCTGTCCTGTTCCACCTGATGGATATGTCATGGATCAAAGTTCTACACAATGTAAAAGAATATGGCGGGTGCGAATTTCTCCATATGTTCACATGTTCGGCGAATCGCAAACGAGCAAAGTCCACCACGAAACTACCGCCGAGCGAACCGCAAGGCCATCTCTGTAGGACATGTTCTATTTTTTTTTTTTGCGGGGCTACGGAACGGACATACTGATGAGGACAGCACACGGTGCGCTGTCTGCATTTTTTGCAGACCCATTGAAATGAATAGGTCCTCATTCCATCTGCAAAAAAAAAAAAACGGGACAGACACGGAAAAAAACAACGTTCGTCTGCATGTAGCCTAAGCATTTGTAAATAGTCATCGCAGAGACAGGAGTGAGTAATAAAGGTCCCACCTGTGTCTGGATGGTGGACAACAAAACTGTGGGAGCTGCTTGTGCTCTTCAGAGGATCAAACAATCCTCTCTACTGGTAATGTTTCTGAGCCATGAGGAGCCTGTTTGCTGAGTGTGAATGCCCTAATGTAACCACTGCACCCAACGCCTCCGAACAGCTAGTGCAGAACGTGCAATTTGTTGAAATGACCATCCTGCTTCTCTCAGTCCAATAAAGCATCCCTTCTCAAAGTCTGACAACTGGGCAAAATGGCTTTGAGTGCATCACAGGGGCATGTCTAGCAGTCAATGATATTTCACCAAGAGGTGAACTACCCAAAAGTAGCCTCTGAGAGCCTTTTTTTTTAGGGCAGAGGGGATATAACTTTTATGCAACATACATGTATCTCATAGCAAGACCCAGTATCTGCTCAGACCACACCGGTACTCACTCACATATCTGCATGAGACATAACTGCCGCGATCCAACGAAGTGTTATTTTTTTTAATTATGTTTTTTTTCATGAATGAGTGTATAATCCTTGCATCAAATTTACATGTACCTGTGTCATTATCACAAATAAACTGATAACCAAAGATTTTTTTTTTTTCATACTTATGCCCCTTTCTATTTTCTAGGCCAATATACATCAAAGACTTCCCGGTGATACAGAACGCAGAGAATGGTCTCAGTTTACCACTGTGAATTCCCCGACTGAATACAATTAGAATGTAATTATATTAGAGTTCTCTTATAGCGTGATTTGATTTATTTTGCTGACAGCAGAAGACAATAGCTTAAACTTATTTGCCATGGAACACGGGAGACCAAGCTGATCTTGATAATTGAATAAACTTCTCTAAGTGTCCAGCTTGTCTCACAATGGTAGAACATCTGAGAAGCTCCTTGTCTTTCACTTTCCATAAAGTGACCTCTTTCATCCGTGTTACATTATGGCATAAGAACATATTCTCAGACTCAGGAACAACAATGCGCTCTATACAACCAAGTGAATCAATCTACGATTCAAGTCTGACGGAAATAAATGGTAAAGATTTGTAAACTTGAGAATAATCGCATTCAGGAGATCAAGGATGTTCATGTGTGCAAGGAAATGGGTCAGGACTGTTGAAAAGCTCATTGCAACAATGTAATGTACTAGAAGTGGGAGTAGAAGTAACATAACCTTTAAATGTTTGTCATGGGCTTTTGCTACAATTGTAGTTTCAAAGAGATGAGAGATCTACATCAAAGAGGCGAGGTTTAGTCGGTAGCTGAGATTGCCAGATGCAGCAGAGCTTAGTTTGTCAGGAATATCATTGCTGGGCTTAGTCGGAGGCAGCACAACTGAATTCGACATGGTGAATTTGGCTACGTCTACACGACGACATTTGTCGCGCAACAGATAGGGCACAACTACACTGCAACATTTGTAGCGTAACATTTTGTTGCACTAATGTCACACATCTGGTATCGCCGTACTCAGGAGAAGTTTGGAAATGTGTTTTGGGGTGTCATTTTACATATACCCATGCTGGGTGAGAGAAATATCTTGGCAAAAGACAACTTTTCCCATTTTTTTATACAAAGTTGGCATTTGACCAAGATATTTTTCTCACCCAGCATGGGTATATGTAAAATGACACCCCAAAACACATTCCCCAACTTCTCCTGAGTACGGCGATACCAGATGTGTGACACTTTTTTGCAGCCAAGGTGGGCAAAGGGGCACATATTCCAAAGTGCACCTTTCGGATTTCGCAGGCCATTTTTTACACATTTTGATTGCAAAGTACTTCTCACACATTTGGGCCCCTAAATTGCCAGGGCAGTATAACTACGCCACAAGTGACCCCATTTTGGAAAGAAGATACCCCAAGGTATTCCGTGAGGGGCATGGCGAGTTCCTAGAATGTTTTATTTTTTGTCGCAAGTTAGTGGAATATGAGACTTTGTAAGGAAAAAAGGAAAAAAAAGAAAAATCATCATTTTCCGCTAACTTGTGACAAAAAATAAAAAATTCTAGGAACTCGCCGTGCCCCTCACGGAATACCTTGGGGTGTCTTCTTTCCAAAATGGGGTCACTTGTGGCGTAGTTATACTGCCCTGGCAATTTAGGGGCCCAAATGTGTAAGAAGTACCTTGCAATCAAAATGTGTAAAAAATGGCCTGCGAAATCCGAAAGGTGCACTTTGGAATATGTGCCCCTTTGCCCACCTTGGCATCAAAAAAGTGTCACACATCTGGTATCGCCGTACTCAGGAGAAGTTGGGGAATGTGTTTTGGGGTGTCATTTTACATATACCCATGCTGGGTGAGAGAAATATCTTGGCAAAAGACAACTTTTCCCATTTTTTTATACAAAGTTGGCATTTGACCAAGATATTTTTCTCACCCAGCATGGGTATATGTAAAATGACACCCCAAAACACATTCCCCAACTTCTCCTGAGTACGGCGATACCAGATGTGTCACACTTTTTTGCAGCCTAGATGCACAAAGGTGCCCAAATTCCTTTTAGGAGGGCATTTTTAGACATTTGGATCCCAGACTTCTTCTCACGCTTTAGGGCCCCTAAATTTTTTTACGGATGTCATTGATCACCCCCCTGTAAGGCTCCATTCAGACATCCGTATGTGTTTTGCGGATCCGATCCATGTATCTGTGGATTCGTAAAAATCATACGGACGTCTGAACGGAGCCTGACAGGGGGGTGATCAATGACAGGGGGGTGATCAATGACAGGGGGGGTGATCAAAGAGTTTATATGGGGTGATCAGGGGTTTATAAGGGGTTAATAAGTGACAGGGGGGGGTGGGGGGTGGAGTGTAGTGTTTGGTGCGACTTCACTGACCTACCTGTGTCCTCTGGTGGTCGATCCTAACAAAAGGGACCACCAGAGGACCAGGTAGTAGGTATATTAGACGCTGTTATCAAAACAGCGTCTAATATACCTTTAGGGGTTAAAAAAAATCACATCTCCAGCCTGCCAGCGAGCGATCGCCGCTGGCAGGCTGGAGATCCACTCGCTTACCTTCTGTTCCTGTGAGCGCACGCGCCTGCGTGCGCGCGTTCACAGGAAATCTCGGGTATCGCGAGATAATGCGCCGATGCGTCCAGGAGGAACAAATCAACCACCTCCCGGACGCATCGGCGCATTAGGCGGTCGGGAGGTGGTTAAAGGGAATCTGTCACTTGGATTTTGTGTAAAGAGCTGAGGACACGGGTTGCTAGATGACCGCTAGCACATCCGCAATACTCAGTCCCCATAGCTCTGTGTGCTTTTATCTCAGGGACAGGACTCATCTCAGGTTAATTAGCATATGTATCAAATCGTTTTTTTTACACTATAAAAGCACACAGAGCTATGGGGACTAGAAATTACGGATGTGCTAGCGGCCATCTAGTAACCCATGTCCTCAGCTTTAGGGCTCGTTCACACGAACGTTTTTTTGCGTTCCGTATACGGTCCGTATACGGAACCATTCATTTCTATGGGTCCGCAAAAAAAACGGAATGTACTCCGTGAGCATTCCGTTTCCGTACGTCCGCAATTACGTTCTGCTACATTTTGAGTCTTGTCCTATTATTGTCCGCAAATCACGTTCCGTGGCTCCATTCAAGTCAATGGGTCCGCAAAAAAATTGAACACATACGGAAATGCATCCGTATGTCTTCCGTATCTGTTCCGTTTTTGCGGAACCATCTATTGAAAATTTTGGTTCCCTTTAAGCCATAGTAATGATTATGTGCAGAACAAAATAATCTGATTACTGTCCTAGAGAAGACCTGGAAATGACCAATGTCCTGCACCTGAATCATTAAGCACCATTTATGCTAGCCTGGAGTCATCAATGACACCGGCTGGTGCTGTACAATGTAACCTCCTGTCACAGGAGAACACTGTATGTTATGTGCATTTTTCTGATAGAACTATGTTTCATCAGCAGTGAAATTAATAAACTAAATTCTTATTACTCGGAAAAGAATTAAGCTTAAATTATGAGCGCTCAGGAAACCAGAGATGAAGGCTACAGGCCCAGATGTCAGTTCCTCTGACAATGACAGCACAGCCGGTAATGCAAATGAAAACCTGAACGCTTTAGAGGACAAGCAATTGAAATTTTTTACCCAGAAAAATTATCGGTAGCCCAAAATTTAAAGATATCTATTGCTTTTAAAGAGGTTGTCGAATGGGCAATTCTTTAGAAATCAAAATGGGGTAAAAATAAAACTGAGCCTATGCCACTCCCATTCCATTGCTTACAGTACCTGGTCCCATCTATCCTCTGCTTCTTGATCCTCTCTCAACCCGCAGACATGACTACCCAGCCAATCACTGACTGATGCAGGTTGATGGTTGAACAGCAGTTGAATGAACAATCATCTAGTGAACGATCAATATACCAACTCACCAGGGGCATAGCTAATGGCTCATGGGCACTGGTGCAAGAGTTCCGCTTGGGCCCCCCTTCCCTCAGTGCTTTGTGGCCAGGGGCAGGAAAGCACATAGCCTTCATGCTCCCTGAGGCACAAATTAAAATGCACTAGAACAATAGATGCAAAACATAACATATGGACTAAGCCCTCACTCTAATGATAACAACTGAAACTCTCAGCCAATATATTTTTATCAAAACACATCTGTGCCAGCCTACCCGCACCAAGGTGGTCTCAGTCAGGCAGGTCCTACTCTAAACCTATGCCATCGTGCATCTATATTCAGGAGAACAGACCCTACACATATAGTGTGCTGCTCCTACTTACCTCTGTGTGCATCAGCAACCAATGGGTAGAGGAGCACACACACCTATATGTACCACATTAATCAAGGTCGCCTATTAGATAGGTGGGGCAAAAGTGCACATAAATGCTACTTCCAGAATAGAAGTGCATTCACACCTTCAAGGAGTAGGACCTGCCAGACCTGAGACCACCGTGGCGCTGGGTAGGTGGGCCCAGATGTGTTTTGATTAAAATATATTGACTGAGAGTCTGAGATATTATTATTAGAGTGAGGGCCTAGTCCATATGTTATGTTTGCATCTATTGTTCTAGTGAATTATTTTCCGTGACTTTATAAATGTAGCCATGTACATCCACATATTTACTATCATATTGTGCAGGATGTTTTGCATCTTTTTTTTCTAGATTTTTTTGATTGGTCTTGAAAAATTGAAATGGCACCCTCCCCTCATGCCAAATTCTTGACCTAACCCCTTCCCTTCAGCCAGAGGTGTAGCTTGACCAGCATGCACTTTCTATAATAATGGTGTCTTCTTATGCAAGGGTCTTTGGGCCCCCTGACGCTCCTGTGCCCGGTAGCGACTGCTACCTCTGCCCCGCCTATAGCTACGCCCCTGCAACTCACCCATGTACATTTTAGTCCATATTGGCCGTTACAGTTCAAACTCTCTAAACATGTTCCGTTACAACGGGTGAAGGACAAATGATCATTATGGGACCATTCCCTGTTCTTTCATGGAAAGATAATTTATGGACTGGTGACTTGCCAACCAAAAATTATAAACACTCTCCTGCATCTATCTAGATGACAATGATGTTCCACCGGTCGCTAAAATGTTCACTCCTTGTTAAAGGTTTACAGAGTTTTCAGAAAATTTTAATATTTCATAAAGGCATAGCAAAAGTTTTGATTGTTGGGGTTTTGGATACTGCAGGAGATGGAAGTGAGATGGATTCATCAGAAAGTCTATGGGCTCAACTTGATTCTGTCTCCTGCAGTGAGGAAAGAGCAATGCACAAGCACTTCTCTCTCCTCATTCTATCAATTAGTGAGGATCACAACACGCAGACCCCATTGATCAAAACATTTGATTTAAAGGGTCACTGAGTTTTCATAAACCTTTTGATAGGTCATAAAGACCTATCATAGTAACATAGTACATAAGGCCGAAAAAAAACATTTGTCCATCCAGTTCGGCCTGTCATCCTACAAGTTGATCCAGAGGAAGGCAAAAAAAAAACGACCTCACAGGTGGATGGATGGACAAATGTTTTTTTTTCGGCCTTATGTACTATGTTACTATGATAGGTCTTTATGACCTATCAAAAGGTTTATGAAAACTCAGTGACCCTTTAAATTTTATCCAACAAATGATCATTTTAGTTGAAATCGTCAGTTTGCTCCATTTTAGACTAATTAGTATGGCCACCTTTAGTATAACAGGACAACTCAGAAAATGGACAATTCCGTAAAGAATGACTGTAATTTCACACCATTTCATTTCATTTCATAGAGAATCATTTAAACAGCAGATTTCTAAAT
The DNA here is from genome assembly GCF_014858855.1 of Bufo gargarizans. Taxonomy (NCBI): domain Eukaryota; kingdom Metazoa; phylum Chordata; class Amphibia; order Anura; family Bufonidae; genus Bufo; species Bufo gargarizans. Next base: position 691,856,896 of record NC_058080.1, on the reverse strand, counting down.
CACTTCATTTAGGAAATCTGCCTGCATCCACCTGAAAAAAAATAGCTGTAAAGTCATGGCCACTAGGGATCTTACTTTTACCTAATTTGCAGTCAACTGTCTGTAGTCAGGCAAGATCCGTCCTTAGTAACAGAGATGGCAGAGAGGAAACGGGGCATGTTAAGGCTAGGTGAGATTCTGAGGCTGAAAAAAGAACAGCTTCTACACTGATTCTGAATTCACAGGAGCCTCCTGCCTTTCTGGAAGGGTGATCTCCCCCTTCTTATCTTTTCTGTTAGTTTCGGAGCTGAAAACAAACACAGTGGGAAGCAAGGGAAAGGACATCACGGTAGAACAGTGCTGGCAGATTTCACAGAAGTAAAATGCACCCTGCTTGTGAGAGAAATTCATCTAGCTGTGCAGCTGAAAAGGGGTTATGGAAGCCCAAAATAGACCTATTCCTCAACAGTTATTATTGTACAAAGAAGCACAAACAAGCACAGCCATGATGCAAACTAATTTTTTGGAAAACTCAGATATGCTTTAAAACTTATAGCTCTTTACATACATTAAAATATTGTAATTTTCCTAATGTGCACAGTAGATCCAGAAGAGTAAGCATTAGCATTTTCTATCAGGAATGCATGTATCACTTTTCTTAAAGCAATACAAGCCCTAGATGGAAGAAATTCCACCAGGTCAGATATAAAGGGTTTTCTTTTATAACTTTTATCTAGAAAATAAACATTACACTGATATGGTATTAACCTGTCAAAATGTAAAATAAGTAGATGTCGGCTGTATGGGTGCTGTAATCCCACTGTGCAAAAATATATATATGCATAAAAAGCAATAATAAATCCAGGAAATCTGGTTTATCTCAAGGCATAAAGATAGCATTCATTATAGTAATAAATAAAGCTGGTGAGACAATAAATGCTACTTATTCCTTACAATTTTTCACCATTTAAATTTATCACTTTTGCATCCTGTCTTTGTTTTTAATAGTTTTATGATCTTCATGAAGCATTGGCTTGATTTACTGCTGTTTAATAAATTGTAATTGCATGTCTTAGTTTAATATGGTTCTTATATGTTATTTAGGTCATGTCAGCACATGTATGTGTCTGCATCTTTTGGGCAAGGTCTGGTTCTTGGTGGGCCTGGATCTTTCAAGGGATTTTTAACAGATACATTCATGTAAAGACTTACCTCATGTTTATCCACCCCATGCTTTTTTTTCAGTTTGGACTTTCCCGACCTGTTTTTCATCCTGTATGTAGCACTTCCTGTTCCTGTATCCAACCAAACCCATCATGCACTTCTCCTTCCTCTACCACAGCTCCAGCACCTCGTCTGACAATACCCAACAAAGCTCCTCCCAGCCAGCTAGTTACATAGACACTCCTCTATCATTGCTCCGCCCCTGGACATGACATCACAGGAAACAACAAAGAGCTAAATGGACATGGTCATGTGACCACAGCCTAGAATGGTTAATAGAAGCAATGAAGGTGAAGGAAATAGCCACCTAAATGATTTTCTTAAAGGATGTTGATGCAAATAGAAAAACCCTTTAAGGAACATTTGGTATGATCTCCTCCACAGTAATAGTGTCATGTAATGCATTTTTACTAAGTATATTGAAGGGATTTCTGGGCTTTAAACAATGGTGTCATATATAGGTGATTGTTGGCAGCACCATAATGTGTAAAGGGAAATCTAGGGGCCCCTGAGCAAGAACAGTATATAGGCCCCTTGTTTCTCACTGCTAATGTAATGCTAGTGCTAGCCGTAGATTTCCTAATTTATGATGATGCAGAAAATCCTTGGCGTGCCAATTGGCTGGTGAATGTGAGACACATTTAGGATTCTGTCAGTATTTAGGCACATTCTGCACGCAATACATGTCCGTAGTGATGGACGAACATTGGACTGGACGGCGCTCAAATGTTTGTGAACCGTGTGTTCGCAGCGGGACTTGAATGGCAGGTGAACCTGAAAAACCTTCAGGTCATATTTGTAGCCACCAAATAATTACTAGAAGTGCACAAATAGTCCCACAACATGGACAGTGACATACCAGATGTATTATTCAAATTTGTGATCTCCATTCATTATTTATTTTTTATGCAAAATATCGGCAATGTAACTTTCGCATATGCGCATGCTCAAAATAGGCGCGGCCTACTACAGCAACTGGTTTCCACCAGACCGAAATTGGATGCGATCAGAAAAGATGGTTGGCAACAATTTTCGCAACGTTGAGGAAGAACTTCTCACTGTAAGTAATTTTACATTAAAGCCGTGTATTTGATTACATTTCATGTTAGAACAATCGCTGTATATGCAGATTAAGTGTTTAAAAAAAAGCATTATTGCGAAAATCCCAAATGATGCGATTTTTATTTTGGCAGTACACAAAACTTTACATTTTATAAGGTCTCATGAGATATTAGTGATTGGTGCACTAAGTATTGTTGTGAGAACTTGCCAGTACAGGCCCCAGAAATTAGCCAATAGGCATTCACCTGACAGCACACAACTTTGTAGGATTCTGTGGCTGGAGGTACATTAGGCGGTCACAGGATAAATATGTAACTGTCGGCCAATACTGGCCACAAAAATTAGGCATTCAATGGACATAAAAGGCCATTTATGCCGCTGTATTTACCTAAGACAGGGATTATTCTTTGTTCTGGGTGGTGGCGGATATTTGTGGGCTGTTGTGAGGAAATTCAATCAAACGTAGGCGACTCGTCACAGGTGTTGAATTCCTCCGAGATCCATAGCTCATTCATTTTTAGAAATGTGAGGCAGTCCACACTGTAGTGAGCTAGGTGAGCGCGCTTATCAGTCACGATCCCCCCTGCTGCGCTGAACGTCATTTCGGACCAGTAGAAATTATTGGTTCCAATAGCGTTTGTCACTCTGTGTAGAGGCGGTAACGCAGCAAAACTGCAAACAAATGCTGCACTACCTAAATGCACTATATAGAGAGTATATTATTGGTATATAACACCCCTGCTTCAATCAGTTTTTTGGGGGGGCAACTGGTATATCACATCAGTAGAAATGATTTGTTCCAATAGCGTTTGTCCCTCTATCTAGCTGTTGTATCTCAGCAGAACCGCACGCAATTGCTGCACAATACAAATGCACTGTAATATACTTTCTATGTTAGAAAATATATTATAAGTGTATCACACCCCTCAGTATGTCACACCTATCGATAGCACACCTATACCTGTCCTTAAAAAGACTTTTCTGGCCCTATTAGCTAGCGCTTGGTGTCCCTACACTGTCCCTGCTCCACACAGTAACCTCTCCCTACACTGTTAAAACACAGATCACATGTTCGGCGAATCACGAACGTGCAAAGTTCGCCGCAAAACGACCGCCAGGCGAACCACAAGGCCATCTCTACATGTCAGTGGGCAATGTGTGCCCCATTCATATGCTTTTTTAAAATCAGTATGCCTTTGAAGTACCCGGAGAAAACCCACACAAACACGGGGAGAACATACAAACTCCATGAAGATGTTGTCCTTGGTCAGATTCAAACCTAGGACCACAGCAGTGCAAGGCACCAGTGTTAGACTGTATGTACTGTCACTGCATATAATGTAATAGTATAATACTGTTGAGGAGGCTCTGACAATAAAATATTTTAGTCCTCCTCCTGGGTGGATTCCAGTCCAACCTGTGAAGCTCCACGCCCAAGAGAGTTAAGACAGTGCTGGAAAATAAAGGTGGCACACAAAATATTGACGCTTTGGGCACAATTTGGCCATTTTCATTTAGGGGTCTACTCACTTTTGTTGCCTGTATTTTAGACACTAATGGCTGTGTGTTGAGGTATTTTGAGGGCACAGCACATTTACACTGTTATACATATACTTTACATTGTATCAAAGTGTCAGATCTTCAGTGTTGTCCCATGAAAAGATAGAATAAAATATTTACAAAGATGTGAGGGGTGTACTCAAGTTTTGTGAGATACTGTATCCACTATCTATCTATCTATCTATCTATCTATCTATCTATCTATCTATCTATCTATTTATCTCTAACTTAGTATTAAGTCAACTGTAGAAAACCACAATGATCTTTATTCCCATCATGTTTAACATGCTTGGAGTGATGTACTGATTGATGGAAAAAAGAAGTAAGGGGCTGTCGTTTTCACTGATGGATTCACCTAAAACATCATATGAAACATGAGACTTAGGGTCAATATCATTTGGATTGTTTTGGTCTCGTTTATACTGCAAGCTGTAACAGAAAAGCCAGCAGCACAGTTCAATCTTCCTAAAGAGCCCCTGGTGACAAAAAGATATTTAAAATAGTCACTAAGTTATTATAATAAAAGTGAACTGTACAATATATAGAATTAAAAATAAGAAATAAACTGGAAATGTATCTTTTTTATTTTACCCTGAAAGTGTTGTGCAGTAAGAAATATAAGAATCCTTTGCCAAGTTTTGCCTTTATTTAGCGACATTTGGTAAAATTTTGGTTTATATGAATAGTGCAGCAGACTGTGCGATTCTATGAAGAAGTGCCCAATGGAAAATCATGCATATATTGTAGCGAGGGCGCAAGGGTCCGTCATTGATGAAGGTACGTGTCACCGAGGTTCCTGGCCTCGGTGAGATAGGAACCGGTAATTTTGTGTGTCAGCGGCAGCTAGTGCTCGCTGACACTGTATTATTTAGCGTGGCTGTGAAGCCAATCCGGGCCGGGTATTATTGGGAGCAGCCATAGAGCGGGGTGGGTGGCTGTTCCCCACATCCAGGCCAGGTTTTGGGCTGGGTTTAAAAACTCAGCCAGCAGCTCAGCTGGGTGTGGTATGATCCTCCAAGTGATAGTGGAGCTGTGGAAGCTCTGTGTTTTGGGGAGCTGAGGAGATCCACCATACTGCAAGGCTGAGAGACGCATGAGAGACGCCTGCTGGGAGTCAGGCACCCTAAAGCGCCTGCTGTGGTCTGCCAGGTGATTTATGTTGTTCTGGGGACTCTTAACACCAGGACCCTGTAAAGCATTGTTTTTTATTTTCTGCCTTTTCTGTGTGAATAAACACTGGATTTTTGTTTTTCAACCGTGGTCTTGCCTCTGTATTGCGTCCGCTTTCCCTGCCTAGCAGAGCAAATCCCTACAATTGGTGGCTTGGAGCGGGCAAGCGCAATGAGGCTGGTGTGAACGCACGGACGTATGTCATTTATCAAACATGCTAGATTTAAACCTGTGACACCTGACAAAATGGAGGCTGTTCTGAAGGCCCTCATGGAGGCTAATATGCAGCAGTGAGAGACCAACCTGCAGCAACACGAGGCTAATAAGCAGCAGCAAGAGTCCAACAAGTTGCTGCTACAACACGTGATGGCTTTGCAAACAGCAGGAGCAACCCCAAGCGTCCATGATGCCCGGAAAGCAGTCCGTGCAGCGATCCCTAAGATGAGACCCACAGATGACATCAAAAACTACCTGGCGATGTATGAAAAAGTGGCCACCAAGGAAAGACTGCCCCAGGACCAGTGGGCTGAGGTTGTTGCTCCTTTCCTGGCATCAGAGTCTTAGCGGGTGTATTTTGATTTGCCGGATGATCAAGCGGCCGACTACCCAAAGGTAAAGGGGGAGATTTTTGCAAGATTGGGGGTGAATGGCTACAACCTGACGCGCTGAGCCCCACTGCTATGCTGGACCGGTTGTTAGCAGACAGGTTCTGGAGGGCTCTGCCATCCCCTCTCCAGCAATGAATTGGCCAGGTTTCTCCAGGTAATGCACTGGAGATGGTCAACTTGGTGGAGCGCTATGAGGCTACTCGGAACTTACAAGCGGGTTCTTTTGGGAGGGGGGCAGTCAAATCCTGTATCTCTCCCCCCGGACCCGGCGACTGGTGCCAACCAAACGTGCCTGGGATATAACCCCTGTGGACCAGGCTCCAATAGTCTACTGGCAGTGTCGGGCGCCTGGCCATGTTCGAGCAGACTGTCCACAGCAGGGGGAACCCATGGACACGAATTATGGCTTCTGTCAATCATTGTATGCCAGAAAAATGTGTGCCGTGGGTGCTCCGGAGTCTCTGAACCATCTGTGCCAGGTGGAGGTGGGAGACACTCCAGCGGAGGCTCTGTTGATCTCAGGGAGTCTGGTGACCCTAGTAAGGGCTTCCATGGTACGCTCCGCTGAGTACACTGGCCGTAAAGTTGGAGTAATGTGTATACATGGGGACTTAAAAGACTACCCTACTGCTATGGTGTCTCTGTCCATGGTTTCTGGCAGGTGGACCGATGAGGTGGCTGTCGCAACCAACCTACAATATGAACTTGAAATAGGGAGAGACTTCCCGGGCTCCCCGACACTGTGGCCAGTTACGAGAGTGACTGATACCCATAAGACAGAGCTAACCCTAACAGAGTGGCCCGTCTCAGGGGAAATACCAAAACCCTGGGAACCTGAGTCCAAAGGGCCAGCGGTAGGGGTGACCGTCACTTCAGTGGCAGAGGGGGAAACAACCCCGCTAAATGTAATGGTGGGAGACATGGAGGACTTGCTGCCGGGGCCTGAGCTGGCAGACCTCAATGTCTCCGGGGATAATTTTGGTACTGCACAACACCAGGATCCAACCTTATCCCAAGCCTGGAGGAGCATCTCGTTGTCTTCCTCAGCCGTAAGTTCACTCCAGCGGAGACCTGGTACAGTATAGTGGAGAGAGAGTGCCTGGCCATCAAGTGGGCACTCGAGTCTCTCCGCTATTATCTGTTGGGATGGAAGTTCTGTTTGCTGACAGACCACTCCCCTCTCAAGTGAATGAGCCAGGCCAAGGAGAGGAATGCTCGGGTCACCAGGTGGTTCTTGTCTCTACAAAACTTTAAGTTTACAGTAGAACACAGGGCAGGCCGGTTACAAGGAAATGCGTACGTGTCACCCTGCCAGAACATATTGTGAAAATGTTAATGATTACTTCTAGTGTTGGTCGAGCACCAAAGTGCTCATGTGCTCAGGTGCTCGAGTAGAACACTTCCCGTTTAATGCTAAGGTTCTCCCATTGACTTCCACAATGAAAGTCAATGGGAGAACCCGAGCATTAAACCAGGCACCCCCTGCTCTGAAGAGGGGAGGGTGTCGGGACTCTAGTTCGGCAAAGGAATCCCTGCTCCGACTCCATATATAGTTATGCCCATATATTGAGTCAGTGCTTGGGGACACCCCAGTGTATTTAAATCTAATTTAGCCTCTATTTCTGAAAAGTTTCTGGCAGGATTCAAACTCGCAACCTTCTACATTACAGCCAAGAATCTTAAATACTACACTATAAAGCTGCATGGCCGATTACTTAAAAAAATAAAATAAAATGAGATTTCTGCTGTATAGGAATACTTTCTAGTAGTAAGTATTCCTATAAAGCAAAAGTCTCATATAGATATTTTTTATTTTTTATTTTTAAAGTAACTGGCCATGCAGCTCTATAGTTGTCACGACCCTTGGTCATGGTCGTGACTCCTTGGGAGCTGCATGCAGTTGCCCGCGGTTTGGTGTTGTGTCAACCGCAGCTGGGGGCACTTATTTGTTTGCCTCAAGTGCGGTTGCCGTGGACAACAGGTATGCGTGCGGTTGCCCTTGGCAACGTGTGTTTGTGTGCACTTCCCTTGTCTGGTGTGCACGGGGGTTATTGTGTGTATTCCCCTTTAAGTTGCTGTCTTCCCTTCCCTGGTGTGTGAAGGGTTAACTTCCTTCCTAGTATGTGTGCACTGGGTGTGTCTGAGTGTGGGTGTGGCTATGTGGGCTTTAAAGCCGCAGTTGAGACCTGATGTCTGAGGGGTACTCCAGCCTTGTAGTAAGCTGGAGGCGCCCTCCTGGTCTCTAATACAAACTGCCAGTGGGGGCCACCCTTCTGGTCATAAAATGTTACCTTGTCTGATGTGATGTTTATGTGGTTACATGTGGTTGCTTGTTTATTGCACCTTATGGTTTCCCGTGTGATGTATGGTGTGTGCTGTTGTCATTTCTGTTGTGGACAACAGCACTTTTACATGGGTTCCAGGCTGTGTGTCTGTGGCAGGTAGGTGAGGTTGTAGTTTCCACGTACCTGCCTATGCCATAAGTTGTATTGGTTTCCCCTTATTTACAGCTTGGCCATTCTACGCTCCTGTTCCTCCATGTCCAGGAGGAACAGGTAGTCTACCCAGCTCCTAGTAGGGACCCGAGGTTCCAGAGCATGAGTCCTCCTACCTTTAAGGTTGGCTCATGCCGCTAGGAGTTAGGGTCAGATTAGGGAGGCTTTAGGAGGTGACCTGCTCCCTGATCCTGTGGTCCTGGCCAAGCAGTGACCAAACATCTACGGGTACCGCACGGCTGAGGGTTTCCCCCATCCCCAGCCGTGACAATAGTATAGATGTGCGCGATTAATTCCCCGCACTCGCCCATGTGGTGATGTCATCAGGCACATCGCAGGTCCTTTGGCAGGTCCTGTTCAGTGAAGATAGAAGAAGCGTCTGCAGCATGATCGAGTGGATGAGGTGAGCTTTTTTTTTTTTTAACCCCTAAATTGCCATATTGTTTTGCATTCTATCTTAAGAATGCTATTATTTTCTGATATAAATATGTTATGAAGGAAAATAATAAAGTGGGGTTCGGGTCCGGGGTCAAGTTTGGGTCCCGAACAAGAACTTTGACCTGAAGTTCGGCCGTACCTGTCGAACCTGAACTTCCACTGGTTTGCTTATTCCTAGTTGTATGTTCTCCCGTGTTTACATGTGTCCTGCAGGTACTCCAGTGTCCACCCATACTTCAAAAGACATACTGATAAGAAACAGATTGTGTGCTCCATTGGAGACAATGAAGAGATGATAATGTGCTGCGGAATATGTCAGCTCTGTATAATAAATAATAAAAAAATAAAAAAATATATAGGTTGGGTTTATATAGTATGACTGTAATATGATAACTATGGTCCATCTTATAGCCATGATAACTGGTCCTCCTATAGTCCTCCTAAACTGGTCCAAGGTCAGTATGTCGTTCTAAGGTGATCTGATCTAGAACCATAGGAAGCCCATAATATGGCAGAGATATAGAAATGTAAAGCTGGCACTCTCATTCACTAGGCGGGTTGTTGTGTTATAATATTATTATAGATAATGATAATATTAAGATGCTAATTAGTAAAGGCAGTTAAAGCAGTATAGCTTTAATTGCCTTTACTAATTAGCATGATGAGTGGGAGGGCCAGCTTTACATTTCTATACTTTTGCTACATTACAGTTGGCTACTGGGACGCCCAATTTTAGCTAGATCACCCATGATCCATACTGGAATACCAGTGAACCACAATTTTGTACAAGCCCATAATATAGATGTTAAAGTACAATTGTTTTATGGTAGTGCGGACAAGCCTTAGTAGGGCATATGGAGGTAATAGGGGGGTTTCTTCCAAACAGGATACCCCTTTATGATCCGGATGAGCAAGCACTAGAAGGTGTAGCTGTCACTGTGGAGGACCACTGATATCCTTTCAGTCCACTAACCACACATCCGTAATATTCGTCAATGTGCCTTGGCCATAACAACTAATCATCTGCAGCTTTAAGCGTGCAACCCCCTGAAACCAGTTAGGACCAGGGAAGGAGTTGTCCATAGCACCCCTTAAATGATTATTAATCCACTCAAAAAAATAAATCACTTCCTCCATTTCTGCATTTCTTATTTCAATAATTCTCCACAATAAGAATCCAGATCCAGATTACTGGTTATTAAATGATGTCATGCTACGCGAGAATGGAGCATGTACAAATTATTCCTCGTGATGAATGTGGCCATTGCTATTATGTGTTAAAAGGGATAATTTCTTCAAGACTCCTCAGATCTTGATACTTTTGCAGGCCTGGCAGAAGCTGACTCTGTAGTAAGTCTCACATTACACGTGGATTAGATTTGTAGAAATCCTGTAACTCAATAGGTACCTGCCTATTCTCTCCTGGCGTCAGCCTGCCTGCACTGCTTTGCTCTGTAGACATACCTGGCATTCCAGCCGTGCCTCCTCACTTGCTAAGTGGCCTGGAGCCGGCCTACCAAAACATTAGGTTATTGTTTTGAACAAGAACTCCCCTTGACAGATGAGCAAAGTGTGAAGTTGGTCTTGCAATGGCTTATTACCTCCAGAAGAAGCATACATGACACTCTTTATCTTTCTTTATGCTACAGTAACATTGGAAAGAGGATACTGTCATGTCCCTTGTTGGTGGAAACATGGTCCAGAAGTGAAGCAAGCCTGATATCTCCTGCTGCCTACAACTCCTTCTTCTAGTCAACAAGGTGGAAAATAACAATAGCAATGTCAAATTCCTTGTGAGGGAACATGCTCAGTCAGTTGTACTTCTGGGTGGATGGTCCATCCTGCACTGCAGGTGCTAAGAAATGTTGGATTTTTTTATTTATTAGCATATGTTTTTTTTCAAAACCAAATAACCCCAATGTTGATATTTTATCTGGGAACTGTGCTCCATCCATTCCACTGGTTTCATGCTTTTAAGGGCTCATTTCACACGACCGTATGAATGGGTCCGGATCCGTTCCGCAATTTTGCGGAATGGGTGTGGACCCCATCATTTCAATAGGGCTGCAAAAGATGCGGACAGCACCCCGTGTGCAGTCCGCATCCGTGGTTCCATTCCACGGCCCTGCTAAAAATATAGAGCATGTTCTATTGTTGTCCGCAAGAATAGGCATTTCTATAATGGGCCGTCCGTTCCGTTCCTCAAATTGCGGAACGCACACAGGTGGCATCCATGTTTTGCAGATCCGCATTTTGTGGACCACAAAACACGGCGCAGTCGTTTGAATGCGCCCTAACCCTGCTCCAGCTCTGCTATGTTCTTGTTATGTGCCTGCCCTGTCATGTAGAGCCTTACTAGTGATTTATAAAGTGCTGTTAACATGTTCTTATGATGCGCATATATTTCCCTTTAGACACATCCTTTGATATTATTTGCCTTGGCAGCAGCTGTCTGGCACTGGTTTTTGGTCTTTTCTGTCTCGTAATATGCTCATTTTTTATTGAATTACTGTTACCTCTGCTGACGCTCTATTTTAGTAACTACTTGTACTTCCCATGTAATAATTATAGAGCATTGTTTCGTGTATTGTACTTATTATTCCAGCTGGACATTATACGCCTGATTTATTATTCCTTCACTCCAGAATATTGGCTGCAAAAAGTCATAGAATAGGCTTTTGTGACCTTTTTCACTTGCACAAAAATGTTGCGACTTTTTGCATGTTTACACCACTCGCTCCAGTTTTGTAATGTGGTTGAAAAAGTGGGTGTAGTTAGAGATGTTAATGAGTTTCGCTCCAGATTTATTATTGAGACTTTTTTAAGGCCTCATTCACTTGAATGGGTCCTCAATCCGGAGCTGTGGTGCGGAACGGAGGCAAGGAACCTCACGGAAGCACTACGGAGTGCTTCCGTAGTGTTTCTGTCCGTGCCTCCGCACCACAAAAAAAATAGAACATGTTTTATTTTTTTGCGGTGCGGATGGATCACGGGCCCATTCAAAAAAAGTGGGAATCTCCCTCCCTCCCTACAAAATGTATCAAACAACATTAGACATTTGATAAATCCCCCCCCCCCCCTCCATGAATGAATTGCCAGTAGTCTGCAATGAAGGTCCAGATGGGTATAACCAGTTTGGGATGTGTTCCTGTGCAGTCTGACAGTATCCAATCAGTGCTACCAGTATGAGGCACTGCAAGGACACCCCCCCAACTGGTGACACCCATTTGGATCTTCATTGCAAATGAATAATTCATTCATAAAACTCTAGCAGGAATAACAGAGGGTAACAGCACAACATAGAGCCATAAGAAATGATTATCTAGAATTTCTATTGCAAAGGATATGCAGTGGAGGATGGGAGTGGTAGTGGCTCTGGTTGTAAGTCAATCACAGTGGCTTTCCCCACACACTATTTCTCCCTAGGGCTGTGCAATAAAAGGAGGGCAAAACCTTTCTTTCCTATGGCATACCCGAGTTCTGGGGCTCCCTCCTGATGGGAGTCAGGGTGCCCATGATGTTAAGTATCTGTATGGGTACAAGCATGGCGTATGGAGTGCAATTGTCAGCGTATGGTGTAAGAAAGCCTAGCATTTTTGAAATCTTAAACTGACAGTGCTTCACAATTGGTCCTATGTCACTGTTTTCCTCTAAAGCAGGGATGCATAGCCTGTTCCCGTGGGACACACGTGGTCCACAATGCCAGTCTGTGCCCTCCCCTAACCATCAGGTCATAGTCATACTTGTCTACGTCTGGTGGCTGTTAAGATACATTTTCTATTACCATCTGAAGGTGGAAAAAACGTTAGCAACATAGTGGATGGATATAAAATAGAGAAATCCCAGTATCATTCCTTCCCAGCAAGCATCTGCTCATTAGTGGAGGAAACCACTGCATTTGCATGCAGCAATCTTCTCCACAGTATGGGAGTACACTGTGTAATATATAGCCAATGCAGTACAATACAGATGTATTGTACTTCATTGAAACAGGGATCAGACCCTTAAATGTTTAAATCCTATAGTGGATTAACAATAAAAAAGTTTCAAGTGAAAAACAACAAACCAAAAAATGACCCTTTCCTTTAAAAAAGACATATAAAATTGTAAAAAATAGAAAAAAAACCTCCTAAAAAACAGACTTATTAGGTATTGCCACGTTCACAATGACTGGCTCTATACAAATTTCACATGATACACCCTGTCAGGCGAACATCGTAAAAAAAAAAATATATACTCTAAAAAAATATAATTTTGGTCACAAAAAGTGTAATACGAAGCAATCAAAAAGTCATATGTAAACCCAGAAATAGTACTAATCAAACCGTCACCTCATTCCACAAAAAATGAGCCCCTACATAGGACAATTGCCTGAAAAATATAAAAATATATAGCTTTCAGAAAAGGGAGACGCAAAAACATGATTGTCTTTCTTTTAAAAATGTTTTCATTGTGTAAAACAAAATATATTTAAAAAATATACAAATTAGGAATTGCCACGCCCGTAACAACCTCCTCTATAAAAATATCACATCATCTACCCCCTAAAGTGATACTGTAAAATAAATAAATACTGTGCCAAAAACAACCATATTTTAGTCACCTTGCATGAAAATGTATAATATTGACTGATCAAAAAATCATATGTACCCAAAAATAGTACCGATAAAAACAGCGGAGACACAAAAACATGATTTTTTTTTCAAAAATTCTTTATTATGTAAAACTGAATCAAAATAAAAATAAAAGTAGACATATTTGTCATTGTCATGTCCATAAAAACTGCTCTAAAAAAATAGCACATGATCTAACCTGTGAGGTGAACGCCATAAGAAAATAAAAAATAAAAACTGTGCTAGAACAGCCATTTTTGTTACCTTTCCTCACAAAAAGCATAATATAGAGCAATAAAAAATCATAGATACTCTAAAATAGTACAAATAAAACTCACCTTATCCCATAATTTCTAAAATGTGGTCACTTTTTGGGAGTTTCTACTCTAGGGGTGCATCAGGGAGTCTTTAAATGTCACATGGCAACTTAAAATTATCCCAGTGAAATCTGCCTCCAAAATCCATATGGCGCTCCTTTTCTTCGGCGCCCTGCCGTGTGCCCATACAGCAGTTTTCCACCACATATGGAGAAATTTAAAAATGTAATCTCCTTTTACCTTTAATTCTTGTGGAAAACCTAAAGGGTTCAAAAAAGTTTGTAAAATCAGTTTTGAATAACATGAGGGGTGTAGTTTTATCATCATCTACCTCCTGTTTTCCTGCCTTGCCTGCCGCTGCTCATCTTAACTTCAAGGGCACCCTAGCCACACCAGATGGGTTTTAGCCCTCCATGGAGAACTGGAGTAGGATCAGCCACCATGAGGACTACTGTATGACCAGACCATCATCATAGTCTCAGTCACCACTGTTATCCACCACTGTGCCTCTCAACCCCCTCCCTACATGGGGCAGCGCATGGCATCAATAGGACCAAAGTAACAGTGCCTTACCAGAACCAATATAAGGAAAATGATCACAAATCCAACCAACAGCTGATACCCACGAGGGGAGGCTATTTGTGTTGAGATGGTGGAACTTAAAATCACAATCCTCCCTACCTAAAACTGGCTTTACATTTTCGATAACTATTTGTCACAAACCCCCTTATATGCATATATGCTCAGCTGAGCTCACGTGTTCTGAATAGGGAAAAGGGAGTGAGCAGCTACCAGACACCTCTGATGCTTATCTCCTCTGAGAACAAAAGGATGGGTCATGTTGACATCCAACAGCCTAGATCCTTCTGTCCCTCGATGTCTGGGTAAAGTTAAGACATCACCAATACACATTAGTTGTGCATTTCACTGACATTAATCTAATACATATGGCAAACGTCAAGGCTCTTTTACATGGTAACTAGCATTAAAAAAATTCTAGTTCCTGGTTCACCAGGTGATGCGCTACCCCAAATTTTTGTTCCTGGGCAGAAAATGGTCCTGTGTAAAGAGGAATCAGTTAGGGGATGAATGATCACAGAAGATGATTCCTGCATGTAAATGCATCTCTTATCTCCTCTCACGATCACACAATTAACACGGAATCAACAGTTTGTTTCCAGTGATTGCCTGGTCAGTTGGACCAGCGCTGTACTTGGCTATCTCTGGCCCTCCTATAGAAATGAATGGAGCGGAGGTGCTCTTTTCCAACCAGTCCATTTCAGGGGGGCGCCACAAGGTAGGGGCTGTTCTCATGATTGGTGGGGGTCCTGAGGATAGAGGATTGCATGTTATAACCGGAATTTATTCTTCATTTTAATAAAGAAGGAGGTCATGATGGTATAACAGCTCATACCCATTTCCAAATCAACTTGATTGTCCACGTTCATCCCTTAAAACAAAGAACTCTCTGCAGAAGAGGATATTAAACCTTTTAGCTCCTCAACTTCACTGCAAATAGCTATTTTTGATAATAGATACGTCTATATATGCTCAGTGGAAGTGGTTTTGCTTGAGCCCTTATCATTCTATTTTAGTTTTGCAGTTCACACGTAAGTACTGAGAGTGACTCTCAATTACTGATGAGCCATAAAAGTGCCCTGAGAACTTTATAAGCATGTGCTTGATTCAGAATGGTAGAATTGGACATTAAGACAATAACTTGGCCTGCCATGATTGCCACATAAGATGCTCTAGAAGCATTTTGGATTACCCTTGAATTTATCCTGCATTATAGCCAAACTAGAATAAACATTGTATTAGTTTCATAGATTGCAGCACATTAGTGATGGTGTCTGATTTCAAGGCAAACCTTTCTCTACACATCATTGTGAAACTACATTGGCCTCACTTTTGCGAAGTATTGTCAATGCAGGAGCTTTCACTGGAAGCACTTAGTGCTGCAAAGCCTTGGGTAAAGTACATGTGCAATAAGGTATTATTCTGTGAGTGGTTCTCTTCCTTGTTTGCAGAACAAACAGGAACAATATGAGATAGGATGGCAACCACGTGTTATGGGAAACTTTTTCATCAGTCATAAAAAGTAGTGAAAAATGTGAAAGCATGACTGCTAATTAGGAATGAGCAAATCGATTCTAAATTAATCGATTCGAATTTAAGGTCGATCCAAATTTTCCTAAACAATTTTGCGTCAAATCCAAATTTTTGGCCAATTTGATTTGGGTGAGTCAGCCATTTTTCACATCCAAAAAGATGAAGGAGGATCACATACATACTGGCAGGAATTTTCCACCAAAAAGCAAGAAATCATTGCAATTTGTTTTTAAAGTGACTGTTTGATACCACCAACAGAGATGCATGGATGCTGCTGTTACTTTGACAAGAGCTTGCAGGGGGTTGGATATAGTCCTAGGAGACCCCCGACTGTCATCTGCACATTTTCAGGGCCATTGCTGCACATTTCCATCAGGCTAAATCCGGAGCATAGCTATAGGGGAAGCAGCTGCTAAGGAGCACAAACTCAAAAGGAGGAGGACTGGAAGATTTTATTGGCAGGGACGGAGCGGCTGACGGATGTCGTCTGATAGAGAGATCTTGACTAGCTGCAGGGGTGAGGGTTGCACCAGAAGAGGGGGTTGTGAAGGCATTGCTGGGATAGGGCCCCATTCCTAAAATTGCTGTGGGGCGCAGTCATTTTTAGTTATGCCACTGGGCTGAATTTATTTGGACCGGAATCGATTCAGCTGATTTAAATCTGATTTGAATTTCGAGAAATTATCTCATCACTGTTCCTAACACACCATGAAGGTGGAGATATTAGGTAGCTAAAGTTGTACATTAAGACACAAAAGTTAATTCTCTAATTATCAGCCTGTGCATTTTAAAATAATCCTGGATCAAGTCATGTTGCTGTCACCTGATGTCATCATGGCTCAGATAGAGGTCCCTGCTATTAAAAAAATCCATCTATAGTCTTTCAGGTTATAGTATCCAAAATGAAGATGATTCAGTGTTACCCTATTTGAGGAGCAAAATTGCATTGTTACCAAATTCATGAGTCAGGTCTTCCCTTCTTTCCTCCACACATACATTACTTTATACATTGTGATTTTATAAAAAGCTCCAGCTGTCTTAAAAATGTTATTAATTTCTTGCCTTTTTGATAAACTGTACTAAAACTCTATACAAGCTACACATAAAGCCATAACGTGGCACGCATTTGGTTTAAACAACAGATTTAATATACAGTCAATTGGTGGCTTAAATTGTAGCATGCTGCTTTATACACTATATTGTATTGCATTATATTTAGGTCATCCATATTTAAGAGGAATCGGACGACCATCTAATATGTATTAAGACCTCCTGACTCTCCTTAAACAGCAGATCCAAGGGAGGTAAGGACTTAACTCTAGGATTTCAACATGCCTGATCCTTTTGTTTTAGGGTAGATAAGACTTTGCTAGAGATGTACATTCAGGTCCTTGGCAAATCTTTTCATGCATCTCTATTACAAGTCTTCTGAGGTCTTCTGAAAGTTGTTTTCATTGAGGCATGGTTCACACTAACAAATCTTTCCTGAGATTAAGGCCTCATGCACACGACAGTTTATTTTCACGGTCCGCAAAAACGGGGTCCGTAGGTCCGTGATCCGTGACCGTTTTTTCGTCCGTGGGTCTTCCTTGATTTTTGGAGGATCCACGGACATGAAAAAAAAGTTGTTTTGGTGTCCGCCTGGCCGTGCGGAGCCAAACGGATCCGTCCTGAATTACATTGCAAGTCAATGGGTACAGATCCGTTTGACGTTGACACAATATGGTGCCATTTCAAACGGATCCGTCCCCCATTGACTTTCAATGTAAAGTCTGGAGTTCTTTTATACCATCGGATTGGAGTTTTCTCCAATCCGATGGTATATTTTAACTTGAAGCGTCCCCATCACCATGGGAACACCTCTATGTTAGAATATACTGTCGGATATGAGCTACATCGTGAAACTCAGATCCAACAGTATATTCTAACACAGAGGCGTTCCCATGGTGATGGGGACGCTTCAGGTTAGAATATACTACAAACTGTGTACATGACTGCCCCCTGCTGCCTGGCAGCACCCGATCTCTTACAGGGGGCCGTGATCAGCACAATTAACTCCTCAGGTGCCGCACCTGAAGGGGTTAATTTTACTATCATATCCCCCTGTAAGAGATCAGGGCTGCCAGGCAGCAGGGGGCAGACCCCCCCCCTCCCCAGTTTGAATATCATTGGTGGCCAGTGCGGCCCCCCCTCCCTCAACTCTATTGTAATAAATCGTTGGTGGCACAGTGTGCGCCCCCCATCGCCCCACCCTCCCTCCCTCTATTGTAATAAATCGTTGGTGGCACAGTGTGCGCCCCCCATCACCCCCCCTCCCTCCCTCTATTGTAATAAATCATTGGTGGCACAGTGTGCGCCCCCCATCGCCCCCCCTCCCTCCCTCTATTGTAATAAATCGTTGGTGGCACAGTGTGCGCCCCCCATCGCCCCCCTCCCTCTCTCTATTGTAATAAATCGTTGGTGGCACAGTGTGCGCCCCCCATCGCCCCCCCTCCCTCCCTCTATTGTAATAAATCGTTGGCGGCACAGTGTGCGCCCCTCATCGGCCCCCCTTCCCTCTATAGCAGTAACAACATTGGTGGCCAGTGTGCGGCCTCCCATCTCCCCCCCCCGATCATTGGTGGCAGCGTAGTTCCAGTTTAATCGCTGGGGCTCCGATCGGTAACCATGGCAACCAGGAAGCTACTGCAGCCCTGGTTGCCATGGTTACTTAGCAATAGTAGAAGATTCATACTTACCTGCTTTCTGCTGTGATGTCTGTGACCGGCCGGGAGCTCCTCCTACTGGTAAGTGACAGTTCATTTAGCAATGCGCCGCACAGACCTGTCGCTTACCAGTAGGTGGAGCTCTCGGCCGGACACGAACATCGCAGCAGCAAGCAGGTAACTATGAATCTTCTACTATTGTACTATTGCTAAGTAACCATGGCAACCAGGACTGCAGTAGCGTCCTGGTTGCCATGGTTACCGATCGGAGCCCCAGCGATTAAACTGGGACTCCGATCGGAACTCCGCTGCCACCAATGATCGGGGGGGGGGGGGGGAGATGGGAGGCCGCACACTGGCCACCAATGTTGTTACTGCTATAGAGGGAGGGGGGCCGATGGGGGGCGCACACTGTGCCACCAACGATTTATTACAATAGAGGGAGGGGGGGCGATCGGGGGCGCACACTGTGCCACGAACGATTTATTACAATAGAGGGAGGAAGGGGGGGCCCGATGGGGGGTGCACACTGTGCCACCAACGATTTATTACAATAGAGGGAGGAAGGGGGGGCCCGATGGGGGGCGCACACTGTGCCACCAAGCTATTATTACAATAGAGGGAGGGAGGGGGGGGGGCCGCACTGGCCACCAATGATATTCAAACTGGGGAGGGGGGGGTCTGCCCCCTGCTGCCTGGCAGTCCTGATCTCTTACAGGGGGATATGATAGTACAATTAACCCCTTCAGGTGCCGCACCTGAAGGGGTTAATTGTGCTGATCACGGCCCCCTGTAAGAGATCGGGTGCTGCCAGGCAGCAGGGGGCAGTCTTGTACACAGTTTGTAGTGTATTCTAACTAGAAGCGTCCCCATCACCATGGGAACGCCTCTGTGTTAGAATATACTGTCGGATATGAGTTTTCACGAAGTGAAAACTTAGATCTGAAAAAGCTTTTATGCAGACGGATCCGTCTGTATGAAAGCAACCTACGGCCACGGATCACGGACACGGATGCCAATCTTGTGTGCATCCGTGTTCTTTCACGGACCCATTGACTTGAATGGGTCCGTGAACCGTTGTCCGTCAAAAAAATAGGACAGGTCATATTTTTTTGACGGACAGGATACACGGATCACGGCCTCGGCTGCAAAACGGTGCATTTTCCGATTTTTCCACGGACCCATTGAAAGTCAATGGGTCTGCGAAAAAAAATGGAAAACGGCACAACGCCCACGGATGCACACAACGGTCGTGTGCATGAGGCCTAACAGATTTGTCAGTAACCATGCTTTGTGTGCCTTTCTTTTTATAGACAAAGCACCTCCTTTGAAAGAAACGCACACTTCCAATCGCATCTTTTGTTAATTACCCCCTTAAGGACTTAAGATAAACCGGTGCACCATGTTTGCCGAGTCCTTAAGGACCCAGGGCGTATCGGTACGTCCTAACTTTAAAATTACATTGCGGCGCAGCGAGGGTTAATCGGAACAGGATGTCCGCTGTCACAGCGCCGGGGGGGGGGGGTCATGTGACCCTCCCGCATCGGCGATCGTCGCAAACCGCAGGTTTTTCCTTATACGGCGGGCGGCGGTGCCATCGGGTCCCCATGCGGCTGTAGGGGGACCCGATGGCATGGAAGGCAGCGCAATGCCTTCCTTAGGCATCTGCGCTGCCTTCCGGTGATGAGCCTGTGAGATCCAGCCCCCTGGATCTCACAGGCCGGAAGCTGTATGAGTAATACACACAGTATTAGGCCTCATGCACACGACCGTTGTTGTGTTCCTTTCTGAAAAATGGGGTTCTGTTGTTCCGTGATCCGTTTCCTTTTTTGTTTCCGTGTGTCTTCCTTTATTTTGAAGGAAAGTAAAAAAAAAAATCTAAGTCAAGTTTGCCATGCAAATGATAGGAGAAAAATGGACATGGACGCGCGGACGCGGATGACAATCTTGTGTGCCTCCACGTTTTTTGACTGACCCATTGACTTGAATGGGTCCGCGAACCGTTTTCCGTGAAAAAAATAGGACAGGTTATATTTTTTTGACGGACTGGAACCACGGATCACGGACACGGATGACAAACGGTGCATTAAAATCACGAAAAATGGAACAACGGACACGGAACGAAACAACGGTCGTGTGCATGAGGCCTTACTCATACTGCCAATGCATTCCAATACAGAAGTATTGGAATGCATTGTAAAAGGTATTAGACCCCCAAAAGTTGAAGTCCCAAAGTGGGACAAAAATAAAGTAAAGAATAGTTGAAAAAATTAAGTTTCCCCCAAAAAATTAAAAGTTTTAAGTAAAAATAAACAAAAACGTCATTTTCCTCAAATAAAGTAACACAAAATTGGTAAAAAATAGGGGGAGGGGGGGAAAGACATATTAGGTATCTCCGCGTCCATATCGATCAGCTCTATAAACATATCACATGACCTAATCCCTCAGATGAACACCGTAAAAAAAAAAAAAAAGCTAAATAAACCATTTTTTTGTCACTTTCCATCACAAAACGTACAACAGCAAGCAATCAAAAGGAGTTTGCCCACCAAAATAGTACATCTACCGTCCCCACCGCAAAATAGCCCACTAGAACGCCCAAAAAAAAAAAATATGCTAAAAGATCCCTAAACATTGTTTTAAAGTGGAAAGAAACTTAGAAAAAAAGGACAACATCCCCCTATCCCTCTAAAAAATTCAATCCTCCCCTTCAATAAAAAAAAAAAAAATAAAACGTGCTAATAAACCATTTTTTGTCACCTTACATCACAAAAGTGTAATAGCAAGCGATCAAAAAGTCATATGCACCCCCCAAAATAGTGCCAATCAAACCGTCATCTCATCCCACAAAAAAATTAGACACTACCTAAGATAATCGCCAAAAAACTGAAAAAACTATGGCTCTCAGAATATGGAGACACTAAAACACGATTTTTTTTTGTTTCAAAAATGAAATTATTGTGTCAGACTTACATAAATGAAAAAAAGTATACATATTAGGTATCGCCGCGTCCGTATCGACCGGCTCTATGAAAATATTACATGATCTAACCCCTCAGATGAACACCGTAAAAAATAAAAAAATAAAAACTGTGCTAAATAAACCATTTTTTGTCACCTTACATCACAAAAAGTGTAATAGCAAGCGATTAAAAAGTCACATGCACCCCAAAATAGTGCCAATAAAACCGTCATCTCATCCAGCAAAAATCATACCCTACCCAAGGTAATCGCCCAAAAACTGAAAGAATTATGGCTCTCAGATTATGGAAACACTAAAACATGATTTTTTTGTTTCAAAAAAGAAATCATTGTATAAAACTTACATAAATAAAAAAAGTATACATATTAGGTATCGCCGCATCCCTGACAGCCTGGTCTATAAAAATATCACACGATCTAACCTGTCAGATGAATGTTGTAAATAACAAAAATAAAAACTGTGCCTAAAACAGCTATTTCTTGTTACCTTGCCTCACAAAAAGTGTAATATGGAGCAACCAAAAATCATATGTACCCTAAACTAGTAGTTTCTAAAATGGGGTCACTCTTTTGGAGTTTCTACTCTAGGCGTGCATCAGGGGGGCTTCAAATGGGACATGGTGTAAAAAAAAAACAGTCCAGCAAAATCTGCCTTCCAAAAACCGTATGGCATTCCTTTCCTTCTGCACCCTGCCGTGTGCCCATACAGCAGTTTACAACCACATATGGGGTGTTTCTGTAAACTACAGAATCAGGGCCATAAATATGGAGTTTTGTTTGGCTGTTTACCCTTGCTTTGTTACTGGGAAAAATTTATTAAAATGGGAAATTTGCAAAAAAAATTAAATTCTGAAATTTCATCTCCATTTGCCAAGAACTCTTGTGGAACACCTAAAGGTTTAACAACATTTGTAAAATCTGTTTTGAATACCTTGAGGGGTGTAGTTTCTTAGATGGGGTCACTTTTTTGGAGTTTCTACTCTAGGGGCGCATCAGGGGGGCTTCAAATGGGACATGGTGTAAGAAAAAAACAGTCCAGGAAAACCTGCCTTCCAAAAACCGTATGGCATTCCTTTCCTTCTGCGCCCTGCCGTGTACCCATACAGCGGTTTACGACCACATATGGGGTGTTTCTGTAAACTACAGAATCAGGGCCATAAATATTGAGTTTGGTTTGGCTGTTAACCCTTGCTTTGTAACTGGAAAGAAATTATTAAAATGGAAAATCTGCCAAAAAAGTGAAATTTTTATATTGTATCTCTATTTTCCATTAATTCTTGTGGAACACCTAAAGGGTTAACGACATTTGTAAAATCAGTTTTGAATACTTTGAGGGGTGTAGTTTATAGAATGGGGTCATTTTTGGGTGGTTTCTATTATGTAAGCATCGCAAAGTGACTTCAGACCTGAACTGGTCCCTAAAAATTGGGTTTTTGAAAATGTCTGAAAAATTTCAAGATTTTCTTCTAAACTTCTAAGCCTTGTAACATCCTCAAAAAATAAAATATCATTCCCAAAATGATCCAAACATGAAGTAGACATATGGGGAATGTAAAGTAATAACTATTTTGGAGGTATTACTATGTATTATAGAAGTAGAGAATTTGAAACTTGGAAATTTGCAATTAAAAAAAAAAATGGCAAATTTGGTATTTTTTCATAAATAAAAAGGATTTTTTTTACTTCCTTTTACCAGTGTCATGAAGTACAATATGTGATGAAAAAAACTATCTCAGAATGGCCTGGATAAGTCAAATCATTTTAAAGTTATCAGCACTTAAAATGACACTGGTCAGAATTGCAAAAAATGGCCAAGTCCTTAAGGTGAAATAGAGTCCTTAAGGGGTTAAAAACGCTTGGAGAAGTTATTAACACAGAGGTTCACATACTTTTTCTCTCTGCTCTGTGGATGATTCAATAAAAGGCATGGGCGATACAGCAGATGATGTGTTTTTAGTTTGGTTGATTGCATTGGTCTATAATTGTGACTTAGATAAGAGTCACGTACCGTCATCTTTCTTACAGCTCTATTTACATATAAAAACACTGGCCAAATATCAGTTGCAAAGGACAACACTGGGGCAGGAAAATGTGTTTCACATCTCTCTGCCTCATACAAATAGACATAGGTATCACATTTGGGGGAGCTGTTACAAATTTTGCATTGGATCCAGAAGCCTCAAGCTATAATTCTAGTACAATTTTAATTATGAGGTATAGTCCCTACTCACAGGCTTGGACTGACCCACAGGGGGATGAGGTTATTTACCACTGAGCAAGAGTGAGCCCCCAGTTCCTCACCCCCTTCACAAGTGGCACATGGCTCAATACACTGACTGTACTAATTACAGATAGGCAGCGGGCAGCATTTCAGCCAGACTATGTGTCCATATAAACTCTGGGTCGATTATTCAGCAAATTAACCAGTTAGTTTTTATATTAGCATCAGGTGGCTGGATGACATCTCAGGTTAGAGACTTGCCACCCATTATTCTCTTTCCCCAGGAACTTGCCTTCTCGAAGTCGCTGCAAGGACCTCCATAATCAATCACCATGAGCCTCTTGCTGCTGTTGCCTGCTGCTGTGTAGCTGTACAGTAGGCCCCCATAATGAATTTAAGTGGTGGTCTCTAGACATTCGAGTCCAACACTGCCTACTCAGGTAAGTCAGTGTGTGAATTTGGGTCTAAATCAATTCCACCCAAATCTAAAGTGCTCCATTTGGCCTGAAAATTTGTGTATGGCACTTTGAGGTATCTTGGGACTCATATTTATTCTGTCTTGTCTCTCAATTTTATTTTATTTTTTAAAATCTCCCCAAAAAGTCACCCAAATCGAATCACCAAAAATTCAGACTCAGATGTACAGCATCCCATAATAGGTTTATTGCAAAATGGTTATAATGGTATAATAATGTTAAAGTGAAATGTTTTGATTTAATGTATTTGTGGTCAGGATTAAACACCTTGACTCAGCTTATTTTAGGTTGCCAGGAGATGGACCTGAGTCTTCCCCTGGTGGGAGAGAGTTCCAGTCTAGCTGTGCTACAGAGAAGATATATATTGTGTGAGCTCCTCAGTACTAGCCCAGAGTTTCTGAGAAACGTGCACTGTATTCTACTTTGAATTGTGCCTTGATATGGTTGGGTGTACTACTGTTCCTCTTCTGCACTTTAGAGAAGAGAGACTTAATTATTATTATCACCGGCCTGGTCACTGACTCCATCACCATTCCCCGGCCATTGCACCTGTATCCACATTCTTACCTTGCACCCTGACAAAACAACATCAAGGGCACCCAAACTACTACCAGGCAGGAGCCTCAATGCCACTGTGTACCCTGAGGGAAGAAAGGGTGAGCCATCGTTTCACTGCACCGGCAAAGGGAGCAGTAGTGTAAGGACTGCCACTAGATTCCTGTGTGCACAGCTATCAATGCCAGAGCTAGTACCACCCTCTTCCTCTTCTCACTCCTCCTGGGCTGCAGCAAATGCAACTCAAATTGTTTATATATTTATTTTGCAAATCCATTTCTTTAGACTCGGTTTGCTCACCTATACAGTCAATACACACTGTGACATTTTCTGTGTTGCACCTCTTCTTACTAATAGTAACTGGAAGTGTCTCACCTGGGGCTGTTCTATTTTCGGTGAGATCGTTTAGTCATTTGTATGAGCTCTGGTTGAATGCAAGCCTTGCTCCTTTTAGCCAAACACATCAAATATGTCTTTTCCAAAAACTTTCAACTGTATAAATGCTATCTGCTCTGTGTGGTGAGAGACAGTACGTAGATGAAAAATGTGCAGAAAGTTGCTTAAAAGTTTTCTGTCGGAATCTTTGTTTAGAATTGTATCAATCAAACACTCACAATCAGCTTTTACTACAGACATTTGAGTAAGCGATAGTCCTGCATTAGTGTCCCATCCCATGATAAGAATGAATTCCTCTATGCGAAAACCCTTTCTGTACAGTGTAGCCCCATATTGAATTCTAAACACGTCCTTCATATGTGACCGATATAATGCAGCTGGCCCATTCGTTAGAATGGTTACCTCATTTATCAATTACCAAAAGGTTAAAGCAACAAACAAGCAAAAACAAAACAGGAGGTTCAGGGCTTAATGTACACAGGGCACTTGTAGACACCAAACCTTTGGTGACCTAAACCTTGCCCCAAACACCAGACTCATCTTATTTATTACAATTACATTCCTTAAATCATGAAAATACAGTGGGATGCGAAAGTTTGGGCAACCTTGTTAATCGTCATGATTTTCCTGTATAAATCGTTGGTTGTTACGATAAAAAATGTCAGTTAAATATATCATATAGGAGACACACACAGTGATATTTGAGAAGTGAAATGAAGTTTATTGGATTTACAGAAAGTGTGCTATAATTGTTTAAACAAAATTAGGCAGGTGCATAAATTTGGGCACTGTTGTCATTTTATTGATTCCAAAACCTTTAGAACTAATTATTGGAACTCAAATTGGCTTGGTAAGCTCAGTGACCCCTGACCTACATACACAGGTGAATCCAATTATGAGAAAGATTATTTAAGGGGGTCAATTGTAAGTTTCCCTCCTCTTTTAATTTTTTCTGAAGAGTAGCAACATGGGGGTCTCAAAACAACTCTCAAATGACCTGAAGACAAAGATTGTTCACCATCATGGTTTAGGGGAAGGATACAGAAAGCTGTCTCAGAGATTTCAGCTGTCTGTTTCCACAGTTAGGAACATATTGAGGAAATGGAAGACCACAGGCTCAGTTCAAGTTAAGGCTCGAAGTGGCAGACCAAGAAAAATCTCGGATAGACAGAAGCGACGAATGGTGAGAACAGTCAGGGTCAACCCACAGACCAGCACCAAAGACCTACAACATCATCTTGCTGCAGATGGAGTCACTGTGCATCGTTCAACCATTCGGCACACCTTACACAAGGAGATTCTGTATGCGAGAGTGATGCAGAGGAAGCCTTTTCTCCGCCCACAGCACAAAAAGTGCCGCTTGAGGTGGGCTAAAGCACATTTGGACAAGCCAGCTTCATTTTGGAATAAGGTGCTGTGGACTGATGAAACTAAAGTTTAGTTATTTGGCCATAACAAGGGGCGTTATGCATGGAGGAAAAAGAACACAGCATTCCAAGAAAAACACCTGCTACCTACAGTAAAATATGGTGGTGGTTCCATCATGCTGTGGGGCTGTGTGGCCAGTGCAGGGACTGGGAATCTTGTCAAAGTTGAGGGACGCATGGATTTCACCCAGTATCAGCAGATTCTGGAGACCGATGTCCAGGAATCAGTGACAAAGCTGAAGCTGCGCCGAGGCTGGATCTTTCAACAAGACTACGACCCTAAACACTGCTCAAAATCCACTAAGGCATTTATGCAGAGGAACAAGTACAACGTTCTGGAATGGCCATCTCAGTCCCCAGACCTGAATATCATTGAAAATCTGTGGTGTGACTTAAAGAGAGCTGTTCATGCTCGGAAGCCATCAAACCTGAATGAACTAAAGAGGAATGGTCCAAAATACCTTCAACCAGAATCCAGACTCTCATTGGAACCTACAGGAAGCGTTTTGAGGCTGTAATTTCTGCAAAAGGAGGATCTACTACATATTGATTTAATTTCTTTTTGTGGTGCCCAAATTTATGCACCTGCCTAATTTTGTTTAAACAATTATAGCACACTTTCTGTAAATCCAATAAACTTCATTTCACTTCTCAAATATCACTGTGTGTGTCTCCTATATGATATATTTAACTGACATTTTTTATCGTAACAACCAACGATTTATACAGGAAAATCATGACGATTAACAAGGTTGCCCAAACTTTTGCATCCCACTGTATAACAATTAATGCAATCTTCAGGTATAGGGTCCATTGTGAAGGCCAATCCCTCAATGCCTTCTAAATTTGCATGGAGATTGTCCTCTCCTCAGGCACCCCAGTATTAGTAAATGAAGATGACATGAAATAATCTGATGGTAATCCTGACATTTTATTCTACAAGGGATTGAAAAAAAAGGAGTGAAAGGTATTGGCATAGTTTCATAAATTTTGCCATGGGTTCCACTATTTTGTAGGAAGTTGTAGATTGCTGAGGTTGGTAGATAGATAGATAGATAGATGACTCCAGCGATGGACACATGCATGACACATTCGAGAACATGCTGCATAGTAACATATCCCCAACATATCATAGATCACAATTTTTACCATGGATTCTACTCAACTCCTTGAGATAGATAGATAGATAGATAGATAGATAGATAGATAGATAGATAGATCCAAAACCCCAAAAAACAAGACAAGATGATATCACTAACAACTTTTGTAGTAGCTTCTGCTACAAGACCTCCAATCAAGGTCAGAAGCAACCTACCAAAAAATCATATCCTTTAATGCCCCCTTCATCTAGTACTGGATTGGTGGTGGCAGTGCAGGGCTGGTTGCTTATAGATGAACTGCAAACAGGACTTGCATGTAAAAGAACTACAAGATGGAACCTTCTACATGTCTACAAGACATGTCTTTTCTGTCATGCATTGCTGTGAAATGTCAATGGGAAGGGACATAGTCCCAGGCACAGAGTGACAAAGCTAATAGCCTTAATTATCTCGACACTATGTGATACTATTTATCTAGTCTCTTTATACACCCCTCATCTGGATGCGATATGCTCTATTTATCTGGATCAGTATGTATCTCTCTGGACACTGCTTATGTACACTATTTGTCTATGAATGTACATGTGTTCATGTGCTTTTGGGCATGCAAATACAACTGCATGGGCCTGTATGCATATGTGCATGTATGCGTGTAACTGTGAAGAGATCATACAAATGAGCTCTTGGCAAGCTCTGCCTCTGATGCCACCAGATGTAAGGCATCTATTCTATAGTCAATGTTTGAACAGGCCTTGAAACATGACTTGGATAATAACTAAGCCAGCATCTCACCTGCAAACATCTGTTTCGTGGTTTTTGCCCCTCATCAGTGCAGTGCAGAGAATGCTGGCTTAACTAAGTAAAAGGCCTAGATCAAGATTCGACTTATACTATGTCTCCTTATGGAGAGCACCTAATAAGCATGAGGAGTCTTATAGGCCAGGCAATGGTCCTCTGGAATTTTGGGAAGAGAGTATGAAAATAAGCTCTTAGCAAGCTCTGTAATGTCACCAGAGATCTGTGTACCTGTGTTCTACTATAGCTGAAAAAGAACAAGAAAATGGAGCTCATAGTACCAACAAGTAAAAATATGCTTTATTTGAACATAATTAAAAAATGTACATGAGTAAAGAGACAAGTAAATATTGTGCCATTTAAAAAGTGAATGGGAGCAGAGAAAGAGCGCCACCCTGGGATAGCACACAGGTCAATTATAAAACATCTATGTATGGATCAAGGAAAAAAATACTGGGTATAATGACCAGCCTATGACCCGCCAGCAAGGTAAAGATCAAATACATAGGTGAGTCAGGAATCAACAAACAGACCTGCACGGCAATGGAAGACAAGGTTTGTTTGGCAAGTGCAATATGAAAAATAAACAACAAACCACAGTGGGGACCAGGTGTGGTAAAACACCAAAGTCAAAGTGCCGTGCAGGTGATGGAAGAGCAAAGACTCACCTAAGGAAGACCGTGTGGTGAGTTACCCAGGATGGCGCTACCCCGACGAGCGTTTCGGGGTAGCGCCATCCTGGGTAACTCACCACACAAAATAACTCACCATACAAAAATGCTCCATGGGACACTTCCATCACTTGCTGTGCCCCTGGGGGGATAAAGACTCTTGTAAATTAATTCAGAATACGTGCTTGTTAGTTGAATGTTTTTTTTCTGTCAGTTAAAACCAGATAGTGACACATCTCCTTTGTTTTTATATCCTGATTTTAGATTTTTTAATTCTATTTCGTGAACATAATTATGGGGGCTTCCATCTTGCCTAAGCTGTTTAACAGCATTTAGAAATTTGCTTTACCGCAGCCTCCATGGGCCATAGACACAATGGACAGAAGCGGACTTTTTGATTTCTATGGAAGAGTTTTCCAGGCATACCTTGTGACCTGTGCAGAGGTCGGGAGGGAGTAGATAAGCTTTGATATCAACTATTGTGAATAATGGATCTTGCATTATCTATATACAAGTGATATCTGTCATTGTAACCCTTCCTGTAATGATAATGAGATGACTGCTGGAAAGTGATCTATAGACAACATTAGGCCTGTTTCACACTGATGGTAAAACAGATGTGGCAGGCTGTTCCAGCTGGGAACTGCCTGTTGGATCTGTCCTTGCCGACGCAGCCATGCGCTACCTGCAATTTGTCCGGACCTATTGACTATAATGGGCTCCAGTGAAGCCAAGGAGCGAACGGCAAGATGAAAACTGCTGTGTGCAGCGCTATTTGTCCGGCTGCTCCTTGGCATATTTGCCAGATTTCGGCTGCGCCCGACAAGGACGGATCGGATAGGCTGTTCCTGGCCAGAACAGCCTGTCGGATCTGTTTTACCGTTAGTGTGAAACAGCCCTTACTATGCTTAGTGGCCAGTACAAGTAAGTGCTTTTTAGGATTTTTTTAAAATGTAGATAGTAACATGGAAAATTAAATCACCAAATTCCATCACTCAATTTAAAAAAATATATATATTTTTTAAATAAAAAACGATTTAAACAATAGGTAATGTTCTGATGACATATTCCCTTTAATGCGCAGTCGTCTGGCTGAGCATGGTAAGATAGACTAGTGTCCATCTGTATTCTAATATACAGTATTACCAAAAGTTTGTCAAAGAAAAAAAAACACAATTGCCAAATCCTTGACAATGTGAAACATGTGAGCTGCAATCATCCCTGATCATGGTGTACAATTTGGAAGCAGTAAATTTGGCTGCTGTACCTGGGATTAATCCATGGAAAATATGGCCTGGATTTGGATCTTTGAGTCCTTCGTTGTGTTACCTTCCCAGTCATTCATAAATCATGGCTTTAGTCTGGGAGCAGACCTATATTTGGACAGAAAATGTACAGGTTAAAAGAAAAAAAATCTACATTATATGAGAATTTATGATGGTGAGTATTACTGCCAGATGTCCACGTACGCTCTCAGATATTTTCTCACAATGTGGGCACTTTTAACATGGAAATGCACAGATTTTATTTTGTTTATTTTTACTGGGTGACTTACATTTTATACGATCTTACCATTGGAAAAGATGGGTTGTGTGGCATGATAAGAGGATACGAGTCACAATGTAATTCATGGATCGTGTCATTTGTAAATGATTTAGAGAGAAATTTAACCAATAAAGGAACTATCCGACATAGCCTGAGCATGAATGTGATATAGTAAAAAAGATAAAGAAATAGCAAAATACATCATATAAACATGCCTAGCCTATCAATTGAAAAGAATGTCATATATTCATTTTCCCAAATTTTCCCAGATTTTACAATTACTAAAGAATTCAGGTCAACCAAATGTATAAAAATATGCTTTTTCTATCCAGGTCTGTCAGCCTTAGGCTAAATGCACACGATTGTATGTGTTTTGCGGTCTGCAAATTGCGGATCCACCCAAAAAAATAAACGAATCACGTTCCGTATGGCATCCGTTTTCTTGCAGATCCGTTTTTTTTGCGGATCCATTGTCATAATGCCTATCCTTGTCCGCAAACTAGAAAAAAATAGGACATGCACTATTTTTTGGGTGGGGCAACGGAACGGACATTCTGATGCGGATAGCACACGGTGTGCTGTCCGCGTTTTTTGCAGACTCATTGAAATGAATTTCAATGGGTCCGCATCCTATCCGCAAAAAAAACTGAATGGACACAGAAACAAACAACGTTCGTGTGCATGTAGCCTTATGCTATATTTATGTCACTATCTGGATTAGTGCTCATAAAGGCAGGTCTTCAAACATGTCCCTTTAGAGGGACTTTCCAGGAATTAGATATTGATGAGCTATCTTCGAGATAGGTCATCAATATCAGATACACGGAGGTCTGATACCTGGCAACCCCACTATTGATAATGACAGCCATTGGCACTGAAAACAGTTCAGTGGGCAGAATCAGAAGGTCCCATCCACTGTGTAGTCTCCAGTGCCTGCAATTCTGCAAACACCAGCTCAGTTGTACTTCATCCACTGCATAGTTACTAGTGTTGGTGGTTGCTGTAAACAACTAATCAGTGGATGTGCAGGGTGATGGACCTCCACCAAACTGAGGGTACTTTCACACTAGCGTTATTCTTTTCCGGTATAGAAATCCGGTAAAGGGTCTCAATTAGGGATGAGCGAACTCGAACTGTATAGTTCGGGTTCGTACCGAATTTTGGGGTGTCCGTGACACGGACCCGAACCCGGACATTTTCGTAAAAGTCCGGGTTCGGGTTCGGTGTTCGTCGCTTTCTTGGCGCTTTTGTGACGCTTTCTTGGCGCTTTTTGAAAGGCTGCAAAGCAGCCAATCAACAAGCGTCATACTACTTGCCCCAAGAGGCCATCACAGCCATGCCTACTATTGGCATGGCTGTGTTTGGCCAGAGCACCATGTGACCCAGCCTCTATTTAAGCTGGAGTCACATAGCGCCGCCCGTCACTCTGCTCTGATCAGCATAGGGAGAGGTTGCGGCTGCGACAGTAGGGCGAGATTAGGCAGATTAACTCCTCCAAAGGACTTGATTAACTGATCGATCTGCAGCTGTGGATCATTGAGCTGCTGATCCTCAATTGCTCACTGTTTTTAGGGTGCCCAGACCGTTTGTCAGTCACATTTTTCTGGGGTGATCGGCGGCCATTTTGTGTCTTGTGGTGCGCCAGCACAAGCTGCGACCAAGTGCATTTAACCCTCAATGGTGTGGTTGTTTTTTGGCTAAAGCCTACATCAGGGTGAAGCTGTCACACCAAGTGCATTTAACCAGCAATAGTCTGTTTATTTTTTGGCCATATACTACATCAGGGGCAAGCTGCGCCTGTCACCAAGTGCATTTAACCCTCAATGGTGTGGTTGTTTTTTGGCTAAAGCCTACATCAGGGTGAAGCTGTCACACCAAGTGCATTTAACCAGCAATAGTCTGTTTATTTTTTGGCCATATACTACATCAGGGGCAAGCTGCGCCTGTCACCAAGTGCATTTAACCCTCAGTAGTGTGGTTGGTCAAGCTGTCACACCAAGTGCATTTAACCAGCAATAGTCTGTTCATTTTTTGGCCATATACTAAATCAGGGGCAAGCTGCGCCTGTCACCAAGTGCATTTAACCAGCAATAGTCTGTTCATTTTTTGGCCATATACTACATCAGGGGCAAGCTGCGCCCGTCACCAAGTGCATTTAACCCTCAGTAGTGTGGTTGGTCAAGCTGTCACACCAAGTGCATTTAACCAGCAATAGTCTGTTCATTTTTTGGCCATATACTAAATCAGGGGCAAGCTGCGCCTGTCACCAAGTGCATTTAACCAGCAATAGTCTGTTCATTTTTTGGCCATATACTACATCAGGGGCAAGCTGCGCCCGTCACCAAGTGCATTTAACCCTCAGTAGTGTGGTTGGTCAAGCTGTGACACCAAGTGCATTTAACCAGCAAATGTCTGTTCATTTTTTGGCCATATACTACATCAGGGGCAAGCTGCGCCCGTCACCAAGTGCATTTAACCCTCAGTAGTGTGGTTGGTCAAGCTATCACACCAAGTGCATTTAACCAGCAATAGTCTGTTCATTTTTGGCCATATACTAAATCAGGGGCAAGCTGCGCCCGTCACCAAGTGCATTTAACCAGCAATAGTCTGTTCATTTTTTGGCCATATACTACATCAGGGGCAAGCTGCGCCCGTCACCAAGTGCATTTAACCCTCAGTAGTGTGGTTGGTCAAGCTGTGACACCAAGTGCATTTAACCAGCAATAGTCTGTTTATTTTTTGGCCATATACTACATCAGGGGCAAGCTGCGCCCGTCACCAAGTGCATTTAACCCTCAGTAGTGTGGTTGGTCAAGCTATCACACCAAGTGCATTTAACCAGCAATAGTCTGTTCATTTTTTGGCCATATACTAAATCAGGGGCAAGCTGCGCCCGTCACCAAGTGCATTTAACCCTCAGTAGTGTGGTTGGTCAAGCTGTGACACCAAGTGCATTTAACCAGCAATAGTCTGTTCATTTTTTGGCCATATACTACATCAGGGGCAAGCTGCGCCCGTCACCAAGTGCATTTAACCCTCAGTAGTGTGGTTGGTCAAGCTATCACACCAAGTGCATTTAACCAGCAATAGTCTGTTCATTTTTTGGCCATATACTACATCAGGGGCAAGCTGCGCCCGTCACCAAGTGCATTTAACCCTCAGTAGTGTGGTTGGTCAAGCTGTGACACCAAGTGCATTTAACCAGCAATAGTCTGTTCATTTTTTGGCCATATACTACATCAGGGGCAAGCTGCGCCCGTCACCAAGTGCATTTAACCAGCAATAGTGTGGTTATTTTTTGGCCATATCCCAGTCTAATTCTGTCACTAAATCCATACCGGTCACCCAGCGCCTAAATACTAGGCCTCAAATTTATATCCCGCTAAATCTCTCGTTACCGCTGTACTGTTGTTGCTGGGCAAGTTATTTAGTGTCCGTCAAAGCACATTTTTTGTTCTGGTTTGAAATACAATTCCCAATTTAGCAATTTCATAATTTAGTGGTTTCTGCTATATCAGAGCTATTTGAAATCTATCCCTAAAAGGGTATATAATATTCAAGGTGCACATAGGGTCATTCAGAATAACTTCACACACACGCTACTGTGCATATCCCAGTCTAATTCTGTCACTAAATCCATACCGGTCACCCAGCGCCTAAATACTAGGCCTCAAATTTATATCCCGCTAAATCTCTCGTTACCGCTGTCCTGTTGTGGCTGGGCAAGTTATTTAGTGTCCGTCAAAGCACATTTTTTGTTCTGGGTTGAAATACAATTCCCAATTTAGCAATTTCATAATTTAGTGGTTTCTGCTATATCAGAGCTATTTGAAATCTATCCCTAAAAGGGTATATAATATTCAAGGTGCACATAGGGTCATTCAGAATAACTTCACACACACACGCTACTGTGCATATCCCAGTCTAATTCTGTCACTAAATCCATACCGGTCACCCAGCGCCTAAATACTAGGCCTCAAATTTATATCCCGCTGAATTTGAATACAATACATTGGGCCAAATAATATTTTTGTTGTTGTGGTGAACGATAACAATGAGGAAAACATCTAGTAAGGGACGCGGACGTGGACATGGTCGTGGTGGTGTTAGTGGACCCTCTGGTGCTGGGAGAGGACGTGGCCGTTCTGCCACATCCACACGTCCTAGTGTACCAACTACCTCAGGTCCCAGTAGCCAGCCAGAATTTACAGCGATATATGGTGGGGCCCAATGCCGTTCTAAGGATGGTAAGGCCTGAGCAGGTACAGGCATTAGTCAATTGGGTGGCCGACAGTGGATCCAGCACGTTCACATTATCTCCCACCCAGTCTTCTGCAGAAAGCGCACAGATGGCGCCTGAAAACCAACCCCATCAGTCTGTCACATCACCCCCATGCATACCAGGGAAACTGTCTCAGCCTCAAGTTATGCAGCAGTCTCTTATGCTGTTTGAAGACTCCGCTGGCAGGGTTTCCCAAGGGCATCCACCTAGCCCTTCCCCAGCGGTGAAAGACATAGAATGCACTGACGCACAACCACTTATGTTTCCTGATGATGAGGACATGGGAATACCACCTCAGCATGTCTCTGATGATGAGGAAACACAGGTGCCAACTGCTGCGTCTTTCTGCAGTGTGCAGACTGAACAGGAGGTCAGGGATCAAGACTGGGTGGAAGACGATGCAGGGGACGATGAGGTCCTAGACCCCACATGGAATGAAGGTCGTGCCACTGACTTTCACAGTTCGGAGGAAGAGGCAGTGGTGAGACCGAGCCAACAGCGTAGCAAAAGAGGGAGCAGTGGGCAAAAGCAGAACACCCGCCGCCAAGAGACTCCGCCTGCTACTGACCGCCGCCATCTGGGACCGAGCACCCCAAAGGCAGCTTCAAGGAGTTCCCTGGCATGGCACTTCTTCAAACAATGTGCTGACGACAAGACCCGAGTGGTTTGCACGCTGTGCCATCAGAGCCTGAAGCGAGGCATTAACGTTCTGAACCTGAGCACAACCTGCATGACCAGGCACCTGCATGCAAAGCATGAACTGCAGTGGAGTAAACACCTTAAAACCAAGGAAGTCACTCAGGCTCCCCCTGCTACCTCTTCTGCTGCTGCCGCCTCGGCCTCTTCCTCTGCCTCTGGAGGAACGTTGGCACCTGCCGCCCAGCAAACAGGGGATGTACCACCAACACCACCACCACCTCCATCACCAAGCGTCTCAACCATGTCACACGGTAGCGTTCAGCTCTCCATCTCACAAACTTTTGAGAGAAAGCGTAAATTCCCACCTAGCCACCCTCGATCCCTGGCCCTGAATGCCAGCATTTCTAAACTACTGGCCTATGAAATGCTGTCATTTAGGCTGGTGGACACAGACAGCTTCAAACAGCTCATGTCGCTTGCTGTCCCACAGTATGTTGTTCCCAGCCGCCACTACTTCTCCAAGAGAGCCGTGCCTTCCCTGCACAACCAAGTATCCGATAAAATCAAGTGTGCACTGCGCAACGCCATCTGTAGCAAGGTCCACCTAACCACAGATACGTGGACCAGTAAGCACGGCCAGGGACGCTATATCTCCCTAACTGCACACTGGGTAAATGTAGTGGCAGCTGGGCCCCAGGCGGAGAGCTGTTTGGCGCACGTCCTTCCGCCGCCAAGGATCGCAGGGCAACATTCTTTGCCTCCTGTTGCCACCTCCTCCTTCTCGGCTTCCTCCTCCTCTTCTTCCACCTGCTCATCCAGTCAGCCACACACCTTCACCACCAACTTCAGCACAGCCCGGGGTAAACGTCAGCAGGCCATTCTGAAACTCATATGTTTGGGGGACAGGCCCCACACCGCACAGGAGTTGTGGCGGGGTATAGAACAACAGACCGACGAGTGGTTGCTGCCGGTGAGCCTCAAGCCCGGCCTGGTGGTGTGTGATAATGGGCGAAATCTCGTTGCAGCTCTGGGACTAGCCAATTTGACGCACATCCCTTGCTTGGCGCATGTGCTGAATTTGGTGGTGCAGAAGTTCATACACAACTACCCCGACATGTCAGAGCTGCTGCATAAAGTGCGGGCCGTCTGTTCGCGCTTCCGGCGTTCACATCCTGCTGCTGCTCGCCTGTCTGCGCTACAGCGTAACTTCGGCCTTCCCGCTCACCGCCTCATATGCGACGTGCCCACCAGGTGGAACTCCACCTTGCACATGCTGGACAGACTGTGCGAGCAGCAGCAGGCCATAGTGGAGTTTCAGCTGCAGCACGCACGGGTCAGTCGCACTACAGAACAGCACCACTTCACCACCAATGACTGGGCCTCCATGCGAGACCTGTGTGCCCTGTTGCGCTGTTTCGAGTACTCCACCAACATGGCCAGTGGCGATGACGCCGTTATCAGCGTTACAATACCACTTCTATGTCTCCTTGAGAAAACACTTAGGGCGATGATGCAAGAGGAGGTGGCCCAGGAGGAGGAGGAGGAGGAGGAAGAGGGGTCATTTTTAGCACTTTCAGGCCAGTCTCTTCGAAGTGACTCAGAGGGAGGTTTTTGGCAACAGCAGAGGCCAGGTACAAATGTGGCCAGCCAGGGCCCACTACTGGAGGACGAGGAGGACGAGGATGAGGAGGAGGTGGAGGAGGATGAGGATGAAGCATGGTCACAGCGGGGTGGCACCCAATGCAGCTCGGGTCCATCACTGGTGCGTGGCTGGGGGGAAAGGCAGGACGATGACGATACGCCTCCCACAGAGGACAGCTTGTCCTTACCCCTGGGCAGCCTGGCACACATGAGCGACTACATGCTGCAGTGCCTGCGCAACGACAGCAGAGTTGCCCACATTTTAACCTGTGCGGACTACTGGGTTGCCACCCTGCTGGATCCACGCTACAAAGACAATGTGCCCACCTTACTTCCTGCACTGGAGCGTGATAGGAAGATGCGCGAGTACAAGCGCACGTTGGTAGACGCGCTACTGAGAGCATTCCCAAATGTCACAGGGGAACAAGTGGAAGCCCAAGGCCAAGGCAGAGGAGGAGCAAGAGGTCGCCAAGGCAGCTGTGTCAATGCCAGCTCCTTTGAGGGCAGGGTTAGCATGGCAGAGATGTGGAAAACTTTTGTCAACACGCCACAGCTAACTGCACCACCACCTGATACGCAACGTGTTAGCAGGAGGCAACATTTCACTAACATGGTGGAACAGTACATGTGCACACCCCTCCACGTACTGACTGATGGTTCGGCCCCATTCAACTTCTGGGTCTCTACATTGTCCACGTGGCCAGAGCTAGCCTTTTATGCCTTGGAGGTGCTGGCCTGCCCGGCGGCCAGCGTTTTGTCTGAACTTGTATTCAGCACGGCAGGGGGCGTCATTACAGACAAACGCAGCCGCCTGTCTACAGCCAATGTGGACAAGCTGACGTTCATAAAAATGAACCAGGCATGGATCCCACAGGATCTGTCCGTCCCTTGTCCAGATTAGACATTAACTACCTCCCCTTAACCATATATTATTGGACTCCAGGGCACTTCCTCATTCAATCCTATTTTTATTTTCATTTTACCATTATATTGCGAGGCTACCCAAAGTTGAATGAACCTCTCCTCTGTCTGGGTGCCGGGGCCTAAATATATGCCAATGGACTGTTCCAATGTTGGGTGACGTGAAGCCTGATTCTCCGCTATGACATGCAGACTGATTCTCTGCTGACATGAAGCCAGATTCTCTGTTACGGGACCTCTCTCCTCTGCCTGTGTGCTGGGCCTAAATATATGCCAATGGACTGTTGCAGTGGTGGCTGACGTGAAGCCTGATTCTCTGCTATGACATGCAGACTGATTCTCTGCTGACATGAAGCCAGATTCTCTGTTACGGGATCTCTCTCCTCTGCCTGTGTGTGTGCTGGGCCTAAATATATGCCAATGGACTGTTGCAGTGGTGGCTGACGTGAAGCCTGATTCTCTGCTATGATATGCAGACTGATTCTCTGCTGACATGAAGCCAGATTCTCTGTTACGGGACCTCTCTCCTCTGCCTGTGTGCTGGGCCTAAATATATGCCAATGGACTGTTGCAGTGGTGGCTGACGTGAAGCCTCATTCTCTGCTATGACATGCAAACTAATTCTCTGCTGACATGAAGCCAGATTGTCTGTTACGGGACCTCCCTCCTCTGCCTGGGTGCTGGGCCTAAATATATGACAATGGACTGTTGCAGTGGTGGCTGACGTGAAGCCTGATTCTCTACTATGACATGCAGACTGATTCTCTGCTGACATGAAGCTAGATTCTCTGTTACGGGACCTCCCTCCTCTGCCTGTGTGCTGGGCCTAAATATCTGACAATGGACTGTTGCAGTGGTGGCTGACGTGAAGCCCGATTCTCTACTATGATATGCAGACTGATTCTCTGCTGACATGAAGCCAGATTCTCTGTTACGGGACCTCCCTCCTCTGCCTGGGTGCTGGGCCTAAATATCTGACAATGGACTGTTGCAGTGGTGGCTGACGTGAAGCCTGATTCTCTGCTATGACATGCAGACTGATTCTCTGCTGACATGAAGACAGATTCTCTGTTACGGGACCTCCCTCCTCTGCCTGGGTGCTGGGCCTAAATATATGCCAATGGACTGTTGCATTGGTGGCTGACGTGAAGCCTCATTCTCTGCTATGACATGCAGACTAATTCTCTGCTGACATGAAGACAGATTCTCTGTTACGGGACCTCCCTCCTCTGCCTGGGTGCTGGGCCTAAATATATGCCAATGGACTGTTGCAGTGGTGGCTGACGTGAAGCCTGATTCTCTGCTATGACATGCAGACTGATTCTCTGCTGACATGAAGACAGATTCTCAGTTACGGGACCTCCCTCCTCTGCCTGTGTGCTGGGCCTAAATATCTGACAATGGACTGTTGCAGTGGTGGCTGACGTGAAGCCTGATACTCTGCTATGACATGCAGACTGATTCTCTGCTGACATGAAGACAGATTCTCTGTTACAGGACCTCCCTCCTCTGCCTGGGTGCTGGGCCTAAATATATGCCAATGGACTGTTGCAGTGGTGGCTGACGTGAAGCCTGATTCTCTACTATGACATGCAGACTGATTCTCTGCTGACATGAAGCCAGATTCTCTGTTACGGGACCTCCCTCCTCTGCCTGGGTGCTGGGCCTAAATATATGACAATGGACTGTTGCAGTGGTGGCTGACGTGAAGCCTGATTCTCTACTATGACATGCAGACTGATTCTCTGCTGACATGAAGCCAGATTCTCTGTTACGGGACCTCCCTCCTCTGCCTGTGTGCTGGGCCTAAATATATGCCAATGGACTGTTGCAGTGGTGGCTGACGTGAAGCCTCATTCTCTGCTATGACATGCAAACTAATTCTCTGCTGACATGAAGCCAGATTGTCTGTTACGGGACCTCCCTCCTCTGCCTGGGTGCTGGGCCTAAATATATGACAATGGACTGTTGCAGTGGTGGCTGACGTGAAGCCTGATTCTCTACTATGACATGCAGACTGGTTCTCTGCTGATATGAAGCTAGATTCTCTGTTACGGGACCTCCCTCCTCTGCCTGTGTGCTGGGCCTAAATATCTGACAATGGACTGTTGCAGTGGTGGCTGACGTGAAGCCTGATTCTCTACTATGACATGCAGACTGATTCTCTGCTGACATGAAGCCAGATTCTCTGTTACGGGACCTCCCTCCTCTGCCTGGGCGCTGGGCCTAAATATATGACAATGGACTGTTGCAGTGGTGGCTGACGTGAAGCCATATTCTCTACTATGACATGCAGACTGATTCTCTGCTGACATGAAGCCAGATTCTCTGTTACGGGACCTCCCTCCTCTGCCTGGGTGCTGGGCCTAAATTTATGAAAATGGACTCTTACAGTGGTGGGTGACGTGAAGCCTGATTCTCTGCTATGATATGAAGACTGATTCTCTGCTGACATGAAGCCAGATTGTCTGTTAAGGGACCTCTCTCCTCTGCCTGGGTGCTGGGCCTAAATTTATGAAAATGGACTCTTACAGTGCTGGGTGACGTGAAGCCTGATTTTCTGCTATGACATGCAGACTGATTCTCTGCTGACATGAAGCCAGATCCTCTGTTACGGGACCTCTCTCCTCTGCCTGTGTGCTGGGCCTAAATATATGCCAATGGACTGTTGCAGTGGTGGCTGACGTGAAGCCTCATTCTCTGCTATGACATGCAGACTAATTCTCTGCTGACATGAAGCCAGATTGTCTGTTACGGGACCTCTCTCCTCTGCCTGGGTGCCGGGGCCTAAATATCTGAGAATGGACTGTTCCAGTGGTGGGTGACGGGAAGCCAGATTCTCTGCTATGGGACCTCTCTCCAATTGATTTTGGTTAATTTTTATTTATTAAATTTTCATTTTTATTCATTTCCCTATCCACATTTGTTTGCAGGGGATTTACCTACATGTTGCTGCCTTTTGCAGCCCTCTAGCCCTTTCCTGGGCTGTTTTACAGCCGTTTTAGTGCCGAAAAGTTCGGGTCCCCATTGACTTCAATGGGGTTCGGGTTCGGGACGAAGTTCGGATCGGGTTTGGATCCCGAACCCGAACATTTCCGGGAAGTTCGGCCGAACTTCTCGAACCCGAACATCCAGGTGTTCGCTCAACTCTAGTCTCAATACAAGAAAAAAACGCATTTGTTTTGTCCTAATGCTTTCTGAATGGAAAGCAATCGGTTTAGTATGAATCAGCTGGAAGACTCACTGGTACTCAGTTACCATCACTGGATGACATCTCGCGGCAGCAACAGGGCAAACATTATTTGCGGGGATCCAACTCACCCCGGCCACAGCCTTTTCACTCCCCTACCCTCTGGTAGGCGTCTTAGAGCCCTACATGCCCACACCACTAGGCTGAAGAACAGCTTTTACCCCAAAGCAATCAGTCTCCTAAATGCTCAGAGATTATTGCCCCTTCCTAGGATAGAAACTACCACAGACTGAAAGTGACTGCTGCATTCATGAACCCATGATGACCTCTTGTCTGTAGTGGTGTCTGAATCAGTGTATATATACTCACAAACACTTCCTACTTTGCTCTAGCTATATATATGCTGTGCACTGTGACCAGTAATGCTTTTTAGTGCAATGTGTTTCTTTTTTCTATTATAATACTTTAATTTAAATGTCAGCTCTTTGTTCCTCTGTCCATGGCATCTAGGATTGCTGCATTTTTTTTTCTAGCCAAAATACTGGAACAATGCCGCACTTGCTGGATCCGGCATTAATTTCCATTGAGATGTATTAATAACGGATCCGGTACCAAGTGTTCCGGAAATTGCTGTGTCGCCGGATCCGCTTGCGCCGGGATATAGGAGGAGCTGGTTTCACAGCTTCCTGTTTGCTTTTTTGCTCCAGCACTAGTATAAGTACATATCCCCTATGTACTTATACTACCTGCAGTCCCTATGCAATAGTATATAGGGACTGCTGGTAGTATAAGTACATAGGGGATGCTAGGAGGTGTAGTCCTAGGTACTGAAACTCCTAGCATCCCCTATGTACTTATACTACCTGCAGTCCCTACGTACTACTGTGTAGGAACTGCAGGTAGTATTGGTACATAGGGGATGGTAGGAGTAGTAGTCATAGGTACAAGAATATAACTCCTCGTATTAACTTTTTAGAAAAAAAAAGCAAGCCTGTACGCCTGCCGCCAGACAGCCTGCCAAATATCCTGCCAGAATTTTTATTTTTTTCCATAAATGGAAAGTACTTAATATTTACGTGGGTCTGCTTGTTGTGTGTAAAATTCAAATATTCTTATTATTATATTTTTTCTCCTTCTCCTCCTCATTACTATCCTCCAACCTCTTTCACTCCTCGCTCTTCCCTAGCTTGGCAAACTCCATCTCCTGCCCCCCTTTAAATACTTAATTGTTGCACTTGCCACAACGTGCCCTTATTTGTCCACAGTGGCAGAACAGCAATAGGACAGATCCCGTGAACTCCCCTCCACTCCCCACTCTTCTAGTCCCCCCAAGCTTGTTTTCAGGCAATTCAAAAATATGTTTTTTATTTATTTATATATTCATAATTTTTTTTATTCGTAATAAATGTTATCTGTTTTTAAAAATCTATTTGTCTTTGTTTTTTTTTTATTATTTATTATGGGTTTTTTAAGTTGGGGATCAAAAATGGGTTCTTTTTGAACTCTTAAATTTTCCCTGCACTGGCAGAGCGACACAAGTATTTGTCGCTCCACCAGCATAGGGAGATGGAGGGCTCTAGTGCTCACATATTCTGCCTACACTGGCGGAGCGATACAAGTATTTGTCGCTCCTCCAGCGTGGGGAGAGTATGTTGACAAGAGGACTAGTGTGGAGAAGAGGCCTGACATAATCTCCCAAAGCTGGTGTAACGACACAAGTATTTGTCGCTCCTCCAGCGTGGGGAGAGTATGTCAAAGACTAGTGTGGAGAAGAGAAGCCTGACATAATCTCCCAATGCTGGCAGAGCGACACAAGTATTGACGCTCCTCCAGCGTGGGGAGAGTATGTTGAAAAGAGGACTAGTGTGGAGAAGAGAGGCCTGACTTAATCTCCTAACGTTGGCGGAGCAACACAAGTATTTGTCGCTCCTCCAGCATGGGGAGAGTATGTTAAAAAGAGATGACTATTGTGGAGAAATGAGGCCTGACATAATCTCCCAATGCTGGCGGAGCGACACAAGCATTTGTTGCTCCCCCAACATGGGGAGAATATGTTGACAAGAGGACTAGTGTGGATAAGAGAGGCCTGACTTAATCTCCCAACAATTATTTGTCGCTCCTCCAGCGTGGGGAGATCAATAACTGCATAAAGACTCAGTATATGGTATAAAAAAGAGTTTAATAAACTGACACTAATTTTACAAAACAGGTTTTGAAAATCCACCCACCCATATAACCACGCAACCAAACTGCATCTAGAATATATTCAAAAACATTCATTTTTCATTACAAATAACCACAAATAATTTAAATCATTTGGTCCTGCCGGTCCACTCTTCCGGCAGCAGAAAGGAGTCTCTCATCCTGGAAACTGCTACAGTGGTCCTTGGTCCAAAACTTTCAATACTGGTCAAATCGCGGTCTTCAGGGATCTGCTCGACATGTAGTGGTTTTTTTATGAGGAGGTAGTTGTGTAACACCACACATCAACAGTTTCTATTTTTAGTTGGATGGGTTTGGTGAAAATCGATCATTTAGACACCAGAATGCCGAATGCGCATTCCACCATTCTTCTGGCCCTAGTTGGGAGGTAGTTGAATATGCGTTTGCTCTGGTTTAATCCACAGCTGCAATAAGGTTTATTAGATTGCCACACATCTGAAACGCTTCATCACCAACCAACATGAAGGGCATGGGGGGAGCATCAATACCTGGTAGAGGTTGAAGTGGTGTAAAATTAAATTGTCTATTGTATAGCCTTCGCCCCATGTCAGAATTTTTGAAGACCATGGAATCATTGGTTTGGCCATAAGCCCCAACATCAATTACCACAAAATGGTACTGGGCAACAGCGATGGCCATTAATATAATTGAAAAATATTTTTTGTAGTTAAAGTACTGAGAACCAGTGCCTTGGGGCTTGATAATATGTATATGTTTCCCGTCCACTGCTCCAAGACAGTTAGGAAACCAGCAAACCTCCCAAACATTTTCTGAAATTTCGATCCACTGTAGCCTACTTGGATGTGGTATAAATTCTGCATGCAACAAAGCACAGCATGTATCCTTAACAATCAAGGAAACTGTGGATATTCCTAGACAAAACTGATAATGGAGGGAAGTTAAACTTTCTCCTGTTGACAGAAATCTATCAGAAGAAAATAAAAAAGAGTGTAAATAAAAATGAGCAAAAAGGTAAAAAAAGCCCCAAAAAAACAATACAAGCTATATAATTTGGTTGGCCTTGTTTGACACCTTAAACTGGCCATACCACCGTTAAATGCTCAAATGCTTTCATTTGTTCTGTGGTCAATCTCACAGGGCAAAGGACATTTTTTGGAAATCCAGTGATGGAACGGGCTCTCCTTGGAGAACAATAGGCATATGCTTCTGGCTAGCATTGCTCACAGTGAAGTCAACATCTCTAATAGTCGAGATAGGGGTAAAGCCTGACTATAGGAGCCGGTCAAGTCACAGTGAACAATACTAATGCAGCGCCTACAAAGCCCTTGGCCTGTGCAATCAAGAGCTGCGCTAGGTAGAGTACAGTATCAAATACAGAAA
The DNA here is from genome assembly GCF_014858855.1 of Bufo gargarizans. Lineage (NCBI taxonomy): Eukaryota > Metazoa > Chordata > Amphibia > Anura > Bufonidae > Bufo > Bufo gargarizans. Next base: position 691,812,208 of record NC_058080.1, on the reverse strand, counting down.
ATGTTCTTACCATGGAGTAGGGAAATATGTCTGGGTTCAGCTTTGAACCCGGAAAAAAAATGTACAAAAATAACAGTTACTAGCAAAATATAAAAATTTTAAAACATTAATAATTAACTTATGGTAAGTATTAACTGTTAAACACGTGAAATACTTCGACGAAAAATGGTGTCCTGTCTTTCGATGCGATGAGACTCCCTTAGTAGCAGATCGTCAAAACTGGAGACGTAGGTAGTTCAGAAACTTGTCCTAATAATTCCGCAGTTCAGGAAACAGAACTTCAAATGCTTCCCTTCTCATTCTGGCAGAAGTAATCAGATGCACCCAATAGCGAGTGTGCCGTCTGGATCGAATACGTTTCCTCCAGCGGGAAACAAGGATTAGAGTCTGAAATCCAAACTGAATGTGGTCCGGCATCATGTTTGCTATCTTCTGAGGCAGCATCTGAGGGGTATGTGACCTTCGGTTGTCTTTTATAGCCACTGTACAATTTGGATCTGAAATTGCTTCTTCTGAAGTTTGAAAATTTTTAACACCGGATCCGTTATTCCGTTTGAAAGCGGATGATAACGGATGAGACAGATCCGGAAAAAAAAAATCTGTTTGCATACAGTTTGCCGGATCCGACAGGCAGTTCCAGCAATGCCGGATTCTAACAACGCTAGTGTGAAAGTAGCCTGATATTGATGACCTCTCTTTGAAGTCCTCAAAAGCCTCTTCAATTCTCAGGTTTGGAAAGGGTCCCAAAAAGCAGGTCAGTATTGGTCAGACTAAAAGCATACTAAAAGGATAGCTATAACAGTAACTGGAGGCTCTTACTGAGCACACCTAAAGCAACAAGCTTGATGGTTATACAGTCTAACAGGAGGCAACAGTCTTAGGCTACTTTCACACTAGCGTTCGTCGGTCCGCTCGTGAGCTCCGTTTGAAGGGGCTCACGAGCGGACCCGAACGCCTCCGTCCAGCCCTGATGCAGTCTGAATGGAGCGGATCCGCTCAGACTGCATCAGTCTGGCGGCGTTCAGCCTCCGCTCCGCTCGCCTCCGCACGGACAGGCGGACAGCTGAACGCTGCTTGCAGCGTTCGGGTGTCCGCCTGGCCGTGCGGAGGCGTGCGGATTCGTCCAGACTTACAATGTAAGTCAATGGGGACGGATCCGTTTGAAGATGCCACAATATGGCTCAATCTTCAAGCGGATCCGTCCCCCATTGACTTTACATTGAAAGTCTGGACGGATCCGTCCCAGGCTATTTTCACACTTAGCTTTTATATGCCAATATAATGCAGACGGATCCGCCCAGGCTACTTTCACACTTAGAATTTTTTCTAAGTTATTAATGCAGACGGATCCGTACTGAACGGAGCCTCCGTCTGCATTATTATGATCGGATCCGTTCAGAACGGATCCGATCGAACGCTAGTGTGAAAGTAGCCTTAGTGGTCACAGTCTTATGTGGAGCAACAAGCATATGGTTATGGTTTCCTAATGAGCAGGGCTGCACCAAACCTTTCTTCTACCTGAGGCAAAAATTGAAACAGCACTCCCTCCAGCCATACTGTTAAAGGCATACTGTGATACAATGGAAGCGCTCATTTCCCATGGCCCTGCCACCTCCCCCACTGTCTCCAGTTTTTCGCTGCCTGAGGCAGTCACCTCACCTGGCCTCATTGGAGGTGCACCCCTGTCAATGAGGGCACAGACTTAGGCCTCATGCACACGATCGTTGTTTTGGTCCGCATCCGAGCCGCAGTTTTTTAACATTCACTTTAATGGGGCCACAAAAGATGCGGACAGCACTCCGTGTGCTGTCCGCTTCCGTTGCTCCGTTCCGTGGTCCGCAAAAAATATATAACCTGTCCTATTCTTGTCCGCAAAACGGACAAGAATAGGCAGTTATATCAATGGCTGTCCGTGCCATTCCGCAAATTGCGGAACACACACAGACGCCATCCGTGTTTTGCAGATCCGCAAAACACACAACGGTCGTGTGCATGTAGCCTTAGTCAGAGGGAATAGCTTTGCTATATGTAATGTCTAATTAAATAGCAACAGGCTTATTCCCCCTGTCTGGTCATATGTTGGATTTGATCTAGGTGTTGTATGAAGCTCTGTATCTGCAATGAAGCTCTGTATCTGCCCCTCTCTAGGCCCTGAGGTGGGGTGGCAATTGACAAGCAACACATACCTCCAATTGCTAGCTAACTACCATATAGGTTTAAGCTGTGTTTATTTCTCTGCAGTTTACCCTTCACTCTCCCTGCTGCATGCTTCTGTGAAGCACTCCTATTTAACATTTCACACAGACCCGTGTTCTACGGTGTCAAGATGCTCCAGATGTGTCCCCTTCAGTGACCTCTAACTCAGCCCAGTGCTATGATGGGCCTGACCATTAATCCTTTCCTTTCCTCTCAGATACATTTTTTATTACCAGGGCAGTTTCTACAATTATTGCAGTATATTCCACATAATAAACAGCGCTCCCTACAGCATACATCATTGCAACATCCATCAACATCCTGCGTGAGGGTGCATGATGTCCTTATCACACAGCAATGCGCATCTCTTTAACATGCCCCCAGTATACAGGGTTTTTTACCCACCACGATACACTTACTCTTTACCCTTTCCTTTTATGGCATCTCACGCCAACCTAGAAGATGATTCTTTACTATAAAAGCAGTGAGACATTTTGAAGCTCTCTGCCAGAGGAGGTTGTGATGGAGAACTCACTAAAACAGATCAAGAGGGGCCTGGTTGCATTTCCTGAGTATAATAAGGGCACTTTCACACTGGCGTTATTCTTTTCCGGCACTGAGTTCCGTCCTAGGGGCTCAATACCGGAAAAGAACTGATCAGTTTTATTCTAATGCATTCTGAATGGAGAACAATCCGTTCAGGATGCATCAGAATGTCTTCAGTTCAGTCTTTTCGCCTTTTCAGGATGGAGATAATACCGCAACATGCTGCAGTTTTATCTCCCAAAATTCCGTAAAACTTGCCGTAATTTTTCCCATTGACGTGCAATAATGCCGGATCCGGCCCCGAGTATTGCGCATGCTCAGACCGCAAAAATGTGAAAAATATAAATGCCGGATCCGTTTTTTCCGGATGACACCGGAGAGACGGATACGGCATTTCAATGCATTTGTCATACGGATCAGAATCCTGATCCATCTGAAAAATGCCATCAGTTTGCATACGTTTTGACGGATTCAGACTGAATTGAATCTGAAGGCTGAATCGGACCCAAAACGAATTTTGGGAAATTCACTCATCTGTATTAACTGACTCTACAGGGGTCTAGAATGACTGTCCAGTCATGGAACTGGGTATTCACTTTACTGTACAGGGTGGGCCATTTATATGGATACACCTTAATAAAATGGGAATGGTTGGTGATATTAACTTCCTGTTTGTGGCACATTAGTATATGTGAGGGGGGAAACTTTTCAAGATAGGTGGTGACCATGGCGGCCATTTTGAAGTCGGCCATTTTGAATCCAACTTTTGTTTTTTCAATAGGAAGAGGGTCATGTGACACATCAAACTTATTGGGAGTTTACTTTATTCTTTATTCTTTCATGAGTTATTTACAAGTTTCTGACCACTTATAAAATGTGTTCAATGTGCTGCCCATTGTGTTGGATTGTCAATGCAACCCTCTTCTCCCACTCTTCACACACTGATAGCAACACCGCAGGAGAAATGCTAGCACAGGCTTCCAGTATCCGTAGTTTCAGGTGCTGCACATCTCGTATCTTCACAGCATATGCTGAAACTACGGATACTGGAAGCCTGTGCTAGCATTTCTCCTGCGGTGTTGCTATCAGTGTGTGAAGAGTGGGAGAAGAGGGTTGCATTGACAATCCAACACAATGGGCAGCACATTGAACACATTTTATAAGTGGTCAGAGACTTGTAAATAACTCATGAAAGAATAAAGTTACGTTAAAACCAAGCACACCATTGTTTTTCTTGTGGAATTCTCAATAAGTTTGATGTGTCACATGACCCTCTTCCTATTGAAAAAACTAAAGTTGGATTCAAAATGGCCGACTTTAAAACGGCCGCCATGGTCACCACCCATCTTGAAAAGTTTCCCCCTTCACATATACTAATGTGCCACAAACAGGAAGTTAATATCACCAACCATTCCCATTATATTAAGGTGTATCCATATAAATGGCCCACCCTGTATTTCAAGCCTCCTAGACAACTTGGGACTCCAGAAGTTTTACAAAAAAAGCTGAAAAAGAGACATTATATATGTGATGCATGAGGTGTGTGTGGAGATGGCGGTTATGCTGAGATGTTACTTCTAGACTCCTTTGGCAAGTCACTAACAATCTAGATCTTCTGAATTATAGGGAGGCTTCCATCCTGACAAGATATAGCTACCACGTCTTCCACACATAATTGCCGAGGACACATTCCCTTTGTCCGAATTAGTATTCTGTCAATAACGCAGATAACACGGCTAAGATACACGGCTTGTTCTGTGTCTGCAGTAGTCTACTGGCAGGTTTCCTTTTCTTTTTTTCTCTCCGCTCTCCCCAGTAATCCAGTTAGCTGAATGGATCAAGATAGACATATGTCTCATGAATCACTTTCAAGTACTGGGAGAAGGAGTATCTCATTAATCTGCCCTTGTCATCCTGTTTGCCTTGCAGCTGTCTGAGATAACTGCGGACAGACACCTTTAGTGGGCTGCTGTCTGCCATCTACTCTATGTATGCGTATGTTTTGCCTCTTTAAAGGGATTGTCTATTATAGACAACCCCTTTAATACGAGAGGCAGACAGCACACAGCTGGTTTTGTGCATGTATGTTTTACCTTCTTAAAGGGATTGTCTATTATAGACAACCCCTTTAATACGAGAGGAAGCCAGCACACAGCTGGTTTTGTACATGTATGTTTTACCTTCTTAAAGGGATTGCCTATTATAGACAACCCCTTTAATATCAGAGGCAGACAGCACACAGCTGGTTTTGTACATGTATGTTTTCCCTTCTTAAATCGATTGTCTATTATAGACAACCCCTTTAATACGAGAGGAAGCCAGCACACAGCTGGTTTTGCACATGTATGTTTTACCTTCTTAAAGGGATTGTCTATTATAGACAACCCCTTTAATATGAGAGGCAGACAGCACACAGCTGGTTTTGCACATGTATGTTTTACCTTCTTAAAGGGATTGTCTATTATAGAAAACCCCTTTAATACGAGAGGAAGCCAGCACACAGCTGGTTTTGTACATGTATGTTTTACCTTCTTAAAGGGATTGTCTATTATAGACAACCCCTTTAATACGAGACGCAGACAGCACACAGCTGGTTTTGTATATATATGTTTAGCCTCTTTAAAGGGATTGTCTATTATAGACAACCCCTTTCCAATGGCAGCCAGTGCACGGAACTAAACCTTTAATGGACTTGTGCCAGAGCTACAACCAACTGTGGTATAGAGGAAGAAGAATATACCCAATTGTTACTGGAATAAGAATAGAGTTATCTGATTTCTACAATTTTCTTAAAGGGCTTGTCCCACAAAAAATATTCTACCAGTCTTCAAACTAGAACCTGGATCTGAATACGTTTGTAATTGCATTTAATTTAGAATTTAGTATTGCCGCTGAGTTATTCAATTAAATAACGCCCCCTGCTGTTTGTTCTTGTTCTTATTTCTCTGTCCATCTCAAAGAGGTGGACACACATGCCCAGCTCCATCTTTCAACTGCCTCCTGAGCTGTGATAGTGAGAGCTGCAACAGGAAGGACACACTCCCCGAGCTACAGCAGAATGTATGCATCCCCTGAGCTGCCAGCTTAAAATAAATCTCGTAGAGCAATTGGTGCATGGAATGGCGAGATCTCTGGATCCATGTGAGGTACAGGACTGGTTCCAGTTTTGTTAGAAAGAGATTATCAAGTACTATGTGGTGTCTGATTTTCATTTTGACATCAATCATGGGAGAGGCCCTTTAAAGTGACAATTACAGATTAATTCTCACTAATAGATTGTCACTTATAGACTGTAAGATTGAATAGATTGCAAGTGAATCAAATTTGACAGAATTTTCCCCAAATTTGTGTAAAATCTGAACTTTTGCCAGAACTTTTTTGCCGGCTGAATTTTTCAGATCAGGAGTCAGGAAAGATGAAGAAGGAGGATGACATGACCACACCAGCAGACATTTGCCACCAAAAAGCAAAAACTTTTCAGACCAATAAAGTAAAAAAAAATTGACATTACGATCCTCATTGTCACCACCAGCGGCCATGTATATTCCCGTAGCCATGTATTTCACTGTGACCTTAATATTACGACTGTAGTCTTGGACGTTGAAGAGCTTGAGATGAGCTGCATACAGGCAGGAGACCTCGGAGTGTCATCCACAACTTTTAACGCCAATTGGAGCACTTCCAATTTGGATCAAATTTATTCAAACCTGAATTTGATCACTTGATCGATTCATCCCAATCAAACCTGAATTGGATTTCAATAAATTTGCTCATCACAATTGGCAGTGCACCTTCATTAGCTGATGATTATCTCTCATACTCGTATACACTCGTAATCCTTCTCTTCCCTGGTGTTATCTGTTGGGAAAAATCAGGAGCTTCCCATAAACATTAGATGATCAAAATTAGGGTTATTCACTTTAGAAAAAAGACGACTGAGGAGAGATCTAATTACTATGTATAAATATATCAGGGGTCAGTACAGAGATCTCTCCCATCATCTATTTATCCCCAGGACAGTGACTGCGACGAGGGGATATCCTGGAGGAAAGAAGGTTTGTACACAAACATAGAAGAGGATTCTTTACGGTAAGAGCAGTGAGACTATGGAGCTCTCTGCCTGAGGAGGTGGTGATGGTGAGTACAATAAAGGAATTCAAGAGGGGCCTGGATGTATTTCTGGAGCGTAATAATATTACAGGCTATAGCTTCTAGAGAGGGGTCATTGATCCAGGGAGTTAGTCTGATTGCCTGATTGGAGTCGGGAAGGAATTTTTTATTCCCCTAAAGTGGGGAAAATTGGCTTCTACCTCACAGGGGTTGTTTGCCTTACTCTGGATCAACTTGCAGGATGACAGGCCGAACTGGATGGACAAATGTCTTTTTTCAGCCTTATAAACTATGTTACTATGTCAGTTCCACAAAGAACAGAGTTTAGTATGACCGTCCCAACTCAAAGCCCAAAACAATGGGGGTATGGGTAGAAATAGGAGTCAGATGTGTTCAGTGGGTGAAATGTGTGCACCATGTGTCCAGCAGTGTCAGATCTGTGTGGCACGACTTCAGTATGTGAGGGCAGTGTGGGCGGTGTGTGTCCAGTATACTTGGCGTGTGTTTGGTATATTACAGAGAGCGTCAGTGCAGCACGTGTTCAGCGCTAGTCGGATGTGCGCGCGTAAAGGGGAAATGCATTATATACATTAGAAGTGTCAGCGTACAAAGATCAAGCGGAGACTCCGGAGAGGGCATAGATACTGAGGCCATCCTATGCATCCATATCATATTCATATGTATTAATTATCTGTCTTTATGATTATCTATCTATCTATCTATCTATCTATCATCAATTATCTTTCTCATATCTATCTATCTATCTATTATCTTTCTCATATCTATCTATCTATCTATCTAGCGAGCAGCGAGCGAGCGAGCGAGCGAGAGAGCGAGCAGCGAGCGAGCAGCAAGAGCGGGCGAGAGCGAGCGAGCGATCGAGCGAGACGAGCGAGCGAGCGAGCAGCAAGGAGAGGGCGCAGAGCGAGCGAGCGAGCGAGAGAGCTATCGAAGCGAGCGAGCAGATGATCGTTCTGCAGATCTATCTATCGATCTAGCTATCTATCTATCTATCTATCTATCCCCTACTACTCTATCTATCTATCTATCTATCTTTCTTTTCATTCATCTGTCCATCCATATACCCATCAATCCATCCACTCACCTATTGATCTATCTATCTATATATCTATCTACAAACGATAGAAAAATAGCAGCGCTCTAAGGTGCCAGGTGCAAAGTCCTTGCAGGATATCGGACTAATACAATCCACAATCGATAGCAAAAAAAATGGGTAACAAGGCAGCACTCCGATCTTCAGGGAAAAAAAGTGGATCTTTTATTAAACCCAATGCAACGTTGCAGCTCATCTCAATGGAGCCTTTGTCAAGCAGTGATAACAGCGCTCACAACAAGTATATATATATATATATATATATATATATATATATATATATAGGGGTGGTTATCAAATACACATCATTATCATCAATAAATAAACATGATTTCTACATAAAAATAGTATAAAAACAATATAAATCAGAATAAGATGCATTACATAACTATAGTGTCAGAATCAGTGATCAAGCATGATATATAGAAAATACAATTCCAATGCGCCTGATGCCTTATATTCTTCAGAAATCATAATTGCAATTCATTGACACTAATATAAAAGTCATAAAGTGCACCTGAGTTAATAAAGTGCATAAGTGTACTGAATTAAAAATCATCAGGCGCTCACCCACAATAATCCCACACGTGTTAACTGGTTGGCGTTCCATAGAGTACCGTGCACCTGCGCTAACAGCAAGCGGCGCGAGAACTACACAAACTCTTGCGCGTGCGTCAAGAAAGTAATGTGACGTCTCTGCCCACAGTTGTATTGGCACTCTCCGCATCTTCAGCTGCTCACTGCGCATGACAGGGAAAATCGTAGCGATAAGACTCGCCACATCTAAGCCATTACACATGACAGGGCGGATCGTAACATTATATTTCTTAAGATTATAAAAATGGGGAAATACAGTCTACGCGATTCGATAACAGGTTATAACCGGAATTATATTACTCTAAATGAGAAAAGGGATGTCTATAAAGGGGGACCCTAAACCCCAGCAATAACTGATAATCTATCTATCTATCTATCTATTAAAAAGAAGGGAAAACAAACAGCAGCACTCTATAGGTATGCCAGGTGCAAATTCCACAAAACTTCCCGGACCAGGAACAATGAACTAGAAATGATGAAAGGAGGGCAGCACTCCGGTCTTGTGGTGAAGAAAAGGTGATGTTTATTACACCCAAAAGCAATGCAGCATTTCAAATGCCGCATTGCTTTTGGGTGTAATAAACATCACCTTTTCTTCACCACAAGACCGGAGTGCTGCCCTATCTATCTAATATCTATCTATCTACTTTCTTTCCATCCATCCACCCAGTAATCCATCCACTCACCTACAAACTCATCTATCTATCTATCTATCTATCTATCTATCTATCTATCTATCTATCTATCTATCTATCATTAATTATCTATCTATCTATCCTCAATTATCTATCTATCTATCTATCCTCAATTATCTATCTATCTGTCTATCTATCTAATATCTATCTAATATACAGGGAGTGCAGAATTATTAGGCAAGTTGTATTTTTGAGGATTAATTTTATTATTGAACAACAACCATGTTCTCAATGAACCCAAAAAACTCATTAATATCAAAGCTGAATATTTTTGGAAGTAGTTTTTAGTTTGTTTTTAGTTTTAGCTATTTTAGGGGGATATCTGTGTGTGCAGGTGACTATTACGGTGCATAATTATTAGGCAACTTAACAAAAAACAAATATATACCCATTTCAATTATTTATTTTTACCAGTGAAACCAATATAACATCTCAACATTCACAAATATACATTTCTGACATTCAAAAACAAAACAAAAACAAATCAGTGACCAATATAGCCACCTTTCTTTGCAAGGACACTCAAAAGCCTGCCATCCATGGATTCTATCAGTGTTTTGATCTGTTCACCATCAACATTGCGTGCAGCAGCAACCACAGCCTCCCAGACACTGTTCAGAGAGGTGGACTGTTTTCCCTTCTTGTAAATCTCACATTTGATGATGGACCACAGGTTCTCAATGGGGTTCAGATCAGGTGAACAAGGAGGCCATGTCATTAGATTTTCTTCTTTTATACCCTTTCTTGCCAGCCACGCTGTGGAGTACCTGGACGCGTGTGATGGAGCATTGTCCTGCATGAAAATCATGTTTTTCTTGAAGAATGCAGACTTCTTCCTGTACCACTGCTTGAAGAAGGTGTCTTCCAGAAACTGGCAGTAGGACTGGGAGTTGAGCTTGACTCCATCCTCAACCCGAAAAGGCCCCACAAGCTCATCTTTGATGATACCAGCCCAAACCAGTACTCCACCTCCACCTTGCTGGCGTCTGAGTCGGACTGGAGCTCTCTGCCCTTTACCAATTCAGCCACGGGCCCATCCATCTGGCCCATCAAGACTCACTCTCATTTCATCAGTCCATAAAACCTTAGAAAAATCAGTCTTGAGATATTTCTTGGCCCAGTCTTGACGTTTCAGCTTGTGTGTCTTGTTCAGTGGTGGTCGTCTTTCAGCCTTTCTTACCTTGGCCATGTCTCTGAGTATTGCACACCTTGTGCTTTTGGGCACTCCAGTGATGTTGCAGCTCTGAAATATGGCCAAACTGGTGGCAAGTGGCATCTTGGCAGCTGCACGCTTGACTTTTCTCAGTTCATGGGCAGTTATTTTGCGCCTTGGTTTTTCCACGCGCTTCTTGCGACCCTGTTGACTATTTTGAATGAAACGCTTGATTGTTCGATGATCACGCTTCAGAAGCTTTGCAATTTTAAGAGTGCTGCATCCCTCTGCAAGATATCTCACTATTTTTGACTTTTCTGAGCCTGTCAAGTCCTTTTTTTGACCCATTTTGCCAAAGGAAAGGAAGTTGCCTAATAATTATGCACACCTGATATAGGGTGTTGATGTCATTAGACCACACCCCTTCTCATTACAGAGATGCACATCACCTAATATGCTTAATTGGTAGTAGGCTTTCGAGCCTATACAGCTTGGAGTAAGACAACATGCATAAAGAGGATGATGTGGTCAAAATACTCATTTGCCTAATAATTCTGCACGTAGTGTATATCTATCACCAATTATCTATCTATCAATCTATCTATCAGATATCTATCTATCTATCTACTTTCTTTCCATCCAACCATCCACCCATTAATCCATCCACTCACCTACAAACTCATCTATCTGTCTACTATCTATCTAATATCTATCTATCTATCTATCTAATATCTATCTATCTATCTATCTATCTATCTATCTATCTATCTATCTATCTATCTATCTAATATCTATCTATCTATCTATTAAATATCTATCTATCTATCTACTAATCCATCCACTCACCATCTAATATATCTGTAGTTTTGAATTATAACAAGACATGGCTCATTATTATTTTATGCATATGAAATTAAAATGAGCAAAACCATTTAATAAATGATATTCTAAAATAAAAATCAGGAGCAAACATCTCTGCTTTCTACTATGGAAGTATCTAATCTCCTTACTAATCCCACCATATAGCATATGGATCTGATTCTGATCCTTTCAGCAGCTCTGGGGCCATATAGAGTATGCTGAGCCCGAGTCTCCGCTGTATCTGCGGTTTGGATATTGTCTTTATATGGGGCAATGTGAGCACATGAATGCTAAACCTTAATATGTCAGACTCATGTGTCTTATTCATGTGATTAAGGGCAAGTCATGCCCCTCTGCCCAATATTTAACCTCTAAAACCTCCAGAGGATTTGCCACATGTCACTAAAACAATTAGAACAACCAAATGTGACATTTCTAATCTCCACATTTCACTTTTCATTTTCTATGCATAAAGTGAAATTAAAGCAGCAGTAATGAGATGTACAAACATCATGGTACCAACACCCGCCCCTAACCCGAGCTAAACCCCTAACCCAGCTGTATGAGCACTACGTCCTATAGCATGTCTTTGTGTTATATTCTACTGACATCTCACACACCTGACACCTATCAGGTAGATGCCATTTTATCAGTAACTTTCTATAGATACTGTCCACACTGCTCTGTTCACTAAACAATATCTACAGAATTACATCAACATGTCACAGCTACAGTACATAGTGATAACATAAAAATAATAACTCTATATAGCGCCACCATAGTCCACAGTGCTTTATAGTTCAGAGGGCGCATGTACGGTACAAACCAAAATAGACATCACATAATTACAAAGTAACATCTATCTATCTATCTCTCTATCTATGAGGGGCGTAACTACCATAGCGGCAGACCATGTGACTGCTATGGGGCCCAGGGCAAGAGGGGGTCCAGTCTTAGTTGGGATCGTCTCTTCTATTGGAGATGAAAACTTAGGACTTTGCCCTCTAAAGGAACAACTTTTAACAAATGAGGCCATGGAAAAATGGCCCAAGGGTCATTGAAAAGGGTTTAGGCAAAAACCCTTCTGTCCTGTGTGTGTGTGTGTGTGTGTGTGTGGGGGGGGGGGGGGGCTAGTTTGATCTTTGCTATGGGGCTCTTATGTCTCTATATACGCCACTGCTATCTATCCTTCTATCTATCTATTTATCTATCTACCTATCTCGCTATCTATCTAGCTATTAGGGATGAGCGAATCGACTTGAAACATGAAGTCGATTCCCATAATACTTTGTTTGAATACTGTATGGAGCAAGCTCCGTACAGTATTAGAATGTATTGGCTCCTATAAGCCGAAGTTATTACTTCGCAAAGTCTCACGAGACTTAGCATAATAACTTCAAAAATCAATTTCTACTGTAAAAAAATATCCAAGTGGTACCTAGCTATCTATCTGTCTCAGTCTATCTATCTACCTATCTTTCTACAGTGCCTTGCAAAATTATTCACCCCCCTTGACTTTTTTCGTATTTTGTTGCCTCACATCCTGGAATTAACATGGATTGTTTGAGGATTTGCATAATTTAATTTACAGAACATGCCGACAACTTTGAAGATGTTTTTTTTTTTTTCTTTTTTATTGTGAAGCAAACAACAAATCTGCATAATTATCCCCCCCCCCCCCCCATAAGTCAATACTTTGTAAAGCCACCTTTTGCAGCAATCACAGCTTCAAGTCGCTTTGGATAAGTCTTTATGAGCTTGCCACATCTTACCACTGGGCTTTTTGCCCAACTGCTCCAGCTCCTTCAAGTTGGATGGTTTGCGCTTGTGAACAGCAATCATTCAAGTCTGACCACAGATTTTCTATTGGATTGAGATCTGGGCTTTGACTCGGCCATTCCAACACATTTACATGTTTCCCCTCAAACCACTCAAGTTACTTTAGCATTCCTGCTGGAAGGTGAACCTCCATCCTAGCCACGCATAGAGCGGTACAGGTTCTGCTGAAGAATATCCCTGTATTTAGCTCCATCCATCTTTCCATCAACTCTGACCAGTTTCCCAGTCCCGGCTGCTGCATGTGGGGATGGTGTTCTTTGGGTGATGTGATGAGTTGGGTTTGCGCCAGACATAGCATTTTCTTTGATGGCCAAAAAGTTCCATTTTAGTCTCATCAGTCCAGAGCACCTTCCCCCATACATTTTGGGAGTCTCCCACATGCCTTTTCGCAAACTCACAATGTGCCTTTTTGTTTTTAGCTGAAAGTAATGGGTTTCTTCTGGCCATTCTGCCATAAAGCCTAACTCTATGGAGTGTACGGCTTATTGTCATCCTATGTTCAAATACTCCAGTCTCTGCTGTGGAACTCTGCAGCTCCTCCAGGGTTACATTAGGTCTCTGTGCTGCCTCTCTGATTAATGCCCTCCTCGCCTGGTCCGTGAGTTTCGGTGGGCTGCCGTCTCTTGGCAGGTTTGCTGTTGTGCCATGTTCTTTCCATTGTGTTATGATAGATTTGATGGTGCTCCTGGGGATCATCAAAGATTTGGATATTTTTTTTAGAACCTAACCCTGTCTTGTACTTCTCAACAACATTGTCCCTTACTTGTTTGGAGAGTTCCTTGGTCTTCATGGCAGTGTTTGGTTAGTGATGCCTCTTGCTTAGGTGTTGCAGTCTCTGGGGCCTTTCAAAAAAGGTGTGTATATGTAATGACAGATCATGTGACACTTAGATTGCACACAGATGGACATCATTTCACTAATTATGTGACTTCTGAAAGTAATTGGTTGCACCGGAGCTTTCTATGGACTTCTAACAAAGGGGGTAAATACATACGCACATGCTAATTTTCTGTTTTCTATTTCTAAACAATAGTTTTATTTATATATTTTTCTCATTTCACTTCACCAACTTAGACAATTGTGTTCTGATCCATCACCTAAAATTCAGATTAACAACAAATTGTATTTAAAGAGGACCTTTCACAGATTTATGACACTGTGAACTAAGTATACAGACATGGAGAGCGGCGCCCAGGGATCTCACTGCACTTACTATTATCCCTGGGCGCCGCTCCGTTCTCCCGCTATGCCCTCCGGTATCTCCGGTCACAAAGTTATGGTAGGCGGAGTCTGCCCTTGTTCTGCTGTAGCGCTGGCCAATCGCATTGCAGAGCTCACAGCCTGGGAGAAAATAACCTCCCAGGCTGTGAGCTCTTCGCTGCGATTGGCCAGCGCTACAGCAGAACAAGGGAAGACTCCGCCTACCATAACTTAGTAACTGAAATCTCCGCCTACTATAACTTAGTGGCCGGTGATACCGGAGGGCATAGCGGGAGAACAGAGCGGCGCCTGGAGATAATAGTAAGTGCAGTGAGATCCCCGGACGCCGCTCTACATGTCTGTATACTTAGTTCACAGTGTAATAATCGGTGAAAGGTCCTCTTTAAGGCTGTAATGTAACAAAATACGGGAAAAGTCAATGGGGGTGAATACTTTTGCAAGGCACTGTATGTATTCATTATCTATCTGTCTATCTATCTACTATTTATCAATTATCTATCTATCTATCTATCTATCCACCTATTGATGCAATCATTATCTATCTATCTATCTATCCACCTATCTATCTATCTATCTATCTATCCATCTATTATTTTCATAATGCACAGCTGTAACATCTATCGCAATGCTACGACATAATCAATAATACAATTGTATTTCAGTCTGGTGAGAGAGTTCCCATCCTTCAGTCCCCGAGTCTTATTTCGGCGGCCGCCTCCTCGCATTTCCCCGTCACATTCCCAGTTATCCATTCGTTGACCCAAAGGAGAATTTTTGTTTCTTTCGTGCGATGACAGCACGTGGATTGGCATTCTACTTATGTGTGAACTGTCAGCAGGCCGTTACTGTGGGGTTCTGGGAGACACCGTCATTTCACACACTGACTGCTTCACTTCATTTCTCCAGACTGCGTCACAGAAAAATCCTACGAAAAGTAACAAAATAGCCGAGTGGATTAATAAAACAATGCGACGCCGCGTTCATGGCACAACAGATGGGGCGGGAGGCTTACTGGTGGCATCAGCCATGAGATAAACGGTTAATTCCACTCGGCCAACTTTTTGTTTACTCTGTTTGCAATGTATTTATTGGAGGCGACTAAGAGAAGATTTGATTTTATTACAGTGATTGCATTAAAGACCAAAAAAAAAAAAAAAAGTCGACCCCAGTTGGAACAGTAGCTTTCTTATAATTTACAGACTTGTAGTACTTAATATATAATGCAATAATCTAGCCTGTGCCATTTGTCATGTAGACTAGACCACAGATTATAGCTTAGGGCATCGCATCTGTGCGCATATCTGGCAGGAAATGGTCTAAAAGCCTCAGCAGCTGAGCGTGATGTCTCTGCCTCGTTGGAAATTTTAACCTTTACTACAGAGGTCATAGCCGGCCTTGGTAGTGACAGCCAAAAACTGCTCTGCGTATGACTGATATGCATGGAGCACGCAGGCTGCCTGATGTCTGCTGCAATCTCCATGGCTGGTTAGTGACTAGTCTTAATTTTATGTGACAATTTTGTGTAGGGAAAAGCCTGAATGGAGCGTATCGACGTCCCACTGGGCGCAGCTCCTGTTGTTTTGACAAATTCGCCTCAGCATTTATCAATCAGCCCTTACAATAGCGGGGCGCATTGAATATCTAATTCAGGCATTCTAGCCAGGACTAATAGTGCAAGATAGCATGTTATTCAATTTGCACTTGTTAGAGATGTCCTACTGACACCGGGCAATTTGCTTTCTCACTTCGTAAATGAAAAAAAGAAAAAAAAAAAAAACAGAAAGAAATTTGCAGCGTCTCAATGGCTTACATGAGTTACAAGCAAAATTTTAATTAGCATGTCATTATAGAAATAATTTATCGCTCCCGTGTAGTTGCGCAAGATTGCAGATGCCGGATTTTGCTACTTCTAGTCAATGAGCCCCTGAGTATTAATAGACTGGTAGTAAAAAAAAAATATATACAGCCGAGAAAAACTGGATGGATGTAAATGACACGGATGCAAATTTTTTTTTTTCAAGCTGAGGATATTGATAAGAGAAAATATTACAAGGGAGGGGTCAGTAAAGGGGATGAAAAGGCGCAGCTGACAATGGCTGACGAGGGAAATGGATGGTAATTGAAGCACAAGTTTGTGTGTAAATTCAATGTGACCTCAGTTGTGAGACTAAACGACAGAAGAAACTCAAAGAAATGAGACAAACTTAATAAACAAAAGAAATAGAATAAAAATGCAACATAGTAACATAGTAACATAGTACATAAGGCTGAAAAAAGACCTTTGTCCATCCAGTTCGGCCTGTCATCCTGCAAGTTGTTCCAGAGTAAGGCAAAAAACAAACAAACTGTGAGGTTGAAGCCAATTTTCCCCACTTTAGGGGAATAAAAAATTCCTTCCCGACTCCAATCAGGCAATCAGAATAACTCCCTGGATCAACGACCCCTCTCTAGTAGCTATAGCCTGTAATATTATTACGCTCCAGAAATACATCCAGGCCCCTCTTGAATTCCTTTATTGTACTCACCATCACCACCTCCTCAGGTAGAGAGTTCCATAGTCTCACTGCTCTTACCGTAAAGAATCCTCTTCTATGTTTGTGTACAAACCTTCTTTCCTCCAGACGCAGAGGATGTCCCCTCGTCACAGTCACAGTCCTGGGGATAAATAGATGATGGGATAGATCTCTGTACTGACCCCTGATATATTTATACATAGTAATTAGATCTCCTCTCAGTCGTCTTTTATCTAAAGTCAATAACCCTAATGCTGATAATCTTTCAGGGTACTGTAGTTGCCTCATTCCAGTTATTACTTTGGTTGCCCTCCTCTGGACCCTCTCCAGCTCTGCTATGTCTGAACAGAACTGTACACAGTACTCCATGTGTGGTCTGACTAGTGATTTGTAAAGTGGTAGAACTATGTTCTCATCACTAGGGATGAGCGAACTCGAACTGTATAGTTCGGGTTCGTACCGAATTTTGGGGTGTCCGTGACACGGACCCGAACCCGGACATTTTCGTAAAAGTCCGGGTTCGGGTTCGGTGTTCGTCGCTTTCTTGGCGCTTTTGTGACGCTTTCTTGGCGCTTTTTGAAAGGCTGCAAAGCAGCCAATCAACAAGCGTCATACTACTTGCCCCAAGAGGCCATCACAGCCATGCCTACTATTGGCATGGCTGTGATTGGCCAGAGCACCATGTGACCCAGCCTCTATTTAAGCTGGAGTCACATAGCGCCGCCCGTCACTCTGCTCTGATTAGCGTAGGGAGAGGTTGCGGCTGCGACAGTAGGGCGAGATTAGGCAGATTAACTCCTCCAAAGGACTTGATTAACTGATCGATCTGCAGCTGTGGATCATTGAGCTGCTGATCCTCAATTGCTCACTGTTTTTAGGCTGCCCAGACCGTTTGTCAGTCACATTTTTCTGGGGTGATCGGCGGCCATTTTGTGTCTTGTGGTGCGCCAGCACAAGCTGCGACCAAGTGCATTTAACCCTCAATGGTGTGGTTGTTTTTTGGCTAAAGCCTACATCAGGGTGAAGCTGTCACACCAAGTGCATTTAACCAGCAATAGTCTGTTCATTTTTTGGCCATATACAAAATCAGGGGCAAGCTGCGCCTGTCACCAAGTGCATTTAACCCTCAATGGTGTGGTTGTTTTTTGGCTAAAGCCTACATCAGGGTGAAGCTGTCACACCAAGTGCATTTAACCAGCAATAGTCTGTTCATTTTTTGGCCATATACAAAATCAGGGGCAAGCTGCGCCTGTCACCAAGTGCATTTAACCCTCAATGGTGTGGTTGTTTTTTGGCTAAAGCCTACATCAGGGTGAAGCTGTCACACCAAGTGCATTTAACCAGCAATAGTCTGTTCATTTTTTGGCCATATACAAAATCAGGGGCAAGCTGCGCCTGTCACCAAGTGCATTTAACCCTCAATGGTGTGGTTGTTTTTTGGCTAAAGCCTACATCAGGGTGAAGCTGTCACACCAAGTGCATTTAACCAGCAATAGTCTGTTCATTTTTTGGCCATATACAAAATCAGGGGCAAGCTGCGCCTGTCACCAAGTGCATTTAACCCTCAATGGTGTGGTTGTTTTCTGGCTAAAGCCTACATCAGGGTGAAGCTGTCACACCAAGTGCATTTAACCAGCAATAGTCTGTTTATTTTTTGGCCATATACTACATCAGGGGCAAGCTGCGCCTGTCACCAAGTGCATTTAACCCTCAGTAGTGTGGTTGGTCAAGCTGTGACACCAAGTGCATTTAACCAGCAATAGTCTGTTCATTTTTTGGCCATATACTACATCAGGGGCAAGCTGCGCCCGTCACCAAGTGCATTTAACCAGCAATAGTGTGGTTATTTTTTGGCCATATCCCAGTCTAATTCTGTCACTAAATCCATACCGGTCACCCAGCGCCTAAATACTAGGCCTCAAATTTATATCCCGCTAAATCTCTCGTTACCGCTGTCCTGTTGTAGCTGGGAAAGTTATTTAGTGTCCGTCAAAGCACATTTTTTGTTCTGGGTTGAAGTACAATTCCCAATTTAGCAATTTCATAATTTAGTGGTTTCTGCTATATCAGAGCTATTTGAAATCTATCCCTAAAAGGGTATATAATATTCAAGGTGCACATTGGGTCATTCAGAATAACTTCACACACACCCGCTACTGTGTATTTTCAAGTCTAATTCTGTCACTAAACCCATACCTGTCACCCAGCGCCTAAATACTAGGCCTCAAATTTATATCCTGCTAAATCTCTCGTTACCGCTGTCCTGTTGTAGCTGGGAAAGTTATTTAGTGTCCGTCAAAGCACATTTTTTGTTCTGGGTTGAAGTACAATTCCCAATTTAGCAATTTCATAATTTAGTGGTTTCTGCTATATCAGAGCTATTTGAAATCTATCCCTAAAAGGGTATATAATATTCAAGGTGCACATTGGGTCATTCAGAATAACTTCACACACACCCGCTACTGTGTATTTTCAAGTCTAATTCTGTCACTAAACCCATACCTGTCACCCAGCGCCTAAATACTAGGCCTCAAATTTATATCCTGCTAAATCTCTCGTTACCGCTGTCCTGTTGTAGCTGGGAAAGTTATTTAGTGTCCGTCAAAGCACATTTTTTGTTCTGGGTTGAAATACAATTCCCAATTTAGCAATTTCATAATTTAGTGGTTTCTGCTATATCAGAGCTATTTGAAATCTATCCCTAAAAGTGTAGATCATATTGAAGGTGCACATAGGGTCATTCAGAATAACTTCACACACACCCGCTACTGTGTATTTCCAAGTCTAATTCTGTCACTAAACCCATACCTGTCACCCAGCGCCTAAATACTAGGCCTCAAATTTATATCCCGCTAAATCTCTCGTTACCGCTGTCCTGTTGTAGCTGGGAAAGTTATTTAGTGTCCGTCAAAGCACATTTTTTGTTCTGGGTTGAAGTACAATTCCCAATTTAGCAATTTCATAATTTAGTGGTTTCTGCTATATCAGAGCTATTTGAAATCTATCCCTAAAAGGGTATATAATATTCAAGGTGCACATTGGGTCATTCAGAATAACTTCACACACACCCGCTACTGTGTATTTCCAAGTCTAATTCTGTCACTAAACCCATACCTGTCACCCAGCGCCTAAATACTAGGCCTCAAATTTATATCCTGCTAAATCTCTCGTTACCGCTGTACTGTTGTTGCTTGGAAAGATATTTAGTGTCCGTCAAAGCACATTTTTTGTTCTGGGTTGAAGTACAATTCCCAATTTAGCAATTTCATAATTTAGTGGTTTCTGCTATATCAGAGCTATTTGAAATCTATCCCTAAAAGGGTATATAATATTCAAGGTGCACATTGGGTCATTCAGAATAACTTCACACACACCCGCTACTGTGTATTTTCAAGTCTAATTCTGTCACTAAACCCATACCTGTCACCCAGCGCCTAAATACTAGGCCTCAAATTTATATCCTGCTAAATCTCTCGTTACCGCTGTCCTGTTGTAGCTGGGAAAGTTATTTAGTGTCCGTCAAAGCACATTTTTTCTTCTGGGTTGAAATACAATTCCCAATTTAGCAATTTCATAATTTAGTGGTTTCTGCTATATCAGAGCTATTTGAAATCTATCCCTAAAAGGGTAGATCATATTGAAGGTGCACATAGGGTCATTCAGAATAACTTCACACACACCCGCTACTGTGTATTTCCAAGTCTAATTCTGTCACTAAACCCATACCTGTCACCCAGCGCCTAAATACTAGGCCTCAAATTTATATCCCGCTAAATCTCTCGTTACCGCTGTCCTGTTGTAGCTGGGAAAGTTATTTAGTGTCCGTCAAAGCACATTTTTTGTTCTGGGTTGAAGTACAATTCCCAATTTAGCAATTTCATAATTTAGTGGTTCCTGCTATATCAGAGCTATTTGAAATCTATCCCAAAAAGGGTATATAATATTCAAGGTGCACATAGGGTCATTCAGAATAACTTCACACACACACTTCTGTGCATTTCCAAGTCTAATTCTGTCACTAAATCCATACCGGTCACCCAGCGCCTAAATACTAGGCCTCAAATTTATATCCCGCTGAATTTGAATACAATACATTGGGCCAAATAATATATTTGTTGTTGTGGTGAACCATAACAATGAGAAAAACATCTAGTAAGGGACGCGGACGTGGACATGGTCGTGGTGGTGTTAGTGGACCCTCTGGTGCTGGGAGAGGACGTGGCCGTTCTGCCACATCCACACGTCCTAGTGTACCAACTACCTCAGGTCCCAGTAGCCGCCAGAATTTACAGCGATATATGGTGGGGCCCAATGCCGTTCTAAGGATGGTAAGGCCTGAGCAGGTACAGGCATTAGTCAATTGGGTGGCCGACAGTGGATCCAGCACGTTCACATTATCTCCCACCCAGTCTTCTGCAGAAAGCGCACAGATGGCGCCTGAAAACCAACCCCATCAGTCTGTCACATCACCCCCATGCATACCAGGGAAACTGTCTCAGCCTCAAGTTATGCAGCAGTCTCTTATGCTGTTTGAAGACTCCGCTGGCAGGGTTTCCCAAGGGCATCCACCTAGCCCTTCCCCAGCGGTGAAAGACATAGAATGCACTGACGCACAACCACTTATGTTTCCTGATGATGAGGACATGGGAATACCACCTCAGCATGTCTCTGATGATGACGAAACACAGGTGCCAACTGCTGCGTCTTTCTGCAGTGTGCAGACTGAACAGGAGGTCAGGGATCAAGACTGGGTGGAAGACGATGCAGGGGACGATGAGGTCCTAGACCCCACATGGAATGAAGGTCGTGCCACTGACTTTCACAGTTCGGAGGAAGAGGCAGTGGTGAGACCGAGCCAACAGCGTAGCAAAAGAGGGAGCAGTGGGCAAAAGCAGAACACCCGCCGCCAAGAGACTCCGCCTGCTACTGACCGCCGCCATCTGGGACCGAGCACCCCAAAGGCAGCTTCAAGGAGTTCCCTGGCATGGCACTTCTTCAAACAATGTGCTGACGACAAGACCCGAGTGGTTTGCACGCTGTGCCATCAGAGCCTGAAGCGAGGCATTAACGTTCTGAACCTGAGCACAACCTGCATGACCAGGCACCTGCATGCAAAGCATGAACTGCAGTGGAGTAAACACCTTAAAACCAAGGAAGTCACTCAGGCTCCCCCTGCTACCTCTTCTGCTGCTGCCGCCTCGGCCTATTCTGCTGCTGCCGCCTCGGCCTCTTCCTCCGCCTCTGGAGGAACGTTGGCACCTGCCGCCCAGCAAACAGGGGATGTACCACCAACACCACCACCACCACCTCCGTCACCAAGCGTCTCAACCATGTCACACGCCAGCGTTCAGCTCTCCATCTCACAAACATTTGATAGAAAGCGTAAATTCCCACCTAGCCACCCTCGATCCCTGGCCCTGAATGCCAGCATTTCTAAACTACTGGCCTATGAAATGCTGTCATTTAGGCTGGTGGACACAGACAGCTTCAAACAGCTCATGTCGCTTGCTGTCCCACAGTATGTTGTTCCCAGCCGGCACTACTTCTCCAAGAGAGCCGTGCCTTCCCTGCACAACCAAGTATCCGATAAAATCAAGTGTGCACTGCGCAACGCCATCTGTAGCAAGGTCCACCTAACCACAGATACGTGGACCAGTAAGCACGGCCAGGGACGCTATATCTCCCTAACTGCACACTGGGTAAATGTAGTGGCAGCTGGGCCCCAGGCGGAGAGCTGTTTGGCGCACGTCCTTCCGCCGCCAAGGATCGCAGGGCATTATTCTTTGCCTCCTGTTGCCACCTCCTCCTTCTCGGCTTCCTCCTCCTCTTCTTCCACCTGCTCATCCAGTCAGCCACACACCTTCACCACCAACTTCAGCACAGCCCGGGGTAAACGTCAGCAGGCCATTCTGAAACTCATATGTTTGGGGGACAGGCCCCACACCGCACAGGAGTTGTGGCGGGGTATTGAACAACAGACCGACGAGTGGTTGCTGCCGGTGAGCCTCAAGCCCGGCCTGGTGGTGTGTGATAATGGGCGAAATCTCGTTGCAGCTCTGGGACTAGCCAATTTGACGCACATCCCTTGCTTGGCGCATGTGCTGAATTTGGTGGTGCAGAAGTTCATTCACAACTACCCCGACATGTCAGAGCTGCTGCATAAAGTGCGGGCCGTCTGTTCGCGCTTCCGGCGTTCACATCCTGCCGCTGCTCGCCTGTCTGCGCTACAGCGTAACTTCGGCCTTCCCGCTCACCGCCTCATATGCGACGTGCCCACCAGGTGGAACTCCACCGTGCACATGCTGGACAGACTGTGCGAGCAGCAGCAGGCCATAGTGGAGTTTCAGCTGCAGCACGCACGGGTCAGTCGCACTACAGAACAGCACCACTTCACCACCAATGACTGGGCCTCCATGCGAGACCTGTGTGCCCTGTTGCGCTGTTTCGAGTACTCCACCAACATGGCCAGTGGCGATGACACCGTTATCAGCGTTACAATACCACTTCTATGTCTCCTTGAGAAAACACTTAGGGCGATGATGGAAGAGGAGGTGGCCCAGGAGGAGGAGGAGGAGGAGGAGGAAGAGGGGTCATTTTTAGCACTTTCAGGCCAGTCTCTTCGAAGTGACTCAGAGGGAGGTTTTTGGCAACAGCAGAGGCCAGGTACAAATGTGGCCAGCCAGGGCCCACTACTGGAGGACGAGGAGGACGAGGATGAGGAGGAGGTGGAGGAGGATGAGGATGAAGCATGGTCACAGCGGGGTGGCACCCAACGCAGCTCGGGTCCATCACTGGTGCGTGGCTGGGGGGAAAGGCAGGACGATGACGATACGCCTCCCACAGAGGACAGCTTGTCCTTACCCCTGGGCAGCCTGGCACACATGAGCGACTACATGCTGCAGTGCCTGCGCAACGACAGCAGAGTTGCCCACATTTTAACCTGTGCGGACTACTGGGTTGCCACCCTGCTGGATCCACGCTACAAAGACAATGTGCCCACCTTACTTCCTGCACTGGAGCGTGATAGGAAGATGCGCGAGTACAAGCGCACGTTGGTAGACGCGCTACTGAGAGCATTCCCAAATGTCACAGGGGAACAAGTGGAAGCCCAAGGCCAAGGCAGAGGAGGAGCAAGAGGTCGCCAAGGCAGCTGTGTCACGGCCAGCTCCTCTGAGGGCAGGGTTAGCATGGCAGAGATGTGGAAAACTTTTGTCAACACGCCACAGCTAACTGCACCACCACCTGATACGCAACGTGTTAGCAGGAGGCAACATTTCACTAACATGGTGGAACAGTACGTGTGCACACCCCTCCACGTACTGACTGATGGTTCGGCCCCATTCAACTTCTGGGTCTCTAAATTGTCCACGTGGCCAGAGCTAGCCTTTTATGCCTTGGAGGTGCTGGCCTGCCCGGCAGCCAGCGTTTTGTCTGAACGTGTATTCAGCACGGCAGGGGGCGTCATTACAGACAAACGCAGCCGCCTGTCTACAGCCAATGTGGACAAGCTGACGTTCATAAAAATGAACCAGGCATGGATCCCACAGGACCTGTCCGTCCCTTGTCCAGATTAGACATTAACTACCTCCCCATAACCATATATTATTGGACTCCAGGGCACTTCCTCATTCAATCCTATTTTTATTTTCATTTTACCATTATATTGCAAGGCTACCCAAAGTTGAATGAACCTCTCCTCTGCCTGTGTGCTAGGCCTAAATATATGCCAATGGATTGTTGCAGTGGTGGCTGACGTGAAGCCTCATTCTCTGCTATGACATGCAGACTGATTCTCTGGTGACATGAAGCCAGATTGTCTGTTACGGGACCTCTCTCCTCTGCCTGGGTGCTGGGCCTGAATTTATGACAATGGACTGTTGCAGTGGTGGCTGACGTGAAGCCTGATTCTCTGCTATGACATGCAGACTGATTCTCTGCTGACATGAAGCCAGATCCTCTGTTGCGGGACCTCTCTCCTCTGCCTGGGTGCTGGGCCTAAATTTATGAAAATGGACTGTTGCAGTGGTGGGTGACGTGAAGCCTCATTCTCTGCTATGACATGCAGACTGATTCTCTGCTGACATGAAGCCAGATCGTCTGTTACGGGACCTCTCTCCTCTGCCTGGGTGCTGGGCCTAAATTTATGAAAATGGACTCTTACAGTGGTGGGTGACGTGAAGCCTGATTCTCTGCTATGACATGAAGACTGATTCTCTGCTGACATGAAGCCAGATCCTCTGTTACGGGACCTCTCTCCTCTGCCTGGGTGCTGGGCCTAAATATCTGACAATGGACTGTTGCATTGGTGGCTGACGTGAAGCCTGATTCTCTGCTATGATATGAAGACTGATTCTCTGCTGACATGAAGCCAGATTGTCTGTTACGGGACCTCTCTCCTCTGCCTGTGTGCTAGGCCTAAATATATGCCAATGGATTGTTGCAGTGGTGGCTGACGTGAAGCCTGATTCTCTGCTATGACATGCAGACTGATTCTCTGGTGACATGAAGCCAGATCCTCTGTTACGGGACCTCTCTCCTCTGCCTGGGTGCTGGGCCTAAATTTATGAAAATGGACTGTTGCAGTGGTGGGTGACGTGAAGCCTGATTCTCTGCTATGACATGCAGACTGATTCTCTGGTGACATGAAGCCAGATCCTCTGTTACGGGACCTCTCTCCTCTGCCTGGGTGCTGGGCCTAAATTTATGAAAATGGACTGTTGCAGTGGTGGGTGACGTGAAGCCTCATTCTCTGCTATGACATGCAGACTGATTCTCTGCTGACATGAAGCCAGATTGTCTGTTACGGGACCTCTCTCCTCTGCCTGGGTGCTGGGCCTGAATTTATGACAATGGACTGTTGCAGTGGTGGCTGACGTGAAGCCTGATTCTCTGCTATGATATGAAGACTGATTCTCTGCTGACATGAAGCCAGATTGTCTGTTACGGGACCTCTCTCCTCTGCCTGGGTGCCGGGGCCTAAATATCTGAGAATGGACTGTTCCAGTGGTGGGTAACGGGAAGCCAGATTCTCTGCTATGATATGAAGACTGATTCTCTGCTGACATGAAGCCAGATTGTCTGTTACGGGACCTCTCTCCTCTGCCTGGGTGCTGGGCCTAAATTTATGAAAATGGACTCTTACAGTGGTGGGTGACGTGAAGCCTGATTCTCTGCTATGACATGAAGACTGATTCTCTGCTGACATGAAGCCAGATTGTCTGTTACGGGACCTCTCTCCTCTGCCTGGGTGCCGGGGCCTAAATATCTGAGAATGGACTGTTCCAGTGGTGGGTGACGGGAAGCCAGATTCTCTGCTATGGAACCTCTCTCCAATTGATTTTGGTTAATTTTTATTTATTTAATTTTTATTTTAATTAATTTCCCTATCCACATTTGTTTGCAGGGGATTTACCTACATGTTGCTGCCTTTTGCAGCCCTCTAGCCCTTTCCTGGGCTGTTTTACAGCCGTTTTAGTGCCGAAAAGTTCGGGTCTCCATTGACTTCAATGGGGTTCGGGTTCGGGACGAAGTTCGGATCGGGTTCGGATCCCGAACCCGAACATTTCCGGGATGTTCGGCCGAACTTCTCGAACCCGAACATCCAGGTGTTCGCTCAACTCTACTCATCACAATTATCTTATTGGCCTTGGCAGCAGCTGCCTGACACTGGTTTCTACAGCTTAGTTTGCAGTTCCCCAAAATTCCTAGATCCTTTCCGATGTCAGTGTTACCCAGTGTTTTACCATTTAGTATGTACGGGTGATTTGCATTATTACTATGTGCATAACTATAGATGAGCGAATGTCTAAAAAATTTGCTTTGATGCAAATATATTTGCGACAAATTGCGATAAAAAACTGCTATTTCCTGGCTGTAGAGAGCCTTTATAGTGGTGTAGAACACTGTGCCTTGCAGTAACACGCATGGGGAGTCTGCTGTGGTAGTGAAATAATGCTGAGTCCGTATGACATGCAGATGACAGGCGTCGCTCTTAGAATCACTGCACACTTCACGTATTTGGGCAGTCACGGGGCTAAAACTGACCAAATAACTCAAGTATGAACTCAGCCTTACAGCCTGATGTTAGCGCCAAGGAGAAGCGCACTCCTTTTACACCGTCGTCAGCTGATTCCACATAGATGTCTACAGAACCTGTTCTATTAAACACTTATACAAGCAGAGCCCCTCGGACAGAGTGGAGAGGGTATCAGCAGTAAGTTTGTGTTGAAGTCACTGATTATTTTTACCTTCCTCTGATCCGTCAGAACAATAACCCACAAAAAACGGATCCCGTCTGGGGAGCATCCGCCTTCACTGCATGTGGCCAGAAGAAGCACAATTGCATGAAACAGCCGTCGCCTTTGACTGCTTGGAAGTTTGTCCGCCACTGCCACGTATGTATATGTCTGTTTAGTAGTGATGAGCGGCAGGGGCAGTATTCGAATTTGCGATATTTCACGAATATTTGGGTGATTATTTGTCATATATTCGCAAAATCAAGAATTCATGATCTCCAGTCATTATTTTCTTTATTACAAAAATCGGTAATCGGAAAATTTGTGATAAAAATTAGCGGTACGAAAATCCACGATCAACACTACTCCAAAAGTCAAAGATATTGCAGCCTTCTCATTGGCCCACAAGCAAAAAGCAGTGAGGGATCATGGGTACTGGTGAAAAAAAATCAAGAATATTTGCGATTACAAAGATATAGCACTATATTCTAGATATTCGCAAATTCTTGAAGTGCCAATATTTGCTATAAAAATTCACGATTAATATTCGAGATCAACACTACTGTTTAGACGAATAAAGGACTTTTACTCGACAAATGGTGAGTGCCTTACTTACATCCTCTCCATTTGAGGATTACTAAGGACTATTTATGGGCAGAGCACCGCATGGATGTTTTACACATATCACAGGATTGCCTATGTACCTGAAATTCTGAAGTGCCACCTCATTCTACTCTTTTGATTGAAAGTAAGTTTGTGTTGAAGTCACTGATTAATTTGCCCTTCCTCTGATCCGTCAGAACAATAACCCACAAAAAACAGATCCTGTCTGTGGAGCATCTGCCTTCACTCGGTCAGCATTTGCTCAGTAATCCATGAGTATTAGTAATGCCCAAAAAAACAGGAGTCCACAGAGTGGCAAGGTGACATAGTGTGGAGATGGCAGCAGCAGCATACCACAGAGTGTCATGGTGACATAGTATGGACATGGCCAGTGGCATACATAGAGAAGTAAGGGCCCCATAGCAAGGATCAAACCAGGCCCCCCACACAGGACAGAAGGGTTTCTGCCTAAACCCCTTTCAGTGACCCTTGGGCCATTTTTTCATGGCCTCATTTGCTAAAAGTTGTTCCTTTAGAGCAGGGATGCCCAACCTGCGGCTCTCCAGCTCTTGTAAAACTGCAACTCCCAGCATGCCTGGACAGCCTACAGCTATTAGGGTATGCTGGAAGTTGTAGTTTTGCAACAGCAGGAAAGCCACAAGTTGAGCATCCCTGCATTAGAGGGTAGAGTTCTGACCAAATTTTCACATCCAGTAGAAGAGGAGATAATCCCAATTGGGCCCCCTCTTGCCCTGGGCCCCATACCAGTCGCATGGTCTGCCGCTATCGTAGTTACGCCCCTGGACATGGCTGCATCAGGAGGCCACAGAGTGGCAAGGTGACATAGTGTGGAGATGACAGCAACAGCAGCAGCATGATACCACAGAGTGGCAAGGTGACATAGTGTGGACATGGCAGCATCAGGAGGCCACAAAGTGGCAATGTGACATAGTGTGGACATGGCAGCATCAGAAGGCCACAAAGTAGCATGGTGACATATTGTGGAGATGGCAGCAACAGCAGCAGCATGATACCACAGAGAGGCACGGTGACATGGTGTAGAGATGGACGATCTAATCAGATGCATCAGGCATTGGTGGGTAGAAATCCTGGGTGATCCACGCCTGATTCATCTTGACAAAAGTAAGTCTCTCCACATTTTGGGTGGACAGGCTAGTTCTTCTTGAAGTACCAATGGCCCCCGCCACACTAAACACCCACTCTGATGCCACACTACTAGCCAGGCAGGACAGCTTTTCCAGGGCAAACTCAGCCAGTTGTGGCCACAAATCCAGCTTGGCTGCCCAGTAGTCCAGCGGATCTTCTATGACGGCTGGCAGGGTGATGTCAAAGTATGCCACCACCTGCTGGTTCAGGTCCTGCTCCAGGTCTACCTGCTGCTGCTGGTGATTAGTTTCTTCACTATGCGGGTGAAGAAAGCTGCTCATCAGCAACTCTAGACTCAGGCTGCTGGTGCTGCTGTCACTTGCGACGATTTAGAAGATCTAGTTAACCGCTGGGTTACTGGTCAAGACAAGACCGCTAGCTGACATGTGGACCTATGTCACTCGGGAAGAAACCCCTGCTGCCACGCCCCCTTACTCTGCTGCGACCTGTGCCTGCGCCAGAATCATTTACGCCTCTGACACTCCCCTGTGCAGGGCCTGGCACTTCTCTGTCTGATATACTTTTAGCTGAACTAAATAAATTAAAAGCAAATTAAAACATCCCTAAAAGCGCCAAATATATATTTCTTTTTTTACTGAGATAGGCAACTAAAGGATTTGAAATTAGCAACAAAACGATTTCAGCATAAATAACAGCAAAAGTGAACAGCAGTATTGGACTACAATAGGCCACTAAACGATTTCTAAGTAAATAACAGAAAAAGTGAACTGCGAATATTTTTCTCTAGAAATATGACAATAAACTCTTTTAGCGGAAATAACACCAAATGTGTTTTCCTTTTGTTTTTTAACAATTAGTTTTTCTTTCACTCTCCCTAGCGCCTGCATACACGTCTGTCCCTGAACAAAGTACGATAGTGAATGGGAGACTCTAAGATGGTCGCCGTATTTATAGGACTGTGACATCACCGGGCTGGCTGGCTGCTGATGGGCTGCATGCATGGCATTATGGGTCATCCCACCTTCCCAGATTTCCTTGCCCCATGTCCTCACATGTGTAGCCACCATTTTAGCTGCCATTATAGCTGGTTAGCCGCCATGTTAGGAAAAATTGCGATTCGTTACCATTAGCATTCGTTCAGAATCAAATTTTTCCTGAAATTCGGAAAGAATTCGACTTCGTCAGCTTCGATTCGCTCATCTCTATCCATAACCTTACATTTGTCAGTGTTAAACCTCATCTGCCACTTCTCTGCCCAAGCCTCTAATCTGTCCAGATCCCTCTGTAGTAGTATACTGTCCTCTTCTGTGTCAATTACTTTACACAGTTTAGGGTACTTTCACACTAGCGTTTTTCTTTTCCGGTGTTGAATTCCGTCACAGGAGCTCAATACCGGAAAAAAACTGATCAGTTTTATCTAATTGCATTCTGAATGGAGAGCAATCCATTCAGGATGCATCCGGATGCATCAGTTCAGTCCCTCTTATGTTTTTTGGCCAGAGAAAATACTGCAGCATGCTGCAGTTTTCTCTCTGGCCAAAAATCCTGAACACCTGCCGGAATGTTGGATCCGGCATAAATTTCCATTAAAATGTATTAGTTCCGGTGTGAGATTGTGGAACAGCTCGTCCTGTATGATGTTTGTGCCTAATTGTATTGAAACTGTCATTTGGCATTTTGGGCACTAGAGGCCACTGTTTTGCAGCTACAGCCAGCACACTCTGGGATTTGAATATGCAAAGCAGATGATGACTCATACAGGCTGTTTCTGAAGAGAACCAGGAAGTGTGAGCTGATCTGAGATGGTGGAAGGATTGTTCTGTGAGAGACTGAATCCGATTCCATCCTGGCTTGCGGATGTCCGGGAGTGAATGGACACGTAGAGGAAGGAGATTAGCTGTTGTCCCTTACTGGATCCGGTTTTTTTAGAGAGATTGTTCCAGGAAGACCATTTACAGCGTGTGGGCAGAAGTCTGATTATTGTTGTGTTCCACTAGGCAAATGTGGGCACTACACAGGGTCAATTGGGCCATGTTGTTCCCACCTCCTGCGGAACAGAGTCACTGTATTTTATATAATGCTTTTATGTGTATTTTTCCTGCCATCTGTGTATCAGGCCTGTTAGGGTGTAGTTCCTCCTCCTAGACAGTAGAGGGAGCTAGGGAACCCCTAATATATATAGTCAGGTCCTGTGCAGGAAAGGGAGTGTAGAGTCAGAAGAGAGTGTGTACTTTAGCCTGAGAGGAGCTGCAGTGGAGCTTCTGACATGCAGCTAGATAGCCCAGGCTGCTAGCTTGCCACCAGGGGAAGAGTTGCCTCCAGAGAGAAACTAAGTTCCTACAGAGTACAGTGCAGAGCAAAAGTGATTCCAGCTGAACCAGAGAGCTGAAGGGCAGAAGGATCTATTTAAAG
Organism: Bufo gargarizans; assembly: GCF_014858855.1. Lineage (NCBI taxonomy): Eukaryota > Metazoa > Chordata > Amphibia > Anura > Bufonidae > Bufo > Bufo gargarizans. The sequence continues at coordinate 691,780,985 of NC_058080.1, read as the reverse complement.
CAAGAAGACATATACCTGGTGAAGTTTTCCCTTACCAAGGATAAAGCCAGCAATAGGGCATACGGGCCTTGGGATAAAGACAGACAGGATTCTGAGGAAAGTGCAGCCTAATCTGTAAGTGTTTACCCTCTGAGTATCTTGCAAGAACATTGTGCCTGCCAATTGATGTAAAGCCTGCATGTTACTACCTCTTGCATATGGAACTTTGACCAAAAACTGTATATAGTTAACTGTTCCAGTAAACAGAAGTTTTGGTTCACCACAACATTGTGTTCCTCAATTATTACTACTATAAATTGGTGTGCCACCGTTACCGGCACTGGCGTCACAAATTTAAAGGGATCTTGCCACCGGCACATTAAACAAACCTGCAACATCCAGGGCACCTCACCTACCATCAGGCCTGGTCCCTATACACAGAGAGTGCCCCAGAGGTCCCTTGTGCCAGCCTCTCCATCACTGCTGTATGACTACCCAGGGTATATAAAAGACTGAGTACTATAACCACCCTCGGTTAGTAACTACCCCTGTGACCTCACCATTCGCCTCACCCTGCAGGGCTGCGTACTGCATTATCAAGCAAGGCCACACGGTTGCTGAGAGGTTGATGGGCATCCCGGGTAAGCGGCATCCTCGGGCCCAGAACGGACGCAGGTCAGTACACCTTCTAACTGATTGTCTTATACTGTGTGGCGCCTCAAGTAATAGAGACTAGCCTAGGCCTGAAAGTAGTTAGATAGTTAGGGTTATATGTTTTGCTAGGCCTTACTGTACTAAACTGCGGCGCAGTATTTGACTTGCAGGCTCTGCCTCGTCTGCTGCCAGCTAGGTGTGTCCTCTTTAGCGGCACAGCACGACTTGCAGGCTCTGCTGTGTGCGCTATCAGACTAGGCCTGTCTATCGGACAGGGACGGTGACTGTGGGCCTGGGGTATAACTTAGTCTGTGTATACTTATATTGTTGTGTTATCACTATTGTTAAAGTAAAGTTTCTGTGCTTGCATATAAAGCTGGTGTCAGTGTCGCTTTTCTTGTCTGTGACTTCGCTGTATCTTGGGGAACCCACCCCGGTACACGGCTTACACCGGAAAAACTGATCCGGTTTTTCAGACTGGGCATGCGCAGACCTTTAAAATGCAAAAAAAAATTATAATACCGGATCCGTTTTTCCAGATGATACCAGAGAAATGAATCCGGTATTTCAATGCATTTGTCAGACGGATCCGGCAATGGAACTGCCTGACGGAATCCTCTGCCGCAAGTGTGAAAGTACCCTTACTGTCATCTGAAAAAATTTACATTTTACTGTGCAAACCTTCTACAAGATCATTAATAAATATATTGAAGAGAATAGGGCCCAGTACTGACCCCTGAGGTACTCCACTAGTGACAGTGACCCAATCTGAGTGTGTACTGTTAATAACCACCCTCTGTTTTCTATTACTCAGCCAATTACTTACCCACATACAGACATTTTCTCCCAGTCCGAGCATTCTCATTTTATATACTAACCTTTTATGCGGTACAGTGTCAAATGCTTTACAATATACAACATCCATTGATTCGCCGCTGTTAAGACTAGAACTTACCTCCTCATAGAAACTGATTAAATTAGTTTGACATGACTGATCCCTCATGAAGCCATGCTAATATTTCGTTATTTGCTTATTTTCATTGACGTACTCCAAGATAGCATCTCTTTGAAAACCTTTAAACTGTTTACCCGCGACAGATGTTACCGGCCTATAGTTTCCAGGCTCTTAAATATCAGAAATAAGGGTTTGGCTATGACATTACTTAATTTTCTTAGGATACGGGGGTGTATGCCATCCGGTCCTGGCGATTTGTCTATTTGAATCTTTTTAAGACGCCGCTGTACCTCTTCCTGGGTCAGACAGGACACTTTTAATGGGGAATTAACTTTTACATTCTGCATTTCATCTGACAGTTTATTTATCTCAGTGAATACAGTGGAGAAAAAAATATTTAATAGTTTTGCTTTCTCCTCATCGCTCTCTGCAACTCTCCCCTCATCACTCTGTAGAGGGCCGACACCTTCAGATTTATACTTTTTACCATTTATATAATTTAAGAACATTTTAGGGTTAGTTTTACTCTCTTTGGCCATTAATCTCTTTATTTGTTTCTTACATATTCTATTTTTTTCCCTATAGATTTTCAGTGCTTCCTTGCTACCCTCCTGTTTTAGTGATTTAACCCCTTAAGGACACATCCCTATTTTACCTTACGGCCATTTTTTGCAAATCTGACCAGTGTCACTATAAGTGCTGATAACTTTAAAATGCTTTTACTTATCCAGGCCATTCTGAGTTTGTTTTTTCGTCACATATTGTACTTCATGACACTGGTAAACTTAAGTAAAAAAAAAATCTTTTTATTTATAAAAAAATTCCAAATGTACCAAAAATTAGTAAAAAGTTGAAAATTTCCAAGTTTCATTTTCTCTACTTCTATAATACATAGTAATACCTCCAAAAATAGTTATAACTTTACATTCCCCATATGTCTACTTCATGTTTGGATCATTTTGGGAATGATATTTTATTTTTTGGGGATGTTACAAGGCTTAGAAGTTTAGAAGCAAATCTTTCAAGAAATTTTCAAAAACCCAATTTTTAGGGACTAGTTCAGGTCTGAAGTCACTTTGTGAGGCCTACATAATAGAAACCACCCAAAAATGACCCATTCTATAAACTACACCCCTTAAGGTATTTAAAACTGATTTTACAAACTTTGTTAACCCTTTAGGTGTTCCACAAGAATTAATGGAAAATAGAGATACAATTTCAAAATATCAAATTTTTGGCAGATTTTCCATTTTAATATTTATTTCCAGTTACAAAGCAAGGGTTAACAGCCAAACCAAACTCAATATTTATGGCCCTGATTCTGTAGTTTACTGAAACACCCCATATGTGGTCGTAAACAACTGTACGGGCACACGGCAGGGCGCAGAAGGAAAGGCATGCCATACAGTTTTTGGAAGGCAGATTTTGCTAGACTGTTTTTTTTTTACACCATGTCCCATTTGAAGCCCCCCTGATACAACCCTAGAGTAGTAACTCCAAAAAGTGACCCCATGTAAAAAAAACTACACCCTTCAAGGTATTCAAAACTGATGTTACAAACGTTGTTAACCCTTTAGGTGTTCCACAAGAGTTATTGGCAAATGGAGATGAAATTTCAGAATTTCAATTTTTGGGCAAATTTTTAAAAAACATTTTTTTCATTATAAATCTTTTTATTTCACTATTATAGAGAGATGTACATTTATACCCAAAACACATCAACTCAACAATAGAAAAGTCCATATTAACCATTAATAATTACAGTTACAGTTTTATTATTTTTTATTTTTTCCTTTTCCTTTTCCCCTTTACTCTATCCCAGATACCCACCCACCACCCTTGGGGAGAAGGAGGGGGACGAGAGAAAAAAAACAACAACATATCCAGCCCTAAAGTAACCATCTTTTCCATACTTCATCCAGATTTTGTGATTTTTTGCTATGGCCCTCCGTCACCTTCTTTAATCAAATTGTCAACTGCTTTTCTCCACTGTCCCACTGTCGGAGGATCTAAATTTACCCATTTATTAAGTATAAGGAGTCTAGCTTGGAATAATACTTTGCTCAGAACAAATCGTGTCTTTTTATTTAACTTCAGATATTCAATTGCCCCTAATATACAGGTTACTGGGTCTTCTGATATTTGAACCTTCAAAAATAGAGATACAGTCTCTGCTATTTCTGTCCAATATCTAAACAATCTGGGACATCTCCAGAAACAATGTATTAAGTCTGCTTTCTCTCCCCTACATTTTGGGCACTTGTCTGAGTCTCTCACGCCTATTCTTTTCAACATCCATGGGGATCGGTGCAATCTATGAATTATAAAAAACGGTGAAATCTTATGTGAACCCCTGTCCAAGACCCTAGCATAACTTCTAAGGGCATCTTTCCATTTCTCTTCCGTAAAAGATTTTAATTCTTTTTCCCATTTTTTCCCGGCAAGTATTATAATCCGTTTTTTCTTTACCTCCATCGAAATCCTGTATCTTTTTGCGGTTGTGCCTCCTCTTTCACCTCCGTTGGTAAATTTATACAACCTATCAGATTTTTCCCTTCTATATTTATCGTCCTGCTCCACTATCTGCAACGCATTCCTAAGCTGAAAATATTTATACATATCCTTTTGGGGGATCCCAAACTCACTAACCAATGTACTAAAATCTTTCACTTTATCCTCCTCAAATATCTGGTCTAGATATTTCATCCCCTTTTTTCCCAATCTATATAAATCCTAATTGTTTGCAGTTCCTTTAGATTGAATTTTTTCCAAATAGGTGTATAGTGCAAGAACCCTTTGATCTCTAATATTTTTTTTAATTTCCACCCATAATATTCTATTTCCTGTATTATTTTTCCCCAGTGTACCTGACTCCAACACCTCTAAGTGATTCCATTCCTCTTTCCACCCCAATCTATTTACTTCCTGGCCAGCCACTAAGCCATTTAGACTACCTTTTATATGACCGTATTGCGTTATTAAATAATAAAAAAAACAATTCGGAACAGCTAATCCACCCTCTCTCACTGGGAGCTGAAGCACTTCTTTCTTTATCCTAGGGATAGCGCCTTTCCAAATAAAATCCCCCATTAGGCTATCTAGTAACTTAAAGATATTATGCGGTAATCTCAATGGGGCATTTTGTAGTACATACCGTATTTTTGGGAGGAAAACCATTTTTATTAGATTTACACGACCCTGTATCGACATTGGTAATTTTTTCCAAATGTGTATTTTAGTTCTGAGTTCTTTTATTAAGAGGAGTACATTTAATTTTTCATATTCTTCTATATTTCCAGAGATTTGTATACCTAGATATTTAAAATTCTCGTGTTTTTCAAGCACATGCACCCTTAAATCTCCCTGTGATTGTGCGTCTCCTAATATCAACATATGTGATTTCCCCCAATTAATATTTAAACCATAAAAAAAAGTATCTATTATATCTATTATTCTATTAAACTGATCCCCAGTATTGTGCATAAATAATAAAATATCGTCCGCATACATTAACAGTTTTTCTTCTCCTCCCAGATATTGAACACCTTTAATCTCCCTATCATTTCTTATTATACTTGCCAGGGGCTCAATCGCAATAGCAAATAGTAATGGGGAGAGAGGACATCCCTGCCTGGTGCCCCGATAGAGGGCAAGTGGCAGGGACAAGCTCCCATCCACCATCACTCTAGCCCTTGGATTAAAATATATCTAAGCTGGATCCAATTTATAAATCCCTTCCCTATACCAACCCTTTTTAACACTGCCCATAAATACTCCCACTAAATACAATCAAATGCCTTTTGAGCATCCAGTGAAAGTACCGCTTTCTCCCCTGCTTCTGATCTATTAGCTTCAATATTAAGAAACAACCTTCTTATATTTGAATATATCGTTCTACCGGGTATAAAACCTGTCTGATCTTCGTTTATTACTACTTTAAAGAGGACCTTTCACTTAAAAACTAACTATATCAGTGGGCAGAGCGGCGCCCAGGGGTCCCCTGGGAGTCCCAGACTATGAGCTGTGCGCTACGATTGGCCAGCGCTGCAGCAAGGGACAACCCTAATACAAAAACTCTGCCCAATACAACAGAGGGAGCTGCAGACACCGGAGCCTATACCGGGCGAATATATATATATACATACTAGTAAGTGCAGGGGGACCCCTGGGCGCCACTCTGCCCACTGATATACTTAGTTTTTAGTTTTAAACTAGTGAAAGGTCCACTTTAACCACCTCAGCCCCCCTAGCTTAAACACCCTTAACGACCAGACCACTTTTTACAATTCTGCACTACACTACTTTCACGTTTATTGCTCGGTCATGCAACTTACCACCCAAATTAATTTTACCTCCTTTTCTTCTCACTAATAGAGCTTTCATTTGGTGGTATTTCATTGCTGCTGACATTTTAACTTTTTTTGTTATTAATTGAAATTTAACGAAATTTTTGCAAAAAAATGACATTTTTCACTTTCAGTTGTAATTTTATTTTTTTTTAAAACGACATCTATATATAAATTTTTCTTGGCGAGTTCCTAGAATTTTTTATTTTTTGTCAAAAGTTTGTGGAATATGAGACTTTGTAAGAAAAAAATAAAATAAAAAAAATCATAATTTTCCGCTAACTTGTGACAAAAAATAAAAAATTCTAGGAACTCGCCATGCCCCTCACGGAATACCTTGGGGTGTCTTCTTTCCAAAATGGGGTCACTTGTGGGGTAGTTATACTGCCCTGGATTTTTAGGGGCCCTAATGCGTGAGAAGTAGTTTGAAATCAAAATGTGTAAAAAAAGCCCTGTGAAATCCTAAAGGTGCTCTTTGGAATGTGGGCCCCTTTGCCCACCTAGGCTGCAAAAAAGTGTCACACATGTGGTATTGCCGTACTCAGGAGAAGTAGGGCAATGTGTTTTGGGGTGTCATTTTACATATACCCATGCTGGATGAGAGAAATATCTCGGCAAATGACAACTTTTCCCATTTTTTTATACAAAGTTGGCATTTGACCAAGATATTTCTCTCACCCAGCATGGGTATATGTAAACAGACACCCCAAAACACATTGCCCTACTTCTCATGAGTACGGCGATACCACATGTGTGACACTTTTTTGCAGCCTACATGCGCAAAGGGGCCCAAATTCGTTTTAGGAGGGCATTTTTTAGACATTTGGATTCCAGACTTCTTCTCACGCTTTAGGGCCTCTCTAAAATGCCAGGGCAGTATAAATACCCCACATGTGGCCCCATTTTGGAAAGAAGACACCCCAAGGTATTCAATGAGGGGCATGGCGAGTTCATAGAAGATTTTTTTTTTGGGCACAAGTTAGCAGATTTTTTTTTGTTTTTTCTCACAAAGTCTCCCTTTCCGCTAACTTGGGACAAAAATTTAAATCCTTCATGGACTCAATATGCTCCTCAGCGAATACCTTGGAGTGTCTTCTTTCCGAAATGGGGTCACATGTGGGGTATTTATACTGCCCTGGCATTTTAGGGGCCCTAAAGCGTGAGAAGAAGTCTGGAATGTAAATGTCTAAAAAATTTTACGCATTTGGATTCCGTGAGGGGTATGGTGAGTTCATGTGAGATTTTATTTTTTTACACAAGTTAGTGGAATATGAGACTTTGTAATAAAAAACAAAAAAAAATAAAAAATCTATTTCCGCTAACTTGTGCCAAAAAAATGTCTAAATGGAGCCTTACAGGGGAGTGATCAGGGAGTCTATATGGGGTGATCACCCCCTGTCATTGATCACCCCCCTGTAAGGCTACATTCAGACGTGGAGACGCGGATCCGATCCATGGATCCGTAAAACACATACGGACGTCTGAATGGAGCCTTACAGGGGGGTGATCAATGACAGGGGGGTGATCAATGACAGGGGGTGATCAGTGAGTCTATATGGGGTGATCACCCCCTGTCATTGATCACGCCCCTGTAAGGCTTCATTCAGACGTCCATATGTGTTTTGCGGATCCGATCCATGAATCCGTGGATCCGTAAAACACATACGGACGTCTGAATGGAGCCTAACAGGGGGGTGATCAATGACAGGGGGGTGATCAATGACAGGGGGGTGATCAGGGATTAATAAGGGGTTAATAAGTGACAGGGGGGGTGTAGTGTGGTGCTTGGTGCTACTTTACTGAGCTGCCTGTGTCCTCTGGTGGTCGATCCAAGCAAAAGGGACCACCAGAGGACCAGGTAGCAGGTATATTAGACGCTGTTATCAAAACAGCGTCTAATATACCTGCTAGGGCAGGCTGTAGACCCGCTGGCAGGCTGTAGATCCACTCTCTTACCTTCCGATCCTGTGAACGCGCGCGCCTGTGTGCGCGCGTTCACAGGAAGTCTCGCGTCTTGCGATATGATGCGTAGACGAGTGACTCTGCCTGGGACAGCCGCCTCCGTACCGCGATCCTGCGTTAGGCGGTCCGGAGGTGGTTAATCACCTTCGATAGCCAATTAGCCAAGACCGTTGCCAAAATTTTAACATCCGTGTTTAGGAGGGATATTGGCCTATATGACCCGGGTATAGTTGTTCTTTACCCTTTTTTGGGATTAGTGTGATAATTGCCTCCTTCATGGAATCTGGTAGATCACCTATTTTTTGGGCCTCGTTTAGTGTTATTTTTAATTCTGGTACTAACACCTGAGAGAAGGTTTTATATATTTCAAAAGGGAGCCCATCACATCCTGGTGCTTTTTCAGGTTTTACCTTCCCCAGAACCTCATTTATTTCTACCATCGATATTTATTTTTCTAAGTATTCTTTTTGGACCTGGGATATCTCTCTGAGAGGAAACTGGTCAAAATAAAGGTCCAGGTTTTGTTTTGGGTATTGTACCCTGGACTTATTTTAAACCAAAACTGGACTCAGAACAGCTTAGTTTGAACAAGTACAAAAAACTTTTATTGACCTTACAATGATAAAAATTGTTACATATCCATACATATAAATGAGCAGCACAATGCCACACAGGATAACGTTATCCCCTGAGGAAGCAAAACGCGAAACACGTGTAGGGATCCAGGAGGACTTGGTCTGTATTGATTTTTGTATTTCCCGTAGTCAGTGTTTACAATTTGCACTATGCACTTTACATTGTATTGACTGTTAGCCGTGTAAGAATATACTCTGCACGGTTTGGGATTATCTTCTGTCATTTGTTTTACAACAGACCAACATAACGTTATCCTGTGTGGCATTGTGCTGCTCATTTATATGTATGGATATGTAACAATTTTTATCATTGTAAGTTCAATAAAAGTTTTTTGTACTTGTTCAAACTAAGCTGTTCTGAGTCCAGTTTTGGTTTAAAACACGTAATTGCTCGAGAACAGCGTATGTACCGGGCGTTTTCTCGCTCTGCGTATATTTGGAATTACCCTGGACTTATATAGCTCCTGGAAATATTCCAAAAACACTTTTTTGATTCCTTCCGGTGTACTAATTATCTCGTCCATTTTATATCTAATCGCGCCGATCCAGGATTTCCCTCTTTGATTTCTTACTATACTTGCTAAAATTTGACCAACCTTTTCTCCCTCTAAGGCTAACCGGATCCCTTGAAAAAGTAAGTCTTCCCTACTTCTATCTAGTTAATGTATTTTTAACTTTTCCTGTTCTTCCTCCCATACTTTCATATTATAATCAGTGGGATGCGTTATACATGTTATTCTTGCTTCTTGTAAAAAATTTTCCAGTGCGTTACCTCTTTCTCTAGAACTTTTTTTCCAGTAATTCACCTTTTTAAATAACAATCCTCTTAAATATGCTTTAGACTCACAGATAACCCACCAACCAGGCTCTGGGCGAGAGACAGGGGAAGGGTCACCTCCTAGCTAATCCCTGACCTCTTTCCCTGCACTGCTCAGCCCACATGCAGACCTTAAAGGTAGGTATGATGTGTCCCCATGCCTAGGCTGAGAAAACCCTAAATTCCCTGAGATGGTGAAGAGGGGAAATAGGAGCAGCCTGCTCGCACAGAACCTGGATGGGAGAGATGACACAAAACAACCAAACTTGAAATCACACTTATCTTTTTGAGCTGGAACAAACAACCTTCCTTCCTAGCTTCCAAGATTACAATGATTCTTATAATCCGCTCAGAGCACTGGGCTGGTGTGCTATTTAAACTAATGACCCCACCCAGTGCACCTGATGAGAGGAAGATCCAGCAAGGCTCCAAAACAAACACTAAACTCGTGCTGCTATCCTGGCCGACCTCCGCACATCGTCAGAGTGGGGCATGACACCTACTAGCGGAATTGTTATTCTCCAGGAATTTTTTTTTTGTTCTTCCATTATACTCTCTTTATCTGGAATCAGAGGTAGCCAGTGGGAATTAAACTTAAACAGTGGCAAAATATTATTTTTATTCAGGTCTAATTCCATTATCACTGCGCTATGATCTGATAAGGCCATGGGCAAATACTTTATATTAAACCTATTTTGGGACATTAGATTTTTATTTCCCAGGACCAAATCTATTCTTGACCAAGTTTGATGTGTTTTGGAATAACAGGAATACATGGCTTCATCCGGGTTCTGGAAACGCCAAACATTGACCCAATTAAATTCCTGGGCTAGTTTAAAAAAAATCTACTTTTTGTGTTCTTCCCCCTCATTATCGCAATCATTATACATTCCTGTCTATTCAACATAAATCTATGCAATTGATACACTGGCTTATATGGTGGTGGAATATATATATTTGAAATTACCATTTTAACCTCTTCTATACTACAATGTAAAAAGAGGTACCTGCCGTAATCATCGGCCTCATGTGTCAGACACAAATTTTATCTTATTGTGTATCAAAATTGAGACCCCTCTAGAATAAATAGTATATACGGAATGATACTCTTCCACTATCCATCTCTTCTCCAACCACCTTAGAGATTCCTTATCCAGGTGTATCTCTTGGAGGCAGATGATGGCTGGCAAGAACCTCTTCATCCACTGAAGGATAGCATATCTCTTTACTCTCTCTCGTAAACCTCTCACATTCAACAAAAGAATCCTAACCATCCAGCAGAGGGGGAAGAGCAGAACAGGGAAAAAAACAAAAAAAACATGTCCCCTCTCCCTCATCCCGTGAATACCCCCCTTACCCTAAATAGCCCTCCCCCCCCCTCTGCTAACCAGCAGTCGGGGCGGCTCCATATCTTAGCATAATGGCTCCTTTCCCCTCCGCCACCCCCCGCCTCAAAGGCCCTCCCCGTCCGCCCACTCGCTAACCTCCCCTGGGGTCTGGACAAAAACAGTCCTTCCTTTGCATTCCACTCCTTAATTTTGACGGAAAAAGTAAGCTGTACTTTAGACCTGCCTCCCTTAATCTCTTTTTAACAACTATAAACTCTTTTCTACGGGTATTAGTATTGGATGAATAATCTGGAAAGAGTCTTATATTTCCGCCCTGTATCTGATATTTTTTGGAGTTCCTTGCATCAGATATTATTGTGTCACGGTCCTTTGCAAGTAAACATTTAACCAATATTGTCACCACCAGACATCTGAGAAGCTCTGACAGACGTCCTTCAAAACCTCCTCCTTGAGGTTCCTTTTGTTTTTTTATTACGCTAAATGATTTATACCTCCACAACAGAAACAAACCTTCCTATGAGGGCTGAATCCTCTATTGTCAGAGGCAAGCAAACCCAGCTGCATGGGCCCCTGCTCAGAAGGGATTGAGAGCGACTGAGACCCCTGTGCACTGAATGAGACCGCCGCACTGTCCATGGACTGAATATGACAGGAAGGAGTGATCTCTCCTCTCTCTCTAAGACGGATGTCAATACGAACGGCCCGAGACATGGCAGAGTCCAAGGAGGTAGGTCTTTCATGAAAGGCAAATGCATCTTTCAATCCCTCTGAAAGACCATGGCAAAATTGACTTCGGAGTGCAGCATCATTCCAACCAGTATCAGCTGCCCATCTCCGAAATTCTGAGCAGTATATCTCTGCGGATTGTTTACTCTGACATAAAAGACGTAGTCTAGACTCAGCCAGAGCAATACGATCCGGATCATCATATATCTGACCCAGGGCTAAAAATAGTTCATCCACTGAACGGAGGGGCCGTGCCCCCACCGGCAGCAAAAAGGCCCAAGACTGAGCGTTATCCCTGAGCAGCGAGATGATGATCCCCACCCTCCGCTCCTCATCACCAGAGGAATGGGGAAGTAGGCGAAAATGGAGTTTACAAGCCTCTCTAAAACGAACAAAATTCTCACTACCCCCTGGAGAACGTATCCGGAAGCAAGATTTTAGGCTCAGAACAAATTCCATGAACGCAAGCAGAAACGGTCACCTCAAACTGAGAGACAGTTTTCTGGAGATCTTCTACCTCCAGTGAAAGACCCCGCATGCGGTCAATCAAGGTTGAAACCGGATTCATGCTTAAGACGGTTTTGGCGGTTTATAATGTCCCAGAAGGTGTACAGAAAACTAGAAGACACAAAATGAAGATCCGACTGACTGGATCCAAAACTAAGGAACCAAAGGGATAGCCCTGCAACAGACCTGGCTCTCTCCCTAACTGCTCAGCCTATGCAAAAATCTCAATGGTAGATGATCGCATATCCTCGTTCCTCGACTGTATAACACCTGAACACCCTATAATAGTGAGGGGACACGACCACCGGCTCCCTACACTTGATACGGAGGGAGTCAGGGTCACCTGGGATCCAGCAAACAGTAAAATACAAATGAATGAACAAAACTTATCTGTAGAAGACTCAGTAGTAGCATCCAACATGCACACACTCTAGGAAGTTGTATAAACCGCAAAGTGATGCAGTATGGGAAAGGATTTAAAGGGATGCAATCAGTACAACTACATGACAGCTGAGAGAGGCTAGCGAGATGAGAAAATGAAAGCAAAACAAAAGGAATCTCAAGGAGGAGGTTCTGAAGGACGTCTATCAGAGCTTCTCAGATGTGGTGACAAATATCTGTCTGGGGTAATCCCCTGAGACCCTCTTTTTTGTAGGAACCCTGTGTGCTCTTTCAATGGCAAACAACGGGGAAAGAGTATCCTCCTTACAATTCTCCCTTATCCATCTCTCCATAAATTCAGTACAATTGTCTCCCTCTGCACGCTCTGGAATCCCTACACATCTTATATTCGATCTTCTTGATCTATCTTCTTGGTTTATAAATTTTTGTTCCATCTTACCATTCACCTCTTTTAAAAATACCACCTCCTTCTCTAACTTCTGAACAGAATGTTCCAGAACGGGGATCCTTTTCTCCATCTCATATAAGCGTTGCCTTATTTTTTCCATCTCATCCCGTATTACACTAGCATCCATTTGCACTGCCCCGATCTGCGTCACTATATTACCCATTACATTTTCCATCCTTGAGACAGTGCAAAATATGTCCTTCATCATTCTTGCATCTATTTCTGTAAGTATCACTGAGGTTCCCCTCTCTCCCCCTCCACCCATGGACCCATTCTCGTGTGTCAAACTGTGGGACCCTAGATCTGTATTTTTTTCTTTTTGTGGGGATCTGGAACCTGGCGAGCTCGGAACCAAAAATTTATTTAAACCCTGTTGTTTGGACCCGCTCTCTAACCCCGTTACTAATCTCCTACAACTACCACCTGTAGGGCCACGCTGTTCCTCTTTCTTCTTGGGTGGCATTTTAAACTCCCTTTTCCTCGCCCACTTTCCCCTCCTTCACCCTCCCACCTGCACTTCCGCATTACCAGAATATAGTTGCCCAGGGAAACGTTAAATCTATAAAATTATGGTACCACTGAAATTTACAATATACTAAATATCACAAATATTTGACATGGCCGCACGTTTCAGCTTAGTCACAGGAAAAAAACTAAAAAACTGTTTGTTAGCAGCAAAAAGCAGTTAATATTCTTAAGGGAAGAAGGGGGTGGAAAAAACACAATGTCCAGCAACCGAATTATAACTGGTTTCGTATTATCCAGAGCGGTCGCAAGAGTTTAATCAAAGAAGGTGATGTCCACTTTTTCACCAAGAAGAAAACGGAGACGTCACGGATATTTGTCAAAAACAAATGTCCACTTGTCTATTGAATATGGGGGTGGAGCTGGATAAAGCTGAATGAGTTAGTCGTTAGTCCCTGTTTTAATCCGGAAGAATTTGGAGGTGTTAGAAAGATTAGAGGTTGGTCCCATAAAAAAGTTTCTTCAGAGGGTTAGTCAAAGTACGACTGGGAATATCGTTAGAGGTGTAAATACGGAAGCTACTATATGATGTGGTAGACCACCAGTTGAACCTTCACCCCCCCCCCCCGCTTTATTTTTATTTTTTTATTACATTTTTATATTTTTTTTGTTTTAACCTTGTTTTAACCTTTTTCTTTTCCTTTTCCCTTTTTGGTTTTGTTTTCCCTCTTTATCTCCCTCGTCCCTCACTTGTTACTTTTTTCCAGCAATAGTAAGGACGCTCAACCCCTCAATTTTACACCAGAGCCTCCATCCAGCACACTTCACACTCCAGTTTCCAGCCCCTCAATATTCACGCCTGTCTTCTTTCTTTCTTTCTTCACCCCCTTTTTAAATGTCTCTGACACTGTTTGCTACCCAGTGAGGGGCAACCATACAGACTGGAGTAGCAAAAACATTGGGCTCAATCCATGGGGAGAGGGGGCTGACCACCCCACAGGGCTTGTACAAACACCGGGGTCTCCGTCTTTCAGCCCTGATTCACATACCCAGCCTCATATGCTCCAGGTCCCTTAGCTCACCGCCATCTCTGTTATGGGTCCGCTCCTCCGATTCTCACCACCGGTTACTGAAGTAACTCACCACCCGACAGGCAGCTCCCAGCAACGCCAGGCAGGGATCCGAACCCGGACATCTGTGTCTCAAGCGGCAGGGCAGAGCACAGCAAACCTAGCGAGCAGGCGATCCGGGCGGCCAGCGTGCAGGGGGGGCAGAGCCTAGCGTCACACGTCAGACGCTCCCATGCTCCCATACATTTTAATCCATTTTTTTCAGTAACAAAGCAAGGGTTAACAGCCAAACAAAACTCAATATTTATGGCCCTGATTCTGTAGTTTACAGAAACACCCCATATGTGATCGTAAACAGCTGTACGGGTACACGGCAGGGCGCAGAAGGAAAGGAATGCCATACGGTTTTTGGAAGGCAGATTTTGCTGGACTGTTTTTTTTGACACCATGTCCCATTTGAAGCCCCCCTGATGCAACCCTAGAGTAGAAACTCCATAAAAGTGACCCCATCTAAGAAACTACACCCCTCAAGGTATTCAAAACTGATTTTAAAAACGTTGTTAACCCTTTAGGTTTTCCACAAAAGTTATTGGCAAATGGAGATGAAATTTCAGAATTTCAATTGTTTGGCAAATTTTCCATTTTAATCCATTTTTCCCAGTAACAAAGCAAGGGTTAACAGCCAAACAAAACTCAATATTTATGGCCCTTATTCCGTAGTTTACAGAAACACCCCATATGTGGTTGTAAACAGCTGTACGGGCACATGGCAGGGCGCAGAAGGAAAGGAATGCCATACGGTTTTTGGAAGGCAGATTTTGCTGGACTGTTTTTTTTTGGACACCATGTCCCATTTGAAGCTTCCCTGATGCACCCCTAGAGTAGAAACTCCCAAAAAGTGACCCTATTTTAGAAACTACGGGATAGGGTGGCAGTATTGTTGGTACTAGTTTAGGGTACACATGATTTTTTGTTGCTCTATATTACGCTTTTTGTGAGGCAAGATAACAAGAAATAGCTGTTTTGGCACAGTTTTTATTTTTTGTTATTTACAACATTCATCTGACAGGTTAGATCATGTGATATTTTTATAGACCAGGTTGTCAAGGATGGGGCGATACCTAATACTGTATACTGTATACTTTTTTTTATTTATGTAAGTTTTACACAATGATTTCTTTTTTGAAGCAAAAAAAAAATCATGTTTTAGTGTTTCCATAGTCTGAGAGCCATAATTTTTTCAGTTTTTGGGCCTTGGGTAGGGTATGATTTTTGTGGGATGAGATGACAGTTTTATTGGCACTATTTTGGGGTGCGTGTGACTTTTTGATCGCTTGCTATTACACTTTTTGTGATGTAAGGTGACAAAAAATGGTTTATTTAGCACAGTTTTTATTTTACATTTTTTACGGTGTTCATCTGAGGGGTTAGGTCATGTGATATTTTTATAGAGCCGGTCGATATGGACGCGGCGATACCTAATATGTATACTCCCCCCCCCCCTATTTTTAAAAAAATTTTTTTTACTTTATATGGGGAAAATTAAGTTTTTGTTTATTTCTACTAAAAACGTAAAAAAAAAATGCATTGGCTGTATGAGTAATACTGTGTGTATTACTCATACAGCTTCCGGCCTGTGAGATCCAGGGGGCTGGATCTCGCAGGCTCGTCACCGGAAGGCAGCGCGATGCCTTCCTTAGACATCGCGCTGCCTTCCATGCCATCGGGTCCCCCCTACAGCCGCATGGGGAGTGGGACCCGATGGCACCGCCCGCCACCGCAACCGCAGGTCAAAGCCGCAAACCGCAGGTCTGAATTTACCTGCGGTTTGCGGCGATCGCCAATACGGGGGGTCACATGACCCCCCCGGCGTTGTGACAGGATGCCCGCTGAATGATTTCAGCGGGCATCCTGTTCCTATTAACCCCCGCCACGCCGCAATGTACTTTTAAACTTAGGACGTACCGGTACGTCCTGAGTCCTTAAGGACTCGGCAAACATGGAGTACCGGTACGTCCTAAGTCCTTAAGGGGTTAAATGCTTTTTTGTAATTTATTGCTTTATTTACAGTTCTATTTATCCACATTGGTTTCTTCTTGTTCCTTAACCTTTTATTCCCATAAGGTATTGTGATACAGTGAGGGGTTGTGTCTGGCAAGGCTGGTATTTTCCTCCCAGCATGTGCGGCTGGGCTGGTTTCCAGCCAGGTGAGGTCAAATACCGGACCGGAGTTTAAGTGCCGGTCCGTGTTTTGGCAGCACCTGGCTGTACTTACATAGGCAGCTGGGCTCACAGAGATGTCTCTGTTTTTGGGATCTGAGGCTTTGTGCCATGCTGGAGGGCTGAGAGCTGCATGCTGGGGAAACAGGGCCCCCTAAAGCCTGCTGTGGACTATTGGAGGCAGAACTGCCAGCAAGGTGATGAACTTTCCATTGTGTGTGAATCAACACCAAGACTGCAAAGTTACGTGCTGTTTTGTGCAATTGCCTCAAGTGTGAATAAACACTAAGGTTTTGAGTTAAGAACTTGTATTTTGCCTCTGTACTGCGCCCGCTTAACCTATCTACCAGAGCGGAAAAAATAGATTTTAGGATGCTTTTTAAAATATCCCATTTTGTGGCTGTATTTTTATTTTTGAGGACTTTGTCCCAGTTAGTTAGGCCTATGGACTCACTTAGTTGGCTAAATTTAGCTTTTTTGAAGTTTGGTATTTTTGTTCCTCCCTGAAGAAACACTTTTTTGAATGATAATTGGAAAGTTATTACTTTATGGTAGGCTATTTCCGAGGTGTCCCCCAACCTGCATGTCTGTTGTTCTGTCGGGTCTATTGGTTAATACTAAGTCCAGTATGGCCGTCCCTGCAGTCGGGTTCTGAACCAGTTGGGAAAGGCAATTGTCTTTGGTTATTGCCAAGAACCAGTTCTCCAGGAACCCAAATCCCTTCTGAGCCACTTATTAACCTCCCTAATCTCCCGCTGCCTTTCTTGTGTGGCTCGTGGTACTGGTAGTATCATTTTTAAGGACTCTCCACGTTCCTCTAACTTTGTCATTGGTTCCGATATGGACCATGACCGCTCGATCTTCTCCAGCCCCTCCCAGTAATCTGTCAACCCGATCCACGATGTGTCGAACTCAAGTGCCAGGAAGACAACACACCATTCGATGATCCCGGTCTTTGTGACAGATTGCCCTTTCTGTACCCCTAATAATTGAGTCTCCCACTACCAGCACCTGTCTGGCCTGCCCTGCTATCCTGGTCCCCTGCTTACTGGAGCTGACATTCCCCTGACTGGCAGAAGAAGGGTCCAGCTGCAGCAGTGCTCTCCCTGAACCGACATCCCCCTCATCTGCCAACCGTGCAAACGTGTTGGGGTGTGTCAGATTAGAACTAGCCTCCCTGGCACTCTACCCTGCTTTCTAACTGTTACTCAGCTAGCTACCTCACTTTCCTCAGCCTCCTCGCTACTACCCTCCCCCACATCTACCCCATAGACTGCTTGCTCAGTGAGCAGCAAACTCTTTTCCAAATTGTCAGCGCTTCTCAGCTATGTATAGGATTCAAGATGAGCGAAGTTTTGGAAAATTCAATTCGGCTGCTTTGCTGAATTTTACAAAAAAATTAGCTTCACGATGAATTACTTCCTCACGATCTGCATTTTTGTAAGTATCGGGGGCAATGACAGGTTGCTGCCATAGCACCGCTCCCCATCATTGCACCCCTCAGATGCCATGTTTATACATGAAAGTAAAAACGGTGTAAAATTAACAGGAAAAAAAGTAAAATCATACTTACTGTCTGGTTTTGCTCACGACGGAGATGACGTCGGCGGCTTCAATCAAGATGGCGGCTGGTCCTTCGCGAGCAAATGGAGGAGGTAAGTATGATTTAAAAAAAAAATATATTTGAATATTTCAGGTTAAATTGATTCGCTCAATAATCAAAAAGGGGAGTAAGAAGTCAGATCTGAGGTATGTCTGCACTCTGGATTACCTGGAGTAAATACGTAAATCAGAAAGGATAATCCTAAATTGATTCGCTACCACGAAGCTTGAGGAAATTTGGCTTTGCGATTAATTTAATTTATCCTGAAATTCCACTTTGTTGGATCCGATTTGTTCATCTCTATATAGGATACAATAGTATATTTTTGTGTCATCAGAAAATGACCTATTGTTTAAATCACTCTTTTATGTTCAGCAGATTTCTTTTAGAATTTGGTGATTCTTGTTTTCATTTTCCAAGTCACTTTATAAACAGTATATATACATATATACTGTATATATAATCAATATTTACACTAGGCCTTCTGTTCAGGTAGCTTGTCAGCTGCCATCTCATTTTCTTCACAGGTTGGATTACAATGGCAGTTATCGCCCCTATACAGGATCCACTATTCACAATAGGTGATATCACACCTTTTCCATATAGAGAGGGGGTGAGCCGCTGTATATTTTTTCTACGATATCACAGCTTAGGCTACTTTCACACTCGCGTTTGGTAATGATCCGTCATGGATCTGCACAGACGGATCCGTTCAGATAATGCAAACGTCTGCATCCGTTCAGAACGGATCCATTCGTATTATCTTTAACATAGCCAAGACGGATCCGTCTTGAACACCATTGAAAGTCAATGGAGGACGGATCCGTTTTCTATTGTACCATATTGTGTCATAGAAAATGGATCCATCCCCATTGACTTACATTGTGTGCCAGGACGGATCCGTTTTGACTCAGTTTCGTCAGACGGACACCAAAACGCTGCAGACAGCGTTTTGGTGTCTGCCTGCAAAGCGGAATGGAGACTGAACGGAGGCAAACTGATGCATTCGGAGTGGATCCTTATCCATTCAGAATGCATTAGGGCAAAACTGATCCGTTTTAGACCGCATGTGACAGCCCTGAACAGATCTCACAAACGGAAAGCCAAAACGGCAGTGTGAAAGTAGCCTTATCAGCTCCCCCCTGCACAGGTTACAGAGCATGCCTAGAAAACTCTCCCACTGTGAAAATTGCATGATTTTTAAATATAGAACCTGGAAAATCTAAAAAAATTCCCCAAATTTCAAAAAAAGTAACATAAATATAAAAACTTGATTTTAACAATAGGTCATTTTTTGATGACACATTCCCTTTAAATGGGTTCTCTAGGTATTTCTGTGGGGTTGTGCCAAATTTTTATGTCATCCACTATCCACAGGATAGAGGATGACTAGCTGATGGGGTTGACCCCCACCATGTACGAGAATGCAGGTCCTGTTCTCCTGTTCTAATGAAGTGGCCCAGTTGTGCGGGCGCCCTTCTCCATTCATTCTTTATGGGCGTGCTGGAGACAGCCAGGCTGCAGCTTGATATAGTCAGACTCCCAGCAATCAGCTAGTTATCCTTTATCCTGTGGTTCCCGTATCCTTGTGACTCCTAAAGAATCCTTACATTATCCCTTTACTGCCCCATCAGAAATATTAACGTTAACACTTTCACTGCCCTAAACCACCAGGTATCCTTAAATTGTGCTTGTCATTGCCATAGACTACTAATGATCCTTATATTAAACTCTTCACTGCCCAAGACCACCAAGTATGCTACCATAAATCCCTTTAGTGCTCTAGATCACTAGGTGAACTGATATCAACCCATTCCCTGCCTTAGAGTACTTGACATTACCACTGCACTGCTCTAAACCACCACAGAACCTTACACTAACCACTTGTACTGTCCAAGAAATACAATGCTATGGAATGAAACCCCTCAGTGTCCTAGACCACTGGGTGTACAGACATTAAATACATATTCAATACCCTAGACTATCTGGGATGCTGATACTAGCACCTTTATTTTCAAAGACTGACAGACATGCAGACATTAACCCCTTCATCACTCTAGACTACTAGGGATATAGATATTAACAACTTCATAGCCTTTAATACCCTTCAGGATGCTTGTTTTCCTCAGTGTTATATAGGCCTGTAAATCTGTATGACTTATAGCTAATTATTAGGGCTGTGTAATATTTATTTGATGTCCATGTTCCACTGTCCTTACCAAGATAAGCAGTCATCACCAAATATTCAAATCCCATTCGAGTGCCACCAATGTGATGAATGACTAGCAATTAGGGTGGCCACTGGCTTCACCCCAGAAAGCCTAAACTGATAACCCACGCCCACCTCCGTGAAGCCATGCCCCCATCGACGGCTGGGAAAAAATTAGAGGGAGGAGAGGGAAGAACTTGTGGAGGGGCCAGGGGTGTCCTGGAGGGGCCTAGGGTGTACTACAGCCAGCCAGTCCTCCCTTCACAGTAGTTATTAACCCCTTTAAGCAGTCCCCCCTTCAGTCAAGGGAGGACTGCTGAAAGGGGTTAATACTGTGAATGGGGGACTGAAAGGGGTTAATGTGAAGGCCCTTCACAGTAGTTATTAACCCCTTTCAGCAGTCCCCCATTCACAGTATTTATTAACTCCATTCAGTCCCCTTTTCACACTTATCTATTCCCCCCTTTCAGCTGTTCCCAGGACCCTTTCAGCTGTTCCCTGCCCCTCACCCCTTTCAGAAATCCCTGGCGGCCCACAGCACAGACCAGTGAGTACCTCAGCGCAGCTGCGTTCCTCAGAGTCTGTTCCTCCACTTCCCGCATTGGCCGCGCCTGCACAAACTAGAATTGACTGGCGCAATGCAGCTGCCGGACATGCAACGTAATATCAGTGTGCTCTGCGCTGTGATGTGAGCGATCATATGAGTGATCCTTAAAGTGCCCTATACTCTCCAAGTCTACAGTCGCCGATAACCACAAAAAAGGAAGACTTCTGTCGTCCGTCCTGGCCTTGTGCCAGACGGAGGACCAGAAGTCTAAAAACCGGACTGTCCGGCCTAAAACCGGACGTCTGCCCACCCTACTAGCAATAGCCATGAACACAGAACGGTGATGTCATCCTGCTCAGCGCAAGTCCTTTGCAGGTCTTTTCCTCTCAAGACAGGAGTGGACAGTTCCATTCATTGATAGGCTGAATGGGGTTTTAACATACAAGTCCTAAAATTAGAAGAATATAACCAAATCAAACAAATGAGTAAAACATTTTAAACCTGGACATTTAGTTATTGATGAACATGATCGAATATCAATAGGTGTGAGTGGCAAAAGTATGTGAACCTTTGGTCACAGTATCTAGTGTGACCCTCTTGTGCAGCAATAACTGCAGCTAAATGTCTCCAGTAATTGGTGATTAGTTCTGAACATTGGCTTGGAGGATTTTTAGCAATTTTATTCCTCAGTACAAAACGGCTTCAACCCTGCTAAGTTGGTGGGTTTCATCCCATGA
Source organism: Bufo gargarizans (assembly GCF_014858855.1). Lineage (NCBI taxonomy): Eukaryota > Metazoa > Chordata > Amphibia > Anura > Bufonidae > Bufo > Bufo gargarizans. The sequence continues at coordinate 691,759,354 of NC_058080.1, read as the reverse complement.
ACTGCTTGTTTTAGGTGCTTCTCTAACATTTCAATTCAATTAAAATCAGGACTTTGACTTGGTCATTCTAAATCTTTAACTTTATTCTTCTTATCTGTTTACGAACACATATGGAGTGTTTCTGTAAACTACAGAATCAGAGCCATAAATATTGAGTTTTGTTTGGGTGTTAACCCTTGCTTTGTAACTGGAAAAAAAAAATTGTATCTCTATTTTCCATTAATTCTTGTGAAACACCTAAAGGGTTAGCAAAGTTTCTAAAATTAGTTTTGAATACTTGAGGGGTGTAGTTTCTAGAATGGGGTCACTTTTTTGGAGTTTCTACTCTAGGGGTGCATCAGGGGGGCCTCAAATGGGACATGGTGTCAAAAAAACAGCCCAGCAAAATCTGCCTTCCAAAAACCATATGGCATTCCTTTCCTTCTGCGCCCTGCCGTGTGCCCGTACAGCGTTTTACGACCACATATGGGGTGTTTCTGTAAACTACAGAATCAGAGCCATATATATTGAGTTTTGTTTGACTGTTAACCCTTGCTTTGTAACTGGAAAAAAAAAATTAAAATGGAAAATCTGCCAAAAAAGTAAAATTTTGAAATTGTTTCTCTATTTTCCATTAATTCTTGTGGAACACCTAAAGGGTTAACAAAGTTTCTAAAATCAGTTTTAAATACCTTGAGGGGTGTAGTTTCTAGAATGGGGTAACTTTTTTGGAGTTTCTACTCTAGGGGTGCATTAGGGGGGCTTCAAATAGGACACAGTGTAAAAAAAAAAAGTCCAGCAAAATCTGCCTTCCAAAAACCGTTTGGCATTCCTTTCATTCTGTGCCCTGCCATGTGCCCATACAGTGGTTTACAACCACATATGGGGAATGTAAAGTAATAACTATTTTTGTAGGTGTTACTATGTATTATAGAAGTAGAGAAATTGAAACTTGGAAATTTGCTAATTTTTTAGAAATTTTGGGCAAATTTGGTATTTTTTTATAAATAAAAATGAAATTTTTTTTTTACTCTATTTTACCGGTGTCATAAAGTACAATATGTGACGAAAAAACAATCTCAGAATGGCATGGATACGTCAAAGTGTTTTAAAGTTTTCACCACATAAAGTGACACTGGTCAGATTTAAAAAAATGGCCTGGTCCTTAAGGTGAAAATGAGCCCGGTCCCTAAGGGGTCAAAGAGCAGACACCCAGCACTAATGTGCACAACCGGCAGTAATGCTGGTCACAGACTTTCAACGTTTCAGATGCTTCCGATGTGCTCCTCCTCCCCCCAGCATGGATCGGAGATGGTACACAGCACGGAGGTGGGAAAACCTTCCTCAAAGCAATAAAATGCTTTGCTTCGTTCAACACTAATTAGAAGAAACATTGGTAGAGATTTATCAAAACTGGTGTAAAGGAAAACTGGCTTAGTTGCTCATAGCAACCACTCAGATTCTACCTTTAATTTTCCAAAGGAGCTCTGCAAAAGTAAAGATGGATTCTGATTGGTTGCTATGGACAACTAAGCCTGTTTTTCTTTACACTAGTTTTGATAAATCTACCCCATTGACTTCATCTGAAGTTGAAGAAGCCTAGAAAAATTAATTCTTTTGTGTGGGAGCAGCAGCAGCACAGTGTAGATTTAGAAAGGTTAAAGTGTGTAGTGGTAATAATGGCAGCCATAGTAGTGGCAACAGTAGCAGCACAGCATGGAATAGATAAGGCAGTAGACAGGTATGCGGTTGTGTTGGGGTAGCAGTAGTTGTGGCGACTGTGTAGGGATAATTGTATGATGGTAGGAAGAAAGACCGCAACAGTGGCGTGATGGGGCCAATGATAAATAGCCACAGTCAACAATGGCAGATTTATTCATCCACCTTAGCCAGAGGTGCGTGAAAATTCTCATGAATGCATGCCTTGTTCATTTTGAAAAAAAAATGATGTTTTGTACACTGGCGGAGCACAACATTGTCTGTTTGGGTGTGACAACGCCACCTGCTACACTGAAATCCCTGTCTGAGATAACATTGGAGGCTGGACAAGACAATACAGAGAAAGAAAATTGGGCCATTTCCGGACACTGTTCCAATATTTATGCCCAGAAGTCTATGGTGTCAGGGAACACAGTATGTGCTGGAGAAAGACCACAGTCCAGGTAGGACTGAACCTTGTTGTTTAGGCGATACATCTCTGTTTGCTGATTTGTGTCTTCTTGGCACACATGAAAAAACTGCTCTTTCATGTTCGTGAGACGGAACTGACTGCCACTGCGGCTTCTGCTACTCATGGTAGCAGAGATGGTAGAAGGAGGGTGACTCAGCAACGGGTGGAGAGGAGCCTCCTTGACAGACAAGCAGCCAGGCTTAAGCTGCGGCAAGCTGCATATACAGTGAATACAGGTAATAATACAATTTGATATTCCTTTTAGCAAGAGGAAAACATTCCCCCATTTTGCTTTGATAGCAAGTGTCTAAAAGCATGGCTATATATCCAGTAATCATCAGATCGCTTAATGCTAACGGTATGCCCCTCAGTACATAAGCAAGCAAGCATAGAGTTTAACATGCTCGCCAGTATGCTCTGGGACCCAGTTCTTCCTGGCTCCACCCCCCACTGAGATGATTGATCATCATAATCAGTGCTATCCTCCTGACAAAGCGACTCTTCCTGCTCCTCTATCTCCTCCAGTGGAATCACCTTATCCTCTATTTCTTCCTTCATTGGACTTTGTCTGTGTGGGTCCCCAACAGCTTCATGGCAAGCAAGATGCAGAATCTGTTCTTCTTCCACTGTCCCTTGCTGCATCAGCGTAAGAATCTGATCCACGGTAAATATCATGAAAATGCTGCAGTTGTCCCTACTGACAAATATGGTGGCCTCTTCGAAGGGCCTGAGTACATGAGATGTGTCTCTGATGAGCTGCCACTGCTTGACCTCAAAACAACATACTCCCAGCAATCTGATGGTGTGCAAGCTTAACTCCCACTTGGCCAAGTTGCTTGTGGTTCAGTCGCTGCCATACCACTTAGTGGATTCTTCTTACTTTAGGGAACTGGTGGTGTGCTCTTATCCTCACTGGAAGATAACTAGCCATCACTATTTCTTTAAAAAAAAACATCCCTGTCTTGTACTGCCATGTGGGGAAAATGTGGGCTGCTTCTTGCAATTCTCATTGTGGCAGGGTGCACACAATCATCAACACCCGGAGCAGCTGTTATGGACATGGAGAGTAAATGTCTTTCACAGCCCACTGGGTCAAGCTTTTTCATAGCAGCAGCAATTCAGCAACGAGGCCAAGTCCTATTGATACCTCCACGTTTGTGTCAATCTGGTTCCCAACACCATGCACTTATCTGTCTCCTCCACAGCCTCCTCCATGGACATCCTCCCATCCCTAACAGAAGCAGGGAAGAGCTTCACTCCCACAATCCCTCTTTCCTATCATATGTATAAAGTGAATCATTGCCATTCTGTGTTAGAGCTGATGAGTCTGTGCGAGAGTAGGCACACATCTTGTCAGTTGCTAAAGGGCATCAAGCAGCAAACATCCCATTGGCTGTCTCTCTGCCAACTCCAACTGGACAAGGTGGTCAGTGGCAATGCCAGGCACATTGTGGCCATGCTTAATTTGGGGGAGAAATGCTTTTTGAAAAAGTATACTGGCTTGCAGAGGCTGATGTCCATGTGCAGGAGGCTGTCCTCATATGTCATCCATTCTTATGTGGCGAGGAACTCATCCTGGACTTGCAAAGACAGAACTGTCTGCCACTGCACAGCTTGATCTGTGATGTTCCAACTTGCTGTAATTCCACCTCACTTATGTTAGAATGTCTGTATGAGCAGCATAAATCTGTTAATGATTTAGACATGCACCAGACCACCTCAGCAGCGTGTGCTGTTTTACGGTTAGACAGCGGCAGCTCATCAGAGACGCGTTTCGCATACTCAGGCCCTTTGAAGAGGCCACCAGATTTGTCAGTATGGGCAACTGCAGCATGAACAATGTCATCTCCGTGATATTTATCTTAGATCAGATGTTCACGCAACAAGGGTCAGCGGAAGAAGAACAGCTTCGGCATCTTGCTGACCAGAAATGACTGGGTCCTCTGGCATTCTGAGCATGGCAAGCTGCATGCTTGCTAGCTTACATAATGACAGATGTATCCTTACTATCAAGCAGTCTGATGATTACTGCTTAACCATGCTTTTGGATCCTCGCTATCAAAGCAAAATTGGAGAATGTTTTCCTATAGAGAAAGGGAGGCCAAATTGCTTTATTACTGGGATACACTGTGTACGCAGCTTGCCACAGCTTTTGGTAAGCAGGTGCTTGCTGCCCACATATCTGTCCAGAAAGCCCATCTCCACCCCCAACAAATAATACCCCTCCCACCATCCCTTCTGCTACTGAACACAAGTAGCAGAAGCCACAGCAGCAGTCAGTACAGTCTCATGACATGATAAAAAAAAAAAGTTAATGTGCTGTCACAAATCAGCAAATGGAGGGCTACCGACAGAACAACCAGGTTCAGTCCTATGAGGACTGTGGACTTTCTGCAGGAAATACCATGTTCCCTAACCCCTTGGACTTTTGGGCAGACAGATTGGAACAGTGTCAGGAATTGTCCTAGTCAGATTTGTCTGGCAGATTAATTTTTCTAAAATTGTAATGAATCATCTCTATTCTTTATACATGCTTCTAAATCTTGCTGCTCAAAAAAAATCCATGAAGTAGAGAGGTTTTAAATAGTAACTCCTTTATGTATAAGGGTGAACTTTTTCAGAAAGTCTGAAATTAGCAGCATTACATTACGAATTCATATAAAATATTAGACTTAGGTACCTTGGTAAATTTTGAATCTAAAATAAAAGACACAGTAATAATAATGAAGAAAAAGAAAAATAGATAAATCATATATAGTAAAATCAATAAAAAATATCATTTTATTATGATTTTTGTGCTATTATTTTTATCTTAATGGTCATTTTTGTATTTTGGTCGGTGGATGCTTTCTACAGGACAACAAAGTCCAATATTAGGTTTTCACACTTTAAAACAAAGTAAAGCGTCTAGTTCTCTTTCTTCGTAAGATTTATATTTTCTTTCATTAAATTATCAATTCACTTTTCAAATTTCAAGGTTTTTTACTGAGGCCACTAAACAAATAAAACATCTAAAGTGACTTCTTTGTCCATCAGAAGAATGAACATTAGATACAAAAAATGAAATGGATAGGATGCAGTCAGCCTTTATCCCATTTAATATTGAACTACCAAATAATATTTCGCCGTGGCAGAAAATGACCTGGAACATCTAATTTGTCAAGGTCCATTTATTTCAGCAGTGTCTGTAAGATATAGAATTGCATGACCATTGTGCCAAGAGATGCTTTCTCTCTATTGAGAGTAAAGAGCATTTGGATTTTCTAAAAAGAGTTGTCGATGTAAATCTTGTGTTTCCATGGAGTCTTTTAAACATAACTCTTGTTAGAGCTGCCATCCAATTTTTATGTTTAACACTGTTTGTGAATGGCTTATTTACAATGCTTGATGGCACTACTGACTACAAGTCGAAGCGCTCCATTCTTTTGTTATCTCAATTTTCTCTCTTAGCGTGTTAGATGGAGCGTGAATGCCTCCAGGTAAGTTTGGGTATAGAGAACAGATATATTTCATTGCTCTGTGTTTTGTGCTTTTTGTGTGTGTATTTTAAGTACCTCTGTGCTTTGGTGAAACCAGCATTAAATGGTTTAAGTATTCTCAGTATGGCAATTTAGGCTGTTATTTCTATAAATTATAACCTTGGGTTCTGCCAGGAGCATGAAATCGCTCCACATAAATTAGTGATAGTAATGTTGTCATAATTAGAGCCCCCCATCTCTTAATCACTCAGTTCTTTTTCTTAAGCCAAATGTTTGCAAGTATTCGTTTAAACTCTGGGTCTAAAGGTTTTAAATTTTATAAATACATAAAAATGGTTTCCACTTCCACATTTAAAACAAACAACTTCTAAATGTTTTATTTTTTTTCGTTTGGGAGGCCAATGAATGTGGATAGCATATAAATGTGAGATACTTTGCTGTGTAGTATGCAGCAAATTGATGATCACTTTTGTTTTTATTTTGTTTATTTTTCATTCAACATTTTTATCGTCATTTTGTTGAAAATTCTAAAAATGACATTGTTTTTGTTGCTGAATTTAATGGTTTAATTTCTAAGTCATGCAGTTCAACAGATAAATGGTTGTATTAAGAAAATCAGCCCTAGTGATGAGTTTAAAGGGGTTGTTCACCCCTAAGGACTTTTTCTGCAGGACCCACAGTGGCAATCATATTTATCTCATACCCGTCGCTGGGTTCCAGCACAGTCGCTCCCTCTTGGGCACCAAAGGTCTCCATGTGTCAACATCGGATCAAATGGCCACTGCAGTCAATGACAGGCTGCGGTGGTGAAATGTCACCCATACATCGTGTCATTGGATTATGTGATCATGTGCATGACACGTCATGGCTGTGACCAATCACTGGCTGCGGCAACCATGTGATCTGTGTCAAAACGGATGTTTAAAAATTGTCTAGGTGGCTGGCACTTTACAGTATAATATGTTCTGGTGCTAAGTAATGGAATAATAATCCCAGAGTTGCAGAGTAAAGATTCATGGCACTCAGATGTAGAAGATATCGTAATTGAACATTTATTTAATCCATCAATAGAATTTAGTACATTCAGTACATAAGGCTAACGTTTCAGTCCATCCCGGACCTTGTTCACAGCCTACAAAAATATACATCTACCAGGCGTAAAGGTGGCTTCCGCAGAATGGTCCCTAACACTAATATACTGCCTCTCCTTGGACTTAACTAAGCCTACAATTTTCAGGGCAGTATAGGAACCAGCTACATAAGTTCTCTGCTCAGAAGTCCCAGGTAGATGGGCGTTGTTCAGTCTAAAAGAGGCGCTACCCTCAATTAATACTACAAGTCTGGTCCTCACTTGGGGGGTTGCCAACCCCTGGGAGGAAAATTACGGATTTGAAGCGCATGGGACCCACGTGGAAGGCCACACCCTCAATGGAGACACTTCGTCTGAGCAACTGAACGACCAGGCGGATATGGATAAAAAGCTTCTATTAATTTGAAGATAACAACGCGTTTCGGAGTGAACAGTTGGCTGACGAAGTGCCTCCACTGAGGGTGTGGACTTCCATGTGGGTCCCATCCACTTCAAATCTATATATAATGCAGAGTTAAAGGAACATGTCTACAACATGTGGAGAGTCAACGCTAGTATCCAGTGTGCAATGTATCTACGATATTAGAAAATTCAGCAATAATACATACCAGTGAAGTAGTACCATGGAGCATGGTGGCGTTCAGTTAAGCCTAGGGCGTATGTCCAAATAAGTAGGGAAAAAATCACGCAAACTAGACATCACTTGACCGACTTCTGACGTCAGAAAAACGCTTGCATGTGTGTAGATAGTTTATGGGCAGACGGCCCTAAGGGTGATGCCAGTGTGGTGTCCAGATCATATTACGTGTATCTGGACGTCACGGGAGGTGCATAGATAAGCAAATGCCATTAAAGACATAATTGCAGAGTAGTTGCCAAACTAGACTTAAGTGGATATACATGGATAGTTGAAAACTGCAAACAATATAAGCCACATACCGTAGGTCATGAATAAATGCATGAATTAAATTCAAATAAAAATTAGAGAAATAAAAAATAGAAAAATGGAACCTGTAATATCAAATCAATAGAGGGATGAAATATGTGGACAAAACCTAGTTGCGGTCGCATCATATATATCAAAGGGACCAAGATACTAAACGTATCTATGCATTCACATAAATTGTTAGCTGCACCCGAAGGTTATAATGTTAAACGTAACAACAAATAGGGTTAAAGAGGAATGTTAGTAATGTAAATAAGCTGAAACCGAGGTGAGTGTATTAATAGATATTTATCTATATACAAAAAAAAAGGTGAGTTAATATACCTTCATAATGCTATCATTTGGTCTGTGGAGAAGGAAACAGGAGGATTAGAGTACAAGCCTAAATAGTTAAGTCAAAACCACGATTGAGTCCTATTGGAGACAGAGTTTTTAACCCGTGTATCCAATAGGACTCACGTTGCCTGAGAAATAATTTACAGTTGCCTCCCCTACGAGGAGTTGGAACATGTTCGAGAACCTGAAACTTCAATTGGCTAACTTGATGTCTAGCATGAAGTGTTGGGGTATAGGGAGTTCAGACCTATTGCACTGTATATCGGACTTATGTTTTCTGATGCGGTCCCGCACACACTGGGAAGTCTCCCCAATGTATCCGAGACCGCACGGACACTTGATCATATAGACCACAAAAGATGTATTACAAGTGAAAAAGCCCGTTATATGATATACTCTACCCGAAAGTGGATGAGTGAATGTGCTTCCTTTCTTAACGTTCGCGCATGGTGCACAATTTAGGCAAGGAAATGTACCCTTTTTGGGGGTAGACAAAGTAGTTTGTCTAAAGCCAGCTTTAAACAATATCGGCCCTTACCAGTGTGTCACGCAAGTTTTACGGGCGTTTATAAAACATCCTAATAGGTCTCGAGAACTCTGGTCTATTTGGATAAAACTTGCCCTCTGTGGGCCAATGTTTCTGTAAAATACATTGTATCTTTGGAATAAAAGGATGCTATGTAACCACTAGAGGGAGTCATGGGGGAGAAGGTGTCCTAGGTGTAACCCTTTCTTGATTTATTCTGTTTTCTTCCTGATTGAGTAAGTTCCACGGGTATCCTCGTGCTTATTTTTTTTTTACATTTCGGAAAGGCGTTGTCTTTTTAAAGATGGATCATTTACTATCCTGGCTACTCTGGTAAATTGTGACCTAGGTAGTGAATTTTTTGTGTTTCTAGGGTGACAGCTGGAATATAATAAAAGCGCATTTCTATCTGTAGGTCTCGTAAATAGATCTATACTAAGTTCGCATTAGATTTTTTAATTACTGTAGTGTCAAGAAAATTGATGTTGGTTTCATCAATATGGACAGTGAATTGTAAATTCATATCAATGCTATTGAGGTAAGTGTAGAATGTATCAAAAGTGGTAAGTATTTGGAGTAAGTGGAGTAAGTATTTTCTCTGGCGCTAAAATAGAGTCTGTGGACGCTACTATTGGACGCCCCGGTGGTTTCTGAACATTTTTATGTAATTTGGGTAATATATAGAAAACAGGTGTGATCGAGTGTTTATTATGTAGAAATGTGAAAGTGGCTTTGTCAATTGTCCCCTTCATGAGATGTTGATCTAAAAAGGTTTCTATTTCCTTCTGAATTTTAAAAGTGGGGTTGACGCCTAAAGACCCCAGACCTGTGTCATCTGAGGGGGAGCAATGGACCCAGCAGCAGAAATCAAGTATGTATGATTGCCACCATGCATCCAGCCACTCTGGTGGGTGTGCAGAAAAGGTCCCCAGGGGTTAACAACTCCTTTAAGATAAAAATATAACAATGATATAAAAACTTAGAAAGTATTTTAGGTCAAACTGAATATAGTTTTCAAACAAAGCACGGATCCAGTTTTCATAAATCTGTCAAATCTGAATGATTAGGCGTATTGCCCCTGATAGGTCATCACAGGCGGAAAAATAGTAATTAATATTGTGATATAATAAACATGGCATTATTTTATAAATTAAAGTACAAAATTTATCAAATTCAAAATTCATAGTTGACCGATTTACTTTCCCAGTCTGCAGCCATTACCAACAATGAAAAAAATCTACTTCTACTTTGTTTTCACTTTGAGTATTTTAGTGTTTTATTAATCCTTGTTTCACCTTTGTTTAGAAACTGCTTGAGTTTTATATCGCTACTGTCTACATATGAATTTTAATGTTAATCTTGCTGATCTATCTGGTCAAAAAAAGTTTAGGGTACATTATTTGTGATCTTTACAGTAGATAGGAGCATGTTATTTACATTAGATATAACAGTGGATATTCCTAGCACCAGCGTTTCATGAGGGCTTCATACACTTGATAGAAAAGTTAGGGCAAAAAGTTAAGAAAACAGAGGACGCCACAGATGCTAAGTAGTAGTGGTGTCAAACCAAATTCAGTACTATAACCAAGCACAGAACATAAATCCAGCAGCAGAACCAAGCTCATTATATAAAGCGCACAAACCCATCACATAAATCAACAGAAACAAAGAACATAAATACAGCACCAGAAACAAGTTCATTAGATAAATACACCACCAGCTAAAAAAACGCTCAATACAAATGTCATTTGCATAGTCAGGTTAGCCTTTGCCACACACTCTGTGCCTCATGTACTAAATATATAGCCACACGCTCTGTGCCCCAGTATATAGCTCCAGGTTCTCTGTACCAAAACAGGGAGAGATGGGGGCTAGTGATGGGATCTCGAGTCTTTAGCTCCACCCACAAGAGCATCCGCCTCAAGAAGAGGGGGATTATATATGTGCACCACAGAAGCTTGCACTTCAAAGGACTTCATGCTTTACTGGGGCCATGACAGATGGCCCATTATTGTTCAAGAAGGCCGCACAGCCCATGTGGAATCTTCCTAGAAGAGCAGATTCTCAGTCCGGTACTGCACGCAAATGTATCTGCGTCCTGTGGGTGCAGATACAATTTTACCTGAAACTGGGTGAATCGTCCCTGTGAATGGGTGCCAGGTGAAGGGGACTGTCTGGCGCCTCATTCAGGAGTCCAGGGAAGTGTGCCCTGTGAGGTTCACAGTTTGCAATGCTCTCAGTGCTGTAGTGCTCACTGTCATATCAGGGCTGGGCACCAAGACAATGGCGCCTGCTGACTGTGCCGATCTTCTCCTGCAAGATAGCATTCTAGAACACCATTAACTGTGTCATCAAATGAAGCAGGAGCTGATAATTGCTGACAACAGTTCATCAGCTCTTACTCAATATGCAAGGCAGGTCGGGACACAGCAGAAGTATACAGCACAATACAATGTAACATAGCACACATCACGTATCAATAAATTTATACACATCAGAGAGAGCAAGTGAGGGTTACTTCAGGTTTCCAACCTTTACACAAGGACCTACCACATCTTTTTGGCAGGCAAGTATGAGATTTATGAGATAGTTTTCTATTCTCACAATATTTCAGGTTCTGAATACTTTCATATGTAAAATTATGAATTTTATAAGCTGCTGTTTTATATAATGCAGCTTCTAGTTTAATTCAGCTCTCACATAAGAGAGTGGAGAAAAGTGAGGGGGCAGAGGCTGCGCCTGCACGAGATGTCTACATAACCCAGATCTCTGCTGTTACGGTCCTCCACTGAACTAGCCTACATTAGCTGACAGATGACAAAATGGTGAAAATAGGACACCCTAAGCCTGGGGGACCCATCCAATGCTTCTAAAACCTCAGCGGCGATATGGACAAATTCATGAAAAAAGTCACCGTGGCCTTCATGGCACGATAACCTAAGATGGTGCTGGCTCCACCTAACAAGGTCAGTGAACGTGCCCCAGAGCTCTCAGATGGGGATAGTGAAACAGAAGAACCCCAGGGCCGGAATACTCTGCCGATAACCCAGCACTACCTAAAACAAGCCCTATGCAATGCACTAGAACCAGTCTTAAATGAAATCACCTCCCTCCGACACGAGGTACTACAGGTTGGCTAACGTGTTGAGGCTCTGGAATAGCTTCCAGAGTTGCCGCATTCACCTTAACAACCTCCAAAAAGCCCTGGAAAATAGAGGGCGCAGGAATAATCTGCACTTTAGAGGGATCTCTGAGTCACTAGCTCCTGGAGATGTTCCATCAGCGGTTCTCACTATCTGCAAGTCTCTACTAGGCCCTGACTACCTGTTTTGCATTATTATTGAATGGGCTCACAGGGCCCTGCGCCCAAGACCAAAACCCTCTGAGCCCCCCCAGAGACATAATCTGTAGATTTCTCAATTTCAGAATGATTAAGCCTTTAACTGACTGGCTCAGGGTGAACAAAATTCGGTACAGATGGACTTTTCCATTTGAATTATCTTTCTTCCATGTGGGACACCGTGTCACTATGTCGTCCTACTCTGACCTAGACATAGTCTACGACAATCTTCAAATTCCACCCTTAGATGTAGAAAACTGGGAACCGTATCAAGATATTACTGCACTCCCGGAGGTCCCGAAGGCCATGGCATACTGGGACCTACTCTGGAATTTGGCTCACGCTCCTGGAAGGTTCGGTATGACTTTTCTGATAAGACTTTTTCCTGGAGGGAGTCTACACTCCACTGGAGTAACCCATACCAACTAAAATACTATGGCTGACTTACACATTGCATCTTATAATATTAAGGGCTTTAATTCTCCATCCAAGCGGAGCCAAGTTTTCACACTACTGGTTAAAGCCAGTGCTAATGTCCAGGAGACACATTTTAGATTTAACTGCTACCCCAATCTCTCCTTTTCATATTACTCCCAGTAGCATCATGGTGGAGGAGGCTCGTCTGCCTCCAGGGGTATGAATATCGAATTTCAGAGACGGGTTCCCTTTAAATATACTGCACACCTACAAGACCAAGAGGGACAATATTTATTTGTCAAAGGCCACATAGATCCTCAAGTGTACACTTTAATTAATCTCTATGCTCTGAATTCGGGTCAATCCACTTGGTACGCTACCATCCTCACTCTTATTGATTCTTTCAAAGAGGGTCTGACTGTATTGGGAGGAGACCTAAATGTAACACTGAATCCACAATTACACTCCTCCTCCCATAGATCAGCCCATTCACATGGTGCTCTGCGCTCCATAAGGGAGGGATTGTGGGAAGAACTGCATGTTGTAGATGCTTGACACACACTACAAACCAGTGCGATTGACTACACTTTTTATTGCCCTGTCCACGGCTCATACCAACACCTGGACTACTTGTTCATCTCAAAGGTACGCTTCCAGCTGTACCCCGAGGCTGGGATAGGCTTGATTCATCTATCAGACCACGCACCTATCTTTCTTTCAGTCTCTGCCCCCTCGTCCAGACCGACTATTTTTAAATGGCGTCTTAATGAATCCTTACATGGCAACCTGGACACTAAGGAGATTTCCAATCTTCTAGAGGAATACTTCTCTATTACACCCAGACACCTCTGCTCAGTCTCTTTGGGACACACATAAACATTATATCAGAGGACATCTTATAAGTATAGGATCCTTCCTAAAGAAGGAAAGAGAAAAAATAATTGATTCCCTCTACCAGAAAATAAAGTTTTTAGAATCCCTCCACAAACACTCTCTCCGGGAATCTTAATTAAAGAATCTGGCTTGAGAGCGGAACTAAAATCCTTCTTACAAGCTACTGTAGCCAAATATTACCTTAACTCACAGCACAAGTTCTTTGCACATGGGGACAAATCCTCCAATTTCACAATGCAAAGGGTGAAAAACAAGAGAATGATAAACTATATCCATCAGCTGGAAACACCCCAGGGAAACCCAGTTTACACTTCTGAGCATATTGCAGCACAGTTTTGTGAGTTCTACAAATCCCTATATAACCTACCATCCCCATTATTGGTGACAGAACACTCATTTCTCCCTTCCTTCTTCTAGATTCACTCACCTTACCTTCTCTTTCAGACGCTCAAAAACAAACTTTATCCTCTCGTTACTTTATCCTCTTGTTCACTCTGGACGAGCAAACCATCGCCCTTCGACAATCACAAAAGGTTGGAGCCCAGGCCCAGATGGGTTTCCCATCTCACACTACAAGACCTTTCAGCAACTATCTACCCCACCTCCTCGCAGTTTTTAACCAAATCCTAGTGGGGAACCCACTCTCCACTGAAATGACAATGGCACATATACCCCTGATCCCCAAAGAGGGGAAAGACCCTAAACAATACTCTAACTATAGACCCATTTCACTTCTCAACATAGACATCAAACTGCTGGTGAAAATGCTAGTGATTTGGCAGATTTCCTCTCTCTATTAGTACACAGAGATCAGGTTGGCTTAGTCAGAGGCAGGGAGGGTAGAGACAACACGTCTACAGCGCTCAATGTGGCCTACCATGCCATCCTCACTTCTAGACCCCTAATTCTTCTCAATACTGATGGTGAGAAGGCATTCGATAAGGTTAACAGGTCTTTCCTACGCAAGGTCCTGTCTAGATTCCATCTCCCTGATCTCTTTGTACAAGCTACCTTTGCAATGTACTCCCAAGCATCGGCCTCTGTCATAGTCAATGGAGAGTTATCCGGCCATTCCGAATCCTCAATGGTACCCGTCAGGGTTGCCTCCTCTCCTCTTACTATTTATTCTAGCCCTTGAACCCCTTCTCCAAGCCCTTAGAGCCTACATGCACTCCAAGGAGTATCCTTGGGAGACCAGGAGCATAAGATAGCTGCCTTTGCTGATGACAAAGGCAGACCAGGAGCATAAGATAGCTGCCTTCGCTGATGACATCATGATTATGACTTCTAACCCCGGGATGTCCCTCCTACTCATTGAGATGTCCCTCCTTCTCATCTACAAACATCTTTACAATTATAGTTCCCTTTCTAATTTTAAAGTCAACATGAGGAAATCCCTAGCAATATGCTTGTTGGTACAAGACAGTGACATATGTGGTGGGTATGTCCTCCAGTTAACTCATTGTGGAGAGAATTTCTCCACCTCAGTAACCCAGTATGAGACTAGGAGCATAAGATAGCTACCTTTGCTGATGACATCATGATTATGACTTCTAACCCTGAGATGTCCCTCCTACTCATTGAGATGTCCCTCCTACTCATCTACAAACATCTTTACAATTATAGTTCCCTTTCTAATTTTAAAGTCAACATGAAGAAATCCCTAGCAATATGCATAGGGATTTTCCCATCTCTTAAACGCTACCTAATGGCTAATTCTGCGTTCAACTGGACATCCCTCTTTCTATCATATTTGGGAATTACGATAAGCTCCAACATTTCCAAATTATTTCCACTTAGTTATACTCCACTTCTTCAGTCTATAAACGCTAGCCTAGAAACACTGAACTTCCCCACTCTCTCTTGGTTTGGTCGGAAAAACCTACTCCTGTCACTGATTTTACCCCCTCTCACATATCTCCAACAAGTGATCACCATCCCCAAACCCTATTTTGAGCAACTCAGGAAAAAATTTAGGACGTTTATAATAAATGGAAGGAAGCCTAGACTCTCCTACACTCTGTTTTCCCGAGCTAGGTGGTTAGGATGGATTGCCCTCCAAGATCTGGAATTATATAGTAGAGCTGTGCTGATATTTAGAGCAGTGGACTGGCTAAGAGGCTCCAACCACAAGTCATGGGTGGCTATAGAGCAAGAATTGATGGGGATACCCTTCCGCTCACTTCTTCTGACAAACAAGACACCATTATACATACCTACCACTCCGTACCCGATTATTAAGGCCACCCTTAATGCTTGGAACTGGTTTCAGTCAACTCATTGCTCTGTCCCCTTCCCTTCCCCCTTCTTTCCTTGAAGGATGTCTCAAGTTTAGCTCCTCGGTTATGATAGAAAACACCCCACATGCCTTAAGGAGGTCATCTCTCCCTATTGCTTTTTTGTTTGGTCGTAATGGCTCAGTACTTTGCACCAGGGATCTACTTTTGTTGCTTCAATCTCATCATTACTGTCTGCCCCTGATATCCTTTCTATGCTCATTTCTATCCCACATGAAGCCTGCATTTATTTGGTACTGGGAAAGCAATCTTGCAGGGAATTTTCACTCTCTGACCTGTTGGCACTCCCCACAACTCCCCAAAAATCCACCCGATGCATCCAGGAAAATGGCTACAAACTCTTGACTCGTTGGTACAAGACAGTGCCACCTGACAAAACATGTCTCTTCTCTGCCTCGGACACGTGCTAGAGGTGTCTCAAAAAAAAGGGGATCCTTCTTCCATATGTCTCCCACCAAAGCTTTACTTGGCTTCTGTGAGGCCAATAAAGAACATAAACCCTCTCTCATGTTCAAGCATCTAGTCATGGCAGCTTGCTTTCTCATTCTGAAATACTGGCTCTCCACATCTCTTCTCTCCTTAGAGCAGTGGAAACAAAAGGTAAACCAGATCTACCATTTTGAAGAACTCTCCTCGTGTAGAACCAATGGCACAATGGAAGATATATAGACATACTGATCCAACCTCATAGCATGCTTTGTACATTCCTCATTTAACCATGCCTCTCCTTCTACCTTCCTAGTTGAATATCTTTTAATAGCTCTACATACTATCCAGATGAGGGAGGCAGAATATTCCCTAATGACTGTGGGTAATGTATTAGATTCTACTGAGACCCCAGCCTGTACCATTGAAAAGCATGAGTCACACTTAGGTCCCCATTTCACCAACTCCCCCCTGGACCAATCTATAGTGGGGTTGTGTAATCAGAGCCAAGGCAACCCTAGTACCACCTCGACCGGTAAGTTCTCCAGGACTAAGAGGGAACATTTTTCAGAGTGGCACACACCCACGGTTAAAGAAATATCTGAGGTACGCAACCTCACCGTACCACCTACCAGGGGAGTGGCGTCAATAGCCATGACATGGATAGGTGTAGGTAGAACAAAAATTGGAATACTCAGTCTTATAGCGTACTCAGAATCAATGAAGCTGGCCGCTGAGCCAGAGTCAATAAAGGCCTTTTCCCAGCCATTTATTAACTCCCAGAGATATCGTTATAGGTACCAAAAGCTTACATTTCGTAATATCAGGGTGTACCTGGTCTTTAGGTTGCCTTGCCTTGGGAGAGACTTGACGGAGAGGACCTTCTTAGGTCACTGGTTGATCCAATGGTCAGGATCTCTGCAGTAAAAACACACTCTACGCCTGCAGCGCAGATTCCCTCGGGTCCTGCCGACCTGCATGGGTTCTTCGGTAGAGACCTCAGCATCATTTCTGGGATAGGCCTCAGGCTGGACCACCATCTGAGAAGAGAACTGTCGTTCCTGTCATCTCTCTCTAACCCATCGGACAACAAGGGTCAACATCTCCTTTAGAGTCTCTGGAAGCTGATAACTCACTAGAAGATCCTTTTAGTTATCAGACAGACCTGACCTGAACTGACTCTTAAGGGCTGGTTCATTCCATCCTGAGGGGACACACCACCTTCTAAATTGGGTGCAATACTCCTCCGCAGGTAGATCACCCTGAACCAGTGCCTTTAGAGCAGTCTCGGCTACCAGTGCCATGTCTGGTTCATCATACAGGGTACCCAGGGCCTGAAAAAAAACCTCCACTGATGTTAAACAACTGGCGTCAGCTGGTAAAGAGAATGCCCAGTCCCGGGGATCACTCTGTAATCGGGAAATGACAATGCCCACGCGTTGACTCTTGGGGCCAGAGGACACGGGGCGCAAACGTTAATAAAGTTTACAATTTTCCTTAAAGGAAAAAAACTTCTTCCGGTCTCCAGAAAAGGGTTCAGGAAGCTTAATCTGGGGATCTAAATGCGGACTGGAGGCCTGAGGAATGAAATAACCTTGTCCTAGCTCAAAAGAATGGCGATTCCCCCCAAGCTTCTGCACCATCTGCGTCAGGTTAGAGACATGGTCAGTCAGGGTCACCAGAGGATTCATGATACAGTGGTTTGGTTTGGGCCTGTTAATCTGTAATGGTCACGTACACTACACACAGGGGGGAGGATAGTGACCACTGCGCTACACCCTCACCCCTGGCCCTGCCTTCTTGCCTCGCAAGTTAGTCTGATGACAGGGGACAGCTGGGCGGCAGTCCCTAACTTAGAATATGTGCAGGGAGGACATACAAGACAAATAACAGATCGTGAATGGACTGGGTCAATACCAAGAGAGCAACACAGTACAAAGGGATAAAGCAGAGAATAGTCAGGAGAAGCCGGGGTAAAATACCAGAAGAGAAATTAAGTACAACAGGAGTCCGCAAAGAATTGTCAGGTGGAAGCCGAGGTCAGAATACCAGGAGGGTTGCGAAGTACAGGAAGAGCAGGCAGAGGACCCTCGGGGAACACAGGAGCAGGTAAGTATACAGGAAACCAAAAATCGCCAAAAACCAAATTAACAGGCAACCTGTGGCCAGCCGGCTGCCTGTTAAATACTGGCTAGCTGGGGTCATGTGACGTGGCCAGCGCCACATGACCTACTCTAGGGAGTACAGCTCAGCACAGAATGCCCAGCTCCGTGCTCAGACCTCCCCTGGTTGCTGGGGTAACTGAGGACACCGGCCGTGCAGAGGAGACGTGCGCGGCCTGTCCGTCCAGCCCCCTATCACCTAGGAGACAAGGACGCTGTGCGTGTCCTCGCTCCTGCACAGAAACGGGA
Source organism: Bufo gargarizans (assembly GCF_014858855.1). Lineage (NCBI taxonomy): Eukaryota > Metazoa > Chordata > Amphibia > Anura > Bufonidae > Bufo > Bufo gargarizans. Next base: position 691,741,043 of record NC_058080.1, on the reverse strand, counting down.
CGCCGACGGCGCTGAGGAGAGCGAGCGCCTCGGCATCCCGTGACATCCACATAATCTTCTTTCCTCATGATGCCATCTATTTTGTGAAGTGCACCAGTCCCACCTGCAGCAAAACAACCCCACAACAGGATACTGCCACCCCCCGTGTTTCACAGTTGGAATGGTGTCCTTAGGCTTCCAAGCTTCTCCCTTTTTCTTCTAAACGTAACGATGGTCATTGTGGCCAAAAATTTTATTTTAGTTTTGTCAGACCACAGGACATTTCTCCAAAAATCTAGGTCTTTGTTCCTGTGTGCATTTGCAAACATTAATCTGGCTTTTTTTATGTTTCTTTTGGAGAAATGACTTCTTCCTGGCAGAGTGGTCTTTCAGACCATGTTGATACAGTACTTGCTTCACTGTGGATATTGACACAATCTTACCAGCTTCAGCCATCATCTTCACTAGGTCTTTTGCTTTTGTTCTTGGGTTGATATGCACATGTCGGACCAAAGCATGTTCATCTCTGGGACACAGAACCCGTCCCCTTCCTGAGAGGTATGATTGCTGGACATTCCCATCTTGTTTGTACTTATGTATAATTGTTTGTACAGATGAACAAGGCACCTTCAGGTATCTTGAAATTGCACCCAAGGTTGAGCCAGTCCACAATTCTCTTCCTGATATCTTGGCTGATTTCTTTTGACTTTCCTATGATGCTACAAAAAGAAGCAATGTGTTTCATGTGTTCATTTAAATACATCCATAGGTGTGTCTAATTAACTCAGATGTTGCCAACAAACCTAACAGAAGCTTCCAAACACATGACATCATCATATGGGCAGTCCAGAATTGTTTAAAGGCTTAGGCTGGGTTCACACGGGTGTGACGGATTTGTTCAGGATGCATCCCGGGTGTATTGCGGCAAACCCGCGCTAGTAGGTACCCAATTGCAGTGTGCAGTGTACGCAATTGGGTGCAATGCGTTTTAACAATGCGATAACAAACAAACGGTGATGGATCATGTGATTGGACCATGTGATGTGACGTCACCACAGGTCCTATAGCCGGAAGCTCATGATCAAAGAAGTAAGGAGATCGGCAACTACGCTATCAAGAGGAGTTAATTATTTTTTATTTTTTAACCCTCAATTGACCTTCTACTAAGCATTCTGTATTAAAAAATGCTATTATTTTCCCTTATAACCATGTTGTAAGAGAAAATAATACAGTGAATAGACTGTCATCCTAGCAACCATGCGTGAAAATCGCACCGCATCCGCACTTGCTTGCGGATTCTTGCGATTTTCACTCAGCCCCATTCACTTCTATGATAAACGCACACTATAGAGCATGCTGCGATTTTCACGCAACGCATAAGTGATGCGTGAAAATCACCGCTCATTTGCACAGCACCATAGAAATGAATGGGTCCGGATTCAGTGCGGGTGCAATGCGTTCACCTCACGCATCGCACCCGCGCGGAATACTCGCCCGTGTGAACTCAGCCTTAGTGTATGTAAACTTTTGACATTGCAGAAACTAATAAAAATGCCTTAAAAAATTCTCTCTCTCATTATTCTGGCATTTGGCAAATAATAATAATTATAGTAATCCTAATTGACCAAAAACAGAAAAGGTTTATTCTGATTTCATGTCAGATATTGAGAAAAACATGCATATGTGTCTTTTTATATAGTGTATGTAAACTTCTGATTTCAACTTGTAAGTACCTTTTGCCTTCCTTTTGGATATAGCTATGGCTGCTGACTGTTGCTGTCTTGCTGTCCAGGGTGTGTTTGGGTGCCGCATCGCTCACTCTTCTGCTGATGCCGGGGTCCTGAGGATTCGTACCCATTGGGCCCCTGTGGTTCCAACTTCCTGCAGGTAGTGGTCTGCTCCTGGAGTCTAGGTCCCTCCCCTTTCTGTCTTTAGGGAGCATGTGCATTCCCCGTGCTGACACTTAAAGGACCAGCGTGCTCATGCTCTGATGATTTCAAACAAATGGCTGGCCACCTCTGGGTATTTAAACCACCTTCTGCTGTAGGAAGGTGCCTGAACTTTAGAATATCTAGCTTGCTAGTTGCTAATGAAAGTGTGTTGTTCAATTTGTTTGCCTATGCATCAACCTCTGCCTATTTACCAACTCTAACTCTCGGCTGCCTGACCTGACTATAGCCTGTTTACCATATTGACGCTTTGCTGCCTGCCCTGTCCTCAGACTAGTTTCACTAATTTGCACCTACTCTGCCTGCCTTGACCTGTGTGAGTATTGTCTGAGCCCTCAGTGTCTCTGACCACACCAGGACAATTTCAAGATGTAGCAGCATGGGGACTGCTCTACAACAAGGCTGGATCCCTGTATAGGGGTTAAAGGGTGAATATCAGGAGACTGCCAGGATAACACCCTTAGGTCTAGCCTAAAGTCAAACTCATTTGTTGGCACAGTGGTTCCATGCCCACTTCCTATAACAGATATTAGATTTGATTAAACCAGAACTTATGTGTGTAAATGGCATTTTTTTGTATTTGGGTCACCACTGGTTTTTGGAAATATATATTTCTCTGTTCATTCCTGCTGAATAAACAGGCTCTTCCTGTTTGATATCAGAGCTTCATTGTGTGCTCTGACCCTAGTGGATAAGCTGCCAACCACACTGGAACTATTTCATGAAGTATCAGCCTGGTGACTCCTCTGCAGTGAAGTCCAGATCCCTGTATAGTAGTTAAAGGGTGAATATCAGGGATTGCCAGGATAACACCCTTAGGTCTAGCCCAAAGTCAAACTCATTTGTTGTCAAACTCATCAGTGGTTCCACAGCTACTTTCCATAACAGATATTAGATTTGATGCAATCAGAACTTATGTGTGTAACTGTCATTTTTCTAGATTTGGGTCACCACTGGTTTTAGGAAATGCGTATTTCTCTGCTCATTCCTGCTGAGTAAGCCGGATTTTCCTGTTGTAATATCAGAGCTTTATTGTGTGCAGCTTCATCCCCCTCCTCCCTTTCTTATATTAGCCATTTTACACTACACAGAGGATTGAGGGGGTTTATGAACATTTAAAGAGTCTACATACAGGAAAAAGGAAAATACAGATGGCTAGAAAATGAAAAAGATGACACTTTACCTTGATAGAATACATAGCAAAGTTACATATTTTCACATATGTTACTGATTTATGCAAAAAAGGTTATGAGTCATATTTAACTTGTGTCCCAAACATTATATAAATGATGCCTAAAAGAAATAATGATAAATTAATAACTAAACCAACAATTTAACAAAATGTACATTGTAAAATATTGACATATCTGGCAAACAAACATCTCTATACTATATTCATTATATTTAATTGTTATCCCACTGTTCACAGTGTGAAAAGATTCAAGTTTATTACCATGCAGTTTCGAATATTTTCAAATTACATCTTTTTTTACATAACATTCCAAGTAACAGGTAATATTTCATATACAAACACAATACAGCCAGATAGGAGTATTTTTTTCTAGGCCCTATGAGGCCATTGATTCCATTGATCTAGCAGAAATATAATAGAGGTCAATGATGAGTAGCTGATTGCACTAGAGCTTGTAGATAACATTGTTATAGCTGCTTCTCATGGGGCAACCCTGAAGACTAATCAGAGCTTGTTAAAGCTGTTTAGGTCACAATCTCAGCAATAACAATAAGAAAAATCAGCAAATGTCTCATAGCGGTGATAGCTACAACAAAAGGAACAAAGTCAGATATTTATGATTTGGTTTACTTTCTTCCAGCAGATTAGATCTTTTCAAAAATAATCTGTAGAGGCAAGTAAAAAAAAAAAAATAGATGTTACAGTATATAGAATTTTTTTGGGCTGATAAAAAGTCTCTAGTCTCTACACAAAGTAAAATCCCTTTAATCAGTCTTGCAAAGGTTTGGGAATCCAGGTGTTAGCATGACAGCCCATGTCAACTGCTGCTCCTCTCTGTGGGGCTGGAACAGGTGCTACCTTACTCACCCTTGCTGTTCTGCCTGGTGGCCTGGACCCACTGACCCTCCTCTTCCTCACCCACAACAGTCTCAGGTGCAGAAGCCTCATGCCTCTCCTGTAGGCCACAGTCGGGGGCTCCCTGGTCGGCGAGCAAACCTTGTCCATAAAGTGCATGCACACTCCCAGCATGCACACATCCGAATTCTTCTGCAGCCTATGGCTGGCTGCATCATGGCATATACGGACCTGAACTTAGGTTTCTAACTTGCTAGTTTACCAGTGGGGGTATTGCATTCTGCTTTTGTACTATACCTCTGCCTTTTAACCAACTGTGATTGTCCGCTGCCTGCTCCGTCCTTAGCCTGTCTACTGTATTGACATTTTGCTGCCTGCCCTGACTTTGGATTAGTTTCACAGAATTGCACAAACTCTGCCTGCCTTGACCTCTGCCTGTTTACTGACTGTGAGCATTACCTGATGCACTTTGTGCCTCGCATCAGTGTCTCTGACCCCTGGACTATTGACTATTCCAAGAGGTAGCAGCTTGGTGGCTCCCCTGCAGCAAAGTCAAAATCCTCTGTATAGGAGTTAAAAGGTAAAACCAGGGTACTAGTAGGATAATTCCCCTTAGGACTAGACCAAAGTCAAACCAATTAGTTGGTACAGTCAGTCAACACCCACTGCCCATTTCACCAAACTGTTGACAATGGTAATACCATGACAAATTTCTTGAAAAATGATGAGATAATTCAGCACTGTGGCAGTCTGGCAGGGCAAATCAGGTATAAATGTGCCCAATTCTTTGCAACTTTTCCTCCTGATCTCTCCATACTCATGCATAGTCATCTCAACCCAATATGTTTGTGTTGTCAGTAAGGTGAGGGGATTAAGTTGCTGCCAAACTTCTCTGTGGGCACTTTATCTTCCCTGAGAACAGATATATCATGTGTTGAAATTCAACATGCCATGTGATGTCAAGGGATACTTGGGAGGCCCCTATACAAGTTGGCCAATTTTACAGAAATTAATAGGATTGGCAGATTTTTATGTGTATGGGACCTTTGAGGGGTTCACCATTTTTGCAATGACATTTATTTATCAGCCCAGAGTACCCCAACAACTGCATATTTTGGGTCATATTCTTGTTTTTCATATCAGCACTTTCCTTTCCATGTTCTCGGCATCATTGTCTCCTGGCAGGATGTTTACATGAAGAACTTTCTATTTTCATCAGCATTCTGTAGGGCTTTCTAACCAAACCTACAATACTTTGCACTGTGATCTGTTTTACAAAGCTTGCTCAATCTGCCACATTGTTCTCTCTGCAGTAGTCATGTTATTGAGTAAGGATTTGCACTATGATTTACTTTTGAACTGTGCCTCGTCATTGCCGGATGTATTACTACTCCTATTCTGCACTTCAGTAAAATAATTTTATTTATTTACACCAACTGGCTTGGTTACTGAATCCACCATTTGCACCTGTGCTCATGCCTTGCACTGAGACTTAACATCAAAGGGCACCCCAATTACCACCAGGCAGGAACCCTAACATCAAGTTATGATCGATGGAAGAAAAGATGCGTGCTGTAGTCACTAGCCCCCAGACTAGCCCCAGTAAATAGTCCGAGAGAGAGCCAAAGGGAAGATTGCCACTGTGATCTGTGAGGCCAACCATTCTCATGGCAGCAACTTCTATCCCATCCTCCACTCTAATCTCCTAAACTCATTTCACCTACACCTAAATTTCTCATTTTAACTAGGGTAGAGCAAGCCCTTTGAAATTTTATAGAGCAAAGCATGCTCGGTTTGGTAAGAAAACCCATCAGGATCTGATGTAAACAGGAAGTCCTGCATGTATACATCCTGCCAGGATGCAGAGATGCAGAGATCAGGAGAAGGAAAATGCTGAAATGTTAAACAGGTATATGAGGCAAAATATTCAATTTTAGGGGAAATCTGAGCAGATACAAAGTTGTCATTATTATCATTTATGGTACTTTTGGAGTGGACTTTTATGTCCAATGATCAATTATACTATTCACAGTCGATTATTATTAAATATACCTATGCTGGCTAAGGCCAAAATTACTTCTCTGAGCCTCCAGACCGAAAATAATATGACCATCCTGGCATTGACATTGGCACTGCCAATTCAATAAACCCATAGAAGTTATGTAAGAAGTGGCATAGACCCTACACATAGTTATGCATCTTCTAAAATGACTGATTTTTTTATCATAAAACAGGACATTTAAAACAGTTACTACTGATTCTCCCCTCACCACTCCTACCCAATGGCAAAGAGGAACCTAACACAACACAAACAGCTAAGTGCAAAGAAAACACTAAACAGTTACTGGACATAGGAATTCAGGGGCAATGCCATTTTTTTGTTTCTGCTTTAAAATCTTCACCTATTTTTAACCCATTAATAACTGCTGATATGTGATTTTATTTAATGTTTTTATTTAAAAATAAAAAAGTTATGAGTTTTGGAATGTGGCAATAGAAAAACATTTTCTTTTTTTAAAGAGTTTTTATTGTGCAAAAGTAGTAAAAATTTGAAAAAAAACATGCATATTTTTATCTCTGAAATTGTACTGACCCAGAGAATAAAGTTATCATGTTGTTTATGCCACAAAGTAAACATCTCTTTACAAAATAAAAATGGAAGTATTGCTGTTAAATTTTTACCCCCCCCCCCCCCCGAAACAGTTAATAAAAGTTAACCAGTATTTTCCGTGTACCCCAAAGTGGTGCCATTAAAAACTACAACTTGTCCTTGCAAAAATCAAGCTTTCATATAGCTAGGTAGACAAAAATATAAAAAAGATATAGCTCTTGGAATGGGACAATAAAAAAATGAAAAAAAATTGCTTGGTAGTTTAAGCTGCAAAATGCATACAGGTGAAAGGGGTTAAGAATAATCAATCCTTTAGCCTTTACATTTACTTTCCAAAATTAAGGCTAGGGACTAAGTAGAATGACCTCCAAAAAGTCAGCCACCAGCCTCAGATGAGGCTGAACAACACATCAGACTAGAGCCCATATAAAAGCTTCACTCAGTTCAATCAGCGGAAACATCTCAACGTCCACTGTTTGGTGGAGAATCTGGGAATCAGTCATTCATGGTAGAATTGCTGCAAGGAAACCGTGACTGAAGAAGAGAAATAACAAGAAGAGAGTAGCTTGGGCCAAGGAGCACAGACATTGGCCCATATTTTCAAAAAGTTGCATAGCAATGTGCATCAAGTATGCCCAATTTTTTGGGTGAAAATTAAAAGTGGTCATGATCTCCTGTGGAGAGCAAGCACTGGAATGAGTGGTCAAATTGTGTCAAATTTAAAGGACACTAAAATTCGATTCAGGTTCAAATCAGCCAAATCGGCCGTCCGATTTGTATGGGGTCTGAATAACATCGACCTGAAACAAAAGTGCCCCAATTGCCTGGAAAAGTCAGTCAGTCTCACTTTTCAGAAAATGTGGACAAATTCCTGAATTTGAAAATCAATATACTTATGTTTATTAAAAATTCATACACATTCAATGAGTTTTGAAAAATGTGTGCCTCATTTTTTACATTTTGGCGTTACTAGGTCATTGGAAGTTAAGTACACTATATTTGGAGAATTTACTGTTACAGCACAGATTATTGTTTCATAATGAGCTCATTCTTTTTAGAATTTATATTTTACAAGTTTGACATCTCAAAATGTATTTTTCTTTTTCTGAACACTTAATGAGGGTTTATGGCCATCGAAAAATCTTCAGACCCGAAAGAATTAAGGGTAAGACACAGACTATAAAATGTTTATATACTAAAAATGGTACAAATCCTTTCGATTTGGTGCAGTAACTGGACACAATATGTTTTTCATTAGGCTCTAATTAAAATGAAATCCGCATTTGCTACTAAAAATCCCCCCCCCCCCCCCCCCCCGCCGCCCCCGGGATGGGCACTTTTACAATGAGGTTACTATTTTACTTTACAGTAAATCTTTTTTTCCATTGTGTCCTAGTTTTCTATGTAAGAAAAAAAAACTCTTTCCAAGTGCCATTGCCCACCTGCAAAGTCAACGTCAAGCCACCTAACACGGGCAGGTTGACACTTAGTGTCTCTTCCTGCTCTTCACAGTTCAAACCCTTTACAAGGTGCAAGACAAATGACACAAAAGCAAAAGTGCAGCGATTCAAACTGGATAGGCTTACAACGTAATTCAATTAAATTCTGTGTGGCACACACCATGACAAAGCAGGGGCCACGACTTGAGGTCTGTGAATGCAGGGAGGCTGCATGGCAATAAAAAAATATAAAAAAACGAGGTCCCTTTGACTGGTTAAATGCGACCGAGGCACATTAGGAAACCTCCCATCTAACAGGTGGCTGCACGTCCCTCAGCTGCTGTCGTACATTGACTGCCACATTAACCCTTCTTTAGGAACAATTTCAGCATTTAAAGAAAAATGTTACTGTATCCGATGCGGTGGAAACACTTTCAGGATAAATTATTTCAATTAGTCCCTTAAGGGAAGGATAGATGGTTGTGTCTGGTTGTGTCCGTCCTACTGCCAGCCCAGCCTATTCTCTGCCTCTCGGCTGAATTAACATAAAGAAACAGTGTGAAAAGCAGAGCTGGTGGAAGGATTAAGTATATCATTGAAAGGAATTATGTTGTAAATGACTGGGAGGGGAAGGGGCTTCTGTTTGTCGGTCCCATCTGGTCTATAAAGAATACCTTGTTGTAATTAGCCCCAGATGGCTTTATGTTGCACTGTGTCTGGGCAGCCAGGTGCCACTGTGTCCTGCTGAGCGCGATATTCATTGCTGGATGCTGCGAGGGGCTAAGATGGACTTTATGGCAACCTAATTTCTTCCAGAGCATTGCACAAATAGGAATTGAAGAATAACTGGGCTTGAAACAATGGCACCTAAGATGAGCCGGCTTTATCATGCGGCTTGTGCCGCTCGCCGGCCGTGGATAAAGCCTCTTTGTTTTACCCCATTCTCTTCCATATTAGAATCAATGGCTTGGAGGTGTTTATATGACATAGTGAGAGCCAATACAATGGGGAGAGAGGAAGGGGGACGGTGGAGGTGAAAGCTGAGGACCTCGCTTCAACTTGACATTCAATTAGAATATAAGGCAATGTTGATATAGGTAGATATGTGTATATATTATATCGTAGATAGGTAGAGATATGTACCTAACTATGATATATTATATGCACATATCTACCTATCTATGATGTACTATAAAAAGATATAGCTAGTGATTAGATTGTGAGCTCCACAGGGAAAGCAAGCAATGATAATGTCTGTAAAGAGCTGCAGAATATGTCAGAGAAATAAATACATAAAAACTAGGACAGATGGATAGATGATAGAAAGATAATAGATAGATAGATAGATAGATAGATAGATAGATGATAGAAAGATAATAGATAGATAGATAGATAGATAGATAGATAGATAGATAGATAATAGATAGATAGATAGATAGATAGATAGATAGACAAATGATGAGGTAGCACTCCAGGTTCAGTGAAAGTGTGTTCAACACCCTTTCATTGAACCTGGAGTGCTGCCTCATCATTTGTCTTAGGATCAACTAGTGGATTTTTGCCTACACTCCCAGAGAGATTACACCCAACAATACCACTGACTGTGCTGCTGTTATCTTTTGTTTTAGATAGATAGATACAAAGATCATTAGGATAGATAATATATAGATAATAGATAGATAGATAAAAGATAGGTAGCTACAAAGATCAATAGGATAGACGATAGATAGATAGATAATAGATAGATGATAGATAGATGATAGATAGATAATAGACAGATAGAGACATAGACGATAGATAGATAATAGACGGCCATGAAATGAAATTAAAAGGATAACACTGACATCAGCAGATCTTTCTATTATGGTATCAAATAGAAAAAAGAAAAAAAAAACGGAAGCGCCATCGACTATGTAAATTGAGTGTGTCTGAAATGTGAGTGACGACAACTTCTGTTCCACCATGTGAAATATGCTGGTGCTGTCTCAACAGTAGGAAAAATGTAAGTGTGATCTTCAGCAGTTTATCACAGTATTATAGTGATGAGCAGAAGGTGCCATATTCGATTGGATATTCGTCTTATATTCGTCAAAATCGAATATTCGTCATTATTCATTACTATTTATAGCGAATAATATGCAATTTAATTATTAGCGCATTGCGATTTTCTTTCAACTGTATAGGAAGGCAACTTTCCTATTGGTTGGCTATTTAGAATATTCTCATTTTTTTTTCCAATCTGTACGGTCGTTTGCATACTCCTCCCCGACAAGCGTCCCCATCACCATGGGAACGCCTGTCGGTTAGAATATACCATCGGATATGAGTTTTCCATGAGATCGCGAAAACTCGATCCAATGGTATTTTCAAACCCACAGGCGTTCCCATGGTGACGAGGACGCTTGTCGGGTGGAGTATGCAAACGACCGTACAGATTGGAAAAAAAAACAACGAATATTCTAAATAACAAATATTCGCTATATTGCTATAACTTCATTTTTTAGAATTTTCACCATATTCTAAAACACAAAGTTATAGCAATATAGCGAATATTCGTGAAATACACATACAAAACTGCAATTTAGCTAATATAGCGCTATACTATTTTTTTTAATAGTGTACATTTTTTCCAAATCTGAACTTCAGAAGAGACAAAGCAAATTATAGTATCAAAAAAATACTATAGCGCTATATTAGCTAAATTGCAGTCTATATGTGTATTTTACAAATATTCGCTATAACTTTGTTTTTTAGAATATTCGTAATATTCTAAAACAAGAATATATAGCAAATATTTGTAAAATACACATATAGACTATAATTTAGCTAATATAGCGCTATAGTATTTTTTTTATAGTCAATTTTTTTTTGTCTCTTTTGAAGTACAGATTTGGAAAAAATTTACACAATAAAAAAAAATACTACAGTGCTATATTAGCTAAATTGCAGTCTGTATGTGTATTTCATAAATATTTGCTATATTGATATAACTTTGTGTTTTATAATATTACGAATATTCTAAAAAATGAATATATGTCAATATAGCGAATATTCGTTATTTAGAATATTCATCTTTTTTTTCAAATCTGTACAGTTGTTCACATACTCCTCCCCGACAAGCATCCCCGTCACCATGGGAACGCCTGTGGGCTAGAATATACCATCGGATATGAGTTTTCACGATGGTGACGGGGACGCTTGTCGGGGATATATATATTCCCTATATTGCTATATATTTGTTTTTTTAGAATATTCGTCATTTTATTTTCCATATGAAAACATGATTCCTTCCTGCTTAAGTTGCTTGTGGGCCAATGACTCATTGACCCACATGAAAGAAGCAGGGAGGAATCATGTTTTCAGATGTTATAAAATGACGAATATTCGATATAGCGAATATATATAGCACTATATTCGTTATATTTGCGAATTTGCGAAGTTGCGATATTCACGATTAATATTCGCTATTCGAATATTTGCGCTCAACAGTAATTATAGCAGCTTCATATGATCAGCAACAAAACCTATATATATACACGACAAAGTAGTAATAGCAGCACTCCAAGTTGCCAGGTGCAAGTTCCCTGTAGGATTCCGGACAGTAGCAATCCACAGTTAAAATAGTAGAAAAAGTCACAAGGCAGCACTCTGGTCTTCAGTGAAAAAGTGGATCATTTATTCAACCCATGTAACGTTTCAGCTCCTCTCCATGGAGCCTTTGTCAAGCAGGGATCACAGTGCTCAATACTCAAAACATCAAGGTATACATCATTTGCATCAATCAATAAATGTGAAATATCAGTAAAAACATGATTTCTATTACAATATATAGCATCATCTTAGTGTCCATATATATATATATATATATATATATATATAATCAATCTCCGTGCAAATGGCATGATTCCATAATTCATTATTAAATATATATATTAGTAAAATTCCATAATAATAATTCATTCTTTATAATGAAAAACCTAAAGTGCACCTGTGCAAAATAAAGTGTAGATGAGTGGTAAATCATAATTCATGAAGCGCTCACCCACACTAATTCCCTCCATCTGTTGATCCCTTGGCGTTCCATGATGCACGATGCGCGTGCGCAGAGCTCCGGCCTCGCGAGAACATCGGATCAACCCACCTATACGTCAGGGGAGACGATCCAGCGTCTCTGCCCTTACAAGAAATTGAGCTCGCTGCACACATACTACTCACTAAATATGACCAAGCGGACCATAATGTCCTAACTGCGGTAACTAAAGAAACAAGATAAACAGAATATATGGCAACCAAAACGCATTATCAAAATGGGTCATTAACCCTATATTTGTACTATACCCAGCGAGATAAGGGATGTCTATATTCGAAACACGATATGGTGTCACACCCATTGCGGATTTGAGATTGAAGACATTATCCATGTCATCAATCCCCATCCACTACACCCTTAAAATCTCCTATCAGGATAAACGGTATGCCACAATTGTAGGTATAATAGCCCCCTCTGCCCAAAGGGGCGAGACTCCCACACCATATGGTATCCTCACCCCAAACATCCCTTAAAAGCGAAGCGCCACCTGTGAGTGTCACCTGCCTTATGTATGAGACAAAGGGCATCCAGGGGTACATTCAGATAGCATATTTAATTTAATTCTGGTCCGCTGTACATTCGCAAATCATTAAAAAAAAGCTCTACATCCTGGTGAATAAATGATACTAGTAGGATTGACACACACAGGGATTTCATTAAGACGAGAAGTATATCAAAGGCATTGGGACTAAGGCACTCTAAATTTCACATTCCACCCATTGGGTTTCAAGGTCTGTAAATGGTAAATCTAGAATAATTCACGTTTTTTTAAGGATAGCTATTCTGTCCCCACCCCGTCTGTGCATGGTAGCCTGGTCTATAATTCTGAAACGTAGATCCTTTTTTGTATGTTTAGCCTCAGTGAAGTGTTTAGATACTGGCAAATCAAGTTTTTTCTCACGAATGGTATATCTATGTTGATTAAGCCTCGTTTTGACACCCCACATTGTTTCTCCTACATAGAAGAGGTGACAGGGGCATTCAAGTAGATAGACTACATGCCTCGAATCACAAGTTAAAAATTGTTTAATGTTGTAAACTATCCCGGTTTTAGGATGTGTGAAAGAAGACCCCTTTAGAATGAGGGGGCATTTCACACAGTTATGGCATGGGTAACATCCCGTTTTGGTAGAGCCGAAGTAGGCCCGAAATGTACGCTTTGTTGTACCTGCATCCGCGTGTACTAATTGGTCTTTTAAATTGCGTGTGTTATGGTAGGACAAGCGAGGAGGAACATTTAATTCTGATATGTGTTTAAAATTACTGCCTAATATAGGCCAATGTTTTCTCAAAATATTTCCCACCTTAGTACTCAAAGGGGAAACGAAGGGGATACGGTTGAATTTTCAGCCCGAGTCTGTGTCCCTTGTAACAGGGTTATTCTAGAGAGAGATGTAACCTTCCTTATGTGTGTCCTCACAAGTTTCTTAGGGTATCTTCTTTTGATAAACTTGTCCCACATTTCCTCCAGTCTATCAAAGGTCACCTTACTTCCCACAATCCTCTTTACCCTCAGTAGCTGGCTGAAGGGGAGACATTTTAACATAGGCTTCAGGTGATTTCTATTATATTGGAGTAGTGTATTTTCATCTGTAGTCTTTATAAATAGTGTTGAGCGCGAATATTCGAATTGCGAATTTTTTTCTCGAATATCGCAATTTCGAGATTTCGCAAATATTTAGAATATCGATTTATATATTCGCGAAATCGAATATTCGTTGTTTTTTTTTTTTTCTTATTGTTATATTTTTTTCTTTCCCACTTCCCTAACGTTGTTCTTACCTGTCCTTTGGGTTCCTGGCTTCCTGGCTGCTCCAGTCAGTGCCCGCACTGCTATATTCCATATTAGTTAATTCTAGCCTATTAGGCTAGAATTAACCTATATGGAATATAGCATTAAGTTGAAATAGCGATGCGATTAATATATAATATGGAATATAGCTGTGCTAAGTTGAAATCTTCATGCGATTATTTCGTGTTATATTACTCGCATCGCAATTTCGACTTTTGCGTATGTTCTTAATATTGCTCTAACTTCGTCTTTTAGAATATTCGTAAAATACACATAGATTGTATTTAAGCTAATATACTGCTATAGTAATATTTTTTAATAGTGTACATATTTTACAAAACTTAAGTTCAGAAGAGGCAAAAAAAAATTTGAGGAAAAAAAAGGGTTTATAGCACTATATTAGCTAAATTACAATCTATATGTGTATTTTACGAAATTTCGTAATATTGCTCTAACTTCATCTTTTAGAATATTCGTAATATTCTAAGAGACGAAATTAGAGCAATATTCCGAAATTTCGTAAAATTCACATATTAGCCTAGCCATAGTCAATTAGCATAGGAACTTTGCCTTATACTATCAAGATAAATAATCGCAATACGCGAAAAATAAATCGCATATTATTCGCGATAATTTGAATAATTACGAATATTCAATTTCGACGAATATAACACGAATATTCATTTGAATATTCGCGAAATATCGCGAAATCGAATATGGCGCCTCCCGCTCATCACTATTTATAAATCAGTGTTCAAATGATTTCCATCTCTGATCTCCAACTCTGATGCAACCAGTGTGAATTTAACCTCAGAATCTATAGAGTTCAAGAATTCCTTAAACTCGTACAATTCTGGTGATGTACCTGTCCAAAGGAGGCAAATATCTATGTATTGCCACCACCTCAGAACATGTCTGAAGTGATGGCTCACATAGATGAATCTAACCTCCAAGTCTGTCATGAAGATGTTTGCATAATTTGCGCCACATTTAACCCCATAGCGGTCCCAAGTAATTGAATAAAGAAATCATCCTGGAACATAAAATAGTTACAAGTTAATATAATCTCAAGTAATGAAATAAAAAATTCCTTGCACCTTGTGGTATAGGAGATGTGATCCAGACATCTCTTAACCGACTCAATGCCCTTTGAGTGTGAGGTTGAGGTGTATAGACTCAGTACGTCAAATGTGTGGTGGAAGTTGGATATCACCTATTAGATTTCGGAAGTGTGTTGTATCACGTATGTATGATTCTGCTGAATGTACGAAGAGAGTCAATATCCTAAAAGATGGCTATTTGCTATATATATCTAATATATAAAGCTAAGTGTATGTTTGTGTGTGTATATATGTCCGCTAAAGGAATCTGCACCGTCGCATTTACAATCACGAAATTTGTCACACAGGTACATCAGGTGTCCGGGAAGGTTTTAGACCGGGCACATCACATGACCTGAATTAGTCAATAGAAGCCTGCAGGTCTTTCTCCTCATATCCCAACTGCCATACACACGGTCACATGTCCCTTATCAGCCAATAGAAGGTCCTTAGTCTCCACATACACACAGTTTTACACCAGGTTTCCATAACAACCTAGTCATTTTTCTTCACTGCTGCAGCTCAGCTTTAAAGGGGCAGGGCGCTGTGGAAGACACTGTTAAAGGACAGAGTGCTGTGGAGGTCACAGTTCAGGGGCAGGTAGGGTGGCCATTCAGGCCACACTCAAAAGACGGCCTTAAAAACCCTGCCCCCAGGTCCCGCTAAGCCACGCCCCCTCCCACTTCGCACCCGATGGGGATTGAAAAATAGAGGTACAAATCAACTTCTGTCAGCTGCAGGGGTTGTAGGGAGGGTGACTTACTCACTGCAGCTCACACTCAGACAGCACAGTGCTGCTGTCTGAGAGTGATCTGTTCAAAAGGACATCCCTCTGTCTGCCCAGGCCTAAAACCGGACCTCTGGCCACCGTAGGGCCAGGCTGCTGTGGAGGTCACAGTTAAGGGCACAGTCCGCTATGGAGGTCAGTGTTAAGGGGCAGATTGCTGTAGAGGCCACTGTTAAGGGGACGGGGTGTTATAGAAATCACTGTTAAGGGGATAAGGTACTGTGGAGGTCACTAATAAAGGGGTGGCCGCTGTGGAGGTCATTGTTAAAGGGGTTGGCTGCTGTGGAGGTCACTGTTAAGGGGGTGGACTGCTGTCGAGGTCATTGTTAAAGGGGCGGGCTGCTGTGGAGGTCACTGATAAGGGGGCAGGATGCTGTAGAGGTCACTGTTAAAGGCGAGGGCACTGTGGATGTTACTGTTAAGGGGGTAGGCCTCTGTGGAGGTCACTGTTAAAGGGGTGGGGTACTGTAGATATCACTGTTATAGTGGATACTGTCAATATATTTTAACGACACACACAAACATTAAATAAAGTAGATGAAATATACCTGTGCGAAGCCAAGTCCTTCTACTAGTATGTGTATATATATATATATATATATATATATATAATTGGTGGATCTTGCAGTTTTGTATTTGGGGAAGTTCTTTTCACATTAAAGATACATTGATAATCATGGAAGGGAGGGAGAAAGATCTATTTTATTCACTTAACTCATTATTTTGGAAGGTCTTCGCTGGTTGCAGTTGCATGATCACTAGGAATGGTGTCACTAAATGTCCCTAGGTCTGGCTTTTGCTGTTGGTGCCCATGCAGATTTCTTTGCACAGCTTTCAATGTGGTAGCACATATAAGCAATAGCATATAAGTATATTTTGCATATAAAATAAAAGTGAAAACTTAATAGGTTGTCTCACCACTGACAGTGCTTTTCATATGGTAACATAGTGGGTCAGTGTTTTCCCTGCAGCCAGGGGCATACAAAGAAATCATTGGGCCCCATAGCAAGACTCTGAATTGGTCCCCACCTAACTCCACTCACTACCCACCCCTGGCCCATTTAACTACCTGCCCTGGCTTCTCTCCTGTCACACCTCCATTTGCCAATAAATAAATACAATGTATAAATAACATTTTATACACATTTTGTACTTAGCACTAAAGACATATTTGCATACACATTATATTTAGTGCTACCAAACATACAGGAGAATACAGCACCACATACCTCTTTCATCCAGTGGTGTCTCCTCTGATGTAGACCGTCTCTTTCCTGATCTTCTCCTTTCAGACCAGACCTCCATGATGAGTTTTCACCCATCGCTCGTCTCTGAAGTTTGACAAAAAGACATCTTAGGTTTCTACTTTTCCATCATTCTTTCATCTTCTGATCACCCCATCCTGCCACCTCAAATACTATGCCCACCGTGCTTCCAATACTATACTGAAAAAACAGTCCCCATAAAAATACTAGTACCAGGCAGAAATTGCCCCCAATACTGTGCCCGTTGTGTTCCCCAATACTGTGCCCGCTGTGTTCCCCAATACTATCCAGCAGAAATAAACCCCTTATAATACTAGTACCACACAGATAGTGCCCTTCAATAATTATTGGCACACACTGCCCTAAAATAACTGTTCCTAGCAAATAGTGTCCCTGACCCTAATTGCTTAAACATTATGTCCCCCAATTACTACTGGGGGACTATAGGGAACATGATTATTATTATGGGCACTATGGGAGCATTATTACTTCTGGGGCACAGTAGGGACATTATTTTTGGTGTACTGTAGAGGCATTATTACTACTAAGTGCACTCTGGCAGAGAATTATTACTACTGGCGTGACTTTGGGGAGCACTATTACTGTGGAGGGGCACAATGGCCATTTCAAATGAGCACCAGTACAAATAATGTCCCTTATAATGTGTGTCAGTACAAAAATGCCCCTTAATAATGGGCACTAGTACAAAAATGTTCCCGTTCTGTGTGCCAGTACAAAAAAAGCCCCCCTCTTAGTGCCTTCATTGAGCTTATGTTCCCATAGTGCCCCATAATGTGTGCAAGTATAAAATACCCTTATATAATTCTCCCAGTAAATGCCCACATAGTGCTACTATACCCTTGCCCATAGTGTCCCCCATAATGTGCCAGTATACAATGACCATATATAGTACACCAAGTAGATGCCAACATAGTGCTCCTTCCTCATAGAGCCCGCATAATGTGCCTGCATAATATACCCTTATATAGCTCCCCCATAAATTGCCAGTATAAGATGCCCCCATAGTGTCTCCCATAATGTGCCAGTATAAATGCCCCTTCTTAATGCACCCAGTAGATGTCCCCATCAATGGCATGCCCGGGGGGGGGGGGGGGCATGGCGCCCCGGTGCCGGCTCTGACGGGGGTGCCAGCAGGCCCAGAAGCAATGAGCACTTCCATCAATACAGATGGAAGCGCTCATTGCTGAAGCACTGACACCGTGACCCAGTCCCGCATACTGCAGGGGGGGCAGGGAGCGGAGCGCATAGTTCCCTGCCCCACCGCCGATCACCGCCATTGGCTTCAGGCCTAGTAGGCTTGAAGCCTATGAGGTAGTGAAATCCCGACGCAGGCGCGCGTGATGGCGTCATCGCATGCGCCTGTGCTGGGACTCAGCAGCACAGTGCTGGGACTCTGCGAGCAAGCGCAGGTAAGTATTTAGCTTTTAGGGTTTTTTTTATATATTTTTTTATTTTATGTTCCAACTTTGGGGGACATGAGGGGGCCGGGGTGCACACAGGACAGAGGACGTGTGGGTGGAAAATATGGTGGGATACTGTGTGGGGGCAAATTTTTATTTTATTTTATAATGTGCCAACTTTGGTGGACATGAAGAGGGTGCACACAGGAGGATGTGGGGGGGGGGTGGGAATATGATGATACTGTGTGGCACAGTGGGGGGCAAATTATTATGGGAGGGATGGCAATGTGGGGGACACTACTGTGTGGGGGCAGTGTGGGGGACAAAACTGTGTGGGGACAGCGTAGGGGAAATTGCAGTGTGGGGGACACTACTGTGTGGGGCAGTGTGGGGGACACTACTGTGTGGGGGGCAGTGTGGGAAAATTTTCTGTGTGGGGGGCAGTGTGGGGGACACTACTGTATGGGGGCAGTGTGGGGGACACTACAGTGTGGGGGACACTACTGTGTGAGGAACACTACTGTGTGGGGGACACTACTGTGTGGGGGGCAGCGTGGGGGCCTTTCTATTGGGGAGGCACTGTAGGGGCCATTCTATTATTTCTGGGGACACTATACAGGGATTATTGCCTGGAGCACAATATATGGTGTTATTATTACTGGGGGAACTCTAGGGGACATTATAGCTGCTGTAGACACTATAGAAACATTTGGGGTCATTTATCAAACTGGTCTAAAGTAGAACTAGCTTAGTTGCCTATAGCAGCCAATCAGATTCCACCTTTCATATTTCACAGCTCTTTTGGAAATCCAGTTCTACAGTACACCAGTTTGATAAAGGACCCCAATTATGTCTATTAGGGTCACAATTTTTTCAGCAGTATAATATCATTTTTGAAACAAAAATAAATAAATCATGTTTTAGTGTCTCCATTTTCTGAGAGTCATAGTTTTCTCAGTTTTTGGGCGATTATCTTATGTAGGGTCTCATTTTTTGGGGGATGAGATGACGGTTTGATTGTTACTATTTCAGGGTGCATATGACTTTTTGATCGCTTGCTATTACACTTTTTGTGATGTAAGCTGAAAAAAAATGGCTTTTGACACCGTATTTATTTTAATTTTTTTTACGGTGTTCACCGGAGGGGTTAGGTCATGTGATATTTTTATAGAGCAGGTTGTTACGGACGTGCCGATAAATAATATGTATACTTTTTTATTTTTATTTTAGTTTTACACAATAATATCATTTGTTAAACAAAAAAAAATAATGTTTTAGTATCTCCATATAGTTTTTTTTATTTTTTGGAGTGATAGTCTTAGGTAGGGGCTAATTTTTTTAAGGATGAGATGATGGTTGTATTGGCACTATTTTGGGGTGTATATGACTTTTTGATCGTTTGCTATTACACTTTTTGTGATGTAAGGTGACAAAAAATGGCTTTTGACACCGTTTTTATTTATTATTTTTTTTACAGTGTTCATCTGAAGGGTTAGGTCATATGGTATTTTTATAGATCTCGAAGTGGCGATATTTGCGATTAAAATTTGCGATTTGAATATTCGCGCCCAACACCAGTCCTGTCCTGAATTTCTATTTTCAATTGTGCTGTTATAGACGAGTCAACTTCAAGTGAAATGATGGAACAGAGATCATGCTGGACAGATTTAGTTAAATATAAAATACAAACACTTTAGTTATTTCAGACGTATGATTTATTGTAACAGCACATATTCTTTAGTCTTGATGTTCAATAGCAGGTTTATTTGTTCTTTAAATGTACAGTTTTTCATATTTCTCCCATCATAGAGAGCTCCTGAATATGGTTTAAAAAATAAAAGGCGATAATAACCATAATTTATGATAAGTCTAAGTATTTAAAGTCCTCTTCTAAAGTGCCATAGAGCTACAGCTAAAAAGATGACAGATGTTTAGTCATCAGCAGTGGCTACTTATACAAATAACTTGGAGATGAAAAGAAAAAAACTGTGTTCAGGTGACATTACTTGAAAAAAATCTGTTGCAATATCAAGGTTGTATGTTCCATACAGGCTGATTATTCAGCTCTAGAAGAAGGGAGACATTTTAGGTTTTTAGGCTTATTGCACACGAACATGTGCTCTTCGTGGCCGTATTGCGTAACGCATATTTGGATCCGCAATACAGAGGCACAATTCCGTGTGCATTCTGCATCATAAATGCGGACACATTCACTTGAATGGGTCTGCAAATCCGGAGATGCGGAATGGTGCGAGACGGAAGCACAGAACGGAACCCTACGGAAACCCTACTGAGTGCTTCTGTGGGGTTTCGTCCCGTACTTCTGTTCCGCAAAAAGATAGAACATGTTCTATCTTTTTGCAGAACGGCTGGATCACGGACCCATTAAAGTGAATGGGTCCGCGATCCGCTGCGGCTGCCCCACGGTGGATGTTCGTGCATTGCGGCCCGCAATTTGCGGTCCGCAGCACGGCCACCGGGCGCACACGTTCGAGTGCAAGAGGCCTTAGAAGCATGTCGATGTCAAGCAGCACCTGATGGGGGCCTTGTGTTTTTTGCCCAAAAAGTCACCAGAGTACCATAGTAGTATGGCAATGAATCTCTGAAAAAAAAATTACAATCAGACTTTTAGAGAGGTGTACTGTTAGGCTCCATTCACACCTCAGCAAGTGTTGTCCGCACCCGTTCTGCAATTGTGTGGAACAGGTGCGGACCCATTCATTCTCTATGGGGACTGAATGGATGCGGAGAGCTCCGTATTTTCGGAGCACAGCCCCGATCTTCCAGTTCACAGCTCCGGAAAAAATAGAGCATGTCCTATTCTTGTCCGCAATTGTGGACAAGAATAGGCATTTCTATGGGGGTGCCAGACGGGTGTATTGCGGATCCGCAATACACGCCGGACGTGTGAATGGACCCTTAAAGTGGAAATTTATGACAGAAACAGGTCTGCTGTCTATAGTGAGGTGCAGAGTTTTAGGGATCATCCTATTTTTCACCAGGGAGCTCAGCAATAGTTCCAGAGTTCAGACTCAACTGGTTGGATCCCCTGTTCAGAAAATAAACTTGTTGGCCAGTAAGAGCTGTGGGTTGGAACCAGTTGATCAATTGGGAAAAACATTTCAGAAGGAGCACATGAAGGCAGATTTGAAGTTAAGATCTGAAGTTCAGAGTGCAAAAAGCAGGATCCAAACACAGACCATGCAGGAACAGAAGAGTAGATTCATTGACAAATCAAATTTGTTACAATATTTCCGCAAACATTCTAATTTCATTTTTTTATTTATTCAAAATGGCAGCCACTATTTTACAAATAGGAAGACAGAGAAGATATCTGCCACCAAAAAAATGATTTTTTTTAAAATCTGATAGTGCAGTGTGTTTTTAAAGGAAATGTATAATCAGAAAATGATCTATTGTTTAACCCTTTCATGACCAAGGGTCATTGATGCCCCAGTGTCCAGGTCAAAATTTACAAATCTGACATTCGTCACTTTATGTGGTAATAGCTTTGGAACACTTTTACTTATCCACGCCATTCTGAGATTGTTTTCTCGCGACACATTGTACTTCATGATAGTCATATATTTGAGTCAATATATTTCACCTTTATTTATGAAAAAATCCCAAATTTACCAAAAATTTTGAAAAATTCACAATTTTCCAAATTTCAATTTCTCGGCTTCTAAAACAGAAAGTTTTACCTAATAAAATATGTATTACTTAACATTCCCCATATGTCTACTTTATGTTGGCATCATTTTGGAAATGTCATTTTATTTTTTTAGGATGTTAGAAGGCTTAGAAGTTTAGAAGCAATTCTTAAAATTTTTAAGAAAATTTCCAAAACCCACTTTTTAAGGACCAGTTCAGGTCTGAAGTCACTTTGTGGGGCCTACATAGTGGAAACCCCCATAAATGACCCCATTGTAGAAACTACACCCCTCAGGTTACTCAAAACTGATTTTACAAACTTTGTTAACCCTTTAGGCGTTCCACAAGAATTAAAGGAAAATGGAGATGAAATTAAAAAATTTCACTTTTTGGCAGATTTTCCATTTTATAATTTTTTTTTTCTTCAACACAGGTGGTGTTAGCAGCTCAGAAGGTTTAATGCTACAACTTTTCCCATCACAATTTGCTTTACTTTAAGGATTTAAAAAAAAATTATGGTGACTGG
This sequence comes from Bufo gargarizans, assembly GCF_014858855.1. Lineage (NCBI taxonomy): Eukaryota > Metazoa > Chordata > Amphibia > Anura > Bufonidae > Bufo > Bufo gargarizans. The sequence continues at coordinate 691,718,383 of NC_058080.1, read as the reverse complement.
TGAATTTTCCAAAGTGTCACAGTGGCATTTTACACTTCTCAATATTGAAATGGCAACACCAAAAAGGAAAGGTTGTGGAATTATGGAAATCATAGAATGTTGTTAATGATATGCAAATGATAAAAAAAATGGAAGAAATATGTTAAAAATATCTTGATTTATTCAGCATCGAGTATAAGTGCAGCGTCCCACATATGTGTGTAAAAGGGATACTTTAAATATCTGCCTATTTATCTAATGTATTTGCAATGTATGGTGTTTCCTATTATCAGTCTGGCAATGTCATTGCACCCATTCGCCCCTAAGTGGTGCTGGCGCCACTCATTTACATAGCTTGGGGTGTGTCTAGCTCAAGGCATTCCAGTGTACTGTATTGTAGTGAGAGAGGAAAGCAAGTGTATGGAGGCGAGAAACAGGCCTTATCCACGATGCGGCTGCAATTTCTTTCTTCTGGGACCTGATTAATCCTGGAAAGGACAAACTAAGAGTAGTTACAGCAGGTTAGCACTGGACAGTAAGTCTACGTCTAAATATAAAGCAAGCCTAATGAAGGTTAGAGCTGAGTCTGGTCTATGGAACTCATATATAAGCACAATTTACATGAAACACGATCACAGTATTAAGAAGTGTGTTTCAGGACACTGCAAAGGCGCCAAGTTGTCCTTATTCACTAGAAGCCTCCCGGGATATAGTGAACGTTAATTCTTCAGGAGAGCATCCTGCAAACAATGTCGCAGAGAGTTTACCTGCCACGAGGGAGAAACACCCTTATTGGATAAATCAAGATAAGTAGAAAACATATTTAGTACCTGAGTGCTATAGAAAGGGGACTTAAAGTAAATCTAATTATTATTCGTCTGTGAAGCTAAAGTACTATAGAACTCCTTAACTGACAATTGCCAAAACCTGATAAAAGGAATACTACTGAACCTATTTCTGAATCATCACTCATGCCATACAAATGAACTGTATCTGTACTGACTACCTGAATACAATTAATTCAGTAAATGTTCAACTGTTTGATTACAACCAACTCCTCATCATTTCTACTACTACACTCAACATTTGCACCTTACGGTGCTGGTGTCACAAACACAGGGGCCCGGCCACCAAAGCACCTTAGCCCTTTAACGACCCATGTCGTAGCTGTATGTCATGGGTCCGATCCCTAAACATGGCGCCTGCTTGCACGTGCAGCGGGCGCCTTAGATAGCGCCTTTAAATAGCATAGACCAGCAGCATATGTATTCGATCAGCCATAAGGCTGATAGCATACATCTTACCCTTCAGATGCTGTAGTCATCTGCGCAGACCGTAACCGGAAGTCACTCGCTTCTGGTCCGGCAACAGCTTTCTCCGGCTGAGATCGGGGCATCTGTTACCTTGTTCTAATTGACCGAAGCCTCAAGCAGGCTTCAGAGTCAATTAGATGTATATATATCAAAACAGGCCACTAGGTGGCAGCCTTGTATTGATATAGTGCAAATGAAGTCTTCAGAAATGGCTATGAGCAATCGAATAATTGCCAGTTATTGTCACCCAAGGTGAAAAGTAAAAATCAAAAAACCAAGTTCAAATCACCCCCTTTCCTAAAAATATAAATACTTAACCAATAAAAATCAAACACATCATGGGCATTGCCACGTGTGAAAATGCCCATACTATTAAAATCTAACAATATTAATGGCATACGGCAAATGGCGTAGCGGGAAAAAAAAAAAAAAAAACAGCCAATTTGCAATTTTTTGTCACTTCGACTACCCAATAATAAAAAGTGATCAAAATGTCGCACACACTTAAAATTGGTATCACTAAAAAGAACAGATTGTCCTGCAAAAAATGAGCCCCCACACAGGCCCGTACGCATAGCTACAAAAAGGTTATAGAGGTCATAATATGGTTATGAAAAAAAACCAATTTTTCCTCAAAGAGTAAAAATTTTTTCAGTATTAAAAAACAAGAAAAATTATACAAGTGTGGTATTGTTGGAACCGTACTGACCTGGAGAATGAAGATAACAGGTCAATTTTACAGCATAGTGTAGAGTGTAAAAAATAAAAAATAAAAACCTTTATCAGGATTGTGTTTCCGTTACTGATAATACAACTGTCTGCATCCATTAGGAAACGGATTTGGTTGTATTATCTTTAACATAGCCAAGATGGATCCGTCATGAACTCCATTGAAAGTCAAGGGGGGACAGATCCATCTTCTATTGTATCAGATTGTGTCAGAGAAAACGATCCTTCCCCATTGACTTGCATTGGGGGTCATGCCGGATCCGTCTTGTTCCGCATCCCAGGACAGAAAGCAAACTAAAACATGTTGTGGTTTGCTCTCCGGTATGGGAACGCAACTAAATGGAACAAAATGCATTTGGGAGCACTCCGTTCTGTTCAGTTACGCTTTGTCCCCATTGACAATGAATGGGTACAAAACTGAAACTTTTTTTCTAGGTACTGAGACCCTATGATGGACCACAATAGAGGGAAATATTACCTCTAGTGTGAAAGTAGCCTTAGCTACACCTGCTACTTCCTCGATTTGCATAATCTTATGGCTTGTCTTTTTTGGTGTTGCAATCTCAATGTTGAGAAGTTTATGATATGATGCTCTTGCTTCATTAGTAAAGGACATTTAATATACAAATAATCAACTATGATGGTTTTTACGCCCATTTGGAAGCCATGCAAGGAAAAAAGCCTAGCTGACTAGTTGTCAAGACTTCACCATTTGCCCATAGCAGGATCAAGGGGTTGTATACCACATCTTGGCACACTTTAAAGGGACACTTCCATCAATCACATATTAACAGACTATGGGCCAGATTTATCATTAGCTCAGGTCAGAATAATGGAGTGAAAAAGTCCCCAAAAAAGTCCCAAACGCTAAAACTGCGCACAAACTTTTTTCTGCTCTGCACTATGCTCGCCAGTTTTCTGAAAGTGGGCGTGTTTTCTTATGTAAATGAATCTCTAGACAGATTTACTATTGGGACTATTTAAAAAGTCACAAAAAAGTTGCAATTTCACTCCAGTGAGGACCATGCTTATCTTATGAAACTTTTTAATAGAACATGCGACTTTTTCATAAAAACGTGCAACTTTTTCGTAAAGATGTGCGACTTTTGTAAAGCTGCTTACTGACGGATAAACTGCTGCCGTCAAACCACATTTATTACAGTCTTAAAGGGCCGTTCATAAATCTGACTTGGCAAAAACTGACTTTAACCATATGTTAAAGTGAAATGAGCTGTCAGAGTCATGATAAATCTGGCCCTATGTGTGTATATTCTATGCTTTTATATAAAAAAAATGGGTGGATGGTTTTAAATATATAATTTTTGAAGTCACGTCATGTGTTGTAATTCCTTTCTAATACAAAAGTCTCTTTAATGCTAAAAAAAGATTCCATGACATATTCTAACTTTATGACAAGTGACAAGACAGATTTGTAGGTAAGTTTGCCCCTACTAATACGTGAGTCGGTTCTTCACAAATCAAATTAATTACAAATTTCCAAACAATTCAGAAATTTTTGGGTTTATCCTGCACGACCTCTACTGATCAGATACTGATGACCTACGTATCCTCATCAGTTAAACAATCTCTGATAATAACCCCTTTAATAAGCAAAGGCAAAGTGATTTGCTGATCCTTCTTCCCTGCTTGTAAGCACTCGGGAAAAAGTAATAAAAGTAATGTTATACTCAGATAGACATAGTCTGTAAATGTAAGAAATATATATATATATAATCTTAATTCCTGATCCAATTATCAGTTTTCATAAAATGAAATTGTAGCTAATCAACCGGCTATTCTTTTCACCTTGACTTAAAAGTAGGTTCAAGAAAGAAACAATTAGTGGAGACCCCACATGTAGAGAACATGGTGGGAATTTCATTCTGTTTGTCAGGAGATTGTAAGTTCTTGTGATTTTCATGATACAATTGAAGGTCTGCATGTGAAATCAGACCTAAAATTGAAGGTCTGCATGTGAAATCAGACCTTTGGTGTTTGAAGTAATGTCTCTCCACTGGATAAAACCTTCAGGGGACCAACAATTAATCAACATCATTCTGCTTCTAGCTAGAAAGCGCATATTGAACAAATGGATATATAATTCAGCACTGGCAAATAGACAATTATCTTATCAGCTACAGCTAATAATATCTATGGCGTAATGGGACCAAGTATTAGATACAGAGTCTACTCCCCATGGTTGGGAAAAATAACATAATTATATTACAGAACCTTAATGGAAAAAAGTTGATGAAAGCCACGGGTAGTTGAGATCAGATTGTTCTGGTCAAGCTCTTTGGCTGTTACTACATTTGCCTTATGTACAGTGTGTATACATTTAGGAAATGGTTTTTGTTTACCCCATTAGTAAATGACTGAGCAATTTTAGAAAATTGAAGAAAATTCCCAATTTCTTATGTGCGTAATTTTGAGGCATTACTTTGAAGAATCATAAAACCTTTCATGAAAATTGCTTTAGATTAAGGAGCAGTCACAACATTGGTAAGAATATGTGAGATAGGATCATTCAGAGTATGAAAATGATACATCATGTTATTCCATATTGCATATAATATGTGTCATATGCTTAGTTTTGTTTTTTGACATCTTAGTGATGAGTGACATGCTTAATATAGGCCCATGCACAAAAATAGACTTGCACTCCTACTGGAGAATATTTACTGTCCTCCGACCTGCGCCTATCTGGTGGGTTAACCATAGTTTCATTAAGCTGGATCTTTTATTATTAAAATGAATATATAAGAGGCAAAAAAGAATGATCGACGAAAAGGACCACATGGTCCATTGAGTCATTTTTATTTTTCTCTTAGGATAGAGATATGTTTATACCAGGCAGGTGTATTCGCTTATTGCTGACTGTCCATTCACATGTACAAGCATTTCCTATACTTTTGTTATCTGTGACACAAAAGTATTTATCATTACAATACTCTATGAGTAAAATAAGATTTTCTGTCACTGCTTCTGATGTTTCCTTCCAACTGATTTCCAGTTATGTCCACTTGTTCTAGTGTTTTTTCTTATTAAAAATAAAATAAAAAATTAGCTCCCCAAAGTTAGTTAATACATGTAAAGGGTTTAATCATGTCCCTCCTTTCAGTCCTTTTCTCCAGGACTATAAAAGTTAAGGGGCACATTTATTAAGACCGGTGTTTTAGATGCCGGTCTTAATCTGGCCTCCTGCCGTCTAACAATTAGAACAGGCCTGTTTTAGGCAAAGAAAATGGTAAATGAGATGGTCCTACCGGCCCATCCCCTTCCCCGCCGTCATCACGTCTACTTTTTTAGACCTGGCATGAGCGGGAAAAAGTTGCAATCTGCTGTTTAGGCAGAACAATCTGCTGCCCAAAAACGATAATTTACTTGACTGCATGAACAGTTTTGCACCTTTAGATTGTAGGGAACGAGCATTCATGGGAACGTTCCTCCCCAATAATCTGCCCGACAATCAGGACGTCTAAACGCAGCAGAATTTTCAATTCACTGTTCAGATATTTCTTCAGTGAAGAGGGGCTGCCTGCTCACTGAAGGATCAGGTTAGATAGAAGTCTATGGAGAGGAGAGTGGGAAGAAGAGGAGAGGGCTACTACAGATAGGCAGAGGCAGAAAAACTGTCAGACTTCTACTGGCTTGTAAGCAGTTTACTGTCTAGTTTTTCTGCTGGATTCACATCTAAACCGCTTGTTTCTGTTGAATTAAGACCATCATTACTGCTGTTGTTTCTAAAGTTTTACTTTTCCACATTCTGTGTATGTGTAGACATGAAACCAGCTAGTCCTCACCCACTAACTCAGAAGGAAATTAGAATGAAAGAAAAAAAAACTCAAATGCATATACTAGAGGTCATATAATGTGCAGAAATAGTGTTATTTCTCTTGTACACCCACATTACAACTTCTGCTTTTTGCGAAAAATGGCCTGAAATGATGGTTACACTTTAAGGCCTTCCACCATTTTTGTGCCCAGGTTTGGATCCATTTTATTTAATCAGTGCAGAAAGCAGAATCACAATCTCTCTCTCCTTACTAGATATACCTATAGCTATGCAGCTGAGCATCCTACTCACTTTCCCTGCTGCCTGCCCACAGAAATGAGAACCCGAAATCCTTCTCTTTTGAAGTCCTGGTTAACACAGATCTGCGAGTACAATACTCATGTAGTAGTGTTACCTGCAGTCCTATGTAACACAACATATAACACCATGATAACTCTCTGAGTACAGATAATGTAGAAGATGGTAACTGCAGTCCTATATAACACCACAGATAGTGGTGTTATATAAGATAATCTTTCAGGGTACTGTAGTCCATCCATTCCAGTTATTACTTTAGTTGCCCTCCTCTAAATCCTCTCCAGCTCTGCTATGTCTGCCTTGTTCACAGGAGCCCAGAACTGTACACAGTACTCCATGTGATATTCATGATTTTTAAAAGTTATCGGTATCGCCATCTAACCTTGCCGATATGCCGATAATGCGTCCGGCACTCTATCACAGAACATGAGTGCGCTGCCAATAAGAAGAGACGGGAGCAGGAGGGGTGGGCGCACTGCGCCACAAATGATAATTAACTTCTAATACAAATGCAGGAGGCGGTGCCCAGCCTATATGACAGGAAGCTGCGATCAGCGGCAGTTAACCCCTCAGGTGCCGCACCTGAGGGGTTAACTGCTGCCGCTGACTGCAGCTCCCTGTCAGAGGCAGGGTGCTGGCTATGTGATTCTGCGCCGATACACCCGCCTCCTATATTAAATGTTAATTATCATTGGCGGCGCAGTGCGCCCTCACCAGTATTAAAATCATTGGTGGCGCAGTGCGCCCTACCTCCCACCCCCAGTATTAAAATCATTGGTGGTGCAGTGCGTGCCACCACCACCCAGTATTAAAGTCATTGGTGGCGCAGTGCGCCGTCCCCAGTATTAAAAACATTGGTGGCGCAGTGCGCCCTCCCCCCCACCCCCAGTATTAAAATATTTACTGGCACAGTGTGCCCACCCCTCCACCCCCCAGAATTAAAATCATTGGTGGCGCATTGCACCCTCCCCACCACCCCTCCCAGTATTAAAATCATTGGTGGCGCAGTGCGTTCCCCCCCCCCCACCCCCCAGTATTAAAAGTAGGTATTACTACTATGTGCAGGTAAGAAAGAGGGAATAATTACTGTGTGGGGGCATTAAGGGGACTGGTTGTGTATAGTTATGCTTTGGGCAAAGTTAGAGGCGTGGCCTAGTATGAAAAAAATCTATATACATATTGTAAGCGTATTGACCCATATTAACAAGATGTTTTTCATTTGCTCGTATATGTTTATATCTATGTGTGGTTTGGGGGGGCCCAGGTACATTCCTTGCACAGGGGCCCTCTGCTGTCCATGTCCGCCCCTGCTGCAGTCCTATGTAACACCACAGAAAACAGTGATAATTCTATGACTACAGATAATGTAGTAGACACAAAATTCTGGTTCATTAGAATCAGAAGTTTTTAAAAAAAATTCTGATCGAATTGTCACATTTTCTAATTGATTTACTCATAAATTATAACACAGAAGATTTAACATTTTGTGTTAGTTAAAAAGAAACTTTGATGAACTTGATAGGTCCGGAGATAAATCACAGTATTCCACAGCGTTTTAAAGCCTACTTATTTGGGGATAATATGCTGTATTTGTACCAATTGAGATACTGCACTGGATTAACATACTTTTATCGAACAGCTTTGTGTAATTGGCCACGCATTTGCTAAAGAGTAACATTTGATAACTTACAGATGAAAAGTAACATTTAGCATTAGGACACTGACAGCCTGGAAGCAGAAGTGAATATTTTTATTTGTAGCTGTAATTTATTTTTATACAGTGCTGACAGTTTACTTAGCATTTTAGTTAAAAGCATGTAAAATACAATCTTAAATAATGCCCACAACATCCATTCAGATATAAAGGCTACAGCCAGCAACATAAATAGTAATAAGAGGATCCTGTCTGGTCTTAATGGAGTTATATACAGCAGTGAATGCCATTTTGATTATGTGCTGTTTTAAAAATAAGGTTTGGCTTCTAAGGCCATGTGCGGAGCCATTACTTAAGGAAGATGGGAAATATTCTGAGACATAAAACTATAATAAAATATAGTGATGCTGAACCTTATAACCGATGAGCAATGATGTCAGAACACGGATTCTGACTCTGCATAATTAGGTTTGGTTTTTCTTTTCCATTGATTTGATCAGTTGAGAAGCTATCGCTAACACACATGCATTAAGCAGGGGCGTACACAAGAGGGTGGTTACTAGTTTTAGACCATCCCCTGCAAAAAACCAACTTTTTAAGGACATTGTACAATGGGCTACCTGCAAGAAAATGTAGAATGTAGAAAATGTATTTATTTTTTGCCTTGGAACCTATGGGCAACATGTGCTGCATACCTCTAGAGCAGGGTTGCCCAACTCCAGTCCTCAGGGCCCACCTGCCGGTCAGGATTTGGGAATATCCCACAGGATCAATACCTGTGCTAAGTCCTGATGGATGGACAGTAATTATATCACCTGCTCAATACTAAGGAAATCCTGAAAACCTGATCGGCAATGTGGTTTGTGTCTGAATTGATTCTAGAAGAGTTAAATTTACTCCGATTGGCCTAAACATTGGTATATGAAAGTTCTTTTATATCTTTTAGTTATCTTTTTTTTTTTCACCTATTTAGGGATTTTTGCTCTTTCTTAAAAAACGAATTCAACAGCATTCAAAGTTTTGGCGTAAGCTCAATACTGCTCTTTAACACAATGGCAGCAATAGCAAATAACGTCGGAGTAAGGGCTCATGCAGACAACCATAGCTGATTTTGCGGTCCGCAAATTGCGGATCTGCAAGACATGGATACCGGCCATGTGTGTTCTGCATTTTGCGGACCAGTATTTTCTCCCCTTTGTTAGAACTGCCTTTTCTTGTCAGCATAATGGACAAGAATAGGACATGTTCTATTTTTTTTTTTTCGGGGCCACGGAACAAACATACAAATGCAGAAAGCACACCGCGTGCTGTCTGCATGTTTTTCGACCCCAATAAAATCAATGTGTCCGCATCCGAAACTACGGATATGTGCATGAGCCCTAACACTGACATCCATAGCTATCATTAAAAGCAGGAATGATAGCGTTAAAAAAGCAGCGTGTTTATAAACACACCGCACTACTGCATGGGTTTTGCTTTTACAAAATTGTCCCTTATTGGGGGTAGATGATGTTTAAACATACACAGCGTTATTTGGGAAAAAACAGTGGCTTGTTGGACATGCGTGGGACCAAGCATCCAAAAATTATACCTCAATGGGGAAAGATCCCGGCGACTGTTTATATACGCACTAGTGTTGAGTGAATCAAAGCATCCGAAACAAAGATGGATCCGAAGTTTAGGAAAAGTTTGATTTAGAAAATATTTGATTTAGATAAAATATGATTCATTACCACGAAGCGCGAGGAAATTCGCCTTCGCGGTAATGAATCATATTTTTTTTCTAAAATGGCTGCTGCACGTGTTACAAAGTGAAAGTAAGAAGCTCAGGAACACGATATGACCCATAATGCCATGCAGCCAGCCAATCCGCAGGTTAGAATTACTGTGCCTCAGTATTAAAGGGTGGTCTAATATATCACCATCTGCATCTTGTTGCACTGCTGACACATTCGTAGTTAACCTATATAATTATTTTATATTTACAATTACTGTGCCTCAGTATTAAACAGCGGTCTAATATATCGCCGCGTGCATCTTGTTCAACTGCTGCGACATTCATAGTTAATCCATTAAATTACTGGTACAGTTACTGTACACTATGGCCAACAGACAGTTGCCTGGGCCCTCCAAAGGAAAACCTGCATCTCCCACTGGCCTGCACCCCCTGTCCAGCAGTCAGGGCTCGTCTACGTCAGCAGAAAGAAGCTGATAATCCTTCCGATCGACTTCAATGTCGTCTATTGCTCCTGATGCTCCTCCTTCTCCTCTTTACTAGGGTTGAGCGAACCCAAACTATAAAATTTTTGGACCCCGGGCCCGAACCCGAACATTTCAGTAAAAGTTTGGGTTTGAGTTTGGCGATTTAATGGCGCTTTTTGAAAGGCTGCAGAGCAGCCAATTAACAAGCAGTTTAACTAGTGTGCCCTTAGAAGCCATCACAGCCATGCCTACTAATGGCATGGCTGTGATTGGCCAGTGTAGCATGTGACCCAGCCTCTAGGGAAAGGATGCTGCTGGTGTGAGGGAGAGAATAGGACAGAATCTGTGATCAGAACTCCAATTGAACTCAGCGATCTACATAGATTTTGTTTTGTGGGTGCAGTGCACAATCTTTGTACCCTGCCCTGAGCCCAGTGACAGAGAAAAATAACTTTTATCCGTCTGTTAGTTAGGTGTGCAGCGGCGGCCATTTTCTGCAAGTTCAGTGCACCAGCACAGCATATGTGCCAGGGACAATAATTTTACCCTGTTCTTTTAGTTCAGTGGGCAACATATACATCAACAGTATCAACATATACATCAACAGTGGGCAACATTTTCTGTAAAGTACAATCCAAATAAATCAAATTTTTTTGCTAAAAAGTAATCAGTTAAATCCATCTGCTTAATTGTGGGTGAAAAAAATCATATATTTTTTTTCCATAAAGTACCTCTGCGGCCTTTGCTGCATTTGTGACAGTCCAATACAAGCGTTAAATACTGCTGTTATATTCTGGTTTTAAATAAACACCCATTTTGTGCAGGATAATACATTTGAGGCCTTTGCTGCATTTCTGACAGTCCAATACAACAAGTCAATACTGCTGTTACATTGTTGGTTGACCAATAAAAAAAAAATTGTGACGTAATTGTATAAAATTTGCCTGTCACACTGTTGTGTGACCTCAAGAAAAATTTCCTTTTTATAACACCGACACTGCCTATTGGTGATTACATTGTCGCCTGACATAAACCATCTGTTAGTTTGGTTGGTGAACGCAAAGAATGAGGAAAGCGTTAAATAGGGGACGTGGCCCCAGTCGTGGTGCTGCTGGTATTAGTGGAGCTCCTGTTGCAGGGAGAGGACGTGGTCGATCTGTGCCAGCTACACGCACAAGTAAAACACCTTCCTCAGGTGCGAGTAGGCGACAGAACCTTCAGCGTTATTTTATAGGGCCGAATGCGGCTCTACGAATGGTGAGGCCAGAACATATACAGGCGATAGTAGATTGGGTGGCTGACAGTGCCTCCAGTTCCTTCACATTGTCTTCTACTGAAAGATCAGAGTAGGCACCTACAGCCCATGGCCATCTGTCTTTTAACGCACCCCCTTGCAAATCAGGCAAGCAGTCTGAGCCCCAAGTCATGCAGCAGTCTCTTCTGCTTTTTGATGACTCTGCTGGCATGGTTTCTGTGGGCCATCCACCTAGCCCTGCCCCAGAAGTAGAAGATATTGAGTGCACCGATGCCCAACCACTTATGTTTCAGGATGAGTACATGGGAGGACCACCGCAGCACGTCTCGGATGATGGCGAAACACAGGCGACAAGGAGGGCAGAGGTAAAGAGTGGGTGGAAGATGATGTGGAGGATGATGAGGTACTAGACCCACATGGAATCAAGGTCATGCGAGTGACATGTGCAGTTTGGAGGAAGAGGCGGTAGTCGCACAGAGGCACCAGCACAGCAAAAGAGGGAGCAGGGTGGAAAAGCATCTGTTACATTCTTGGGTGACATTTTACAATTTTTGCCATGAATAAACCCCTGCTCTACATAGGTGACAGGGACCTAAATTTAATAAAATCGTCTGTTACATTCTCAGGTGACATTTTACCATTTTTGCCGTATACAAACCCCTGCTCTGCATAGGTGACAGAGAACCAATTTTAGTAAAATCATCTGTTCCATTGGTGGGTGACATTAACCCATTTTTGCCGATGAAAAACCCCTGCTCTGCATAGGGGACAGGTGCTTTCATTTCTAAAATTTGTCTTTAATTGACGCGCCCCCTCCTTTCATTGGATCCTTCCTCTTTAACAACTTGTCCCACCTTTCCCCTCAATCACATTTCTGGCCATTGACCTCCCTTGGATGTGGTCTCCCTTTCTCAGGATCCCTCTCCGGGGTGGAACCCTGATTCCCCGTTACCCGTGATCACCATGGTAGGCCCATAAAAGAACATTGAAAATTGATAGGGAAGATATCCAATTGGATCGTGGACATCATGTGGACGTGCGACATGGTGGAGCAGTATGTGTGCACACGCCTACACGTACTGAATGATGGTCTGCCCCCTTCAACTTCTGGGTCTCCAAATTGAGCACATGGCCCGAGCTTGCTCTTTATGCCTTGGAGGTGCTGGCCTGCCCTATAGCCAGTGTATTGTCTGAACATTTGTTTAGCACGGCAGGGGGGAGTTATCAAAGAGAAGCGCAGCCGCCTGTCCACAGCAAATGTGGACAAGCTCACGTTGATTAAAATGAACCAGGCAGGGATCCCACAGGACTTGTCCATACCTTGTGCAGAATAGACATTTATACCATCCTCACCCAGCCATTGTTGTACTCTAGCGCACATTATCTTTGTTTTATTTTTTATATTTTCCAATGTTTTGGAGTCTTCCCAAATTTAAACAAAAATAAATAAATAATAAAATAAAAAACAAAACCCAAAAAACTGTGTTGGCTACCTCATCCACCGCCACTTCCACCTACACCGCTACATCCACCGCCTCCTCAACCTCCTACTCCATATCGACCTCGTCCTCATAGATCAAGATTATTATTTTTTATTTTTATGTATTTTATGTTATTTGAAGTCATTTCCCTATCCACTCGCCATGCTCGTAACCACATTTTGTTGCCATTTGCAGCCCTCTAGCCCTTTCCATGACTTTTTTAAAGCCATTTTAGTGCTCCAAAGTTCGGGTCCCCATTGACTTCAATAGGGTTCGGGTTCAGGGTCAGGTTCGGGGTCAAGTTCGGGACCCGAACTCGAACTTTTTTGTGAAGTTCGGCCGAACCCTTCGTACCCGAACATTCAGGTCTCCGCTTAACTCTACTCATTACTTGTTTTGACAGCAATTGATCATTGAGGTGATTGCAAAAAGACAACAGTATGCATGCACTCATCCAATGGCGCAGCAGCTGAATGTGCTGGCCAAGTTACTGGTACTACAGTCCCTCCATTTCCATGTAGTTGACTATGGAAGTAGTAAGTAGTAGAATATGGAAATCATTCTTTTTTATGCACCCCTTAGGCCCCTTTCACACGGGCGAGTATTCCGCGCGGATGCGATGCGTGAGTTGAACGCATTGCACCCGCACTGAATCCCGACCCATTCATTTCTATGGGGCTGTTCACATGAGCGGTGATTTTCACGCATCACTTATGCGTTGCGTGAAAATTGCAGCATGCTCTATTTTGTGCGTTTTTCACGTAACGCAGGCCCCATAGAAATGAATGGGGTTGCGTGAAAATCGCAAGCATCCGCAAGCAAGTGCTGATGCGGTGCGATTTTCACGCATGGTTGCTAGGAGACGATCGGGATGGAGACCCGATCATTATTTTTTTCTCTTATAACATGGTTATAAGGGTAAATAATAGCATTCTGAATACAGAATGCATAGTACAATAGCGCTGGAGGGGTTAAAAAAATAAAAATAAATTATATATTTTTTTTAACTCACCTTAATCCACTTGATCGCGCAGCCCGGCATCTCTTCTGTCTGTCTTCTGTGCTGTGTGGAGGAACAGGACCTGTGGTGACGTCACCCCGGTCATCACATGATCTATCACTATGGTAAAAGATCATGTGATGAATCATGTGATGACCGGGGTGACGTCACCACAGGTCCTGTTACTGCACACAGCTAAGATGAAGACAGAAGGAGATACCGGCTTCGCAATCAAGTGGACTAAGGTGAGTTCAATTATTTTTTATTTTTTTTAACCCCTCCAGCGCTCTTTTACTATGCATTCTGTATTCAGAATGCTATTATTTTCCCTTATAACCATGTTATAAGGGAAAATAATACAATCTACAGAACACCGATCCCAAGCCCGAACTTCTGTGAAACGCATTACAATGTTTTGCACTCGCGCAGAAAAATTGTGCGTGTTCCCGCAACGCACCCGCACATTTTCCCGCAAAGCCCATGTGAAAGAGGCCTTAAGAGGGCTAGGTTGCAGTGATCACCATCATCATCTTTTGCTGGCTTTTCTTCTTCCAAATCATCCTTTGCAGTCTCCATGTCCTAGAAAAGTCCACAAAATGCAGAGAGATGAGAAGCTGGATGTTCCTGAGGACATATCATAGGTATTAGATTATGTGGAAAAAGAGAAAAAGCAAATGGCAGGGCAGTAGAACAGTTGGGGTTGAAGAAGTGGGTTTGCAGCTAAGGTGTGGGGTGAGGGGGCATCTTGTGTCACTCCGGGAATGTCCCATGACATTTTCTCTCCTCTTTTAACAGTTTGTTGGATCTATTTGCCAGTCACCTGCTGCACCACGAGGTACTCTTCATATGTAGTTTCAGGATGAAAGGTAAATGTAGATAAAATGTATATGGTGGTCAATGTATGTGGAGGGCATTTTCAGGAGATTGCAGGCCACAACAGAAATAATTGGCATATTATACCACGCACCTAAACAGCCAAACCCCATGCCAGCAACTGTTTGGCCAACATATTATATGGCGGTTACTAGTTTTCAGGCTCCGGTCCAATATGGTAATAATCTTGCGGCCATGTTCAATCCATCCACCAGGTTCAGCCCATCTGGTATTGACCATAACACATGCTTAAGGCCTCTTGTACACAAACGTGTGCTGCCCGTGCCCGTGCTGGGGACCGCAAATTGCGGTCTGCAATGCACGGGCACTGACTGTGGGGCTGCTTCATGCGGATCGCGACCCCATTTACTTGAATGGGGTCCGCGATCCATCCGTTCTGCAAAAATATAGGACAAGTTCTATCTTTTTGCGGAACGGAAGCATGAAACAGAACCCCACAAAAGCACTCCGTAGTGCTTCCGCGGGGTTCCGTTCCGTGCTTCTGTTTAATTTCGCACCGCATCTCCGGATTTGTGGACCCATTCAAGTGTATAGGTCCGCATCTGTGATGCAGAATGCACAAGGCTGGTAACCTGTGTATTGCGGAACCACCGTATGAGGTCCAAAGCATGGGCACGGAGCCCTTACGTTCGTGGGCAAGAGGCCGAAAGCAAATACCATCTGGTTCAAAGTATATATTTGGGCAGCATGGTGGCTCAGTGGTTAGCTCTGGTGTTTTACAGCGCTGGGGTTCAAATCTAACCAACAACAACATCTGCATAGAGTTTGTATGTTCTCCCTGTGTTTGTGTGGGGGTACTCCAGGTACTCTGGTTTCCTCCCGCACTCCAAATGACATACAAATAGGGAACTTAGATTTAGTGTTGATAGAATATAGTGCTATATATTCGTATTTGCGAATATTCTATTTTTTTTTTTCATCTGAACCCATGATCCCTCAATGCTTTTTGCTTGTGGGCCAATGAGAAGTCTGCAATATATTTGACTGTAGGAGTAGTGTTGATCGCAAATTTTCGTATCGCAAATTTTCGTATCGCAAATTTTCTGATTGCCGATTTTTGCAATCAAGAAAACAATGACCGGAGATCATGAATTTGCAAATTCGAATATTGCCCCTGCTGCTTATCACTGCTTAGATTGTGAGCCCCAATGCTAATGTATGAATATGTAAGTGCATTAAATAAATATTTGTATAGTTTTTGATTTTACCCTTGAAGTATAGAAATCATTCTTTTTTTAAGGGATCCATGACTACAGCGTTAACCCCTTGCTGACTGCAATACGTCTATATACGTGCTATTTGCACATGCCCCGTGCAGCTAGCACGTGTATAGACGTCAGGCAGCTCTTTAATCCAAGCGCTGCAAAACACTTGGATTAAAGCTTCTGTCGTTGCACTGCTGCTGTCACAGACAGCATACAGTGCAGTAATGTCGGCAAGGGACCAATCAGAGTGGTCCCTTGCCAGCAATCGATCCGATTAGTTAGTCTGTGCAGACTAACCAATCGGATCCCGGCAGTGTTAAAGTGCCTGTTCCAGGATCTGATCTGCACTCTGCAGGTTGTGTGTGCTTCGTGCCCCATCTGTGCACCCCCTGTGCGCCCTGCCTCCAACCCCCCCTGTGCGCCCTGCCTCCAACTTCCACTGTGAGCCCTGCACTCTCCCTGCCGGCATCTGTCTCCGCCTGCCCCTGATGTGGTCCCCCCTCCCATCCATGTATCCTGCCCCTGATGCTGTCCCCCCCATCCATGTATCCTGCCCACGATGCGGACCCCCTTCTGTATTTGATGGCAGCGGCTCCGTTCCTGAGCCGCTGCCATCAGCAACGAGTGTCAGCTCTATGCTTCAACCCCCTAGATGCCGCGGAAGCGGCATCCATGGGGTTAATAGAGGAAGGGGGCTCCGTTTTTCAGCTGATCAAAAGATTAGGACCACATGCCTTTAAAAGGCCAAATCTGTGCAAAGATGTGGATTCAATGTTATATTGAGGTGGGACGCAGTAAGTCATTTTGAATTAAATTGATTGTGACGGTTATGGAACAAAAAAGTCAAGTGGAAGACCCAAAAAAATGTCATCAGCACTGAGCCGGAGGATCCAGTTGGCTGTCCGTCAAGACACTGGATGATCCTCGACCCAAATTAAGGCCTTTACTGGTGCTGACTGCAGCCACATAACCATCAGACGGCATCTGAGACTGAAGGGCTTCAAAAACAAAAAACGTCTTCAAAGACCTTGTCTCCTTGAACGCCACAGAACTGCTCGTTTGGACTTTGCAAGAGAGCACCAAACATGGGACATTCAAAGGTGGAAGAAAATTTTATTCTCTGATGAGTGGATCAATGGAGCTTCAGGAAGTGCAGGGGCATCAAACAGCCACTGGCTATGTCCAGATGTTGCAGAGAGCATTCCTCATGACTAAGGGCCCTCGTCTGTGTGGTAACGACTGGGTTTTTCAACAGGACAACGCTACAGTACACAATGACCGCAGGACAAGGGACTTCTTCCAGGTGAATAACATCACTCTTTTGGCCCATCCTGCGTGTTCCCCTGATCTAAATACAATTGAGAACCTTTAGGGATGAATGGCAAGGGAAGTTTACAAAAATGAACAACAGTTCCAGACAGTAGATGGCCTTCGTGCGGCCGTCTTCACCACTTGGAGAAATGTTCCCACTCACCTCATGGAAACGCTTGCATCAAGCATGCCGAAACGAATTTTTGAAGTGATAAACAATTACGGCGGAGATACTCATTACTGAGTTCATGTTTGGAAGTTGGATTTCTGTTTTGGGGGGGGTTTAGTTTTTTTTTTTGGAGGTGTGGTCCTAAACTTTTGATCAGCTGAAAAACAGCCTGTTTCAGTTTATTCATTGTTTTCATTAAATTGAATGCTCAAAAAATGTTTTGTCTCACTTCCATTTCTTCTTGTTGCATGTTGAAGCTCTACTTGGAACCTTGTTAAGATCCAGCCATGCTAAATATGATTTTTTGCCATTTTTCAAGTAGTCAAACTTTTGATCAGGACTGTATTAGGCATCACTGCGTCCAAAACGACCGGATCAATAAATATATCACATGATCCACCTGTCCGATAAACACCATAATTTTTTTTTTTAAACGTCACCTCATCCCGTAAAAACTGAGACCCTACATAAGAAAATCGCTCAAACAATAAGAAAACTATAGCTCTCAGAACATGGAGACACTAAAACATATATATTTTTTCAAATATGCTATTATTGTGTTAAAGTGAAATAAATAAAAAAGTGTACATATTAGGTATCGCCGCATCCGTAATAACATGCTCGATAAAAATATCACATGACCTAACCCTTTAGGTGAACACCGTAAAAAAATAAAAACAGTGCCAAAAAAGCAATTTTTGTCACCTTACATCACAAAAAGTGCAACACCGAGCTTTCAAAAAGGCATATGTCAAACAAAATGGTACCAATAAAACCGTCACCTCATCCTGCAAAAAATGAGACCCTACATAAGAAAATCACGTAAAAAAAAAAATATATATAGGTCCTAGAACATTGAGACACTAAAACATCATTTTTTTTTCAAATAGGCTATTATTGTGTTAAAGTGAAATAAAAAAAAAGTGTACATATTAGGTATCGCCACGTTCGTAACAACATGCTCGATAAAAATATCACATTACCTAAACCCTCAGGTGAACACCGTAAAAAAAAAAAAAAACTGTGCCAAAAAAGCCATTTTTGTCAACTTAAATCACAAAAAGTGCAACACCAAGCGATCAAAATCGCATATACCCCCAAAAATAGTACCATTAAAACCGTCACCTTATCCTGCAAAAAATGATACCCTACTTAAGACAATCGCCCAAAAAATAAAAAAGCTATGGGTCTCAGACTATGGAGACACAAAAACATCATTTTTTTTGTTTCAAAAAGGCTATTATTGTGTAAAACTCAAAAAAAATAAGAAAAAGTATACATATTAGGTATTGCCACGTCCATAATGATCTCCTCTATAAAACTGTCACATGACCTAACCCCTCAGATGAACGCTGTAAAAATAAATAAATAAATAAATAAAAACTGTTCCAAAACAACCAATTTTTTGGTCACCTTGCCACATAGGGTGTAATAATGAATTATCAAAAAATCCTATGTACCCAAAAATGGTACCAATAAAAACCTCAACTCTTTCTGCAAAAAACGAGCCCTTGCACAAGACGATCGGCAGGAAAATAAAAAAAATGTGGCGTTTGGAAAATGGACAGACAAAACCATTATTTCTTTTTCAAAAATGCTTTATTATGTAAAACTGAAACAAACAAACAAAGTAGACATATTTGATATCATTGCGTCGGTAACAACCTGCTCTATAAAAATAGCAAATAATCTACCCTGTCAGATGAATCTTTTGAAAAATATAAAAAATGTGCCAAAACAGCCATTTTTTGGTTACCTTACCTCACAGAAAACGTAATATAGAGCAATTAAAAATCATATGTACCCCAATAGTACCAATAAAACTGGCACCTTATCTCATAGTTTCCAAAATGGGGTCACTTTTTGGGAGTTTCTACTGTAAGGGTGCATTAGGGTGGCTTCAAATGGGACATAGCATCTAAAAACCAGTCCAGCAAAATCTGCCTTCCAAAAACCATATGGCGCTCCTTTCCTTCTGCGCCCTGCCGTGTGCCCTTACATCAGTTCACAACCACATGTGGGGCGTTTATGCAAGTTGCAGAATCAGGGTAATAAATATTGAGTTTTGTTTGGCTGTTAATCCTCAACGTGTTAAAGAAAAAAAATTATTAAAATGGAAAATCTGCCAAAAATCTGAAATTTAGAAATTTCATCTCTTTAAAGGGATTCTGTCACCTCCCCTAAGGCAAAAAACGATTTAAAACCAGCCATGCAGCACAGCTTACCTGGATTAGGCTGTGCTGTTCAATCTTGAAATCCGTCCAGCAGTTAGTTCAAAAAACGAGTTTGATCAATGAGGAAATGCGTCCTGAAGGTGCCCAGAGGGGCGTTTTTTTCTTCTGAGAGAGCCCAGTCCCGCCCCTTTTTCAGTGCCCAGCCCGCCTTCCTTGTATTTTCTAACTGCCGCCCCCAGCCTGCCACAGCCTCTCCTGCCTCTCCTCCCCCTCCCTCTTGCCGAACGAAGTCTCGCACAGGCGCAGTACCCACTGAGGGCTGCGCCTGTGCGATCATCAGGAGACTGAGGGCGGCAGCTTCATCTTCGTCACTGGGCATGCGCCGAGCCCAGTGACGTCCGATGCTCGCTCTTCCCTCAGTCAGCAGGGAAGAGCGAGCATCGGACGTCACTGGGCTCGGCGCATGCCCAGTGACGAAGATGAAGCTGCCGCCCTCAGTCTCCTGATGATCGCACAGGCGCAGCCCTCAGTGGGTACTGCGCCTGTGCGAGACTTCGTTCGGCAAGAGGGAGGGGGAGGAGAGGCAGGAGAGGCTGTGGCAGGCTGGGGGCGGCGGTTAGGAAGTAAAAGGAAGGCGGGCTGGGCACTGAAAAAGGGGCGGGACTGGGCTCTCTCAGAAGAAAAAAACGCCCCTCTGGGCACCTTCAGGACGCATTTCCTCATTGATCAAACTCGTTTTTTGAACTAACTGCTGGACGGATTTCAAGATTGAACAGCACAGCCTAATCCAGGTAAGCTGTGCTGCATGGCTGGTTTTAAATCGTTTTTTGCCTTAGGGGAGGTGACAGAATCCCTTTAATTCTTGTGTAACACCTAAACGGTTAACACAGTTTTAAAAATCAGTTTTGAGTAACTTGAGGGGTGTAGTTTCCATAATGGGGTCATTTATGGGGGGTTTCCACTATGCAAGCATCACAAAGTGACTTATTTAATTTATGAGGTATCACTTTCTGTTTTAAAAGTAGAGAAATAGAAATTTAGAAAATGGTGAATTTTTGAAATTTTTGGGTAAATTTGGGATTGTTTCAGAAATAAAGGTGAAATATATTGACTCAAATTTACCACTGTCATGAAGTACAATGTGACACGAGAAAACAGTCTCAGAATGGCTTGGATAAGTAAAAGCGTTCCAAAGGTATTACCACATAAAGTGACGCATGTCAGATTTGTAAATTTTGACCTGGACACTGTGGCATCAATGACCCATGGTCATAAAAGGGTTAAAAATAATTCCTGTTCTTTCAGTAAATTTCCATTGGACAGAACAGAGCTATTTAAAATTTTAATGTCTACATTTAAATATTTATTCTTGGTCCATTTTTGAAAATTTTTCATTGTTCACATTGTTTTCAGAGCATATTATAAGCGTTTTGCATTTTCGTTTTTTCCTCACAATGTTGCAATAGTGATAACTTTTGAAGTTTTCTATTCATATAGCCATATGAGAGCTTATTTTTGGAGGATAAGTTGTATTATTTAAGAGCACCATTCAATTTACCATGTTGTTATTTGAAAATGGGAAAAAATAATTCTTTGTGGGGTTAAATTGAAATAAAAATAATAAGAAATACAACTACCCCAAGGTTTTTTAGGTTTTGACATCACGATGTTCTGAAAATGTTATAACATCCTTATTCTGCGGCTCAATATGAATACAGCGATACCAAACTTCATTTTTTATATCTACTATTTAAAAAAAATAATAATAATAATCTACATTTTTCCCATCATCATTTTCTGACAGCCATAACTTTTTTCCATTACTGCGATCAGTGCACGTGAAATTTATAATAATATTTTAATAGTTCAGACATAGTTCAGTTTCCTGGTACGTTATTACCAGGAACCACTGTGTACGCAGCTTGTTGCAGCTTTTGGCGAGCAGACTGTCACGCCGGTGACAGGTTTGAGAAGGTCTGAAAGAATATCTGCACATTAGTTATCTGACAGCCTCTTTTGGTTTCACTTTGTCTGTGTGTTGCTGGTATGTCCACAACCCCTGTTCAGGTGTGGACCTTCACCCCCCCCCCCCTATTTAGTCTGACTTTACCCATCACTCCTTGCTCTGGATAGCTTCATTTGGTTTTTGGAAGATCTGGAGTGTGGTTCATGGTGAAATCCTGTTCGTCCATCATCCATCAGCCTCAGAAGTTAAGTGTTCCGCTTGTTGTGTTTTGTATAACCCCCTACCTTTGTTGTTTACTAGGCCTCAGCGAGACGCTGGTTCCTTCACCAGGGAAGGAGCGAATTGTCTCTGCCCTGTCATTAATATTAGGGCGTCTGAGGGCCACCAGGGTTTTCTAGGTTCCTCTGTATGCGCATCTCTACCATCGAGAGGTGCCTATACGGATAGGAGTTAGGGCCAGGAGCAGGGTTTTATAGGAGGTGACCCTTTTCCTTCCCTAGCGGTGAGGCCTAGTGTCTTTTCCCTTCCTTCTTGTTGTCTTTTGGTGTTCTCCCCTACTACATCCGTGACACAGACACCTGCTGCCCGCGAGTCTGAAAGGGAGGCCCCTCTCAGCCCCTGCAGTCACCCACCTACCACCTTCACAAGCACCAGAACACCCAGCAGCAGCCAGTTCAGTCTCTTCAAAATGATGGAACAGTTTTTTAATGTGCAGCGCAAGGCTGAGGCCAAACAGCAAGCCAACATGTTCTGCCCAGCAGGGTTAGAAAATAATTCTTGTTCATTCTGCCAGAGTCTTGGTATTTCTCAAGTGGTTAGTGTGGTTATAGCACCATATAGCTGTGCTAAGTTGTATTACACTTTGTTTTTCTGTTAAAAAGACTACTGCATTGTGGGTGGTGCACTGCATTGTGGGAGTAAAAATCATCCTGGGAAAGAGAAGTCTCCAGTCTCCAGGACTCATCAGCCTTTTGCATATCTCCTTCTTAAACTTCACCATCCTTGTAAAATCAAATCTGGTGAAAGATTTACCTTTGTTTCAGGGATATTGTGTTATGACCTGTTCAGCTAATTGTAATTGTTACTCAGAGAAATTGTTACTACTGTTAGCTAGACATGTAATCCTATGTATAGGCAGCCATTTTACCATGTGCTCATACTTGCTATTTGTATTCTTATAGTTTTACCAATCAAACAATCCTGTTTTACCAATAAACAAGTTAGACTACAAAGAACAGTCCTCTTATTTGGAAGACAGGAATGGTTTATGCTTAATGTTAGACTGCACACTGTGTGAACGTGTATGAAGACAGAACACAACATCTCCCACCTGAACTTCCAGGTTCAGGCCTACCTACACTCTGGCCTGTCTCCAGCCCATATCTTGTTCCCTGATCCATGGGTTTCTGGGCAGGTAGACTTGAACAGTGGCCTGAACTGGCATAGCACGCTCTCTTTCTTCTTTCTTACCCAGCCTCCAGTGACATTTCGGAGAGGGTTTTCAGTGCCGCAAGGGGTGTGGTGACATCTAAACAGACCAAGTTGTCCTCCACTAGTGTCCAAAACATGTCAAATTGAACCAATCTTGGATTGGTGAGGAGTTTCACACTCCTCTGGCTGAGGCCAATAAATACATCTGGCAAACTGACAGTGCCTCATCTTGCCACTGTTTCTGTCTGCCGTTCTGCATACCATCATGTTGCCTGCCTACCATTATGTTTTGTATGGCAGCTCCTGCAGCTGCCTCCATCATGCCGCTGCCACCATCATTCCACGACTGCTGCCTGCCTACCAACATGTTCCATACTGCTGCTACTGCTGCCTCCTCCATCATGCTGCTGCCACTGCTGCTGCCTGCCTACCATCATGTTCCATAGGGCTGCTGCTGCATCAATTATGCTTCTGCCTGTCTGCCTACATGTACCATATCGCTGTTGCTGCCTCTACTGGATCAATTGCTACTCCTTGCTATTCTCTACTGCCACCACTATTAACGCTACATATCTACAACAACTACCATCACTACTACTACTACCCAAAGACAGCTGATCTAATGACTTGCATGTTCCATACTGTGTTGCTTCTGCTGCCGCTACTATGTGCCTCTAATACTCTACCCTTTCCATATCCACACTGCACTGCGGCTGCTCCCAATTAAAAGGGAGAATTTTTCTTTATGACAATTAATATTTGTGCGTGTCATATGGGCAGGCATTCCGACCCTGTTAAGTAGCGTTGAGAAAATCGAAGCATCCAAAGTGGAATTCGATCCGAAGTTTAGGAAAAATTTGATTTGCCATTAATCCAAATTTCTTCGAGCTATGTGGTAACAAATCAATTATTCCTAAAATTGTGGCTGCAAATCAAAGAATTATACTCACCTCATCCACTTGATCACAGAAAGGCCGCCTGTTCCTTCTCAATTGAAGAAAACCAGCCAAAAGACCTGCGTGAAGACGTCACACTTTGATCATGCTGGCTGTGCGTGGTGACATCATCATTGGCAGGTTTTCTTCAATCAAGACAGGAGCAGACAGCCTCTCAGTGATCAAGTTTATGAGCTGAGTATTTTTTTTTCTAACCCTGGATCAACCCTCTGAGCACCTGAATGTAAGTCTCAGATGCCGCAATCAGCATTGAACGTGGCTTCTGAGGGGGTTAAATGATGGGGGCAGTGTGATCACCATTGCCTGTCATTGCGACCATTCTATACAATGAAAAGTAATTTGTAATAAGTTGAATTACTTGGAGAATTTCGGCGAAAGCTGCCGAATAAAATGTTTCCAAACTTCACTCATCTCTACTGTCAATGCATAATTTTGGGATGCTTGGTCCCTCCAACAAGCCACTGTTTTATTTATTTATTTTTAATCCCATTACACCATGTGTGTTTAAACATCATCTTCTCCTGATGAGGGACAATATTTGAAAGGTTTGGAATATGAAAAAGCATAAAACATGTCACGGCTAGGGATAAGCGAACTTCAAGTTTTGAAGTTCGGGTATATGCTATATTGTGTTATGAATTCCGTTACCACGGACCATAACGCAATTCCATGACTGAAAGCATAACGGAATGCCTTTAGAGGTATTCCATTATGCATTCCGTATGTTTTAGAGGATGCACAGAGGATGGTACAGTTTACCATATCTGGTGGACATGCCCACATGTCCAACGGTTTTGGTCCAAAATAGGCAAACTGATTTCCACAGTGTTAGGCTGCAGTTATAAGCCCGCTCCCTCCCTATGTCTTTTAGGAGATAAGCCTCCTTGGCTGACCTCTGCCAAGTTCAAACTATTGCAACACATTTTATTAGCTGCTAGAATCCATATTGCATTTAAATGGAAATCTGACACGTTAAGTTTCCAGGCACTTATAGATAGAGTTAATAAGATCTTATTATATGAAAAACTGTCAGCCATTAGTTTGGACGCATTTGAGCCCTTTGAAAAATTGTGGGAACCCTGGGTTTCTTCCTCCTACTCCGCCAATGTGCGACAAAGTATAGCGTTGTAATACCCTATGTACTCTGTGGGTGGCTTTAGCTAGGCGGAGCTCGTGGGCCACTTGATTAAGTTTGGCTGTAACTATTTGCACCATTTCCTTGCAATTGACCACTGTAGGATCTCCATTTGATTATTGTTCAAGTAATCTACCTTGTTTACTTTGTTTTTGTTAATTTGTATGTACCTACTACGTATATCAATGATGCCACGTGATATTTTTCTAATGCTGTAAATTTTCAATAAAGCATTTGAAACATAATAGAAGTCTATGGGCTGCATAATGGATCCGTCTGGTTTCCGTTATTCAAGAGTGTTCTCTCCCAACTCCCTCATAGACATGCACAATCAGCCCAGATTTAGTATGTGTATTTAATGGGGAAAGAAGAAAAAGACACTACTAGACACTTCTGGAGGTGGCTTTTATCCGGGGGGAACAAAAGGATTTGGTGAAAGTATTAATTTCTCCTGATCTTTCTCTTCCCCAACATCATCTGACGGGAAGAGTCGGGAGCTACCCACACATATTAAATTGTTGGAACCTGCTGTTCTTTGTGGGTCAGGCCAACAATGCAGTAATATGTCTGAGGGCCTTTGAAGTTGTTCAAACTTGCCGTAGATGTTCAATGAAACCGAGTGATGGGCAAAAGATCTTTCTAGGAACATTCTTTCCAAGAATGATTTTTCATCCAAGAACGTCCACAAACTGATCAGATGAAAATTTCAAATACAACTGATTTCTTTTCCAAGGACGATTGTCTACACAAAGATTGATTTGGTTGAAACTGTGATCAATTGTAGACTAATGTTTAAAGGGAATCTGTCACCTCCATATGGCCATATACAGTGCTTACATTGCCCTATAGCACACCTATACATGAATGTAATGGTACCTTTGTCTTTGTCTTTAGACTTGCAGAAGCTGGAAAAACAAACTTTGATTGATATGCAAATAAGCACTCGCAACTGCCCAGGGCCGGCGTTCACTGTGTTGGTGCCCAGGTTGCCCTGCCTTTTTTCATTGTTCACCTGACCCAGCCTCTGCATATGCCCACCCTCCTATTCCCTTGTGTCATCCTAAGGTCCAGCCGAGATCCCGCGACTGTACACTGCCTCGCCGGGCCGGAGCATGCGCAATGCGATGCCCATTGTTGGCACGGCATCGCTTTAACTTCTGCGCATGCTCCGGCGAACGGCTGGTTTTGCTCCTTTTGCCGGAGCATGCGCAGTAGTTAAAGCGATGCCGTGCCAACAATGGGCATCGCAGTGCGCATGCTCTGGCCCGGCGAGGCAGTGCACAGTCGCGGGATCTTGGCCGGACCTTAGGATGACGCAAGGGAATAGGAGGGCGGGCATATGCAGAGGCTGGGGCGGGGGAACAATGAAAAAAAGGCAGGGCAGCCTGGGTACTAACACTGGGTACAAAGTTAGTTTTTCCAGCTTCTGCAAGTCTAAAGACAAAGACAAAGGTACCATTACATTCATGTATAGGTGTGCTATAGGGCAATGTAAGCACTGTATATGGCCATATGGAGGTGACAGACTCCCTTTAAGGCAACTGTAACTTACATATTTACAGTAAGGTCCTTTTAAAAGGGTTTTATGAGATTTACTTGATTGGCAGTGGTCCGACACCTGGGGACCCCCGCCAATCAGCTGTTTGAGAAGGCATCGGCGCTTGCAGTGGCCCCACTCTCTGCTCACCAAGCACAGTGCCATCCAGTTGATAGTGGCTGTGCTTCGTATTGCAGCTCAGCCCCATTCACCTAGGCCACGTGACCAATGAACGTGACATCACATTGTTAAGGAAAGCTGCAAGAAGGCTGTGGCGCTACTATGAGCGCTCTTGGCTTCTTAAACAGCTGATCAGCAGGGGTCCCGGATGTCGGACCCCAACCGATCAGATATTGATGACCCATCCTGAAGGGGTCATCAGTTAAAAAAAACTCGGAAAACCCCTTTAAGCCTCGTACAACCCTTGTACTGTACTTGTATATCTACTGTCCAACGCTCTTGCTTATAGGTTACTTTATTTGAATTCATAAGGCATAGAATATTGTGCTCTATATGAGTCCTTCCATTTTGAACTTCATTTCTTGTCACCAGCTCACAACAGATGGCAAATTGTATTTGCGAGAAATAGATCCACGGACTCCTCCTCACTCCTTGTAATCAAATATTTCCTCCGGTCTAATCAGTAGCAAGACAGCTGACATAAATGCCTGTGTACATTTTCCTTTCATGATACTCTCTCCGTGTCAGCTGAACCATGGGCTGCATTGTGCAGAGGGCAGACCCATTCCTTTGGGGGCTGAAGTTATATTGATTCTTTATTAAGCTACACAGATGCAAAAAAAAAAAGAAAAAGAATTGTGACTGATTATTCTGGCATGCTAGGAGAAAAAAGAAGAGACTTCATACAGAAAAAACACGTTAAATAACACATTTGCTCTGTGAAAATCTTTAGGTGATGAAACGCCATAAGAGGATGAGAACCTACAAATAACGTAGCATGTGAGAAGGTTAAGGTTCAGTGAGGCAAGTTTATTGGCAAAGACAGAAGAGTATTTTGTGGAATATGTGTTGGGGCTGTCTCTTTGGTGATAGGATAGGCTCTGACAAATTGAGTTAGTGACCCCTCTCAGGGCTGCCTAACATATGCTGGCACAGATGCTACCATGCAACCTCCCACTGGGAGCGAGGCAGGGACTGAACATTGAATATTAGGGTAATTTAGACCATGAAGGATTAGCTTTGCTCATGAAAAGCAAATAATTGTGTTGTGGAGTGGAGAACAAAGAGAAGTAATTAAACATCAACTTTATAAGCTGCCCTCATTGACACATGTAACATTTTATGTGCGAGGATGGAGGGCTCAGGACAGGGGGATTTGTAGTCTCTTGAGATTTTTTTTTAATTTAAGATACAAACCCTTCACAAAGAGGGTCAAATTCATTTACCTCTTCATGACTAAAAGGCAACAAGTATACAATGAATAACAATGCAAAACAGGAATGTATAAAAAATAGATAGATAATAGATAGATAGAAAACAGATAGATAATCGATAGAATATAGATAGATAGAAAATAGACAGATAGATAATAGATAGAAGATAGATAATAGATAGATAGATATAGGTAGATAGATAGATATAGATAGATAATAGATAGATATTAGATAGATAGATAGATAGATAGATAAATGATAGATAGAAGATAGATAGATAGATGATAGATAGATATAGATAGAATATAGATAGATAATAGATAGAAGATAGATAATAGATATAATATAGATAGATAGATAGATAGATAGATAAATGATAGATAGAAGATAGATAATAGATAGTGTGAGAGAGTGACTGGAAAAGTAGTAGCAAATCGTTATATTTCCCCTAGGTTTCTTTCATATACCACGTACTATGCTACAGGAGGTGGATATCTCAACTAGGAAACTGGGTGAGATATCAGAAATCCAGGAAAAGCTGGTCTGCCTTAGCAAAACAGTTTGCTGAGGACTTTGGTAAATGGTGTTGTCGGGCCTGGATTTAATGGAATGAGGATGCAGGTTGGTAGTGGGGCTCCTCATTCCCTTCCTGTCCAGAACGGGTTTCATATAGAGCTCTCAGCCAGGTGATGGATCTCAGCTCGTTTCTGGGCTATAAAGGTTTGCACTATGAGCATGTCTGGGTGGGGACTGGTTGAACTGACTGGCTTTCACCATTGCTACAGAAGTCTGCTAAAGCAACAAAAGGACACTGTGAGTTTATTTTGAATTGTGTCGTGTGGCTGGTAGTAGGCCGCCCGTATAGAAAGGGTCATTTTATGTTTAGTTAGTGCTCAGCCGAGCAGGAATTTATTTTGTATCTTTGCCTGAATGTAAAGGCCTTATATTTTGTTTGTGGACGAAAATAAAGAAAACAGGCAACCCCTGTGTGAACTGTGCCATTGTGTCACTGTCTCTGACTGCTGTGCCCCTACTAGTGAGCTAACCCCCACATATGGTGTCGGATGCGGGCACTTGGATCCAAAAATGCAGTCTTAAAGAGACAAACACCTAAAAAGTTTGTTGCACAGACCTGCCAGTTCACTTCACGTCTGGTGTAATGGAGGACTTTGGCAAACAGTTTGGACAAGCCATCCTTCAACAGCAACAGCTGATGTTGCAGCAGCAGCAAAACTTTGCACAGTCTGACAAACGACAGCACCAGGCACAGGCCAGGCAGGATGAGATGAATCGCCAATTAATGGAGAAAATGGCGGTGCTGAGTGAGGCAATGGCGGCTTTGCGACTTACCGGTGAAAATGCTGCCGTGTCAGGAAGCCGGGGAGCGTTACCAACAGCACGGGCTGCGGTACAAAGTTCACTCCAAAAGATGACGCCCACAGATGATGTGGAAACCTATCTCATGGTCTTTGAGAGAGTAGCAGAGCGTGAAAAGTTACCAGTCGACCAGTGGGCGGATGTGGTGGCGCCTTTCTTAACTGGGGAACCGCAGAAGGCCTACTACGATTTGGGTGAGCCAGATGCGAGAAATTATGCAAAACTTAAGGGTGAGGTACTGGCTCGACTTGGAGTAAACATGCATGTGCGTGCAGGCCGTGTGCACAACTGGACTTTCTCTGAGAGCTTGCCACCCCGTTCACAGATGCACGATCTGATCCATCTTGTGAGAAAATGGCTGCAGCCTGAGGAATGTACCCCAGGTCAAATTGTAGAGAGAGTTGTCCTGGATAAGTTCATCAGGTCAGTACCCCCCAAGATCCAGCGCTGGATTGGACAAGGAGGACCTACAACGGCTGACCAATTGGTGAGTCTCGTGGAGCAGTACAGTGCTACAGAGGACATACTCCAAGCGTCGTCCAGGTATGCCAGCCCCAGGGACAGCAGGTCCCCGAAGTCTACTGGTAATACTGTACCAATTGCTAGAGATGTGAGAAATGCTTTAAGGGGAGATGGCTTAAAGGGGGAGCCAGCTGGGCCACGTTCCGCTGGGACCTGGAGGTCCAGGCCAGGGTCCCAAAATGGGGAACAGTACCGTGTACAGTGCTGGCGGTGTCATGAATTTGGACATGTGGTTGCTAATTGCCCCCTCACAACTGAGCCAATGGATTGCAATATGTCCAGACGTATTTCTCTGTTTGCACAGCCCGTGTATTCTGCAGAAACTGTGTCTAAGTTAGAACCTCAAATGTGTACTGTGTCCATAGGAGGTTGTACAGCTGAGGCGCTGTTGGACTCTGGGAGCTTGGTGACCTTGGTACACGGCTCTCTGGTAAACCCTGGGACATACAGTGGACATACTGTTGGGGTACTATGCATACATGGAGAAACCAGAGAGTACCCAACTGCTCGGGTCACAATAGAAACTCCCTGTGGTGTTTCATGTCATGAAGTGGGTGTGGTTAAATCACTAATGCATAGTGTGATACTGGGAAGAGACTTTCCCCTGTTCTGGGACTTGTGGCAGAGCAGAAATGTAACCTGTGGAGAAAATCTGACTGATAATGTATGTATTGAGGTAACCCCTGAACCATATGACCCAGATTCTGAGGTTCCCACAGTAGGGGTGACCACTGACAAAGTTGATAATTTTCCTCTAGCCGTTCTAGCTGGTGATACTGAAGATGTGGGGGAGGTTCCTGATATGCCTAATTTAGAGGTGTCTCGTGACAATTTTGGGTCTGCTCAGCTCAGAGACCCCACTTTGACACGATCAAGGGAAAATGTGAAGGTGGTAAATGGTGTACCACAGTATCCAGGTGCTGATGGTGAGTTTCCCCATATGGCTGTTAACCAGGATCTATTATACCGGGTAGATAAAATACGTGGGGTAATTGTTGAGCAACTGGTGGTGCCCCAACCATATCGCAGACTGGTATTGGATCTAGCACACAAGCATGTGCTGGGAGGTCATCTTGGGTCTGAAAAGACCAGAGAACGCATCCTCCAGCGTTTCTTTTGGCCAGGGATTTTTTCTGAGGTACAGAGGTTTTGTGAATCCTGCCCAGAGTGTCAACTAACCTCTCCTGTGTCACATTTTAGAAGTCCTCTGGTCCCCTGGCCAATTATAGAAGTACCATTTGAAAGGGTGGCCATGGATTTGGTAGGCCCTGTTGTAAAGTCTGCACGGGGACATCAACATATACTTGTGGTGTTAGATTACGCCACACGTTATCCTGAGGCAGTGCCTTTACGAAACACCTCTGCTATGCTTATTGCCAAAGAGCTTTTTTACATGTTTTCTCGCACAGGCATACCAAAGGAGATCCTTACGGATCAGGGGACTCCTTTCATGTCCAAGGTCACTAAAGAAATGTGTAAGCTCTTGAAGATTAAACACCTGCGTACTTCCGTTTATCACCCTCAAACTGATGGTCTAGTTGAAAGATTTAACAAGACACTGAAGGGCATGTTAAAAAAAGTGGTTAGCAGGGATGGAAAGGACTGGGATTGTTTGTTACCTTATTTGATGTTTGCAGTTCGGGAAGTACCGCAGTCCTCAACAGGTTTCTCCCCATTTGAGCTCTTATATGGCAGACACCCACGTGGTCTCCTTGACATTGCTAAGGAAACTTGGGAACAAGAACCCACCCCTTACCGAAGTGTAATAGAGCATATTGCTCTCATGCAAGACAGAATAGCTGCTGTCATGCCCATCGTCAAAGAACACTTAGAGCAGGCTCAGAAGGCACAAAGTTGTGTCTACAACCGGTCAGCTAAAGTTAGAACCTTTAACCCTGGTGACCGAGTGTTGGTGCTAGTGCCCACTGTAGAAAGTAAATTCCTGGCTAAGTGGCAAGGGCCATACGAGGTAATAGAAAAAGTGGGAGAGGTAAATTATAAAGTTTACCAGCCTGGTAAAAGAAAGCCTGAACAGCTGTATCATATAAATTTGCTCAAACCCTGGAAGGACAGAGAGACTCTGTCAGCAGTGAGTTCCCCTTGCAGTGTTGCCCCAGAGTTGTCTGCAAATAAGATAAACAATTCTTGTAATAATACTGTAGGTGTGCATATTTCAGAATCCTTGTCCAAGTTTCAAATGCAGGAGACAAAAGAATTTGTCTCAAGAAACACTGATGTGTTCTCAGATTTGCCTGGGCTCACTTCAGTTATCAAACATGACATAGTCACTGAGCCACAGGTACGAGTTCACTTGAAACCATATAGGGTACCTGAAGCTCGGAGACAAGCTATATCTGAAGAAGTAAAAAAGATGTTAGAACTCGGGGTGATTGAAGAGTCACAAAGTGAGTGGTCCAATCCCATAGTCCTAATCCCAAAGCCAGATGGTACAGTGAGGTTCTGTAATGATTTCCGAAAATTAAATGAAGTGTCAAAGTTTGACGCACACCCAATGCCAAGAGTAGATGAATTAATTGAGAGACTTGGCCATGCAAGGTATTTCTCTACCCTTGACCTAACCAAGGGGTACTGGCAAGTGCCCCTTACTGACAGTGCTAAAGAAAAAACTGCTTTTGTTGTTCCAGAAGGCCTTTTTCAGTATGTCACCATGCCCTTCGGGTTACATGGGGCTCCAGCAACCTTCCAAAGGTTAATGGATGTCATCCTTAAACCTCACCGTAGATATGCTTCTGCTTATTTAGATGATATCATCATTTTTAGTGATGACTGGGAAAGTAATTTACCAAAAGTGCAGGCGGTGTTGGATTCCCTCCGGGCAGCCAGGTTAACAGCAAACCCTAAGAAGTGTGCTTTAGGTCTTGAGGAAGCACGTTATCTAGGGTATATAATTGGGAGAGGTGTAATAAAACCTCAAGTGAATAAGGTAGAAGCCATCCAAGATTGGCCCAGGCCCTTAACCAAAAAACAAGTGAGAGCCTTTTTGGGAATTGTGGGGTATTACCGTAGGTTTATCCCAAACTTTGCTAGTGTAGCAGTACCCTTGACAGACCTCACTAAGGGAAGTAAGTCGGCCATGGTAAAATGGAGCACAGAAGCTGAGAGTGCATTTCAGGAGTTAAAGTCGGCCCTTTGTAGACAACCAGTGTTGATGACCCCAGATTTCAAAAAGGTGTTTACTGTACAGACTGATGCCTCTGATGTTGGTTTAGGGGCAGTCCTGTCACAGGAGGTTGGGGGAGAAGAACACCCCGTGACATACTTGAGTAGAAAACTTACTCCTGCGGAGAAAAATTATAGTATTGTTGAACGGGAATGTCTGGCAATTAAATGGGCTCTAGAGACTCTAAGATATTACTTGTTGGGTCGACAGTTCAGGTTGGTGACAGATCATTCCCCCCTTACATGGATGAGTCAGGCCAAGGAGAAAAACGCGAGAGTCACAAGGTGGTTTCTGACTTTACAAAACTTTAAATTTTTGGTTGAGCACAGGTCAGGCAAACTGCAAGGGAATGCCGATGCCCTATCCAGAACACACTGTTTGGTGAGTAAAAGTGTTCGGCCCCACAGGTTCGAACAAAGGGGGAGGGTATGTGAGAGAGTGACTGGAAAAGTAGTAGCGAATCGTTATATTTCCCCTAGGTTTCTTTCATATACCATGTACTATGCTACAGGAGGTGGATATCTCAACTAGGAAACTGGGTGAGATATCAGAAATCCAGGAAAAGCTGGTCTGCCTTAGCAAAACAGTTTGCTGAGGACTTTGGTAAATGGTGTTGTCAGGCCTGGATTTAATGGAATGAGGATGCAGGTTGGTAGTGGGGCTCCTCATTCCCTTCCTGTCCAGAACGGGTTTCATATAGAGCTCTCAGCCAGGTGATGGATCTCAGCTCGTTTCTGGGCTATAAAGGTTTGCACTATGAGCATGTCTGGGTGGGGACTGGTTGAACTGACTGGCTTTCACCATTGCTGCTGAAGTCTGCTAAAGCAACAAAAGGACACTGAGTTTATTTTGAATTGTGTCGTGTGGCTGGTAGTAGGCCGCCCGTATAGAAAGGGTCATTTTATGTTTAGTTAGTGCTCAGCCGAGCAGGAATTTATTTTGTATCTTTGCCTGAATGTAAAGGCCTTATATTTTGTTTGTGGACGAAAATAAAGAAAACAGGCAACCCCTGTGTGAACTGTGCCATTGTGTCACTGTCTCTGACTGCTGTGCCCCTACTAGTGAGCTAACCCCCACAATAGATAGATAGAGATAGATAGATGATAGATAGATATAGATAGAATATAGATAGATAATAGATAGAAGATAGATAATAGATTGAAAATGGCTTGAAAAAGGCTCTTGTATGAGCTAAATCGTTGCCATCCACATGGGTGAATAAACACCACTATCTTTTACCTGGAGTGCTGTCCGTTTTTCATCTTTTTTTAGATAGAAAATAGATAGATGATAGATTATATAGATAGATAGATAGATATCCACCAAAAGAATAATTAAGAGCAGCACCTCTGAATTCAAGCAGAGATGTGCACCAGTGCCTAGAGACACGATGAAGCCTCCATATTAATAAAAAAAGAAATTCAATGGCACTCCCAGGGATGTTCAGTATAGTGTTCTTTAATCACTAGTGTTGAGCACGAATAGCAAATTTTTATTGCGCATATCGCCACGTCGAGAATTTGCGAATTGTTTCGAATACAGTGCTATATATTCGTTATATAGAATATTTGGCATT
Organism: Bufo gargarizans; assembly: GCF_014858855.1. Taxonomy (NCBI): domain Eukaryota; kingdom Metazoa; phylum Chordata; class Amphibia; order Anura; family Bufonidae; genus Bufo; species Bufo gargarizans. Next base: position 691,683,849 of record NC_058080.1, on the reverse strand, counting down.
TTGAACACATGATTCCTCTCTGCTTCTTGCTTGTGGGCCAATGAGAAGGAAGCAATGTCATGTTCACAACAATACTTAGTGCACCAATCAGTAATCTGTAGTCAGACCTGCTAAAATGTGAAGTTGCTCGAAAAAATATTCTAATCACTGCCGATTAGCGCAATCGCGAACATATTGGAGCACTTGACTCTATCTGCATATAAAGCTATTGTAATGTTCTGCCGTGCCAACCATTTTCCCCAGTCTCAGGAGAAACTCATGAAACTTCTAGCAGCTTGAAAAATGTAGCCAAAGTGACTCACGCCTGTATTTCACGTTACGAATTCTCATTACACGATTTTTCGCATTCAATAAAATAATCTCGAATTCTCGAAATTTGTGAATATATGACGAATATTAAACAAAATATTCGTGAAATATCGCAAATTCGAATATAGCCCCTGCCGCTCATCACTATTACTCACCAATGCAAGGGTCATTGCATTGGTGAACTTCCGTGAGAGTGCCGAGGAATTTCTTGTTTATTAGATAGATAGGTGATAAATACCGTGTGTAAAGCACTCATACAAATCGAACGGGTACTGTGTATAGTTACATATTTATGTAGCTAGTTTTACTGAACTGCTCCGATACCTGAAGAGTGTGTGACAACCAATGGGAAGTATCCAGTTGTTACAATAAACAGGCTAATAATTAGTATACAAGTATATATGTAATAATGTAATAAAGTCTGGTGCAGCGGTGAGCAGCCCGTGTGCTTCCTCTCTAATTGCCCTTACTGGAGACGATGTCTGATGGATATAATCTGCATACCTTCCTGACAAACCTGAGGCGTTAATGCACTTAAAATTAACCCCCTAACCCCCAAAAGTTGTGGAATATAAACAGAAAACATTGTGCCTTTTATGATAAAACAGGTTATATAAACATGAGCCAAATGGACTCGTATGTGCTATGCGATTAAAGGGATTGTACGGCAGGTAATTGGTCATTTTTCACTGGAAACCTCCAGACTTCACTGACTTGTTAGACTATTTATCTGCTCTTTTTCATGAGTCGGCATTAAAGAGGGGGTTGTACTTGGCGATCCTGCCCAAATAGTCAGACAATCAGAAATATATGCCACGTACCTTTTTTAATGTATCTCGATACACATTTTACAACTGTCCAATTAGTGCTAGCAGTGGCAGACGGTACGGACACACCTTATTGACCTGGTAAAGCCCAGTTATCAGTATATTTAGAGGGCTGGTACAAAGCTTTAAGAAAAGATGCTCCAGAAGTGTTACTCTATGGGGAATACTTATTTATAAAACCTAATATCACAGTCGACAGGTCCTCTTTAGAGCCTACCTAAAATTGCAGTGACATTTTTATTATATGATTTTTTTAGTTGCTGATTAGACAGAAGGGTAAATCTAGAACTCAGCTGGACTGCTACAAGAAAGCCATGTACGTAGACAACAGCTGGAAAGCTAGACATATCTCGTAGATCACATGTTGCATATTGGGATGGAGTAAAACTGATCCATTCTAGAGCTTTGGACAGAATTTTCAATACTAAAGCAGCTACATATTGTATGTGCAGGGAAAACACAATGTGAAATAATTGATCCTCTTCCTGCTACTGCACTGCCTCGTCATGTCTGATGTGCCACTAGGACATACAGTACCCCACAATAGGGTCACCGCAAAAGGTTGATGGTTGTAATGTTAAACTGTTAAGTAAAAAGTTCTGATTTGCTATATTTCTATACTAAACAGCATTGTATGGGTAAGTCAGGGTTACCATCTTGACTCAATCCCTTTAGGCTGATAGGAGATTGACCTGAGCTCGCCCCCTGATTTTTGTGACAATGAGAGTCTAGCTGAGGAACAGACAGGATCTACATGTGCTTACTCCTCAGACCTAGGCCTGAGCTCAGAGGATCCTCACTTCTTATATTTCTACACCTAAAGAGCAATTGCTTCACTAAAGTGCCCCATAGAGAGAGAGAAAGGGAAGAAATTAGGTCAGGAATCTACAAGGCCATGCACAGGAGTCATTTGTTTATGGCAGAGAGACTTTGGTGCTATGAGAAGGAACCTTTCATGCTTCAAGACTGTTTGGCCAACCGTGTCTTGATTCTGTACCCCTCAGCCTGGGAATTACAGAAATATCTACAAAAAACCCCACTGCCAGCCTTAGGTTCTGCAGAGAGAGACTTTGGAAAGACAGAGAGAAGGAGTACTACAACCCCTATCACTGCTTCTATCCATACATTGCTATTGGGGAGGAATTGCATTGTGATCTGCTTTGAACTTCATGATAGAGCTGGATGTACTACTACTCCTATTCTGCACTTTAGTAAAGGGAGACTTATATATTTATATCTACTGGCCTTGTAACTGACTCCTCCATCATCTGCCAGCCACTTAATCCACACTCCTTGCACCCTGCAAAAGCAGTTAACATCACTGCAATAACCACCAAGAAAGAACTCCAAGACCAGGGTGTGCCCCGAGGGGAGAAAAGCATGGCTCTAGGGAGAGCTGGATTGGGAGAATTGCCATTCTGAATACTACTACCCCTCTCAAGTCCAAATCTACCACTCCCATCCTCCACTCCTCTCTCCCAGGCAGTTTGTTACAGACACAGATAGGGCTCTGCTGCTTCACCCAATCATAGTGGGGTTGGGACTATCCCTTTTTTATTTTAAGTGACAGGGAGTGAGCAGCATGGGGGCACCTTAAGACTTAGTTAACCCCTTAGATGCAGTGGCATATAGGACCACAGCATGTAAGCCGGTTGACAGATGGAAGGGGCTTCCTCTGTCAGTCCATCGACGCTCCATGATATCATTACAAGGGGTAGGGATTGCTTAATAATGGCAGCCAGGGGCTCTATTAGATGATGCTAGAAGCATAGCCTAATAGTTTGCTAGTCGGTTACACTAGCAGGCTATAATGCTTTGGAATACTATGTACTTCAAAGCATTACACATGCAGTCAAAAGATCTGAGCTTCTAGTCTCAAAGTTAATAAAAAAAAAAGAAACTTTTTATATTATTATAATTTTTTTTAGTAAATATTAAAATACACTCACCTAAAGAATTATTAGGAACACCATACTAATACGGTGTTGAACCCCCTTTTGCCTTCAGAACTGCCTTAATTCTACGTGGCATTGATTCAACAAGGTGCTGATAGCATTCTTTAGAAATATTGGCCCATATTGATAAGATAGCATCTTGTAGTTGATGGAGATTTGAGGGATGCACATCTAGGGCACGAAGCTCCCGTTCCACCACATCCCAAAGATGCTCTATTGGGTTGAGATCTGGTGACTGTGGGGGCCATTTTAGTACTGTGAACTCATTGTCATGTTCAAGAAACCAATTTGAAATGATTCGAGCTTTGTGACATGGTGCATTATCCTGCTGGAAGTAGCCATCAGAGGATTAGGGTTAGGGATTAGAGGATGGGTACATGGTGGTCATGAAGGGATGGACATGGTCAGAAACAGTGCTCAGGTAGCCCATGGCATTTAAACAATGGCCAATTGGCACTAAGGGGCCTACAGCGTGCCCAGAAAACATCCCCCACACCATTACACCACCACCACCACCAGCCTGCACAGTGGTAACAAGGCATGATGGATACATGTTCTCATTCTGTTTACGCCAAATTCGGACTCTACCATTTGAATGTCTCAACAGAAATCGAGACTCATCAGACCAGGCAACATTTTTCCAGTCTTCAACAGTCCAATTTTAGTGAGCTTGTGCAAATTGTAGCCTCTTTTTCCAATTTGTAGTGGAGATGAGTGGTACCCGGTGGGGTCTTCTGCTGTTGTAGCCCACCTTTCTTTCCCATTCTGACATTCAGTTTGGAGTTCAGGAGATTGTCTTGACCAGGAACACAACCCTACATGCATTGAAGCAACTGCCATGTGATTGGTTGACTAGATAATCGCATTAATGAGAAATAGAACAGGTGTTCCTAATAATTCTTTAGGTGAGTGTATATAGATATGTGTTACTGCTGCAATAAATATCGACCTGAAAAAGGACGTATTATTTCGCCAAAATTGTATAATTTAATTATATTTCTATGCATAGGAGTCGGAGCTCTGACTGCTATGCAATAGTACAAATAATAATATTAATACCAGTAATTCCAATTATTAATATAGATGTAATTTATCCATAACATTTTACAAATCAGAGGGTACATGTACAGGCACATTTGGACATTACATAGTAACAAACTAATCAACAATTAAAGAGAGAGTGCATTCCAAAGATCAAGAGAAGTCAAGAGTTAGAGGTTTGAATCACGGAGGATGTTATTCTTAAAGGGGTTGTCTGAGATTTTGATATGGATGGCCTGTCCTCAGGATAGGTTAACAATATTTGATTGGTGGGGGTTTGACTCTAGGTACCCCCATATCAGCTATTTGAAGACCACCGCCACCTCTTCCTAAGCCAGTGATATTACGTTTATTGGTCACATGGCCTACGCACAACTCCTGAGCCTGAGCTACAATACCAAGCACAGCCATTATGCAATGTATGGCACTCTGTTGGGTATTCTTTGAAGAGACCTCTTCAAACAGCTGATCAGCAGGGGTCCCGGGTGTCAGACCCCCCACGGATCAGATATTGATGACCTATCCGGAGGATAGGCCATTAATATCAAAATCTCAGAGAACTGCTTTAAATTATTGGCAACAAAATGCAGAAGGAAGACAGAAATGAGGGAGGAGACATAGGCCGAGCGTATTTGCAATGCGTATATATAGTCCGGATTTAATGTACCAGAATCCGCTGCTAATGCTAGTGAATAGAGCTTTTCACATGGGCTTTTCATTTCCGTCAGTATTTGAAATCCGCAGCATGTCCGAGTTTTGAGCGGATTTGTTTCCTAATATGGGCAGTGCATAAATAATGAAGGAAGGAAGAAATGCGCATGTAAATCCTGATGAAATCCGGAAGCAATGCTGATGACAATATTGATGGTGTATCATCAGGATCCTGAGCCAGAATACTGACGAATTTCAATACGCTCGTCTGATAGCGGCCATAAGGTGATGCATCGCTTCAGAGCTTTGTGGGTGTACGTGAGACATCCCATTAATAATGTAAAAAATGAAAATCATACATAATCTAGTACATGAGCACCCCTTTCTATCAAAGCTAGAACCAGCCCTGTACCTCACATGGATCCACAGATCTCCCCATTCATTGCTCCAATTGTTCTGCTAGATCTACTGTATTTCAAGCTGTCAGGTTAGGGGACGTGTCTCGTGGGGGCATGTCCTTCCTACTGCAGCTGGTGGCAGCTGAAGGATAGAACTGAGCATGTGCTTCCGTCTCAGTGAAAAAGAGAAAACAGCAGGTGGCGCTATACAGACAGATTTCATTGGATAACATGTAATTACAAAAGTATTCAGATCCAGGTGCTGGCTTGAAAAATGTAAAATATTTTTCCTGGGACTATCCCTTTAAATTATATTCTATAGTGGATGGACAACCAGTACAGGGTGGAGGCATCAGTGTGGCAGCTGAACAGGTAGAGTTAGTGGTCATGTGTAGATATTATTCAGTACAGGACCAATTAGATTAAAACCACAAATTGTTCAGCAAGCCAAATATATCGCAAGTCGAGTAAAGGTGCCAGGATGCCCAGTAAAATGGGGGTCCTTTACAAAAATTTTGCTCCGGTTTCCAGGGGTGCACCTAGCCTTTCTGCCTGAGGCGAAAACTAAAATGCCCGCCCCCCCATGCCAATTTCTTAACCTTACCTCTTTGCCACAATGAAAGCGTTCATTGCCCATGGCCCTTCCATTGCCCCCCTCTTGCCCCAACCTGGTGCTGCTAAAGGTGATCGCCTCACATGGCCTCATTGGTGGTGCACCCCTGCCAGTTTCCTAGACTAAAATAATCACAAATTTTGGCGCAAATGGCATTTTGCAGTACATTTTTGCAAATTTCTACATTTTACTCTTTTAATAAATTGGCAATTATTATTATTTTTTTTTATTAAGACTGGAGGTTTTAAATGACCCCCAGTTTTTTGACTAATGGGGACGATCAGTTTTTTGCCCTGTCTTTGTGCGTCAACAGTAAGACGACCTATGAAATATTGCACTAAAGTCTCCTCCAGCCGTTTACATTTCAGACAATCCCAGTCATTTGAATTTTTGAAAACCTAAGAAAGTAACTTTCCGAAATTTGTCAATAGAATGTGAAATGAGAAGGTAAAGTGGAGACATTTTCGAGATTGTGCTGAAAAGTGTTTTCCCCCTCACAGGAGAAGGAGCCGAGGCGATGTGTTCTGGTTCAGCAGAGGTGTTATCACACTCAATATGCTGATTCTACAGGATAACATATTTCCCTTCACAAAGTGATGGCCGCAAGTCAACAATGGAATTACAATGACTGCATAAATGCATTTTAGTGAAGGTGCAAAATGTCCGATGGTTCCACTGATGAAATCCCTTTTAATTGAAGTGTAATGTGAAATATTAAGCAATGACTGTCCGCAATTTAAGTTGGATAAGACTGAGATCTCGTCTCCCGTATCTGTCTTGGGAAAAGACTGCAACAGTTGTGACTTGGGTTGTAGGCATGACAAAGGCAGTTCAAGGAAACACAAGCGGCATCTAGGTCTGAAAATACTGGAAACATTCAAGGACATTCACTTTGGTTTTGAAAGTTTGATCTCTTATTCCAGTGTATGACACCTTTTCATATTCGTTCGCCTTATTTCTCAAGGACACCTGAGCTTAGAGTGTTTATATCCACATTCAAAGGCAATACAGAGAGAACCCTCAAGTCTTTGTGCAGGTAAATGGCATGAATTCATATCGTTTTTCGTTAGAAATGTATACATTTTGATGACATCCTTATTGTGTTAAAACTTCATACAGAAATCATATAATATAGCGCAGCGTGTGGAAGAATGGGGATGAGATGGAATGCGATACAGTTAGATGAAGATGCGATAAGATGAAGTCGCTGAAGCTCAGAGCGTATGGCGGTAGAATTGTGTAGGTCAAGGTTTAGCACGGTTTTTTGCTACTTTGATAAGTGAAAATGTAAAATAATAATAAAAGAAGAAGGGGGAGATGAAACGGGACAATGAGAGCAAACAGTACATTTAGAAACTACAGTATGTTGCGAGCAAATTGAGCTGGAATGGATTGTACTCCAGCAACTGCCGAACTTCGATGATAGCTTGTCCTGCCAAATGACGCCACGTTCACATCAGTGTTTTGAAATTCGGCAAACTGTTCCGTAGCTCACTGCATCCGGCATAGCCAGATTATGCCAGGAACCGCCGGGTCCCCATTGACCACAATGGGATCAGACAGGGATCTCGACACTTTCCGGCATAAATGCAGCTCAGTGGCCACTTTGCCCATTCTTTACAGAAATAAATATGCAGAGGTAACAAAGCTCCAAATTGCTGCGATGTTATACAGAAACGTGTACAGACGTACAGTAAAATATTGGAAGATGATAGATGGCTAGATATAGAGATGAGCAAAACAAATCCAACGAAGTGGAATTCAACCCGAATTTCAGGATAAATTTGATTCGATGCCAAGCCGAATTTCCTCATGCTTCGTGGTAGAGAATAGATTGGCATTATTTATATAAATGCGTTTTTATGTTTACGTTACTCTCATGTTTGTTATCTTAAAACTTTGCAAAATAAAAGAATTTACAAGAGAATAGATTTAACCTGAAATAGTGTAAAAAACTGAAGAAATCATACTTACCTCCTCCCTTTGCTCGCAATGGGCCGGCCGCCGCCATCATCTTGAGTGGAGATCTCAGCCAAAATCCCATGCATGGTGAAGTATGACATCCCCATGCCGGCCGACGTAACAACATCATCTGGAGCCGCGCAAGATTTTGCACAAGATCTTTAAGAAAGAGGGCCGCGGCCGGCCCGTCACAAGCAAATGAAGGCGGTAAGTATGATTTTTAAAAAATTAAGCTATTTTCGTATAAACGCGGCATCTGAGGGGTACAATGATGGGAAGCTGAGCTATCACAGCTCCCTGTCATTGCACCCGCTACTTACAAACAAATTTACTTCGTACTGAAGTAATTCATCACAAAGTAAATTTTTTTGTAAAATTCAGCGAAGCATCTCTAGTTAGATAGATAGAATGACTAGAAAGTGGATGTAAACCATTTGTGCAAAAACAGACAAGGAATATTAAGACACTGACAAGTATCAGTCCAATACATAAGAGTGTGAACATGGCATCCGTAGCGTTCTGGTTATCACACTGCTCATGTCTGTGTGATTGCCCCACAAACTCGTCAGTGTTCATGTGGGGTATCACAAGGTGCCTACGTCACAGTGGGCTGACGTTCATGTGACCAGCACATCATTGTGACTAGAATCATGTAATATATATATGTCATAGAGAACACCAATGCGAAGGAAGGAAGGGGGAAAGGAAGGAAGGAAAGAAAGAAGGAAAGAGAGAGGGAAGGAAGGAAGGAAGGGGGAAAGGAAGGAAGGAGAGAGGGAAGGAGGGAAGGAAGGAAGGAAGACGTGCCACCGCCCAGGGCCGATAGGAATGCCTAGCGGTGTGGTGCGGCCCCAATAGTTCTCTGTGTGTATCACGGTGCTCCTACCTGTATACTGTCGCTCCCCAGGGTTAGGCTCCAAAGCAATAAAGGGGAGAGTAATGGTGAAGGTGGAGAATAAGTCGAGACTTTTATAACGTTCAACAGCTTTAGGGCTCGTTCACACTTACGTATTTTGCATTCCGTATACGGATCGTTTTATGCGCTCTGCATACGGTCCGTATACGGAACCATTCATTTTAATGGGTCAGCACTCTGTGTGCAGTCCGCATCCGTTGCTATGTTCTGTGGCCCCGCAAAAATTATGAGTCCTGTCCTATTCTTGTCCGTTTGGTGGACAAGAATAGGCATTTCTATAATGGGCCTCCTGTTCTGTTCCGCAAATTGCGGAAGGCACACGGGCGGCATCCGTTTTTTGGGGATCCGCAATTTTCAGACAACAAAAAACGGCACGGTTGTGTGAACAATCCCATACTTGAATAAACTTGCATCCAGACAATATTCAGGCTTTCTCTTGGTTCCAGCAGGTTTTGGCATAAACTGGCACACTTGAGTATTCTTCTTTATCTCTCTGCTGTGCTAATCTCAGCTTTAAGCCTCATGCACACGTCCGTGAATAGCGGACCACGTGATACCGGCCTGGATTTCTTCTGAGTGCAGGAGCGCACGGCGTCATTGGTTGCTATGACGCCGTGCTTTTCCTGCTGCCGCCGCAGTGCAGTAATATACTGGTATGATATATACCAGTGTACTACTGTACTGCGGCGGCAGCAAGAAAAGCACGGCGTCATAGCAACCAATGACGCCGTGCGCTCCTGCACTCAGCAGGAATCCAGGCCGGTATCACACGGTCCGTGTTTCACTGACGTGTGCATGAGGCTTTAGTCTGGCAACTGAATTGGTTAAAAACATAGATATATTTAGAAAGACAGATAGATAGATCCAAAACCTCCAAAAAAGCAAAACAAGACAAGATGTTATGGAGATATTTAGCTCACTTTTAGAACCTTTCTCAATCCTGACATTTTGAATATATATATATCAATAAATAAATATGAAATACACTCTTCAACATTGAAATTGCAACACCAGGAAGGGCATGCCGTAAGGTTATGCAAATCGAGGAAGCAGCAAGTGTCTCTAAGATCTGCAGATGATCAAGCACCTAGCTCCAATCTGTGGCATGAGTGAGGGGTGATAAAATAGCAAAACTCCAGTTGTATTTGTGTCAATTGATATTGTGTTTATTTTGACGTGCGGCTTCAAAGTGACGTTTCGGCCCAGAAGGCCTTTATCAAACTGTGTGACAATACCAATAAAAAAGTGACAATTACAATCTTGTGGACATATATACCAACATATGGTGTACATATTTAAACTTAGTATCCATAGGACAATTACTCATACGCAAATTATATCGTATATACGTATTCATTGCACTTAGTATTTGGATTAAGCAGAAGCTTGTATGTTATACTAAGCTACATCTGCAGTTATACTAAGCTACATCTGCACATTACATCTGCAATATCCAGTCCCCGTAGCTCTGTGTGCTTTTATTGTGTAAAAAAACCGATTTGATACATATGCAAATTAACCTGAGATGAGTCCTGTCCCTGATTCATCTCAGGTTAATTTGCATATGTATCAAATCAGGTTTTTTACACAATAAAAGCACACAGAGCTACGGGGACTGGATATTGCGGATGTGCTAGCGGCCATCTAGCAACCCATGTCCTTAGCTCTATACATAAAATCCCGGTGACAGGTTCCCTTTAAAGAAATGTTCTTTTTAGCCACATGAAACCCCCAAAATCAAGTCATATGAGATAACTTGAGATGAGATCATTATCATGCCAGTTATCACCACTTGTCTCAAGCTGAGAGGTATTAAATCCTTGAACTAAGGGACCTTGGTTTACCCCCCGCAGATCGCTGCATGATAAGGCCAAGGCTAAACACTGTTTAAAGTTGTGTGTCCCTGTGGTTGGGAAAAACAATGATGATCTGGAATGACAGTAAGAGGTGCATAGAGGTGAACCTCTGCATGGATCGACTGTATGATTACCAAAAAAGTGTGCAGTGATCCATTCTGTACCGCAAGTGAAATTGGACGTAACATCCCAAGCCTAGGGCGGCAAACAGTGTTTAACAAAGCAACAGAAGGCATTTGCACAACATTGGGTTATGAGTCAGACATCCAGTACAGCAAGACAGCAATGAAGGCTGCAATGGAGATCTCACCTCTTAATCGATAAGTCTTTTGTGTCAGACTCTATGATATCAAAAGATTGGTCTGGAGACCACGTGGGCAGGGCCGTAGATAATTCTTTTTCCTGGGGATAGGGGGTTCAGCTTTCTCAAATTATAAGACTTTATCTAGCAGACACACCAGGGTTTGAAAAAAATATACCAGCCATATCATTCCTAAACCAATCCTTTACCTTGAGCAATACCGATTTAGTTGTTTGACACCATATGGAAAAAACATGTTTTAAAAAGACTCGTAATTGGTACCTACCCACTCCAGTCTGGAGTGACAGTCTATGGCACGCATGACACATCACATGCTAGCTAACTCTTTTAATTTCCATAAGAAATTGCGTTTCTTTATTGTTGAGGAGACTAGAGTGTGAGAGACTAAAAATATGTGATGTGGACCAGCATGGTGGTGGCCAGGTCCCTCAATTCATAAGAGTCTCTGGGCTGGACTAAATATATGAATTGACACTGTCTGTAGCCTGGTGTGGGGGGGTGTTGTGGGGGTGGGCTTTGAATCTTCTTGATTTTCTTTTTTAACTATTACTTTTACTTACACTAGTGCTCCAGAGTCTCTGTCTCTCTCTCAAGCTACTTCTTTTTCTTTCTTCTCTCTCTCTTCTAATCTTCTGAGATCTCCAGGCTCTGTGCTCTGTCAGCCGCCGCCCAGGAGTAGCAGGCACGCGCAGGCAGGAAGCTGGCCGGGGTCCAGACATACGACAGGCGGAGGCGGAGCCTGAAGGCAGCGTGCATGCCATGTGATCATCAGCGTCATCCCTGCCTGGCTGCCCTGTGCGTGTCTGTGAGTTACTTGTGCCGCCGTACCTGCCCCCCTGCGCTGACCGGCCCTGCCCTACTGCCTCCATCACCTCTCTGTGTGCCGCACTGCCCGCAACGCTATTGCAGGCAGCGGCACGCCCGGGCCGTTCTCTGGCAGGTTAGGAGGACAGACACTCTGGGGGGGGGGTTTGAACCCCCCTATACCCCCCTTATCTACGCCCCTGCACGTGGGCAACACATTAAAGAGGGGACTTCACACCGGTCCTACTCCTGGGATTATGGTGTAATATACATAGTAGCTAGGCCCTTCTAGTCGTTATGTCAGGTACACTATCAGCTTGGTGTTACACTGATTTGGTAATGGAATCAGAGGTACAGCCATTTCTCAGTTTCTCAACAGGACAACACCAGGCCGCATGTTGCTTGTGCTACTGTGAGCGGCCTGCGTGGCGTAAACGTACTACCTGCAGCATCTCCGGACTTGAATCCCATCTAGGATATCTGGGATATCATCGTGGGGAGTTGCAAAGGGAGCTGCCAGCAGTGGTGCTTGATGATTTCCGTGCATTCAGTGTGGCAGAACATTCCTCAGACAATCATTAATAACCCCATCGATAGCAGGCCAAGGCCTGTAGGTGCATGTATTTCTGACTGTGTGCTCATTCTCGATACTGAATAAACAGATGTTTTGAATATCTTGTTTTCATTTCTTTATTGTTTACATATCATTAGCATGTCTATTGATCCGGTGATTTCCACAATTCCATGTGATGAAGAAGGATCACATGCTCTGGCTGAAAGACTTGCCCATAATGCCTTCCAGTCAGCCTTAGCCTATCAGGAGGGATGATATTGATATGTATCAAAGGCACTATATAAGATACTAACCAGAGAATCCATGCGTACTCTGGCCTTGAAAATTAATATTTTAGGACATCTGGCAGAAAAAGTGAAAAAATAAATCTTTAAACACAGAATACAGCTAGCTTAGTGTCAGGAAGAGTTTAGTGCCATAACTAGTTAGATTTAGTTAATGGTGTAGTCAGTGTGTAATTGGCTGCCAGCCATTTGAAGTGAGCGCTACACTGCTACAGCAACACTGAAAGCTATAGTACTCAATTTTTATTGATGTGTATCAGGCCAATCTACATCACATAATTCATGATCACAGACAGAAGTCTTCTACAATATTAATCCTGGTTACTGTTCAGTGATTGAGCTTCGGATCATAGATCTGAAGTCGATTAGTTGAAAACTTTGTTTGAACGCTGCACGGCGATTCGTCTCCGTACAGCATTCAAATTACTTATTCACCGAAGTCTGGCGAAACTTTGGAAATAGCTTGCTTCACCTCGCCGCAGCCAATACATTTTAGTGCTGTACTGTAATGAGACCCGTCTCTGTACAGCATTAAAACCAAGTTTGGAGCGTATTGACTTCGGATCTAGGATCCGAAGCTCGATTCGCTCAACGCTAATACTGGTGCTGTTAGTGCACTGCTTGACATTATTTTTTTCTGAGTCACTGTGAAATACTTTAAAGTTTCTTAAAATCATTAAGTAGATCACGGACTACTGTACCTGCCATAATGGTCTGACTCACATTTGCAGTATTTGGTAGTAGACTCTGTCCAAATAAAAAATAAAAAAATCTGAAAAGAAAACAAAACTATTTCAACGTTTCAAACAAGTTAAAAAAACATGTGTGCATGAACACTGGCAGGCATCTGTCCTTTACATGAATACATTTTGGACTTTGGAAGTATTAAAAATGTGCAGTGTGTTATTAAAGAGTCTGTTACCACCAGCTACCATCCCTCTACCCACAGTCATATATGTCAGTCACTTTGACATTACTATTGCTGTTGTCTTGCCGTTAAAAAGCTTAAAAGGGGTTAAATACAGTCCTACCAGACCTCAGAGTGTCGTATATGACTTTCAAGGGCAATTGGAACACCTTTAATTCAGGTCAGAATTTTTGGAGAAATTTGATTCTAAATGAAGCCGAATTTCCTTGCGCTTCATGGTAACTAATAAGATGGTGGCTGGAGTTGTCTTAGGCCCCTTTCACACGGGCGAGTATTGAACGCAATGCACCCGCACTGAATACCGACCCATTAATTTCTATGAGGCTGTTCACATGAGAGGTGATTTTCACGCATCACTTATACGTTGCGTGAAAATCGCAGAATGCTCTATATTCAGCGTTTTTCATGTAACGCAGGCCCCATAGAAATGAATAGGGTTGCGTGAAAATCGCAAGCATCCGCAAGCAAGTGCGGATGCGGTGCGATTTTCACGCACGGTTGCTAGACGACACACACGATCATTATTATTTTCCCTTATAACATGCTTATAAGGGAAAATAATAGCATTCTGAATACAGAATGCATAGTAAAATAGCGCTGGAGGGGTTAAAAAAAAGTTAAAAATAATTTAACTCACCTTAATCCACTTGATCGCGAAGCCCGGCATCTCCTTCTGTCTTCATCTTAGCTTTGTGTAGCAACAGGACCTGTGGTGACGTCACTCAGGTCATCACATGATCCATCACCATGGTAAAAGATCATGTGATGGATCATGTGATGACCAGAGCGACTTCCCCATAGGTCCTGTTGCTGCACACAGCTAAGATAAAGATAGAAGGAGATGCCGGCTTCGTGATCAAGAGGATTAAGGTGAGTTAAACTTTTTTTAAATTTTTTTTAACCCCTCCAGCCCTATTGTACTATGCATTCTGTATTCAGAATGCTATTATTTTCCCTTATAACCTTGTTATAAGGGAAAATAATACAATCTACAGAACACTGATCCCAAACCTGAACTTCTGTGAAGAAGTTCGGGTTTGGGTACCAAACATGCACGATTTTTCTCACGCGAGTGCAAAACGCATTACAATGTTTTGCACTCGCACGGAAACATCATGCGTTTTCCCGCAATGCACCTGCACCTTTTCCCGCAACGCCCGTGTGAAAGAGGTCTTAGAAAGGACCGAAAAAAAATAAATACTCACCTCACGCAGAGGCAGTCCGCTCCTCTCTTGATTGAAAAAGACTGCCAAAGGACCTGCGCTGAGTGTGATGCGTGTGCGCGAGCAAGCGGATGAAGTGACTGATTTTCTTTTTTAAACCCACAAGGCCATATTGCACTAGCATATTACCGGCCCCATTGATTGGCTGAATGGGGTTTTAACATAGCGATTTGTGACAAATTATTTCGTAATGAATCAGATTTCTTCTCAAGCTTCATCAAAGCTGCCGAATCGAATTTTTCAAAACTTTGCTCAACTCTACTGATCATATCTGACTGGGATGACACATCAGGTGAGTGGTATGTCATAGCCGCTGGTAATAATGTCACCAATGCCTGACACTCCAATGGTCACTTCACTAGCCCGTGATTGTCCAGCTTGCCCATGTGACCTGTCATCCCCTCAAGACCGCAAACAGATAGAGACCCAAAATTCAGCATCCCAGGAATTTTCGGCCAGTGTACATGTCCTAATTATTATTAGATTTCGAACATCAGGGTCATAGCAGTAATTGGCTCAATGGACCTTTAGTCTAGGTCAGGGCTGGCCAACCTGCGGCTCTCCAGCTGTTGTAAAACTACAACTCCCACCATTCCCTGCTGTAGGCTGATAGCTGTAGGCAGACTGGGCATGCTGGGAGTTGTAGTTTTGCAACAGCTGGAGGGCCGCAGGTTGGCCAGCTCTGGTCTAGGTAATATCTAACTAGAATTCTGCCATTTGTACTACACAACAATTTAGACATTGCTGCCGTGCAGGGATTTGTTCATTTGGAATTTAGATTGTGAGCCCCAATAGTGACAGGGACTGATGAAATGAATAAGACTAAAATAAAAATATAGAAAGTAATAAAATAATAAAATAAAAAATGGAAAAAAACAATTTCATATAATAGGAAAAATAAAAAACAAACATTTTGATACATTTATTTGGCTGCTTTATTTATTCGAGATTCTCTTTGCTTTCATTATCGTGTTACTCTATTTTTACTGCGACAAGGTCAAATAAATGAAAAAATAGAGATGGGTCAGCAAGAGGGGAGAATAACAGAACTGCAGTGAAATGGCGCTCCATTGGCTTTTGTATTGATTCAGAGTGTGTCAAAAGGGTCTTTTGTCATGCCCCTACCGCAGCATACTAATTTGCTAGATCAAGTCTGTCAGAATATCGACTAGAGGTAAAGAACTACACTGGCAGCTTTTGTATTTTATACAGCAGGGAGCCTGTGTGTGAAACAGGATTATCAGGGGGTCA
The DNA here is from genome assembly GCF_014858855.1 of Bufo gargarizans. Taxonomy (NCBI): domain Eukaryota; kingdom Metazoa; phylum Chordata; class Amphibia; order Anura; family Bufonidae; genus Bufo; species Bufo gargarizans. The sequence continues at coordinate 691,667,935 of NC_058080.1, read as the reverse complement.
TGACGAGAGTCAAGGGACGTCCATCACTTCCCCTCTGGTAAAGCAATGGGGCGGGAGTGTGTGTGATTAAGCTGTAGAGGACTGAACAAGTCAGGAACATGAACATGTAAATCAGGTTCTCTTCTGTTAACCACATACTTCTAATGAGGTATTCAGTCACTGGCTACACAAATATCCAAACAGCTGCCCAAAGCCGAAATATGAAATTCAGCTATTATCGCCGCAAGAGCAAAAAGAGAGATAAACAAAAGAAATCAACTTTCATAAAGCAATAACTGAACAGAATCAATCCGGATTTGGTGGGATTGTTATTTTACTGTTGAAAGCAAATTACAAAATTGGACATGACTATAACCATCTAAAAGTCACAAAATGGTAATGGCTATACCGCTAGGGGAAAATGACTAAACTGCTTCAAACCAAAAAGATTTATAGTGGGTAAAAGTTTTTTTCTTTGTAAAGTAAAATAAAGGAATCACAAAATAGTTTCTGCTAAGTATAAAAAACACAAAGTGGATCATGGTCTATATAATCTACTGTATCTATCTATCTATAGTCTATCTAACTATCTAATCCATATCTGTCATATATCTATATTCTATCTTCTATCTATATCTGTATCTATATATCTGTCATATATCTATAATCTATCTATCACCTATTTATCGTCTGTTATCTATATTCTTTCTCTCTATCTATCTATTATCTATCTATCTAACTATCTATTATCTATCTATCATCTGTAATCTATCTATCTATTCTATCTATGTATCTATCTATCTATTCTATCTATGTATCTATCTATCTATTATCTATCTATTCTTTCTATCTATTATCTATCTATTATCCATCTATCTATCTATTATCTATCTATCTATCTATCTATTATCTATCTATCTATCTATCTATCTATCTATCTATTATCTATCTATTCTATCTATCTATCTATCTATCCTTTGTGCCAATGTATTTTATACATTTCGAGTATCATGCAAATACCATTCCAGTAACATGCCACCGTCCATCTTTGTCTCCAATGGTCTTGGCAGTGACGTTCTGTATTTTATCCACTGTATACATTGAGTAAAGCGAGAACACAAATATCTGAATGCCGACTACTCTCTTTTCTGGGCCTGTGACCTCTTTTCAGTCATTCTTTATGTATCAGTAATCTGAGGTTGCTCGGTGAAAAGCTCTGAGCACATTCTTCTACAATCTGACAGAATGACTTGTTACATCTACATTCCCATTTGTTTCCTATTATGGCACTTACTTCCATTCCAGTCATGTTACCTGGGAAGGGAAATCTTCTCCTAATGTGGTACGATGCTTTCCAAGAATCCTTGTGCACGGGGAGGATTTTAGCCCGGGCATCTAGCAAGCAGAATGTTGTTACTCTTTGGGACAGAATTCTTGATGTAAATCTGTTTTTTCCGCATAATAATGAAAAACAAAATTACATATGAGAAACCTGAATACAATCATTCTACTTTTAAGTGTTACTATAATTATGTTACTATATAATTGTATTCACGTATAGAGAACATTCCTAATGGAGCTTACAATCTGATATCCCTGTCACGCTGGGGCACTTGGTAATTAAAGGAGTTCACCAGAGGTTTTATATTGATGGCTTATCTTAGGATAGACTATCAATATCTGATTGGTGGGGTCCTGCACCCTGTACCTTCCATACCCAGCTGTTCCAAAGTAGCTTTGGCGCCATCCATTGTGTAGTGGACGGAGGCGGTTACTGCAGTCATGCTCCCATAGACTGTGATGGTAATCAGCTCTGTTCGCCATACAATAGATGGAGCTGTGTAGTTCCGGTGCCTATTTCAGAGCAACTTGTGAACTGTTCAGAGAAGACGTGGTTGTTGGACACTCACCAAAGAGATATTGATGGCCTATCTCTCAGGGATAGGCCATCAATATAAAAATTCTAGACAACCCCTTTTAGGAGCATCTGTCAAAATGATCAACCCTATTAAACCAGACATACTGCCTGGTAGGGTTGGTCATGCTGATTAAAATGATAATTGTTATATCTGTACATAGAACCTTTGGGGAAATATCATCATTTTTAGTAATATGCAAATAAGCTGTTTCAGCAACCAGGGGGCCAGTCGGAGCTCTTGGAGCACTGCTTTTGTAGCACACCTCTGAGCTGGGCACTCCCGCCGCCGCTCTTTGATTGACAGTGCTAGATATCTCATCTAGCTTGAGAAGCAGCAGATTTAGTGAGCAAGCGAGTCACTGAGCCACGGCGCAAGAATACAGACCTTGATGAGATATCTAGCCCTGTCAACCAAGGGAGTGCTCAGAGCAGAGAGTCAAGCTGGCAGATGCTCTTTAAGGTGGTTTTTTGGACTATGCTTAGAAGGGGTTGTCATTGGTTGGGTTCCAGATCCTGGGGTTCAGCAGGTGTAGCTACATATATGGACAAGTTACTGTGTCTGCATAATATAGAGAGGGCAGCAATGCCCCAGTAAGTGCCACAGCCTGTCTATTATGTTATATTATTATATTTATTATATTATATTATGTTATGTTAGTCCTGGCCAACTCCTTTATTCTAAACCTTTGGACCACGGTGTCTAATCTGCCAGCATGTCAGGATGCCGACAAAAGGCAGTGATTGGCTGAGTGGGCATTTCTTCTCATTTTATTAAAGGTGTTCTCCGGTCCTACCTAAAAACTGAGGGCTAAATCTAACCTGTGGAGAGAAGATTAGGACAGCCATACTTACCCCCAACCGCAGCAGCGTTTCCACAATCCTCCTCATGGTCATGTGACCACTCATGTCGGGTTTTCAGCTCTTTCGATCCAGCACCACCTCAGAAGCAGGAAGGCAGTGCATCATCACCACCTCCTGCTGGCCTTCCCTGGTCGCAATGCCTGCACACTACTGCGCATGTGCCGGGACCACCAACAGTCTTCTGTGTGAAGCCTGTACTGACTCATACACAACTCGATGTGAGCCACAGAGGCTGATCACTATACTGGGGATGGCACTGGGGGCACGGGATGGCATTTGGCAGCACTGTAGATGGCAATAGGGGCACTGGATAGAAATGGGGGCACTGAATGGAATTTGGGGCACTGTGGATGGCAGTGGGGTACTGGATGGCATTTGAGGGGAACTGTGGATTGCATTTGGGCACCGAGGATGTTACTGTTATAGGGGTGCTGTGGAGGTCACTGTTAAGGGGCACTGTTGTGTTCACTGTTATGGAGGCACTGTGGGGGTCACTGTTATGGAGGCACTCTGGAGGTCACTGTTATAGGGGCACTGTGGAGGTCACTGTTATAGGGGCACTGTGGAGGTCACTGTTATAGGGGCACTGTGAAGGTCACTTTTATAGGGGCACTGTGGATGTCACTGTTATGGGGCACTGTGGATGTCACTGTTTTGGGGCACTGTGGATGTCACTGTTATGGGGGCACTATGGATGTCACTGTTATGGGGCACTGTGGGTGTCACTGTTATGGGGCACTGTGAAAGTTACTGTTATGGGTCACTGTAGATGTCACTGTTATGGGGCACTGTGGATATCACTGTTATGGGGGCACTGTGGATATCACTGTTATGGGGGCACTGTGGAGATCACTGCTATGGGGCACTGTAGATGTCACTGTTATGGGGCACTGTGGATTTCACTGTTATGGGGCACTGTGGATGTTACTGTTATGGGGCACTGTGGATGTCACTGTTATGGGGCACTGTGGATGTCACTGTTATGGGGCACTGTGGAGGTCACTATTATGGGGGCACTGTGAATGTCACTGTTAAGGGGGAACCGTGAATGTCACTGTTATGGGGCATTGTGGATGTCACAGTTATGGGGGCGATGTGGAGGTCACTGTTATGGGGGCACTGTGAATGGCACCTTTTATGGGGGCACTGCTAATGTCACTGCTATGTGGGCGTTGTTAATGTCACTGTTATAGGGGTACTGTAGGGGTCACTGTGGATGTCAGTGTTATAGGGGTAATGTGGATGTCACTGTTATGGGGGCTCTGTGGATGTCAGTGTTATAAGGGCTGCTGTAGAGGTCACTGTTATGGATGTCAGTGTTAGGGGGGCACTATGAATGACACTGTTATGGGGGCTCAGTATGAGTGATAGGGCTCATGCAAATGACAGTGATCGGTCCAGAAATCCATGTCACAGTCCTTGTGTCGGCCACAATTTCCAGGCTGATCGCGACTTCTTTGACCTGCACAGTAATGTATCATACAACCAAACTGTATCTGACCATGGGGCATTTGTGGTGCACTCACATCCTAAGTGTACATACCCCTGGGTCAGATAGAGAGTGCGTTTGGCCTGGGAGATGCTGCCTGCACACGGACCATGTTCCCTGGGCTGATCAAGGTCGTATCACACTGAGTATCACACATGATAGGCCAAAATAAACCCTTCAGCGGGCAGGACCAAAAAAGGATTAGGCCTCATGCATACAACCGTATCCATTTTGCGGTCTGCAAGATGTGCATCTGCTAAATAAGTATACTGTACGTGTATGATCTGCATATTTTTTGCATTGGCTTCTAAGGGTCATTGGCTTCTAAGGGTTCGAAGTCTGCATTTTGAGGACCAGAATAGGACATATTCTATCTTTTGTGGAACTGACATAGTAACATAGTTTATAAGGCTGAAAAAAGACATCTGTCCATCCAGTTCGGCCTGTCATCCTGCAAGTTGATCCACAGGAAGGCAAAAAAAAACTGTGAGGTAGAAGCTATGGAAAAAATTCCTTCCCGACTCCAATCAGGCAATCAGAATAACTCCCTGGATCAACAACCCATCTCTAATAACTAACTATAACCTATAATATTATTACGCTCCAGAAATACATCCAGGCCCCTCTTGAACTATTTTAGTGAACTCACCATCACCACCTCCTCAGGCAGAGAGCTCCATAGTCTCACTGCTCTTACCATAAAGAATCCTCTTCTATGTTTGAATACAAACCTTCTTTCCTCCAGACGCAGAGGATGTCACCTTGTCACAATCACAGTCCTGGGGATAAATAGACAATGGGGGAGATCTCTGTACAGACCCCTGATATATTTATACATAGTTATTAGATACCCAGTGTTTTACCATTTAGTATGTACTGGTGACTTGCATTATTCCTTCCCATGTGCATAACCTTACATTTGTCAGTGTTAAACCTCATCTGCTACTTCTCTGCCCAAGCCTCCAATCTATCCAGATCCATCTGTAGCAGTATACTGTCCTATTCCGTATTAATTACTTTACACAGTAGTTTAGTGTCATCTGCAAAAAATTATATTTTACTGTGCAAGCCTTCTACAAGATCATTAATAAATATACTGTAGAGAATAGGGCCCAATACTGACCCCTGAGGTACTCCACTAGTGACAGTGACCCAGTTACTTACCACCCTTCAGACATTTTCCCCTAGTCCAAGCATTCTCATTTTATATACTAACCCTTTTATGTGGTACAGTGTCAAATGCTTTGGAGAAGTACACCCATATACGAAATCCATTGATTTGCCGCTGTCAAGTCTAGAAATTACCTCCTCATAGAAACTGATTAAATTTGTTTACATGTGCGATCCCTCATGCTGATATGGCGTTATTTGCTTATTTTAATTGAGGTACTCCAAGATAGCATCTCTTAGAAAACCTTCAAACAGTTTACACACAACAGATGTTAAACTTACCGGCCTATAGTTTCCGGGCTCTGTTTTTGGACCCTTTTTGAATATTGGCAAGACATTTGCTATGTGCCAATCCTGTGGAACACTCCCTGTTATTATAGAGTCCTTAAATATCAGAAATAAGGGTCTGGCTATGACATTACTTAATTCTCTTAGGATACGGGGGTGTATGCCATCTGGTCCTAGCGATTTGTCTATTTTAATCTTTTTAAGACACCGCTGTACTTCTTCCTGGGTCAGACAGGACACTTTTAATGGGGAATTTACTTTTACATTCTGCATTTCATTTTATTTTCATTTTCATTTTTTGACAGTTTATTTTCTTCAGTGAATACAGTGGACATAACAATATTTAATTATAAATTTAAAATGTAATATAGTTGCCACTTTTACATACTGACAATAATACGCACCAAACCGAAGATAAAATCGATTTTAGAGGAAAAATTGTTAGGAAACATTCTTTCCTGTATATTTACTTGTATATAAAGTGCAAGTGCAGGGAAAATTACAAGGAAGAGACACTCCGATACAACTTGTATATCACATAAAGGAGGGCCTCATTCACATTGTGGTACATTGTTCAGGTAGTGGGACTCCTACACTCATAAAGCCTATGCACTAAGTGAAAGGGCTGCCAAAAATTACAAGGAACCGGCACTCTAATACACCCTTTATTACTCATAAAGGAGGGCATCATACACACCCTTGAAAAATTATGATTGATGGCCTGCTGGTGATCCTCAAAACATTAGGAGGAAGGGCCTGCTGGTGACCCTCTAAAACATTAGGGGCGAGGGCCTGCTGCTGATCTGACCATCTACAAAATTAGGGGTGAGGGTCTGCTGCTGATCTGACAATCTAAAACATTAGTGGTGAGGGACTGCTGCTGATCTGAACATCTAAACATTAGGGGTAAGGGTCTGCTGCTAATCTAACCTTCTAAAACATTAGGGGTGAAGGTCTGCTGCTGAGCTGACCATCTAAAAAATTATGGGCGAGGGCCTGCTGCTGATCTGACTATCTAAAAAATTAGGGGTGATGGTCTGCTGCTGATCTGACCATCAAAAAAATTATGGGTGAGGGTCTGCTGCTGATCTGACCTTCTAAAACATTAGGGATGACGGTGTGTTGCTGATCCGACCTTCTAAAACATTAGGGGTGAGGGTCTGCTGCTGATCTGACCTTCTAAAACATTAGGGGTGAGGGTGTGCTGCTGATCTGACCATCTAAAAAATTAGGGGCGAGGGCATGCTGCTGATATGACCATCTAAAAAAAACAGGGGTGAGGGTCTGCTGCTGAGCTGACCATCTAAAAAAAATTAGGGGTGAGGGTTTGCTGCGGATCTGACCTTCTAAAACATTAGGGGTGAGGGGCTGCTGGTGAGCTGACCCTCAAAATCATTAGGAGCGAGGGCAGCCTAATAAGTATGTTGATATGATGGAGGAGGAGGAGGAAGACTAGAAAAGGGAGATTGAACCATATACCCTTTTTTGTGGTGGAAGAGGTGCATGGGAATACAGTGTATTCAATACACCATAAAAGCCACAATTAAAGTGCATTTATGTTCAGCAGCTTTCCTCTGATGGAGTAGAAAAGTCAGGGGCAATCCAGGCCTTGTTCATTTGATAAGAGTCAACCTGTCAGCATATTCATATATATTATGCCCCCAGCAGTACTAAACAGCCGCTCTGACAAAACGCTGGTGGCAGGGCAGGCCTGCAGCTACAAGGGGTAGCGCGCCAGTTCGTTCCACGTGTCCAGCTTGGACGCCCAATAGTTGTAAGGCACAGAGGGATCATTGAGGACGCTGACACAGTCTGCTAAGTACTCCTTCACAATTTTCCAAAACTTTTCTCTCCTTGTGACACTAGGACGCGCATCAGGGTGAGGGTGCTGGCGGGGTGTCATGAAACTGTCCCAGGCCTTGGAGAGTGTTGCTTTCCCTCTGTTGGAACTGTTGTGTGTTCCCCTCGTCTCCAGTCCTTGGTTGCCCAAGAAACTATATACTCATTGTCAGCTGGAAATTTTTGGAAGCAATTTTTCCACAAGGACCTTCTGGTATTGCATTTTGCTAGTCCTCTCCACCGCAGGAATGAGAGATGAGAAGTTCTCTTTGTAGCGGGGGTCAAGAAGGGTGAACAACCAGTAATCGGTGTTGGCCAAAATGCGTATAACGCAAGGGTCACAGGAAAGGCAGCATAACATAAAGTCAGCCATGTGTGCCAGAGTCCAAACACACAAGACTTCACTGTCCTCATCAGGAGGATGACTCTTAATCTCCTCATCCTCTTCTTCGGACCATCCATGCTGGACAGATGGAATAAACCTGCTATGGGTAGTACCCTCTGTAGTGGAGGCAACCGTCTCCTGCTCCTCTTCATCATCATCCAATTCACGCTGAGAAGACAAACTGAGTTTGGTCTGGCTATCACCCTGTGTACTGTCTTCCTCCATTTTCGCCTCTTCCACATACAAAGCGTCCGCCTTCATTGTGAGCAGCGAGCATTTCAGTAGACACAGAAGTAGGATGGTTACAATGATAATAGCGTAATCGCTGCTCACCATCTGTGTTGATTCCTCCAAGTTGCCTAAAACCTCACAGAGGTCAGACATCCATGCCCACTCGTCGCTTGTGAAGAGCGGAAGCTGACTGCAAAGGTGACGACCATGTTGCATCAGGTATTCCACTACTACCCTCTGCTGCTCACAAAGCCTGGCCAACATTTGGAAAGTGGCTTTCCAGTGCGTACTCACGTCGCACAACAGTCGGTGAGCTGGCAAATGCAAGCGCTGCTGCAGCGCTGCCAGACCGGCAGCAGTTTTTGACGACTTTTGAAAATGGGCACAGACGCGGCGCACCTTCAACAGTAGTTCAGGAAAATTGGGGTAGGTTTTGAGAAAACGCTGAACCACTAATTTGAACACGTGGGCTAGGCATGGTTTGTGTGTGAGCTTGCTGAGCTCCAAAGCCGCCACCAAGTTACGGCCATTATCAGACACAACCATGTCTGGTTGTATATTGAGTGGCAAGAGCCACAGCTCAGTCTAGTCCCTTATACCCTGCCACAGCTCTGTGGCAGTCTGCTACACTGCTTCCAGCTACTGACTGATGGCTGACTGGTGCTGCAAGATGAGAATTCAGAGGTGGAAGTGGAGGAGGAGGTGGAGGAGGAGAAGGGGGAAGGGGGGGTTGCAGCCACTAATGTAGGTGGTGGCGGACATCCTGATAGAAGTAGGGCCCCAATCCCTGTCGTCAGTAGCACCTGTGCAATACCAGGGTAAGACTCTCTCCTGGCTTAAACAACGTTCACCCAGTGTGCCGTCAGTGAAATGTAGCGTCCCTGGCCACAAGCATGTCACGGCGGGAAGTGGGGGAAACCCCCCACCGTGCGGTGTCAAAGGGTAAAGGGGATCAGCCTGGTCAAAAGGATTAATAAGGGAGCAGGTCACCTCCTACAACATCCCTAATCCTCTCCCTGACTCCTCACCGTATGAGCGGACCCCAATGGTGGGACGGCTCATACCCTGGAAATCCCTCACTTAGGAGCAGGGGAGAGACGACCTGTTCATCCTAGTCATGGAGGAACAAGAGTCTCTATCTGAGGCCAGACTGCTAGGAGAGGGGGACACATACAGCTATAAGGAGATGGCAGATAAGTGAAACCAGTAACACACTTACCTGCCACAGACACACTGACCGGAACCTGTGCACAAGTGCTGGTGTCCACACCAACATTAAAAGGACACAGCACACACCACAAACCACACAGGAACCCAGGACACCCATAGCTGCAAAAAATGTGAGACACCATAAGAACATCTATGACCACAAGGGTGGCCCTCACTGGACAGATGGTAAAGCCAGACAAGGAGCTTAACTCCAGCACACACCAAGACTGGAGTACAACTCAGCTTCTCTGAATATCCGAGTGTGGGATCACTTGTTTGCCAAGACTCTCCATGGTGGGAGGAAGGAGGATCAGGGTGAGGATTCTGTTGACCAGACTCTTGGCTACTGAGACTGTACTTTGTGGAAGACAGGGTGGTGTGACGTCGAGAGTCGTGTCCTGCGCCGCTCCTGCAAACTGGGGACATGAAGCTAGGTATTGTGGATGAGTGTGTTTCTTGTGCTCTGGCAGCAGGCACAGTTTTACCGCGCACAGGGCCACGGCCTCTGCATGCACCATCAGCAGCACGGCCACTTCCCCGTCCCTCACTGCTTGCCTTCAGCATATTAAATGGTATATATGCTTGCAAGTATGTCACACGTACAGTAGCACAGGTTTTGTAAGTGTATGCGCAAATAAATTAGACTGAATGTCACTGATATTTAGGATGGGCAAACGTTATACAGGAGATATAGCGCAGGTAATGTCGCTGCATCAGCTGCGAAAAAATTAGACTGAATGTCACTGATATTTATGATTCGCAAACGTTTCACAGGAGATGTAGCGCAGGTAATGTCGTTGTCACCAGCGGCCAAATAATGGCTGAATTTCACAGCACAAATGTAACACAACAGATGTAGCAGAGGTTGTGTCACTGTCAGCAGGGGCCAAACAATTGCGCTGAATGTCACAGATATTTAGGATGCGCAGATGTAACACAACAGATGTAGCAGAGGTTGTGTCACTGTCAGCAGTCAGCAAACAATTGCACGCAATTTAACGCAAGTTGTGCTAATAATATATATATATGGCAGCCAGATAAAACAATAGTCCTTAAAATAACTTTTTGGTCTGTAACACCTTTCACTAGTAAAACCTGCCTAACAAACAAACCAATTCCTGTACCTACACTATCTGTCCCTTCTGCTGCAGCTCTCCCACGTGTCATTGGGTGCTATATAGCACTCGATGACGCGTTTCGATCAGCAAATCACTGTAATGCCAGTAGCCAACATGGCTACGACATTACAATGAGTGCCAGTACCTTTGCGCATGTTTATTGGCTGCATAGCAGTTAACAAACGTGTGGGGAGGAGACTCGAGCCGAACACGGCGATGTGCCGAGCATCGGGATGCTCGAGTAAATAAGTGTTCGGCCGAGCATGCTCGCCCAACACTACTGTCTGCAACCCCTCTGTAAAGGGCCGACACCTTCATATTTATATAATTGAACATTTTAGGGTTAATTTTACTCTCTTTGGCAATTAATCTCTTGGTCTCTAGTTTGGCTGCTTTTATTTGTCTTTTACATATTCTATTTTTTTCCCTATAGTTTTTCAATGCTTCCTCGCTCCCCTCCTGTTTTAGGCTACTTTCACACTAGCGTTGTTTGAATCCGGCGTTCAATTCCGACACCGGAACTGCCCGCCGGATCCGGAAAAACGTGTGAAAACTGATTACATTTGAATCCTGATCAGGCTTTCGATCACAATGGAAAAATGCATTGGAAAAAACGGATCCGCCATTTATGGACTTTAACTTTTTTTTCCTATTTTTCGGGTTTAACATGCAAAAGCCGGATCCGTTTTGACTGAACACGCGGCGTTAATGCAAGTCAATGGGAAAAAAGCCTGATCAGGCGTTCAGTCAAAGTGTTCAGGATTTTTGGCCGGAGGTAAAAATACTGCATGCTACGTTTTTCTGAAAAGCCTGATCAGTCAAAAAGACTGAACAGAAGACATCCTGATGCATCCTGAGGGACGGACTCTCCATTCAGAATGCATTGGGATAAAACTGATCAGTTCTTTTCCGGATTTGAGCCCCTAGGACGGAACTCAGCGCCGGAAAAGAAAAACGCAAGTGTGAAAGTGCCCTTAGTGATTTAAATACTTTATTTTTGTCATTTATTGCTTTCTTTACAATTATATTTATTCACATTTGTTTTATCTTGTTCCTTAACCTTTTATTCCCATAAGGTATGTACATCTCAAAATTAAATTTTACGATGGTTTTAAAAATATGCCATTTTGTGGCTGTATTTTTATTTTTGAGGACTTTGTCCCATTTAGTTAGCCCTATGGCGGTTCACGTCATCTCTGTGTTTTCCAAATCTTTATGTCAGTTCCACAAAAAATAGAACATGTCCTATTCTGGTCCTCAAAATGCAGACCTCGGACACATAGAAGTCAATGGCTCTGCAAAAAAATGTGGGTCGCACACAGACGGTATCTTTAATTAGCAGATCCGCAACTTACAGACTGCAAAACTGATATGGTCGTGCACACAAGGCTTTGGATACACAGCTCAACAGGCAGTATCATACAAGATGGGATTAGATACACAGCTCAGCAGGCTGTATCATACAAGATGGAATTAGATACACAGCTCAGCAGGCTGTATCATACAAGATGGGATTAAATACACAGCTCAGCAGGCTGTATCATACAAGATGGTATTAGATACACAGCTCAGCAGGCTGTATCATACAAGATGGAATTAGATACACAGCTCCGCAGGCTGTATCATACAAGATGGTATTAGATACACAGCTCAGCAGGCTGTATCATACAAGATGGAATTAGATACACAGCTCCGCAGGCTGTATCATACAAGATGGGATTAAATACACAGCTCAGCAGGCTGTATCATACAAGATGGGATTAGATACACAGCTCAGCAGGCTGTATCATACAAGATGGGATTAGATACATGGCTCAGCAGACAGGATCACACATGAGAATCTTTGATTCAGGAGCAGTAGAACGTATCACAGATAATAGCTTTAGATATAGAGACACACACAGAGACAGTATCTGACATGATAAGCTTAGATACACACCAAATAGTATCATACAAGATGGGATTAGATACACAGATCAGTAGGCAGTATTGCACACAACAGACTGTGTATCAGGCACAGCAGGCTGTATCGTACATGATAGGACTGTCAGGGATGTGTTTTATACACTGAGTAGAATATTCATCATATATTTCAGAATACTAGATTATTTTCTTGATCGCGAAAAATCAGCAATGTAATAGTCACGTAATGCGTATGCGAAATACAGGCGTGGGTCACTATAGCTACATTTTTCAAGCTGCTAGAAGTTTCCTGAGACTGGAGAAAATTGTTGGCTCGGCAGAACATTACAATAGCTTTATATGCAGATAGAGTGATCCAATATATTTGTGATTGCGAAATCGGCACTAATGATGCGAAAAATGTGGCGCAATATGTGCAACTTTACATTTTAACAGGTCTGACTATTTACAGCTACACTATTTCACTATCTAACCTACACTGACTATCTCCCACTAACTATCGGCATTATATATATATAAGCTAACTAACTAACTATTTAAATAAATAAATAACTATCTAAAGCAGTGGTTCTCAACCTTTCTAAAGCCGTGACCCCTTAATACAGTTCCTCATGTTGTGGTGACCCCCAACCATTACATTTTTTTCCTTGCTACGTCATAACTAATTTTGCTACTGTTATGAATTGTAATGTAAATATCTGATATGCAGGATGTATGCCAGTCTATTACAAGGTGTTAGGTAGTTCTGTAATTGGCGCTGTGTTGTGGGGGATCTGTGAATGGCGCTGTGTTGTGGGGGATCTGTGGAGGACGCTGTTATATGGGGGATCTGTGGAGGACGCTGTTATGGGGGATCTGTGGAGGACGCTGTTATGGGGGATCTGTGGAGGACGCTGTTATGGGGGATCTGTGGAGGACGCTGTTATGGGGGATCTGTGGAGGACGCTGTTATGGGGGATCTGTGGAGGACGCTGTTATGGGGGATCTGTGGAGGACGCTGTTATGGGGGATCTGTGGAGGACGCTGTTATGGGGGATCTGTGGAGGACGCTTTTATGGGGGATCTGTGGATGACGCTGTTATGGGGGATCTGTGGAGGATGCTGTTATGGGGGATCTGTGGAGGACGATGTTATGGGGGATCTGTGGAGGACAGTGTTATGGGGGATCTGTGGAGGACGCTGTTATGGGGGATCTGTGGAGGACAGTGTTATGGGGGATCTGTGGAGGACACTTATGGGGGACCTGTGGATGGCACTGTTATGGGGTGGATCTGTGAAGTACGCTGTTATAGGGGATGTGTGCTGTGACACATAGGGCCATGAGGGGGGCCAGCATAAGACATATAGCATCTTATGCTGGTCCCCCTCATGGCCCTATGTGTCCCCTCATGTGTCCTAAACTGCGCACATAACTGTCTTTGCGTGTAAAGTATGTTACTCCTGTGTGAAACAATCTCTCGATTTCCCTACCTCCTGATTTCCTGTCGCACTGCTAATGACGTGAGGAGGCATTCCTGAATTTTGAAGATCTGCGCATGCGCAAACCGACAGTTTATGGAAAATCTCAGCGGAGTTCAGCTTTACACCGGGACACTGCGCATGTGCAGGAGAGCCTTAGTAGGGAAATATTACGGCCCAGTGCGCAAGCGCGGCTAACTCCGGTCGGCGCATGCGCAGTGTCCCGTGTGAAGCTGAACTCCGATGAGATTTTCCATAAACTGTTGGTTTGAGCATGCGCAGATCGTCAAAACTCAGGAACGCCTCTTCACGTCATTAGCAGTGCGACGGGAAGTCAGGAGGTAGGGAAATCTCACGAAGTAGGGTAATGTAACGCTACAATCATGCAGCCCTAATAGGAAGCCTCAGGCGACCCCCCCGGAAAGGGCCGATCGACCCCCAAAGGGGTCGCGACCCCTAGGTTGAGAACCGCTGATCTAATGTAATATTGACACAGGAAAGCACAGAGCACAGCAATAACACTGCTCTCTCTCTTTCAGATCTGCAAAATGCTGCATACAAGGGCTGCTGGGAAGGTTCTTGTATAGTAAGGGGTGGGCAACTTTCCTGTTGGTTGCTAGGGATGTTGCTAAGCTCAGACAAAGACATCGCAGCCTTCTCATTGGCCCACAAGCAAGAGGGGAGGTTACCGATGAAAAAAAAATCTCGAATTTTCAAAATTACGAATATATATCACTATATTCTAAATATTTGCAAATTCTCGAAGTGCCGATATTTGCGATTAATATTCGCTATTCGAATATTCGTGCCCAACACTACCAGCAAGCAGGGAACCGAGTCCCCGAGAGCCATGAGGGAGCCTGAAAATAAGGATTTTATGGGGGACGGATCTGTTTTCTATTGTGTCAGATTGTGTCAGAGAAAATGGATCCATCCCCATTGACTTGCATTGTGGGTCATGACGGATCAGTCTTGCTCCGCATCCCAGGACGGAAAGCAAACTGCAGCATGTAGAGAAAGTTAAAGGGTTTGTTCGGGTTTAGCTCTGAACCTGGACATATCCCTGTTTCATGCTCCGATGCTCTCACTCGCCCTGCGCAGTATTGCGCAGGACAAGGGCTGTTTTTTTTTATTTTTTACACTGCTAGGTGGAGGCTTCCTTTTAGCAGTGTTCCTGGTGACGTCACTGGCACTTATAGGCGGGCTTTAGTGCTGCCCTAGCCATTTTGCAGGCTAGGGCAGCTCTAAAGCCCGCCCATTAGTGCCAGTGTCGTCATCGGACTCACTGCTAGGCAGAGGCCTCTGCCTAGCTTACCTATGGAGAACCTGGTACATCACACTGCTCATGGTTAAGACCACCCTGCAATCCAGCAGCGGTGGTCGTGCCTGCACACTATAGGAAAAAGCACCAGCCGATGTGTCCTCCCGCAGCCTAGGCCACCAAAGAGGCTGGCAGTTTTTACTATAGTGTGCAAGCACGACCACCACTGCTGATGGATTGAAGGGTGATCTTAACCATGGAAATGAGCAGTGTATAATGTGATGGAAAAAAAGGAAGCAATATGGACAATCACTATACAGTAATAAATGGCTTGTATTAACATTTTCTACCTGATAAATGCCACTTGCAGAAGTGGCACAACCCCTTTAAGAATGACTAAATCTTAGAAATAGTCTAACAATCCAAATGGTCAAACAAAACATGTATCAAGTGGCCGCCAAAAGAATGGGCATGCACCTGTGAATCCACCCAGGTGTACTAAATATATTTACAAGAACGATTCCCTAAGTATTTGTGTCCTTTCATAAGTGACCATTAAAAGCTTCCAGCGTCTACATAGACTGATGCATCTGTTGAGTCCTTCGTTGCTTTCAGATAAAAAGTGCTCATCAGTTGCTCTAACAAGATCATAAGTGTATTATCTTTCCTATTTCCAACCTGTTTTGTTTATCTCCATCCAGAGCAGGTGTTTTATGTCTATTAGGGATTTTATGTGCATCCTTATCAGAGAGTAACAAGCACATAGAACTGACAGGGTATCAAGACATAGAAAGAGGGGGTTTATTCACATAAAAGTACCATCTGCTTAATGAAAAGAAAATGTTTAGCCGTTTGCATTGTACCATTCATTACACAAGTATTGTGTCTACAAGGACAACTCCTTGAAGATGGTATTATTACGAGACCTGCCAACCTGCAAATCTAGTCTTAGCCTTTGTGGATTTGATGAGTGGTAATGCCATACAGAAGGAGAAGACAGTCTAGACCTCTTCATTGCTGTTAAACCTTTAAGCATCGATGGAGCTCTGCCAGATATCCTTGGGAAGACTAGACAGGAAAAAATATTACCATTTGGGGAAAAAGATATTTTGAAACAGAATACATTTTGAACCAATAATTTTTGAGTTGTTAGATACTTTGCGAATCTCTTTGAGAAGTAGTAGACTAATCTTGAGCTGATACATTATGAAGATGTCGTCCTATCTGGACATTCCCTTATTAGGTTATAATGTCACACATGGTGTTTTTCTGTTGAGATCCCCTTTATGAGTCAAAGGGAAAAGCCTTCCAACGTGATTTAACTCAACTATGTATTAGATACACGGTCGATCAATTAACTGAATGGCCACATGGAACTGCTGATGATGATCACAATTGATCACATAATGTTAGAGAAGTGTGATCTGTGTCTACTACATGATACTTGGGAAGGCTTTATTCAAAGAAGGTCCAGTTAGGACAACTCATTGATTCAATAATTAATGATATTATGTATTTTTTTTTTTATGTAAACCCAAAACATCACTGAAAATACAAACCATAAACATCTTAATATATTACAAATAGACCAAAAATATAGAGGCATTTGTCAATGTTTTTATCACGACTATTGTGAAATTGCAAAGTCTCAAATTATGACCAATAACACCATATTGGAGTATACAATCAATGGCCGGCTTTAATATCAATCTATTATTTATTAAATCACAAATCTGTAAACATATATAGACACATATAAAACCTTGAACATATATGCTAAAAATATGTATACAGTCGTGGCCAAAAGTTTTGAGAATTACATAAATATTGGAAATGGGAAAAGTTGCTGCTTAAATTTTTATAATAGCAATTTGCATATACTCCAGAATGTTATGAAGAGTGATCAGATGAATTGCATAGTCCTTCTTTGCCATGAAAATTAACTTAATCCTAAAAAAAACTTTCCACTGCATTTCATTGCTGTCATTAAAGGACCTGCTGAGATCATTTCAGTAATCGTCTTGTTAACTCAGGTGAGAATGTTGACGAGCACAAGGCTGGAGATCATTATGTCAGGCTGATTGGGTTAAAATGGCAGACTTGACCTGTTAAAAGGAGGGTGATGCTTGAAATCATTGTTCTTCCATTGTTAACCATAGTGACCTGCAAAGAAACGCGTGCAGCCATCATTGCGTTGCATAAAAATGGCTTCACAGGCAAGGATATTGTGGCTACTAAGATTGCACCTTAATCAACAATTTATAGGATCATCAAGAACTTCAAGGAAAGAGGTTCAATTCTTGTTAAGAAGGCTTCAGGGCATCCAAGAAAGTCCAGCAAGCGCCAAGATCGACTCCTAAATAGGATTCAGCTGCGGGATCGGAGTTCCACCAGTGCAGAGCTTGCTCAGGAATGGCAGCAGGCAGGTGTGAGCACACCTGCACGCACAGTGAGGCGAAGACTTTTGGAAGATGGCCTGGTGTCAAGAAGGCCAGCAAAGAAGCCACTTCTCTCCAAAAAAACATCAGGGACAGATTGATCTTCTGCAGAAAATATGGTGAATGGACTGCTGAGGACTGGGGCAAAGTCATATTCTCCGATGAAGCCTCTTTCCGATTGTTTGGGGCATCAGGAAAAAGGCTTGTCCGGAGAAGAAAAGGTGAGCGCTACCATCAGTCCTGTGTCATGCCAACAGTAAAGCATCCTGAGACCATTCATGTGTGGGGTTGCTTCTCATCCAAGGGAGTGGGCTCACTCACAATTTTGCCCAAAAACACAGCCATGAATAAAGAATGGTACTGTAACGGCACCCGTTTCCGCAGACAAGGGGTTAAGATCCGTTCAGGCGATATGCCCCTTTCCGAGAGACAGGCACAGCTACTGCAGAACACCAACCTCCCGAACTGGATACAAAATAGCACTCCAAACTGGAACCTCACAACTAGCTGTCAGTCAGACGAACAGGAAAAGCGTATCCGTCAGCTTACACTCCTGGCAATCAGTCTCCAACAGCATACAGGGAATCCCCCCAATAACGAGACAAGGCTCCGTGTTGAGGGTCAAGCAGTGATCTGAAGTGCTGGCACACCCAGCCTGGTTTTTATTACAGTTTGTTGCAGATACAACATATCCCCACAATGCATCATGGTTTCCTCCCCTCTGTCCCGGAGACGACCGAACACAATCCAATTATCTCTCAGGACAAAGGGGAGATCACCAATACACACGTGGAGACAACAGGACAGGAATCACCACCCAAACACACAATGGCACACCCCCACAGCAAACACAGACATTTAACATATCCCCAGATAGCTCAAGTCTGAGTGCATATCATTAGGTGAATGGCACTCAGAATACACGAATACAATAATATTAGCTATCTGGGTGCCCTCACATAACATACAATTTAACCGAACGCATAATAACATAAAATACAATTCTACAGACAGATTTAAGCTGTGCGGCCGGTCTGTCTTCTCCTTTACAGTTACTACGGGCCATAATCCTGAGGCAAGAGGCTTTTAAACAGTCCTCTCCAAAACCCAGTGGCGAGGTTGGTTTCGCCACACATCTCCCCCCCCCAGGGAAGACTAACCAGATACCTGACCTCACGCCGGTCGGTACCTGAGTTAGTCTGGCAGCCCACCCACAACCCAATACTGGACCTGCTGAATTTCTTAGCCTGTCTCTGTCCAGTAAGTCCACCAAGGTGATGTTGGAAGCTGGTACTCCCGGTCTCTGTGTTGCTCCCTGGTTTGGAGTGGAGGTTGCTTTGTGGGCAGGGATCAGCGGTACTCAGCCCTGGTGCCAGCGCTACCACGGAAGAAGCCTGGTTGGAGCCTGGTTGTTGGAGGGGGAGACCGACTGTCTCTACCCCCTGTGCTGTAAGTGCAGAGACCACGGTCCCATCTGCACTGTTGTGGGGCTTACTGTCTCCCCCTGGTGCGTTAAGCTGCCGCTGGGGAGAGGGGGTAACGAGCTCCTCTCCCATACATACTTTCAGCCGCTGGGGAGTGCGACCGACCGCCTCCGCTCCCAATACAGTGTCCTGCTGCTGGGGAAAGGAGACTGGGCTCTCTATTCCCTGTAGGACACTCTGCCGCTGGGGGACAGGACCGACTGTCTCTGCCCCCTGTAACTCCGCCTGCCGCTGGGGAATGGAGACTCGGCTCCCAATTCCCAAAAAATCATGCTGCTGCTGGGGGGCAGGAACAACTACCTCTGCCCCCTGTAACTCAGCCTGCCGCTGGGGAGGGAGGCCGCTGCTCTCCCCTCCCTCCACTTCACACTGCCTTCCCGGCACATCACTCTGCTGCTGGGGGGCAGGAACAACTACCTCTGCCCCCTGTAACTCAGCCTGCCGCTGGGGAGGGAGGCCGCTGCTCTCCCCTCCCTGCACTTCACACTGCCTTCCCGGCACATCACTCTGCTGCTGGGGGGCAGGAACAACTACCTCTGCCCCCTGTAACTCAGCCTGCCGCTGGGGAGGGAGGCCGCTGCTCTCCTCTCCCTGCACTTCACACTGCCGCTGGGGAATGGAGACTAGGCTCCCACTGTCCCGCAACCGTAACCTCCGATGGAGGTCCACCCAACGTGGCAGCTGACCGTCACCTTCTGCCCGGTATAGTAGGGTCGTAGACACTAGATTCCTCACGAACTTCACGTATTTCTCACCTGGATTGGGTCCGAAGAAGTTCAGCCGCAACCACATCATACGGTCAAATTCCTCCACAGAGTATCTGTACTCCACTGCTGGTTCCATCCTGGTGCTTTTAGGGTCACTGTACTGAGACATGCGTTGCCCTTAAATTGTAGAATCCACAGAAATGGTGTCTCCTGTAGCTGTCCTTCTGGCTGTAGGAACGATCCCGCTGCTGCCACCAATGTAACGGCACCCGTTTCCGCAGACAAGGGGTTAAGATCCGTTCAGGCGATATGCCCCTTTCCGAGAGACAGGCACAGCTACTGCAGAACACCAACCTCCCGAACTGGATACAAAATAGCACTCCAAACTGGAACCTCACAACTAGCTGTCAGTCAGACGAACAGGAAAAGCGTATCCGTCAGCTTACACTCCTGGCAATCAGTCTCCAACAGCATACAGGGAATCCCCCCAATAACGAGACAAGGCTCCGTGTTGAGGGTCAAGCAGTGATCTGAAGTGCTGGCACACCCAGCCTGGTTTTTATTACAGTTTGTTGCAGATACAACATATCCCCACAATGCATCATGGTTTCCTCCCCTCTGTCCCGGAGACGACCGAACACAATCCAATTATCTCTCAGGACAAAGGGGAGATCACCAATACACACGTGGAGACAACAGGACAGGAATCACCACCCAAACACACAATGGCACACCCCCACAGCAAACACAGACATTTAACATATCCCCAGATAGCTCAAGTCTGAGTGCATATCATTAGGTGAATGGCACTCAGAATACACGAATACAATAATATTAGCTATCTGGGTGCCCTCACATAACATACAATTTAACCGAACGCATAATAACATAAAATACAATTCTACAGACAGATTTAAGCTGTGCGGCCGGTCTGTCTTCTCCTTTACAGTTACTATGGGCCATAATCCTGAGGCAAGAGGCTTTTAAACAGTCCTCTCCAAAACCCAGTGGCGAGGTTGGTTTCGCCACAGGTACCAAAACACTCTCCAACAGCAACTTCTTCCAACAATCCAAAAACAGTTTGGTGAAGAACAATGCATTTTCCAGCACGATGGAGCACCGTGCCATAAGGCAAAAGTGATAACCTACAGTAAGTGGCTCGGGGACCAAAACGATGACATTTTGGATCCATGTCCTGGAAACTCCCCAGATCTTAATCCCATTGAGAACTTGTGGTCAATCCTCAAGAGGCTGGTAGACAAACAAAAACCCAATAATTCTGACAAACTCCAAGAAGTTATTATGAAAGAATGGGTTGCTATCAGTCAGGAATTGGCCCAGAAGTTGATTGAGAGCATGCCCAGTCGAATTGCAGAGGTCCTGAAAAAGAAGGGCCAACACTGCAAATACTGACTCTTTGCATAAATGTCATGTAATTGTCGATAAAAGCCTTTGAAACTTATGAAGTGCGTGTAATTATATTTCACTACATCACAGAAACAACTGAAACAAAGATCTAAAAGCAGTTTAGCAGTAAACTTTGTGAAAACTAATATTTGTGTCATTCTCAAAACTTTTGGCCACGACTGTAGTTTCACCATGCATGGATTACATATAAAAACAATTAAAATCCTGTCATTGAATGATAGTCACGGTCCCTTTATCCTAGCTTCTGCGGAGCTCACACAGCTGCTTTTACTCTTTATATGGCGGTCTTATATACAAGGACAATCCTGAAATTTTTTGAGTATTTAATGTCCCGTTGTCGGCTGATTAATGCAGTCCCTTGAGATGTTTAGATTCCTCCAATAGTGTTGCCACTTTGTATGCAAGCATGTTCGGTTTTCGCACAATGTATTATCAATCAGTATACACCAAGAGTCACTTGTAATAGTAGTCTCGCATACGTGGCTGCACGTCTCTCACAGCTGCTTCATCTCTTAGCTGGTCTTCAGCACTAGTTTCGACACTTACTTCATCGCGCATGCGGACTGAGAGTTCCGAGATGCCTAATTAGCTGTATATTGGTATCTTTGTTCTTTAACGCAAGGGTTCTTTTCCAATTGGATTCGAATGTGTTGCCACCAATGTCACCATACGCGTTTCGAAACCTATACTGGTTTCTTCTTCAGTGGTATTTTTGAAAAGAGGCATGGATTACTCTTTAAATTGAGTTCACCTCTTCATCTAAAATCTGGACCGGACTAAATTATCTGGATATATAAAAAAGGGCCGTACAATTATTCACATTTAATTATTACCGTTTTCTTCCATATGCACCATATAGTAGTACACTCCCATTCATATGTTGCAATTTCTTTATGTACTATTATAGATTAAACACCATAATTGTTCCATAATTTTGGACTTTTTTGAGCTTTTCCCCACTTTTCAAAAGAGCAGGGGTTAGTGGGAGGGGCAGGTATTAGCGTGGTCCATCATATTTATGATAACTAAGAACAAGCCCAATTCTTTGTTCTCAGAGGTGTCTGGCAGTGGTTTACTCCCCTGTATACATTCGGAAAACATGCATTTTATTTAAAGGGGTTGGCCACCAGTGGCATACATAGAGAAGTAAGGGCTCCATAGCAAGGATCAAACCAGGCCCCCCACACAGGACAGAAGGCTATGTACATAGTGGTAAATTGTAGCAGAATCTGCAATTCAGCAGTCTCCTATGCTATCCCTGCACTCTCTCTACACTCTCCCTATCCAATATTGTCCTACACTCTCTGTTAAGAGTTTGCAGCAACACTTTTCCTAGTGAATGAGCATCTTGTTACATTTCCCCCTATGCTCAGCTCACAGGAAAATGGCAGCGAGCGCATTGGATCAGGTATTTTTAGGGCTCTACCTAGCTGTGTCAATCACAGGGGATGGCTACCTGCGGATTAGATGACTGCACTGGCAGTATGGGTGATCTTATGTTCCCTGGATTGTCTCCTCTACACTTGCTTTCACTTTCTAACACGTGCTGCTTCCATTTTTAGAAAAACTGATTCGTTACTACGAAGAGCAAGGAAATTCTGATTTGCTTCGGACGCTTCACTTCGCTCAACTCCTATGACATGAAGACAATTATCAGGAACAAATAATTAATTTCCAATAATTGCCTGCTTTGTGTGCCCATGTAAGTTCACACTTGCGGCAGAGGATTCCACGCAAACTGATGGCATTTGTCAGACGGATCCAGATGCGGATAAGTCTGACAAATGCATTGAAATACCGGATCCGTCTCTCCGGTGTCATTTGGAAAAACAGATCCGGTATTCATTTTTTTTTGCATTTTTAAAAGTCTGCGCATGCAGACCGGAAAGCCGAATCTGTTTTGCCGGGACAGTTCATGCCGGATCCGGCACTAATACACTTCAATGTAAATGAATGCCAGATCCGGCATTCCGGCAAGTGTTCAGTATTTTGGGCCGGAGAGAAAACTGCAGCATGCTGAGGTATTTTCTCCGTTAAAAAAAACGTCAGAGGGCCTGAACTGATGCAACCTGATGCATCCTGAAAGGAATGCTCTAAATTCAGAATGCATTAAGATAAAACTGATTAGTTCTTTTTCTGGTATTGAGTTCCTATGACGGAACTCAATACCAAAAAAACAAATACGCTATTGTGAAAGTACCCTAAAGGGTTCTTTAGTCTATTTAGACTCTGTCTATTGTCCATTGGGGTTCTGATATTTTTAAATGGTCTTCAGTACTTTTCATACTTTTAAAAATACCAGAATCTCCTTGGGCACATGACAGGCCATACCTATGGCATCCATAAGGAATTATTCCGCTTTGGTACTTGGTATAACTTTATACCACCTATAAGTTGTCATACTTTGGGCATACGTTGTCACATCTAAAGCCAAGCTCATTTCTGCTCAGCCATAACCCCTTTGCCTCTAAGCAACACCCATCACCGAGGGAGGTGCAGTAGCTTATTTTTGGAGCATAAATAGGTCTAAAAATTTGATACGGCATAGGAGGGCTGTCTAGGTTTTTTCCAGATCTATCAAAATATATCTCTAGTGTACTCAAGCCCCCCGGCTAGGTACAAACTGACAGAACTTTTTTAATACTTATAATTAGACTTTAGACTGAAAAATTGATAAACTTAAAAAAAAAAACACGTATAACATTTTATAAATTTGGTTTCAAACCAACCAGACACTCCAATAAAAAAAAAGCCAAAAAGTCACATACTAATATATTACGGCTATAATGTACAGTACTGACTTTTGGCACATTTACTCCTATAATATACAGTACTGACTTTTGGCACATTTTAAAACAGATTCTAGTCCAAACTACTGTTGATCGTGAATATTCTAATAGCAAATTTTTATCCCGGATATCGGCACTTTGAGAATTCGCGAAGATCTAGAATACAGTGATATATCTTCATAATCGCTAATATTCTAGATTTTTTCATCAGTACCCTCCTGCTTCTTGCTTGTGGGCCAATGAGAAGGTTGTAATATCTTTGGCAGAGCTTGGCAGCATCCCTAGCAACCAATAGGAAAGTTGCCTACCCCTTACTATATAAGAAACTCCCCAGCAGCCATTTTCTGCATTTTTTGGCAGTTCTGAGAGAGAGAGCAGTGACATTTCTGTGCTCTGTGCTTTGCTAAATCATCTGGATCCTTATTCAATTACATTAGATAGTTAGTTAGTTAGCTCATATATATAATACAGACAGTTAGTGGGAGATAGTCAGTGTAGGTTAGATAGTGATATAGTGTAGCTGATAGGAATTACTGTGCTGTGATAGGGATTGGTTACTTAGTGCACCAATCAGTAATATCTACTCAGACATGATAAAATGTGAAGTTTCATGTATTGCGCCAAAAATATGCACATCATTAGTGTTGATTTGCGCAATTGCGAATATATTGGAACACTCTATCTGCATATAAAGCTATTGTTCTGCCGTGCATGCGAAATGTAATCTAAAACAGTGCTGTAATGTAAAATTACTTACAGTGATTAGGAGTTTCTCCTCACAGTCACGAAAGTTGCTGCCAACCATTTTCTCCAGTCTCAGGAAACTTCTAGCAGCTTGAAAAATGTAGCAAAACTGAGCCACGCCTGTATTGCGCGCGCAATATGCGCATATTACATTGCCGATTTTCACAATCAAGAAAATAATGACAGTAGATCACGAACTCTAGAATTTGCAAATTTATGGCAAATATATTACCTATGCTGCTCATCACTAGTCCATACCAAATTAAGAAATATGGATCAATTAATTCATACATTTTTAGAATTTTTGCCACATACAGCAAACAAGAAAGCTCATGTACTACTTATGAGTGTATATACAGTTTCTCATAGTCTTTTTGAGACAGATAGGACCTTTAGGCTCCATAGCATTATTATTGACCTGTATCTACACTGCTACTAGTCTTTATTCTGTCTGGTTTGTATTGCTTTTTGATGGTAAGAATAGTGTTATCTAGAGAATGCAATAAAAATCAGGCCATGAAGGACCAATATAAGCTCAATATACAGCGTTACTGGTTGGTTATTCCAGGGATCTGTCTGATGGACTGTGGTGATCAGGAAGGATTTCTTTTTTCCACTTTATGGCAAATAGGTCCATGATAATCAAAAGTTAATTTTGCTTTGCTCTAGATTTGTTTGGTTTTGTAAGTACAAAAAGTTGAAGTTAGAGATGAATGAACTTTGGGTCTTATTCAGTTGAATCAGTCATCAGATTTGCCCTGATTGCCCTGAAAAGTCATGTATGACACTATGAGGTTTCCAAGGACTGTATCCAAACCCTTTCATTCTCTTTGAAGGCAAGACACCCTTAGTATTGTCAAAGTGACAGTGACATACATGCCTAAGGGTAAATGTATGGGAGCCAGTGGTAATAAACATCCTTCTTATTAACACACTTCCCCCCTCTAAAAAATATATTTTCTTGGTAGCAGATGCTTTCTTCTCTGTCTTTTTGTCTGTAAAATTATAGCTGCCATTTTGAGTAATTTGTGCGGGACAAAGCACAAAAGTTTTGGAATTACAATCTTTTGCAAAACTGATAATACATTTGATTCGTGTAGAATCAATTTGCTGATCTTTAGTTGAAGTTGATGGGTCTTGTTTCCACCTTCTACTAGTCAATGGCCCCATCTGGTTTTGTTGAGGTCCATTTGAAAATAGACCAGTAAAAAATCACAGATTCCAGCAAACAAAAGTGCAAACTACCACTTCCTGCAGTGGTATTTTGTCTAGCAAAATTATGGAATCGTATCCTTCGGGTGCTGGTGATATCCATATGCCGGATCTGGGGATTCCAGTATTCTGTACTCATGCAAGAACAGAATTCCACAATTTGGGCCCATATGTGAAATGAGCATAATATTAAAACCCTGATGCTAGTTTTGACCCGTTTTATTATAATTACTACTCATAGTAGTCCGATCATATAATTGGCATAAATCATGCAGCAAACACATAAACCATATTAACATAAAATAATATACTAATATAAACTCACAGTATTATTTTCCAAACCAAAGTAAAATCGACAGAGCAGCTATAAAACATGATTTTCCTAAGACAGTGCCCCCCCAATGACGGCCTTAGCTTTACCCCAAGATGTATGGCTATTCCCCAGCATTTGCAGCAGGATGGATATAGAAACTTCTGTTTAATTGATTTATTTGCAATGGTTCTAGCTCAGAGGAAAGATGTTTGAAAGCTGATTGATTACTACTACACGCTCAAGATTTCATACCACAACAAACCTTTTTGTACTAATGAACGGTAGGACAATAAAGCTCCAGGGCATGGTGTTTTTCTTCACATTAAAGTGAGGATTTGCAACTTAAGATTGCGAGGGACACCATTTATGTGCTCACGAGAAGCCAGACATAATGAACTATTTTTTCTAATGGAAGATTATGCCTGCCTCTCTTTCTTGGAGCGAAGACCTTGCAAATTGATGCATCGGTCCTCGGAGAATTTCAGAGAGACATTATGGCATTTTAAAATATTAATATGAGAGTACATTTAGCTGAAAGCAGCTAGTCTGGTAGTCTCTTGTGGTTGGCATTCAAATCACATGAGACCTCCTGTCTCTCAAGGCAAAGATTTACTCTAAGTGTATAATTTGGTTATTTTTTTTCCTCTTTAGTTTACGTGAAAGCTTTTTCCGCAAACTTCTACCTTTTTTCTATAAAAATTTAAGCATATCCAGCAATTTTTTTTCTCCTCACAATTCGGTCAGTGTCATGGGAAAATGGTGAGATACATGTAGATGTTGCTCTTGAACACTGATTAGCAGCGAATGGATGTCACATCTTGTTATACCTTTTTTTAGCGGAAATAATTCCTCGGAGGTTACAAAAACATGCAATTAACCTACCAGCAGCGAGGCAAAATGCAATATCAACGGTAAACAGTATTACCATGTATAATATGTAATAGGACAATTGGTGTTCTTACATTCTTGAGCTCAAATATTAGAGTTTGCATAGGATGGAAGCACTGGGTAAAGGCAAGCTATAACATTCTTATTTTATAGAGATGGAGAATATATAGTGTTTTAAAATTCGAAAAAATATCATTTTATAATAATTGTGAAAATAAATACACATATCATATTTATAGGTTCTTTTAATGTTTTTCACCATTAGAAAAGAGTGCCAGAACCCCCAACTGTATACCCTACATGAAAAATTGGGTTCCTGATCACGATTCTCTTTAGTAGTTAGGCTGTACTGTGCATTGAACCTTTATCCCATTCAAGTGAAAGGGACAAAGCTTTAATAATCGGCAGAGAAGCGATCGGGAGCATGAACTGTCCCCAAAATGAAGTAAAGCATGAAGAGGCTGTCGTGTTCACTTGAGTGTTGCTGCCTCTTCAGACAGCTGGTGGCAGGAATACTGAGAGTCCAATCACTACCAATGAGATATTAGTGGCTTATCTTAAGGATAGGCCATTTATTTTAAACAATGAAAACATAAGTTAGTATCACTTACTTAAACATTAAAGGAGCCAAGCTCTCCATTCTTCAATTATTATGTATAAATAAAGACATTAGATGATTCTACACATAAAATGGACAAGAATAGGACATGTTCTATTTTTTTGAGGGGGCAACAGAACGGACATACGGATGCGGACAGCACGCATAGTTTGTGGCCCCATTGAAGTGAAGGGGTCCGACCCATGAAAAATGCAGATCGGATGAGGACCAAAAATATGTTTGTGTGCATGAGCCCTTACTGAAATGAATCTAATTATGGTTAATATATATTTTGCTTCTATAAAAAGCACATCTAATATTTTCAAAATGCAACATTTTTCTGAAACAATATGGTAGTAGCCAACTTTCAAGAGCTCAATAGAGCCTTAGAAAAACAGCTGAAAGATGTCAGTACAGTACAACATAACATTAATATAGAGCATGCAAGATGTTTTTGATAATAATGATCCTCTCAGATTTCAGAAGAAGCCAGTTGGCAGGCAGACCAAAGCCAATCAAATGACCATGCATATCATTTATGTAGAATGGTTGCATCAAAGCAAATTCCAGTGAGTCTAAGCAACTCTGCCACCGAGGATGACAAGTCAGAATTGTGCAGATCAATTCATTCACCATGGTATGACTCCTTCACTGTAAAGGTCTGTGTATTGTTGATGCCCATGGAAGTGGGCCAGATGTGTAATGTTCTTACATGTAGCATGAAAGATGGAGTGATCATCTTATGCATTATTTATGTAACGCAGACACAAGGGGAAGGCATGTCATCAAAATTGCAAATTGTACATGTTAAGAGGATGATCATCTGTGCTCCAGAGCCCGAAGTGGCTCATTGTGTCGTACACGTTGTCCCATGAACCAGTTGTCTCTTTCCATGGGACGTTTGTTAAAAGATTAATGAATGCGTGGCGCAGGTGTATGGTGCCATGCCCATCTGTCCAACACTGAGAGCTTGGCCGGAATTCAACAACATAAGATTTTAATGGGAATAGGCGAATTTGTGAAAATTTGATTCTGGTCTGAAATGGCCGAATTGCCCATCCGATACAATTCATGTCTGAAGAAATGCTACCTGAATCAAAAGTGCTCAGGTTGCTTGGAAAGGTCTCCCTCTCTCTTTCTCTCACACAAAATTGTGCTTTGTCGGTATCAGAAGGTTTAAAAAAAATAATCTGCTCTGATTTCAGACTTTATTTGCTTATCTCTAGGTTTTATATTTAACAAATGTTGCCCTCTTACATTGGCAGAACTGTCTGCACAGAGGCTGCACTAAGAGAAGTACTTGTGGTTGGGTATACTGTTATGTACTGTTCAAACTGTGCCATATTGCAAGGATATTCTCTCCTAGAAGTTAGTAGGGCTTCTGATGGAGCATGCTAGGATTTACTTTTGATTACATTCTGTATAAAGTTTCGTATGCCTCGGTATGACATTAGTACCTTAGAGACAAATACACTTCTATGAGCAATGTAGCTCCATATGAGCTTGTGGTGAGTTATGTGACCATAACACAAATTGATTTCTGTAGTGAACTAAAGTGGTCATACACATTAGACTTATGTTGCTGGAACCTATGTGTGGATTTTTCCTCAAGTGCTTTTGGCTGTGGGGGAAATTATAAAAAAAATAAAAAATCCTGGACAATCCCTTTAAGATAAACATACATACAGTATAGATCAAAGTCAACTGAACCTGCTGATTTTGGTAAGACCGGCGAACTACCTGTATATGGGTGTCTCCCAAATCTTCCTCTACAAGGCATCAGGCATGTTGAATTACAAATTTTCTGTTCTAATTTCTTTGTTCTCATAGGATGTTCAACTCACAGCTAATTCTCCCTACTCCCGCATACACATTCATGCCTGGCTTAAAGGGAAGCATGCAGCTTGCATATCTATGGGGGAGTAGGGAGAATTAGCTGTTGAACAATCATATGTGTCCAAATGTTGATTCACTTTAACCAGTGTTTTATTTGCTTTTGATACAAGCATTTTGCAATGAGATGGTTTTGTGACTTTTTTTTTACTGAATAGAGTTTGTGTAATATTTTCTTCATCTGTTCTTGTTTCTTGACATTGGGCCTACCATGACTCCTCTTTGCAGGTGCAGCTTTTAAAGTTAACAGTTTTTTTGTTTTTTGCTATTCCTGCTATTTTGTCATTCCCCTGTGTTTCAAAAAAGATGACTGGGAAGAAGGTTAGAGGTAAAGGTAAAGCATGTATCTCTGAGGATACATAATGACTGTCAGATATGAAGAAGCATGTCCACCTTATCTCAAAGCATACTTTCTTATAAAACAAAAGCAAAATATGAGATACATTTTTATATCACTATCTACGTAAAAAAAAAAAGACTGATAAAAACAGAAGAACTAGCAGCTGGAGCCCCTTTAAAGAGGACCTTTCACTACTCTACAAACTAAAAACTAACTAGATCAGTGGGCAGAGCGGCGCCCAGGGGTCCCCCTGCACTTACTAGTAAGCCAGGCTATGAGCTGTGCGCTGCGATTGGCCAGCACTACAGCAAGGGACACGCCTCCTACAAGAAATCAGTCAGAGGGAGCGCAGACACCGGAGCCTATACCGGGCGAACGGAGCAGCGCCCAGACTTACTAGTAAGTGCAGGGGGACCCCTGGGCGCCGCTCTGCCCAATGATCTAGTTAGTTTTTAGTTTGTAGAGTAGTGAAAGGTCCTTTTTAAGCCCCTTTCCAACATTTTTGAGAACACTTAGAACATGTGGCTTGGCTATTATCAGGAGTCCCATAGCAGTGAATAGTGAAAGCCTCAGAGTGCTCTCCATGCATGGCAGGTGACTATTCTTGACATAGGAGCAGTTCCCAGAGGTGCTCCCAGAGAATCCAAAGATACCAAGCCTAAAGTGATAGACCTTCTATAGTTATCCTTTAATCAGAAGCTGCCAATGCACATTGACAGGTTGGCTCTGGTAGCCTTGAACAATAAAGAACAAGCTCCATATGCCTCTGTGTTACAGATGAGCAAATTGATTCTAGACGTATGAAATTTGTTAAGAAATTCCCCAAAATTCTACTTCCAAACAAAGCCAAAGTTTTGGGTATTTACTTCAGATGAATTGCGCAAAACGCCATTTTACATATCAAATTCAGTACGCTAGTTAGGGAAACAGGGTGGGAAATATGAAGAGGGAGGATCACATGCCCCTGGCCTGGGCCATGCCATGCCCATAAAAACTTGCATTTAAAGAGTTTTGAGAACCGCACTCTGTTCCCTTAGCGTTTAGGTGCCAATCAAGGGCTATAAATAGCCAATATATATAAAAGTAAATTTGAGGCACACAATTTTTCACGATTTGCAAAAATTAGGGTATTTATTCATTAGCATATATTGCTATCATCCGTAGGCCCAATCTTTTTCAATTTACACACATATTGGCAGAAATCGGTTTCTGCCAATATGTGTGTAAATTGAAAAAGATTGGGCCTACGGATGATAGCAATATATGCTAATGAATAAATACCCTAATTTTTGCAAATCGTGAAAAATTGTGTGCCTCAAATTTACTTTTACATAATAATTTGCAGTCAGCGTCACAGCCTATCAGGAGGGAGGATATTGACTTGTATATAGGCACTATGTAAGGTCCCAAACAGAGACAGCATAATGAGCTCAGCCATGTGTCTGTCCCAAACATGGCAATTAATTATAAATGCTCTGGTTGGCACACCGACTTGGCAAAGCTGGTGTTATGTGGAAGGAACATTTCCGTGAATAATTGCTCATATAACCACCGCGCACTGAAGTACGTGTATAACTTTTTGTTGTTCCTTTATTTATCTATCCAGCAATTAAACAAAATCTCAGCCCACGTTTCGGTCTACTCCCTGGATCTTGTTCATGACCTGGAGGTAAAAGATGCTGAGTGCATGGAGATCGCACCCCTGGATAAACACAGTAATTGAACACACAATACAGTGAGTTTAGCATCTTAGGATTCTTTCACACAGGCGAGTTTTCCATGCGATACGTGTAGCAAATGCATTGCATCCAGACTGAATCCTGTCCCATTCATTTCAATGAGTCTGTGTACGTTTTTAACGCATCATCTCTTCATTCAGGGTATATCACAGCATGTTCTATATTGTGCGTTTTTCACGCAGCCCTTGCTCCAAAGAAGTGAATGGCATTTGCGTGAAAAACAGAAGGCATCCGGATGCAATGCGTTGCCAGTAGATGTAGATGTTCTTTTTCAGTTTTTCTTCACGTCTATGAAAAAGGCGTGCAATCTGGATACAATCCAGGCGGAAAAGATGCACACACTGAACGCAATTGCAGAAAAAAACTGATTTAACTTGTGTGTAAATCCATCAGTTTTTTCCTGAATAGATTCTGACACAATCCATATCGCTCATGTGAAAGAGATCTTACAGTGACAGTATTAGGGACTGGGAAGATATATTTAGTTAGTTAGGTAGATTGAATTGTGGGAATCTCCAATGTGGTATTTTTTTCCACAGTGCCAACAGTTTCAACAGTTCCTTAAATTGTCTTGTCTTTAAAAGATTGATGAAAATTGTCTTGTCTTACAAAAATCCATTCTTTCCATTGTGCTTGCATACCATTGCTTTCTGCAAGCGATATTTTGTCTAATTTTGCATTTTTTTCTTTAAAAATATGCAGAAAATTGTTTTAAGGTTCCATGGTATTCACCAAAATTATTAGAAATTGTCTTGTCTTCCCAAAAAAGTGAGTCTCTGCACTGTGCTTTCGCACCAAAATGTCTCCATCTGAAAGCTCTAATTGTCCAACTGAGTTTTATTTCGAAAAATTTCTTGAAAATTGTCTTTATGTTTTTCTTTAACAAAATAGTTTAAAATTGTCGTCTTCCAGAGATATCAGTTCTCTCCAGTGTGCTTGCATATAAAACCATAACCGTCTGGAAAACTTTACGTTATCCAATTCTATATATTTTTTTTAATTATAAAAATTATTAAAAGTATAACTGTTGTTTCAGCTTAAAGGGATTCTGTCACCTCCCCTAACCCAAAAAACGATTTTAAAGCAGCCATGAAGCACAGCTTACCTGGATTAGGCTGTGCTCTTTTATCTTGTAATCCGTCCAGTAGTTTCTGCAAAAAACGACTTTGATTGATATGCAAATGTGTCCTGAAGGTGCCCAGAGGGGCGTTTTGTTCCTCTTAGAGAGCCCAGTACCGCCCCTCTTACAGTGCCCAGCCCGCCTTCCTTGCACTGTCTAACCGCCGCCCCCAGCCTGCCACAGCCTCTCCTCCCCCTCCCTCACGCCGAACGAACTCTCGCACAGGCGCAGTACCCACTGAGGGCTGCGCCTGTGCGATCAGCAGGAGACTGAGGGCAGGAGCTTCATCCTCGTCACTGGGCATGCGCTGAGCCCAGTGACGTCCGATGCTCGCTCTTCCCTCAGTCAGCAGGGAAGAGCGAGCATCGGACGTCACTGGGCTCAGCGCATGCCCAGTGACAAGGATGAAGCTCCTGCCCTCAGTCTCCTGCTGATCGCACAGGCGCAGCCCTCAGTGGGTACTGCGCCTGTGCGAGAGTTCGTTCGGCGTGAGGGAGGGGGAGGAGAGGCTGTGGCAGGCTGGGGGCGGTTAGACAGTGCAAGGAAGGCAGGCTGGGCACTGTAAGAGGGGCGGTACTGGGCTCTCTAAGAGGAACAAAACGCCCCTCTGGGCACCTTCAGGATACATTTGCATATCAATCAAAGTCGTTTTTTGCAGAAACTGCTGGATGGATTACAAGATAAAAGAGCACAGCCTAATCAAGGTAAGCTTTGCTTCATGGCTGCTTTAAAATCGTTTTTTGGGTTAGGGGAGGTGACAGAATCCCTTTAAGGAATTACAGAGACAGTGATTTTCATAACTTTTGTAAGACATAATTTATTAGGGAAATATGAGCAATTTTATTGAGAAAAAAAAAAACCTCCCTTTAAAGTGTCCCCTTAGCAGCACTAACTGCACGTGGCTAAGGATAATTTGTCTTCATGATTATACTCAACCATGAATACAGGTTACAGCAAGATGCAGCGGCTGGCTTCTCAGCCTGCCTGTGCTCTCTCTGCCACAGCCACTTCCTCTCTATGCATAATTAACTTATTTCAATAAGGGGTTTACTATGATTTATTTTAAGATTCTATTCTCTGTATTAAGAGTCCTTGCCTATATCATCTTCTGTCAGTGCTGAATGCTTCCACCCCTCTCCTCTCCCTATCATTGGAAACTCTTTGGAAGATATAGAGGAGCAGAGCTGAAGCATTCAGCGCTGGAAGTAAATTTACTGTATGCATTTACTGTATACTTCCAGACTCATTCATTGTGCCACTCAGTGGCATCCTCATACTAACTGCTGCCGTCTCTACACTCGGTCATTGTGCCACTCAGTGGCATCCTCATACTGCTGCCGTCTCTACACTCGGTCATTGTGCCACTTGGTGGCCTCCTCATACTGCTGCCACCTCCACACTCTCTCATTGTGCCACTCTGTGGCCTCCTCCTGATACTGCTGCTGCCATCTCCACACTCTGTCATTGTATGACTCTGTGGCCTCCTCATGCTACCGCCACCTCCAGACTCTGTCATTGTGCCACTTGGTGGCCTCCTCATACTACTGCCACCTCCACATTTCTGTCATATGGCACTCGGTGGCCTTCTCCTGATTCTGCTACTGCTGCTGCTGCCACCTCCAGACTCTCATTGTGCCACTCAGTGGCTTACTCATACTGCTACCACCTCCACACTCGGTCATTGTGCCACTCAGTGGCTCCTTATACTGCTGCCACCTCCACACTCTGTCATTGTGCCACTCTGTGACTTCCTTATGCTACTGTCACCTCGGGGCAAGTACTACTCCGCAAACAGAAGCTGGTGACAGCCATGACAGGTTTCACCAGGAACCGTAACCACCTGCTGTTGAAGGCCCTGGCCCAGGGCCAACACCCGTCACACTAGATGTGTATTTCCCTTCAATTTCTATAAGATCAGCCCTCTTCTACTGTGTTGGGATTATGCCCAATAAAAGCCTGCAATGCAGAGGGGATAGGTCCAGCCATACCTTGCTTCCACTGTATGTCACACTGACACTGATGTCTTCTGATTCCATGATAGATCCAAAGAATAGCAATATGCTAAGCAGGTCCAGGAGGAAAGTGAGCAAGCCCGTGTGCCTCATACCTATGCCTCTTTAGAAAACTTTATGGACTAAGGCCCCTTTCACACGGGCGAGTTTTCCACGCGGGTGCAATGCGTGAGTTGAACGCATTGCACCTGCACTGAATGCGGACCCATTTATTTCTATGGGGCTGTGCAGATGAGCGGTGATTTTCACGCATCACTTCTGCGTTGCGTGAAAATCGCAGCAAGCTCTATTTTGTGCATTTTTCACGCAACGCAGGCCCCATAGAAGTAAATAGGGGTTGCGTGAAAATCGCAAGCATCCGCAAGAAAGTGCAGATGCGGTGAGATTTTCACGCACGGTTGCTAGGAGACGATCGGGATGGGGACCCGATCTTTATTATTTTCCCTTATAACATGGTTATAAGTGAAAATACTAGCATTCTGAATACAGAATGCATAGTACAATAGGGCTGGAGGGGTTAAATTTTTTTTTAAAAGTTTAACTCACCTTAATCCACTTGTTCGCGCAGCCGGCATCTCTTCTGTCTTGTTCTGTGAGGAATAAGACCTTTGATGACGTCACTACGTTTATCACATGGTCCGTCACATGATCCATCACCATCATCCATCCCTTATAACCATGTTATAAGGGAAAATAATAAAGATCGGGTCCCCATCCCGATTTTCTCCTAGCAACCGTGCGTGAAAATCGCACCGCATCCGCACTTGCTTGCGGATGCTTGCGATTTTCATGCAGCCTCATTCACTTCTATGGGGCCTGCGTTGCATGGAAAATGCACAAAATAGAGCTTGCTGTGACTTTCACGCAACGCACAAGTGATGCATAAAAATCACTGCTCTTGTGCACAGCCCCATAGAAATGAATAGGTCCGGATTTAGTGCGGGTGTAATGCGTTCAACTCACGCATTGCACCCGCACGGAAAACTCGCCCGTGTGAAAGGGGCCTTATTCTTTTCCAGCATTGAGTTTCGTCTTAGGAGCTCAATACCGGAAAATAACTGATCAGTTTTATCCTAATGCATTCTGAATGGAGAGCAATCCGTTCAGGATGCATCAGGATGTCTTCAGTTCAGTATTTTTGACTTTTCAGGATGGAGATAATGGCGCAGCCCACTGCGGTTTTATCTCCGTCCAAAATTCCGGAACACTTGACGGAATGTTGGATCTGGCATTTTTTTCCATTGAAATACATTAATGCGGGATCCAGCCCTGAGTGTCATGGCAAAACGGATCAATTTTTGCGGTCTGCGCATGCTCAGACCGCAAAAAATATGAAAAAAAATAAATGCCGTATCCGTATTTCCGGACGACACAGGAGAGACAGATCCGGCATTTTAATGCATGTGTGGCCCAATTTTTTTTTCTGCAAGTTAAAACCAGATAGCAAAACATATCCTTTTTTCAAATTTTTTCTTTTTATTTTATTTCCTGAACATTATTATGGGCCACTGACGGAGCTGTTCTTAACAGCATTTAGAAAGCAAATGCAGAATTGCTTTATGGAAGCCATATGGACCATGAAAACAATGGATAGGAGGGGACCTAATTTACTTCTATGGGAGAGTTTTCTAGGCATACTGCTTGCCCTGAGCAGAGGTCATTTTACCAGCAAGAAGTAGATAGGCTTTGACAATGACCTATTGTGAATGGATGATCCTGAGTTATCTATACACAGAGATGATATCAGTCACTCTAAACCTGCCTGCAATGATAAGGAGATAACTGCAGTAAAGTGATCTCTACAGACCAATAAGTGGTAAAACTGCAGGAGTACATCAAGAGAGAGATCTGCCTTGCAGCTCAAAACTCAGTGACACCAAGGGCACCCCACCTACCAGCAGGCAGGAGGCCCCAAAGCATGGAGCACCAGAGTGAGGACTGCCAGCGTGAGGGCTATCACCCCCATCCACCCCACTACTACCACTCCCTTCCCTCTCCCCTCCTAGGCTCATTGTATATTGTTAAAAGTAATGGAGCTAAATTCAAGGTCTTGGAACAAAGACACATACATAAAATACTTATGAGCAGTGGGGTCAAAGTATGCTGCTGAATGCAAGTCATCGGTATCTCAGAGCTGCGCTTCAGTTCTTAGCACAGTCCGCAATGAACCATCCTGAATTTTAATGATATGGCTCAATGGTGAGCACTCCTGCACTCGGCATTGGAACAATGTCTGCAGATTTTAGGTTGGCCTACTGGTAGTAACAGGTTGGTGCTCCGCTGTAGGATACACTCCAAATCAAACCTGCAAGAATTGGGACAAAGTAACAAGGAGATTATAGGGTCTTCTATATAAGTTTAATTTGAGCAATCTTGCCCACCGTAAGTGATCATTCTATATACAGTGGTGTGGACAGCCTGTGTCAAAATAAAATAAAAACACTCACCTGCCCAAAATCCTGCCATTTCCATGCTAGCCTCCATTTGTGGCTGCTTTGGGTCCCCGCCAGAGTGAAAGTGGCATTGTCCTGTGACCGCTGCAGCCAGTTGCTGACCTCAGAGGATATAGATAGCAATTGACTGCAGCTATCCCAAGACTAAGTCACCTCCCGTCCAGCGCGCATCCAAACTGGTGGAGAACAGGGCATCACTGTGGACATGGTCATCTACTTTGAGCTGTCAGATCCTTGGGTTGTGTTTGTTTGATTTTATTGACTCCTTATTGTATCAAAACTTGGACCCACCCGAGTTTCCTGCTGTCCTCATGTGGGCCAGTCCACACCAGATGTTGCAGTACATGACGACATAATAAAGTAAAAGTAAAACAACTACATTTTTATGCAAAAATGTCTTTCATTTATGGTTCTAGTGAGTCAGGCAGTTTCCAAGCAAATGTAAACTCGTGTTGTTCAGAAATGGCAGTCGTGAGCTTTCATTACAGGGTATGGAGGATTTCTCCGACAGCTGTATGATTTCCGTGGTCCTGCTTCTGTATAAATCTTTGCCTTTATTACAAGCTGTTGTATGTCAGCAGCAGCGGACATCATGCGAGAACTGTGAGATAATGAAAAGGACTCATTTTAAAGATCTAAGTCCTACCAGTGACTTAATTTAGTTTTTTTCCCCCCAATTTTTCTTTTCCTGATTCAATGAACACAGATTTGGGCTTCATGCACACAGTTGTATTTTTCAGATGTATGCTATCTGCGGTTTTTTGTGGATAGCACACTGATTTATTCATTTCTATGGGACCATGCACACATCTGTATATATTTTGCTGATCCGTGTAGCCGTTCTGTAAATAATAGAGCATGTCCTTTTGTGGTCTGTATCATGGACAACATTGGTCCTTTCTACTCACGAAAGTGAGAAAAACACAGAATGCAGACAGAAGGCATCTGTACTTTGCAGATCTGTTGTTTGTGGACGGAAATACAGACATGGCTGTGTGCATGAAGCCTAAGGAGGCTTTCTAGGAATTTTTATTGATGACTTATCTTCAGAGTGGCCTCATCAGGTGGCTGTTTATGATACTACTGTTTTGGCCATTCAAGTGAATGACACATAGCGGGGCTGAACTGACATAGTACAATAAAGAGCCGACTGCCCCCTGTGCTCTGGTGATTGGGGGAACTCCTGGGGCTCAGACCCCAACAGATCATCCTATCTATAGAATAATGTAAATATTTCAGTATCCCTTGGAGCACTCAGAACTGGTAGCCTTGGATTAATAAAGATATGTAAGACCCATTTATAGACGGCTGTTTCAAGGTTCTTGCCCCTCATCAGTACAGGGCAGGTTAGTGACTGGCTTAATGAGATGCCTTATATGCAGGGGACTCAGCAGTTCATAGAGTTCAGGCTATGCTTCATGTGAAAAATTGGTTACCTCATATCAGAGTTCCATCTGTAGACAGCACTGTATCTGGATGTTTACCCATCATTAGTGTTGAGAGAACCCGAAATACAAAGTTCAGGTCCGTACTAAACTTTGCTGCAAAAGTTTGTGTTTGAGTTCGATGTTCTGACATTTAATAAAGCTTGTTGAAAGGCTGCAGGGCAGCCAATCAACAAGCTTTAAAGCTGTGGGCACTTAGAAGCCATCACAGCCATGCCTAGTAATGGCCAGTGCATCATGTGACCAAGCCTCTATATAAGCTGGATCACGTGTAGCACCGCCCATCAGCTCTGAGTAGTGCAGGGACAGGAAGCAGGCAGCTGAAGTGAGGGAGAGTGTTACTAATTTCATCTGGCTATTTATACTGTTGGTGACCTATAGTGATTTTTGTGGGTGCAATACAACAACTTTGCACCCCTGACACAGAAATATAATAATTAATCTCGCTGTTAGTTCGGTGGGTGACATATACACATTTTTGGTGTGAGGTACTACTGCACTGCATATGTGACAGGGAAAATAATATAGTCAATCCGTCTGTTAGATCTGTGGGTGACATATACCCATTTTTAGTGTGAGGTACACCTGCACTGCATATGTGACAGGAAAATGAATGTAGTTAATCTGTCTGTTATTTCGGTGGGTGACCTCAAAGAATGAGGAGAGCATCAAATAAGGGATGTGGCCCTGGTCGTGGTGCTTCTGGGGTTGGTGGAGCTCCTGTTACAGGGAGAGGACGTGCCCAATCTGTGCCAGCTACACTCCCAAATGAAACACCTTCCTCAGGTTCATGTAGGCGACAGGACATTCAGCATCATTTTGTAGGCCCGAATACTGGTGTATGAATGGTGAGGCCAGAACAAGCAGAGGTGGTAGTAGATTGGGTGGCTGACAATGCCTCCAGTTCCTTCACATTGTCTCCCACCCGGTCCCCTGCTGAAAGCGCAGAGTTGGCACCTGCAGCCCATGGGCATCTGTCTTTCACCTCACCCCCTTTGCAAATCAGTCAAGCAGTCTGAGCCCCAAGTCATGCAGCAGTCTCTTATGCTTTTTGATGACTCTGTTGGCGGGGTTTCCGTGGGTCATCCACCTAGCTCTGCCCCAGAAGTGGAAGATATTAAGTCCACGGATGTGGACATGGGAGGGCCACCGCAGCACGTCTCTGATGATGACGAAACACAGGTGCCAACTGCTGCAGCTTTCTGCAGTGTGCATACCGGCAAAGAGGGCAGGGGTGAAAAGTGGGTGGAAGATGAGGTGGAAGATAATGAGGTCCTAGACCCCACATGGAATCAAGGTCATGCGAGTGATGTGTTCAGTTCAGAGGAAGAGGTGGTGTTCACACAGCGGCAGCCGCAGAGAAAAGGGGCAAGCAGGGTGCAAAAGCAGAGTGGCCGTCCTCTAGCCAGTACGCCTGCTACTACCCACTGCACCCAGGGACTGAGCACACCAAAGCCAGATCCAAGGCGTTCACTGGTGTGGCATTTCTTCAGACAATGTGCTGACGACAAGACGCAAGTGGTTTGCAGGCTGTGCAATCAGAGCCTGAAGCGAGGCATACATTTTCTAAACCTGAGCACCACCTGCATGACCAGGCATCTAAATGCAAAGCAAAAGCTGCTGTGGAATACACACCTGAAAAACCACGGAAGATCTCAGGCTCCTCCTGCTCCCTCTTCTGCTGCGGTCTCGGCCTCTTCCTTCCCCTCTGGGGTGACAGTGGCACCTGCCACCCCTCAAACAGAAGATGCGGCAGCAACACCACTACCTCCACCACTGTCACCATCCCAAGCATATCCACACTGTCCCATGGTGTTTAGCTGTCCATCCCACAAACACTGGAGAGAAAGATGAAGTACCCCCCTACCCACCCACGATCCTTGGCTCTGAATGCCAACATTTCAAAATTCCTGGCCTTTGAAATGCTGTCATTCTGTCTGGTGGAGATGGAGACTTTTAAAAACCTTATGGAGGTGGCTGTCCCACAGTACGTGGTTTCAAGCCGCCACTACTTTTCCAGGTGAGCCATCCCTACCATGCACAACCAAGTGGCGGACAAAATCAGGTGTGCACTGCGCAACTCCATCTGTGGTAAGGTCCACATAACCACCGATACATGGACCAGTAAGCACGGTCAGTGACGTTATATCTCCCTAACTGCACACTGGGTAAATTCAGTGGCGCCTGAGGCAGATAGCAGTTTGGTGCATGTCCTACCGCCATTGAGAATTGCACAACATTTCTCGTTGCCTCCTCCTCCTACTCCACTTCCTCCTCTACCGCCACCTTATCCGGTCAGCGTATCATCTGCACCACCAACTTCAACACAGCCAGGGGGAAACGACAGCAGGCTGTTTTGAAACTCATCTGTTACGAATGATCACATTTATACTGTGTCTAGTTAGACCCAACAGCTTTATCCCATGACTGGTCTCCCTGTGAAATAGTCATACATGTGCCTCTTTAAAAAAAGGCAGCACTCTAGGATTAATAAATGGCATAATAAAGGTGTATTGGCAATCTGGGTTCTGAGTTATGATGTGTCTAGAATAGGGTTGTTTCGGGTATCAAATTTTCGATACCCAATCAATACTTTTGCCTAGTATCGACCTCAATACCAGGATTTGCCTTTTTTCGATACTAGGCTTCGCTATTGCCCAGCCTAGTATCAGAGAACAATGTTCTCCTCAGCAGCGCAGGTTGAGAAGGAAGCAGTCTCTCCCTCCCCCTGTACCGCTGCTGCCACTGCCACCGCCACCAATGAGGACAGAGGGGCCAGCGCACTGCGC
Organism: Bufo gargarizans; assembly: GCF_014858855.1. Lineage (NCBI taxonomy): Eukaryota > Metazoa > Chordata > Amphibia > Anura > Bufonidae > Bufo > Bufo gargarizans. The sequence goes on along the minus strand of NC_058080.1, from coordinate 691,626,414 downwards.
CACCAATGAAAGTAAATGTTTAAAGAGGACCTTTCATCTGGCAAAAAATTCTGAACTAAGTATCATGATTTGTACAGCGGCGTCCAGGGATCTCACACTGCTTACTATTATCCCTGGGCGCCGTTCCATTCTCCCGCTATGTATTCCGGTATCTTTGGGGACTTGGTTATCCTGGCCGAAGACTGCCCTTGTTCTCCTGGGCGTCTCCTTTACCCAGGCTGTAGCGATTGGCCAGCGCTACAGCCTGGGAGAAGGAGACACCCAGGAGAATAAGGGCAGTCGCCGCCCAGTATAATCAAGTCCCCGAAGACACCGGAGGACATAGCGGGAGAACGGAGCGGCGCACAGGGATAATAGTAAGTGCAGTGAGATCTGGGATTTGTATTAAAGAGGACCTTTCATCTGGCAAAAAATTCTGAACTAAGTATCATTATATGTATAGCGGCACCCAGGGATCTCACTGCACTTACTATTATCCCTGGGCGCCGCTGTACATATCATGATACTTAGTTCAGAAGTTTTTGCCAGATGAAAGGTCCTCTTTAATACAAATACTGGAGGCAGGTGCTAGCAGGGAGCTGCGATTAGCGGCAATTAACCCCTTTGGGTGCCGCACCCGCCTCCCCCCCCCCTCCTCCCCGGTATTAAAATCATTAGTGGCGCAGTGCGCCCCCTGCCCTCAACCCCCCAATATTAAAATCATTGTTGGCGCAGTGCGCCCCTTCCCCTTAACCCCCCAATATTAAAATCATTGGTGGCGCAGCGCAACCCCCAACCCCCCTTAGTATTAAAATCATTGGTGGCAGTGGCCAGAGGGTCCCCTCCCCTCCTTCTCATTGTGGTAGTGGCAGTTCCGATCGGAGCCCAAGCAGTGAAGCCCTGGCTGCCATGGTGAGCTCCCTGCTGCTGTGTGCACTATGAACAGGGCAGCAGGGAGAGTCTGAAGTCCTATTCACCCTAATAGAGCTATATTAGGGTGAATAGGACAATTAATTAAAAGATCACAGGTTCTGGCCCCTAAGGTGGAAAATTTTTATTAAATAAAAAGTAAAAAAAAAAAAAAGTAAAAAAAAACATCAAGATATTAAGTATAAATCACCCCCTTTCCAAATTTTACATATAAAATATATAAACAATAAATAAACATATTACATATCGCCACATCTGAAAAGTCCAAACTATTAAAATATTTTTAAAAAGTGCTATGCGGTGAACGCCGAAACAGAAAAAAATAAAATAAAAACTGCACTATTCGCCATTTATTTTGTCACCTTGTCCCCCCAAAAATAGGATCAGACTGTTCTATTATGGGGCGGACATTCCATAAAATGCAGAGTGCACGCAGCTTTTTTTGGTGGTTTATTTTTTTTGCGTGGTATCGAATGGTATCGAGAACTGCAATACTTTTTTATGGTACCGAAAGCGAATCAAAATTTTGTTATCGAAACAACCCTGGTCTAGAAAGCCACAAATCTTGCAAAGTAAACAAAATTTATGATACAATTTCTCAAATCAAAGATTTAATAACTCTTTTCTCAAAAACCTAACATAATGGATAGTCGCGGGGACGGACTCCGTATTTGTTCCCGCGGCTATCTTTCTGGATAAACTGTTGAGATCATTAGTGACAGGGGCCACGTCTTATGTGAGGGACACAACCGACTTCCTTAATAAATTGAGAGATATCACATTTAGTGAATGAGACAGGCTAGTGTCCTTTGATGTTGTTAGCTTATATACCAGCATTGAACATGAATGTGGTCTAGAGGCGATACAATGGTCATTGGGATCAACTAATCATCCGGAGGAGTTATGTGAGTTTGTGTGTTCCCTGAAATTTTGTTGACATGTAATTATTTCCGCTTTGAGGAGTAGTTTTATATCCTATGTCGGGGGACCGCTATGGAGTCTAATATGGCCCCAACTTATGAAAACATATATATGACATACGTGGAGGAGTCATCTATATACCCATCCTCCCTTTTCCGATTTGTGAGGGGTCGGATGAGGTACAGTTGCAAGAAAAAGTATGTGAACCCTTTGGAATGATATGGATTTCTGCCCAAATTGGTCATAAAATGTGATCTGATCTTCATCTAAGTCACAACAATAGACAATCCCAGTCTGCTTAAACTAATAACACACAAAGAATTAAATGTTACCATGTTTTTATTGAACACACCATGTAAACATTCACAGTGCAGGTGGAAAAAGTATGTCAATCCATATCATTCCAAAGGGTTCACATACTTTTTCTTGCAACTGTATATCGATGACATCTTCCTGGTATGGACAGGGACGGAAGAATATCTGCAAGCATTCCATAACTGTTCGAATGACATACACATGTGCAGCTTAAATTTCCGAGGGTGGACTCTACACAGTCTTTACAGTTCCTTGACACTCTGGTTAATGTGACAACAGAGGGCTTACAGACGGACTTATATGTGAAACCGACGGATCGAAATAACATGCTGAGATTTGATAGTGCACATCCCAAGGGCATGCTGGAATCTCTCCCTTACAGCCAACTTCTCAGGACGAGACGTATTGTCTCAGACGAGGAGTTGGTAGATGACAGATTACAGAAGATGGCACACAAATTCACTGACAGAAAATATCCCAAGAATTTGATTAAGAGACATCAGGATAGAGTTAAATGGCAGGCAAGATCACAACTACTGAGTACACTCAGTCAAAAGGTTGATAAGCATAGGGTACCATTTGTGTCTGCTTTCTCAACCATGAGTGGACGGATAGCGGGAATACTTAAACGGAATTGGCAGATCTTGGCGTGGTCCTTTACGGACATAGAGGAGTTTCAGTCTCCTCCTCTGATGTCCTATAGGAGGTCCAAGAATCTGGGTGACAGCTTTATACATTCCGAGGTGCAGAGCCCAAAGAAGACACAGATACTTAGGAAGGGATGTTACCCTTGTCTCAACTGTTGCATTGCAACAGTATGTTGAAAGGGGATTTTTTTTCTCATCCACGCACTGGTAAGCAATACAAGATCAGGGACTTTTACACCTGTTCCTCTGATTATGTTATTTACATGTTACAGTGTCCTTTGGACAACTATACGTAGGAGAAACTACGCAGGCCTGTAAATTTAGGTTAAATCATCACCAGTATTCGATTTGGAAACTTCTGGCTAAAAGGCAGACACAGACAGGAGATCTAGAGGGGGAACTTCCAGTGCCGGAACACTTTTATAGGTATAGAAACAATATGGCACAATTGAGGTTCCGGATTATTGATGGAATCTCCCCGCTTTGTAGAGGGGGAGACCGGGAACGACTCCTGAAACGTCTGGAGCTTAAGTGAATCTTCGAGCTTGATACCTTTGAACCCAAGGGCCTCAACAGGGAGTTCAGGGTGGGCACCCTCTTCTGATACTACTCAGGTTATTGGGATTAAGTAAGTGTTTTTATTGTAACAGAAGTTAGGTTACCCGACGATGAGTCGTGTTCATTGTTTTAAATTCCTTTTTTTTACACTTCACAGATTTTTGTATGACACAAGTCAGAGCCATAGGTAGAAGTCAGCAGTAGTGATGAGCGGCAGGTGCCATATTCGATTTCGACGAAATTCGCGAATATTCGATAGAATATTCGTTTTATATTCGTCGAAATCGAATATTCGTCATTATGATAGTTATCGCGAATAATATGCGATAAAAAATTTATTTTTTTTTTTTTTTTTTTTTAAACTTAAAGGCTACTCTCCTATTGAAATCGCAAATGCGATTAATATAACACGAAATAATCGCATTTGCGATTTCAACGTAATTCTCAAATCCGACAGTACATTCTAGTATATGGAGACGTTACCATGGTGATGGGGACGCTCCATGAGCATGGAATATAGCAGGGATCAGCAACCTTCGGCACTCCAGCTGTGGTGCAACTACAACTCCCAGCATGCACACCTCCATGGCTGTTCTCAGGACTCCCAAAGAAGTGAATGGAGCATGCTGGGAGTCGTAGTTTGACAACAGCTGGAGTGCCAGAGGTTGCTGATCCCTGGAATATAGCATTACTAAGTAAAAATCGCAAATGCGATCATTTCGTGTTATATTAATCGCATTTGCGTTTTTTTTTATTTTTTTTTTTTAATATGGTTGGCTTCAATGGTAGAATTAGCGAATATGACGAATATATTCGTTATATTCCACAAAACGAATATACGAATGTATTCGTCATATTCCACAAAACGAAGATAACGAAGTATTCTGCATCTCAGTTATATCTACCTATTCATCAACTTCGCTAATTCTAGCAATCATATAGGACAGTTTACTATAGAGACAGCTAAGTATAATTCGCTATGCGATTATATGACTGCTTTTTTTTTTATATAAATAGAATAATTATAATACCTGATAATTATAATCTATTTATATAAAAAAGCAAAGTAATATAATCGCATAGCGAATTATACTTATCTGTCTCTATAGTAAACTTTCCTATATGATTGCTAGAATTTGCGAAGTTGATGAATAGGTAGATATAACTGAGATGCAGAATACTTCGTTATCTTCGTTTTGTGGAATATAACGAATATATTCGTATATTCGTTTTGTGGAATATAACGAATATATTCGTCATATTCGCTAATTCTACCATTGAAGCCAACCATAGTAAAAAAAAAAAAAAAAAAATCGCAAATGCGATTAATATAACACGAAATAATCGCATTTGCGATTTTAACTTAGTAATGCTATATTCCATGCTCATGGGAACGTCTCCATATACTAGAATGTACTGTCGGATTTGAGAATTACGTTGAAATCGCAAATGCGATTATTTCAGTGTTATATTAATCGCAATTGCGATTTCAACGTAATTCTCAAATCCGACAGTACATTCTAGTATATGGAGACGTTCCCATGGAGATGGGGACGCTCCATGAGCACGGAAGGCGGCAGAAGCGGCAACGGGCACTGACTGGAGCAGCCAGGAAGCCAGGAATCCAAAGGACAGGTAAGAACAACTTTAGGGAAGTGGGAAAGGAAAAAATATAACAATTAAAAAAAAAAAAAAAAAAAAAAACGAATATTCGAAATAGCGAATTTATAGCACTATATTCGAAATATTCGCGAATTAGCGAAGTGCCGATATTCGCGAAAAAAAATCGCTATTCGAATATTCGCGCTCAACACTAGTCAGCAGATGCAGTCAAGGACCCAGCTTATTGAACGATTGAAAACAACGCTGGACTGTGGGTTATATGCAATTGGGGTAATGAACTATATATAGGTGCCACTTATGTTCCCTTCTTCTTTTTACCTTGTGGTCTATGGGCATAATGGGTCATACACCCTTTATTCAGGCAAGCTTAGGATATTCGGAATGAGGGGATGGGCACTATGTAATCCTGAGGAGGTGGATGGATTGAATGCTAATATGTATGAAGGGGACATGGGGTGGGGTCCTTCTGATGGATTTGGACCCAAATGGAGCCTACATTGGGGCAACCCCCCTACGAGGAGATTTCCTCAATTTTGTCCCCGGATGTGAATGTTGGTTAGCATGGTACTCCCCGGTGCAGGGAACCATTGGGGAGAACGCTGTCAATAATTGGATCCTCTATGTTGGTCCTCGGGTATATAGATAGGCCCTATAAAGATTCCCCCCACCCCATGGTTTGGGGCTAAATATCCAGGCGTCTCCGCACTTTAGATATCTTATGACATTTACACCACATGGTTTAGAGGACAGGGGTCATATGAGGGTCAATAATTAGCTTACTTTATAGAGCACCCCCTTGCATATCCAGCGGGGCCAGTGCAGTTGTAGGCTTGATTGTTTAGATGAGCCTATATATTTGGCCAGACCTTGGCTGAGAAAGGGTAATCTGCTGTTGACTATATGTATGTATCTATATGCATTCCATTTTTCTTGTTAATGGACTGGACAAGGGGGGTGGCGCACTCCGAATACACTCACGCTATTAAAAGGATCTGAGTGCACTTGGAATAAATTTGCGATGGTTTGGACCGAGGGGTTGCTATGTTAGCAGGACGCCTGCGTGTGCATGGTGAGTCAGCTGACAGACGCTGGCCACATCGTCCTGACGAAGAACTCAGTTTCCGGTCAGGTGAGCAGAAGTGGCTGTTTCCTGGCCGCCTTTCAATATACAGAAGCCGCGCAAGCGCGATGGGGTTTGGGAGACGCCATCCTCCTCGTGAGGTCCTGCAGAGTACTAGCAATACAGCTCTGATGTAAGTGTCTGTTAATGATATAAGTATGCACCAATGGGATAGGTATATGATGTGATGAGTATATGATGACGTCACTATGAGCACATTGATGAGGGGGAGGGGTTGACCTTTTTTTGTGATAATTGTTTATCCAATCCCTGTGTAAATGGGTGTATAAATTGTGTTCACTTGCACTATGTATGTATAGCTTGAAAAAGACTTGTGAAGTCGAAATGTTGCTTTGGTTCGGAGTCAATAAATATATGACTGGATTGAAGATTGGAGTGCCGTGTTTTTTTCCTATACTTACTTTAGCGACATTACCTGAGCTACATCTCCTGTATAACGTTTGCGCATCCTAAATATCTGTGACATTCAGTGTCATTTTTTCTTAGCCACTGGTGACAGCGACATTACCTGCGCTACATCTCCTGTATAACGTTTGCGCATCCTAAATATCTGTGACATTCAGTAAAAAAAAATTCGCCGCTGGTGACAGCGACATTACCTGCGCTACATCTCCTGTATAACGTTTGCGCATCCTAAATATCTGTGACATTCAGTGTAATTTATTTGCGCATACACTTACAAAACCTGCGCTACTGTACGTGTGACATACTTGCAAGCATATATACCATTTAATATCCTCAAGGCGAACAGTAAGGGACAGGGAAATGGCAGTGCTGCTGATGGTGCACGCAGAGGCCTTTGCCCTGGGCGCGGTGAAACTGTGCCTGCTGCCAGAGCAGTAAGGGACGGGGAAGTGGCTACCTAGCTTCATGTCCCAGTTTTCAGGGCAGCGCAGGGCACCACTCTCGAAGTCCCCAAACTCTTGAGCATCCACAGTCAGAAGAAGATGAAGGTGGGGAATGGCAATTAGTTTTTCACGAGGTGGATGATGATGATGAGACACAGTTGCCAATAAGTCAAAGGCAATTAGTGCATCAAGAGGTTGATGATAAGGATGAGACACAGTTGTCAATAAGAGAGGTTCTTGTTAGTTCAACAAGTCAGGAGGATGACCAGAGTGAGGAAGAGGAAGTGGAAGAGGAGGTGGTGGACGATGAAATCACTGACCCAACCTGGGAGGGTGGAAAGCCGAGCGAGGACAGTAGTATAGAGGGGGAGGGATCCACAGTACCGCAACAGGCTGGAAGAGGCAGTGGGGTGGCAAAATGGAGAAGGCGAGCCACACCAATCACACCAACTGTTCCCCGAAGCACCCCCTTGCAGCAATGTCCCTAGCCAAGGGGTAGATGTTCCGCAGTCTGGCGCTTTTTTGAGGAAAATGCGGACGATAAAAGAATTGTCATTTGCAACCTGTGCTGTACCAAAATGAGCAGGGGCGTGAACACTTACAACCTCACCACCACCAGCATGATCCGCCACATGGTATCAAAGCACCCTAATAGGTGGGCTGAATGCCTGGGTCCACAATCAGTATCTGCGGGTCACACCACTGCCTCCTCTTTTCCTGTGTTACGTGCTGGCCAATCCCCTGTCCAAGATGCAGGCCCGGATGCCTCCCGCCCTGCAGCTAGACCTTTGCAAGCACCATCAGCTAGCACATCCACTGATGTGTCCCAGCTGTCATGGTGGGGAGTGGTGGAAAAAACCCTACCGCACAATGTCTATATAGACCATGCCACTAGGCCTGGAAGCCAGGATAAGGGATCAGGTCAACCCTATGCAACCCTAAATACAATTCCTGACCTCCTGACTGTATGAGCCAACCCTTATGAGGGAGGGCTCATTCCCGGAACGTGGACCCTAATTCGCCCTGATAATCCCTGATGGTATAGTAAGGAGAAAGAGACAACTGGTTCCTCCAAGACACGGAAGAATCAGAGTCTCCCACAGGCCTAGCAACAATGAAGGAGCAGAGAGAAAGCATAAACACATAAAGGCAGGTAAGAGCCCAGCGCAATCAACACCCACTGGAACAACCACCACTTACCTGCCACAATGACTGGGTGGAACAACTACAGGTTGCTGACTTGTGGTTCACCCCTCCGGGAAACCATGGAGCCAACTTCCGCAGGCACAGACAGACAGGTGGAATTGTCAAACAACCATGCTGGACTACAGACACCAAATAGACCAGACATGGAACACCAAAGGACATACAACAAACACCCTGTACATAACCCACACCAAACATCTTAAACAGGTAAGGAAGGGTAAGGGGACATGGGGAAACATCGGGATGACTTTGCCAAAGACCTTGATGTTCCACAAGGAGGCCCTCATGGACAGGTGACACATCCAGAAAAGAACCAAAGCTCCTACTCATACAATGGCAGACATACAACTAACCTCATTCTCACAACTCCAGTATAAGAAGAGCCATGAGGTCACACCCAGCTCCACCTTGCACACCCCATTAACCCTTAAAAAACCAAAATGGGAAGGAACAGAGCCTTAAAGGGGAAGTGTAAAATCATCCTAACAACACTTTGCCACCAGCAACAAGCATGTACCGCAAAAGTGTCACGGTCTACTACAACCAGACCATGACAGCCGTGACACCAGCGCAGCGTACAGAAGTCCATACCCCAGGCCTTTAAACGAAAGCGCACATACCCAGCCACCCACCCACAGGCCATAGCACTAAATGCGCACCTTTCCAAATTGCTGGCTCTGGAAATGTTGCCATTTAGGCTTGTGGACAGTGAGGCTTTCCGCAACCTGATGGCGGCGGCCGGCCCTCGTTACTCAGTCCCCAGCTGCCACTATTTTTCCCGGTGTGCTGTCCCCGCCTTACACCAGCAAGTGTCCTGTAATATCACCCGTGCCCTGACCAACGCAGTTATTGGGGGGGTCCACTTAACAACTGACACATGGACAAGTGCTTTTGGCTAGGGATGCTGCATTTCACAGCCCACTGGGTGAAGGTTTTGGAGGCCGGGAGCGAGTCGTACCCTGGGATGGCACAGGTGCTACCGACGACAAGGATCGATGGCCCTACTTCCATCAGGATTTCCGCCACCACCTACATTAGTGGCTGCAACCTCCCCTTCTCCTCCTCCATTTCCTCCTCCACTTCCACCTCTGAATTCTCATCTTGCAGCACCAGTCAGTAGCTGGAACCAGTGTAGCGCTGCAGTGGGGAAGAGTCAACAAGCCGTGCTGAAACTAATTTGCGTAGGTGACAAACAGCACATCGCCGCAAGCTCACACACATACCATGCCTAGGCCACATGTTCAACTTAGTGGTTCAGCGGTTTCTCAAAACCTACCCCAATTTTCCTGAGCTACTGGTGAAGGTGCGCCGCGTGTGCTACAGCTACCGCCAGTCTGGCAACGCTGCAGCAGCGCTTGCAATTGTCAGCTCACGGACTGTTATGCGACTTGAGCACATGCTGGAACTCCACGTTCCACATGTTGTCCAGGCTTTGTGAGCAGCAGAAGGCAGTAGTGGAATACCAGCTGCAACATGGTCGTCGCCTTTCCAGCTTCCGCTCTTCACAAGCGACGAATGGGCATGGATGTCTGACCTCTGTGAGGTTTTAAGCAACTTTGAGGAATCAACCCAGGTGTTAAGCGGCTATGCCGCTATTATCAGCATAACCATCCCACTTCTACGTCTGCTGAAACGCTCGCTGCTCACAATGAAGGCAGATGCTTTTCATGTGGAAGAGGTGGAAATTGGGGAAGACAGTACACAGGGTGATAGCCAGACCTCCCTCAGTTCGTCTTCTCAGCGCGAATTGGATGATGATGAGGAGGAGCAGGAACAGGAGACGGTTGCCTTCACTACAGAGGGTAGTACCCATAGTAGGTTTATTCCATCTGTTCAATGGGAATAGGCCGAAGAAGAGGATGAGGAGATTAAGAGTCATCCTCCTGATAAGGACAGCAAAGTCTTGTCTGTTAGGACTCTGGCACACATGGCTGACTTTATGTTATGCTGCCTTTCCCGTGACCCTCGCGTTATATGCATTTTGGCCAACACCGATTACTGGTTGTTCACCCTTCGACCCCCACTACAAAGAGAACTTCTCATCTCTCATTCCTCTGGTGGAAATGGTGCAATACCAGAAAGTCCTTGTTGAAAAATTGCTCCAAAAATTTCCAGCCGAGAACGCTGGCGGCAGAGTACATAGTTTCCTTGGGCAACTGAGGAGGGGAGATGAGGGGGACACACAGCAGTTCCAACAGAGGCCGGGCAACACTCTCCAAGGCCTGGGACAGTTTCATGACACCCTGCCAGCACCCTCACCCTGATGCGCAGCCTAGTGTCACAAGGAGGGAAAAGCTTTTAAAGATGGTGAAGGAGTACATAGCAGACAGTGTCAGCGTCCTCAGTGCCTTACAACTATTGGGTGTCAAAGCTGGACACGTGGCACGAACTGGCGCTCTACGCCTTGTAGCTGCTGGCCTACCCTGCCGTTAGGGTTTTTTCACAGCGTGTATTTAGTGCTGCTGGGGACATAATAACTGATTAGCGCATATGCCTGTCAACTGAAAATGCCGACAGGTTGACAATTATCAAAATGAACAAGGCCTGGATTTCCCCTGACTTCTCTACTCCACCAGAGGAAAGCAGCTGAACATAAAGGCACTTTAAGGCTACATTCACACGTCAGTATTTTTCTATAATCCGAATTTCGGTCCGTTTTTTGCGGATCCGTTGTACCTGAAAATGTTTCCGTATGTCATCCGTTTTTTGCGGATCCGCAAAAAACGGAAACATGTATACATTTCAATAATCAAATAAAGTTGTTTGGATTTCTTTGAGAAAAAAAAAAAAAAAAAAAAAAATATTTGCTATATGTTTCCAGGAACGGATTCCGCAAAAAACGGAAGACATACGGAATGACATCCGAATGTCTTCCGTTTTTTGCGGAACCATTGACTTTGCATTGTACCAGGATCCGATTTTTCAGGAACATAATAGGACATGTTTTATATTTAAACGGACATGCGGAACGGAACAACGGAAACGGACAGCACACATTGTGCTGTCCGATTTTTTCCAGGACCCATTGAAAATGAATGGGTCCTGATCTGGTCCTGATCTGTTCCGCAAAAAACGGAACAGATCAGGAAAGAAAAAACGGACGTGTGAATGGACCCTAAATGTGGCTTTTCTAGTGTATTGAATACACTGTATTACCATGCACCCCTTCCACCACAAAATAGGGTATATGGTTCTATCTTCCTTTTCTCGTCCTCCTCCTCCATCATATAAACATGCTTATTAGGCTGCCCTCGCTCCTAATGTTTTAGAGGGTCAGCTCAGCAGCAGGCCCTCACCCATAATGTTTTAGAGGGTCAGATCAGCAGCAGACCCTCACCCCTAATGTTGTAGAGGGTCAGCTCAGCAGCAGACCCTCACCCCTAATGTTTTAGAGGGTCAGATCAGCAGCAGACCCTCGCCCCTAATGTTTTAGATAGTCACCAGCAGGCCCTTGCTCCTCATTTTTTTAAGGGTCACCAGCAGGCCATCAATCATACTTTTTCGAGGGTGTGTATGATGCCCTCCTTTATGTTTAATAAAGGGTGTATTGGAGTACCGGTTCCTTGTAATTTTTGACAGCCCTTTCACTTAGTACATAGGCTTTATGAGTGTAGGAGTCCCACTATCTGAACAATTGTACCACAATGTGAATGAGGCCCTCCTTTATGTGATATACAGGTTGTAATCGGAGTGCCTCTTCCTTGTAATTTTTGGCAGCACGTATACTTTATATACAAGTAAATATACAGCAAAGAGTGTTTCCTAACAATTTTTCCTCAAATTTTTTTTTTGATTTTCTGTTTGGCACGTATTATTGGCAGTCTGTAAAAGTGGCGTACTACTCGGACAACATCATTCCCAGAAGCGACCTGGGAGTCCAAGATGCATCCAGACATCCTCCTCATGCTGTTCCCGAACCATTTTGGTGTTGTTTCTATCAATTTCTGACCTTTTCCTATGAACCAGACACCCTCTTTAATGCATTATACTTACCTGCGCTGTCTGTGGCCGGCCGGGCGCTCCTCCTACTGGTAAGTGACACGTCTGTGCTATAAGCAATGCGCCGCACAGACCTTTCACTTACCAGTAGGAGGAGCGCAGGCCGGTCACAGACAGCGCAGGTAAGTATAATGCTTCTAAAATTGCTAAGTAACCATGGCAGCCAGAACTGCAGTAGCGTCCCGGTTGCCATAGTTACTGATCGGAACTCTGATCGGAACTCTCCGCTGCTACCAATGATGGGGGGGATTTTAATTAGGGGGGGAGGGAAGGCCGCACTGGCCACCAATGAATTTAAAACTGGGGAGGGAGGGGGTCTGCCCCCTACTGCCTGGCAGCACCTGATCTCTTGCAGGGGGCTGTGATATGCACAATTAACCCCTCAGGTGCGGCACCTGAGGGGTTAATTGTGCGGATCACAGCCCCCTGTAAGAGATCGGATGCTGCCAGGCAGCAGGGGGCAGTCATGTACACAGTTCTTAGTATATTCTAACTTGAAACGTCCCCATCACTATGGGAACGCCTCTGTGTATACTGTCGGATCTGAGTTTTCACGATGTAACTCAAAACCGATGGTATATTCTAACATAGAGGCGTTCCCATGGTGATGGGGACGCTTCAAGTTAAAATATACCATCAGATTGGAGAAAACTCCGATAGGGACTCCTGGCTTTACATTGAAAGACAATGGGGGACGAATCCATTTTCAATTGCACCATATTGTGTCAACGTTAAATGGATCCGTCCCCATTGACTTGCATTGTAAGTCAGGATGGATCCGTTTGGCTCCGCACGGCCAGGCGGACACCAAAACGACTTTTTTTTTTACTTTCCTTTATGTCTGGTGATCCTCCAAAAATCACGGAAGACACACGGAAGAAAAAACGTACACGGATCACGGAACAACGGAACCCCGTTTTGCGGACCGTGAAAAAATACTGTCGTGTGCATGAGGCCTTAGTTTATTTTTATATAGTGCTAACATATTCCACAGCACAGCGCAGAGATTGTTATCACTCACTGTCCCCATCAAAGTAAGCAATCTAAATTCCCCAAAAATGTTTTTGGAGAATGAGAGGTAACCAGAGTACATGGAGGTAAGCCACCGGAACAACGGAAGAACATACAAACTCCATGCAGATAATGTTGTTGGTCAGTACTACTGATACATCAGCAATCGCCTGATTCCTTAAGTTCTTATATTATTAGATAGGAAATGTCACATAATCTTCTTCATAGTCACCCATACCAGTGAACACTGTAAAACAAAATATCATTTTAGGACCCACATGGCTTATATTTATAATGTGCTAGGTTTGCCTAGACCAGCAGTTTTTGATCAGGACCCCACCTGTCATAAGAATGAAAGGGGTGCACAGTGGGCCATCCATACATGTGGCTGTGCCTGGTACTGCATCTCTATTCAAGTCAATGGCTCTTGGCTGTGGTACTAGGAAGGTACCTATCCTATAATCCTAAGGACAGGCCAACATAGTTTAAACTCTGGAAAATCTCTTTAATTTCCTATCAGTTACTGGAAACATTAGTTGGTTCATGATTTACAAAAAATAGATGCTCTGCTACTGTAGCTGGAAAATTAGGAGTGACAGTAAGACCTACAATATGGTTGACAGGACCAGACAGGGAAAACATCATCACTCTTTGTCCTGTCAATCAAAGTGCAGAGGGCGCCGCAGTTGCAGAGAGAGCAGAGCCTCTAGGTGTAACTGGCAACGCCCCCGTTGCTCCTAGAGGCTCATTTGCATAAATTAAAACTTCATTTTTCTTAGCAATGCGGGCACATACGAACATGGAAACAACACAGATGCCTTCAGCAGCCAAGCGCACATGCAATAGGTTACTTGGTGGGGCTTAGCTATGGTACTAGGTAGGTACTTATCCTATAACCCTAAGGACAGGCCAACAAAGTTTAAGCTCTGGAAACTCACTTTCATTTCATATCAGTTTACTGAAAATATTAGTTGGTCCATGACTAACAAAAATGGATGTTCTGCTATTGTAGCTGGGAAATTAGGAGTGACAGTAAAGAACTACAATTTGTAAGTATAAGCACTGAAAAGGTCAGCCATCATTGTCGGTGTAAATGTACACAGCCATTTTCATCCAAACTCCAATACAATGCATTAATATTGATTAGCAAACTAAGATAACACCATGAAGATACCACCAGCTCATGCTTTTAGTCACCCCTGGTCATAAACAACCTCCCTTGTCAGTTTTTAGACAAATATTTGATTCATAATTCACTCTTCAACTTCATTATCTTGTATGAATAACAATACTTTCCAAATGGCTCGGAGCAGGCATCTCATTTTCTTCACCTAGTCCAAGACTACATTTTGCATTAGAAGTTATTTATGATATTATTCAGAAGGTCAACTTATAATAGTCCTGTTAGAATGGGGAGGGGGTGTAGAGGGATGTGAATGACCAATAAGTCGAGTGTGTTCTACTAGGGCAATCACAAAATCAATAGGCTGAGTTTTAGCGTGGAAGAGCCTACTCTTTATCATTTATGTCAGACATTTACTGGTCAATTTAGCACAGTTCTTCCTGTAAACAAAATGACCATCCTATCCTGGCAATAAAAAGACACATAGAAATCCTCATTAAGATCAGGTCAAAAATGTCTGCCAAAGAACATGTAACTATGTAGTATCACAAAGGAAAATTTTGAATATTTGATGACAATCCATTTGGCAGCTTTGTTGGTTTATGACTTCTCATGAAAAAAGATGAAATGCTGACAGTTAATGAGGATTCCAGTTCGTGAAGACGTGATGACGTAGTGGACGTCACGCTCCCGGCTCTCCCCGCTGCTCTGCTACCTCGCTGCCGCTTTGAGTATGCCGGCGTCTGTGTGCCGAATTCTACATCTACCTTCTCTGTGACCGGGACCGCGTGATCTGCGCTGCTGCTCTTTGCCCAAAGCCTGCTACGGTGCCGATATCGGCTGTTGGGTTCAGGCTGCCTCCGGTTCCTTCTTGACTGTGCCGTGTCTGATGCTGCCGCTCCTGCCTCCTCTCCTGCTCTCCATTTCATTGCAAACAGTTTGCTGTCTGGAGGTTTTCTCTCCTCTACCTCCATTGAGTGTGCCTCCGGTTCCTGCCTGATCCGTTACCCCCCCTGGTTCTGATGTCAGTGAGTAACCTGCTGTTCCCTCATATTTTGAGGAAGCTATAAGTTTCTCTCCTCTAGTGATTAACCTCCCCATGACCGCTGACTCCAACTAACCTTGAATGGACTTTGAGTAAGTTGTGTATGTATGGTTACATATGATTATAAGCTGCACTTGATCATAAGATCACAAGAAAGCTAACTTTAAAGTCTAAAATATAAGCTGGAGAAGGGGAAAAAAAAAAAAAAGGAAATAAGAGGAGAAAGAGTATAAAGAAGAGTGGACATAAAAAGAAAAAAAAAAAAAAAAAAAAAATAGGGAGGAGCGAAAAAAAAAAAGGGTTTAAAAAAAAAAAAAAAAACAAGAACTAAGAAGAAGGCACTGAAAAAAAAAAAAGGGGGGATAAGGAAAAAAAGAAAAAAAGGAAAAAAAAGCAAAAGAAAAGGAACAGAAAAAAAAAAAAAAGAAAAAGAGAAAGAAGGAGAGTAAGGAGAGTATAGGAGAGTACAGGAGAGTAAGGAGGCGGAATAAGGGAAAAAAAAATAAATAAATCAAAAATCAAATAAATATCCAAGAAAAAAATATTTAAAGAAAAAAATTTACAAAAAAAAAAAAAAAGGAGGAATAAGATATGGGCCCAAAAGCCCCAAGGCGTTCGACCGATCTATCAGGTCAGAAACAGGGGTCTAGAACGGCTGAACCAACAAAACTTGACCAGTTTCTGAAATCCCCAAGGGTCAATACGAGGGGCGGACAAAAGGAATTCTCTGAAAAAAAGAATTATGAATTGGAGGTAACTGAGCGAGAAATACAAAAAGGCGCTAGTTACCCTGAGGAGGAGGATGGAATAATGGGGGAAGTTATCCCTGATGACAATTCGTCCCCGCTGGAAGAAATACTCCTAGCGGTTAAACAGAACGGAGATTTGATACAGGTGGTTACAACCCAACTTGGATCTATTCAAGTTGATGTGGGACTAATAAAAGAGGAATTGACCAAAATGCGAGTCAGACTCAACACCCTTGAAAGCTCTGTTACTTTTATACAGAAGGAATCCAAAAAAATAAATACGGAAGTTTCTATACTTAAAGTGGAAAATAATCTCCTGAAGAAAAAGGTAGTGGACCTTGAAGATAGGTCACGAAGATATAACGTGAGAATAATAGGCATTCCAGAGGGTGAGGAAGGAAAAAATCCAACTGAATTCGTACAGAAATTAATTCTTGAGAACTTTGGTAAAGAATCATTTTCTCCTCTTTTCATGATTGAAAGAGCTCATCGGGTCCCAGGAGGAAAACCAATTCCAGGGAGACAACCTCGGACAATTCTTGCTAAGTCACTGACTTCAGGGGACAGAGATGTCCTCTTGAGAAGGGCGAGGGAATCCTCACCGGTTGTTTATAATGGGATTAGACTGGCCTTTTTTCCTGACTTTTCGAAAGAAATACAAGAAAAGAGACGCACATTCATGATTGTTAAAAAGAAGTTAAGAGAGAGGGATATTAAATATTCTCTTATATTCCCGGCCAAACTGCGGATTATTTTTGAGGATAAAACTTTTTTTTTTGATACCTCAGAAGAAGCCGCGGACTGGATTGACCGAAACAATCAATGACTCAATTGGGTTATGAAATGACGGGAATAACTAGTAATATAGGGGGCTCACACCCCTAAATGAGTCTTCTTTGCTTCAAAATGGCGGCGGGGGGGTGGTTGACTGGGGGGAGGGTCGAGGGTTGGTCTTAGGAAAGAAATCTACTACAATATGTGGTGGGTTGCCTGTGGGAGAGGGGTGGGGGGGGGGGTTGGGTTGTGGTGCGTCAAAGTAGGTGTGGTTCCCTTTTTTTCAGTTTATTATTTTCCCTTTTCATCTTGTCTTCTCCTTTTTCCCTCTCTCCTAATCTTCCATTTAACCACTGGTGATGACGATGATTAGAATTTTTTCCTGGAATGTACGTGGTTTGGGGGAAAGAGGTAAGAGACAAGCGGTTTTTGACTTGACTCAGGTCCATCTACCAGCAATAATATGTTTGCTCGAGACCCATCTTACTGAGGAGACCACTAGAGTGGTCGACAGGGGATGGGCTGTGCATACGTATCATTCTACCCTCTCCAATTACTCGAGAGGGGTTACGGTGCTGATACATAGACTTATTGACTTCGTTTGCGAGGCATCCTCTGTCGACCAACAGGGAAGATTTATTTTTCTATACTGCAGGTTAGGGGGAGAGTTATGTATTTTGGCCTTTGTCTATATTCCTCCGCCATTTTCTCTGCTGGTTCTTAATTCTCTTCTAGTATTCATGGATAAATGGCCAGAATGTCCAACATTGATTATTGGGGATTTTAATTGTGTCATCGATCCTTTACGTGATAGGGTCTCTATGAGTGCTAAGGGGGACAGTACGGTTCAGGGGTCCCCCCTCGCACGATTCTGCCTGGAGGCTGGATTTGAGGACGCTTGGGAATATCTGGGACAGGGGAAAAGGGTTTTTTCATGTTCTAGTAAAGCAGGTAAATCATTGTCTAGAATTGACCTAGTACTGATAAATAGCAAATATATGAAATTGATAAAACGAATGAAATATGAAACAAGGTCAATATCCGATCACTCCCCGTTAGTACTTGAACTATGTTTCTCTCAGGTTAGATATATATCAAAACCTCCCTTTAGATTAAACCCCTACTGGCTATCAGTCATAAAGACACATGAAATAATTCGAAATGAAATTTCGATTCTGGGATATCAACGACGGCTCGGCAAAAATTCAAGTGGTATGGGATACCTTTAAGGCCTACATGAGGGGATTGATGGTTAGTAATATCACGAATCTTAGAAGAGAATATGGGAAAAAACAGAAGAATCTAGAGAAACATGTGATCACAGCGACAGAATCCTTTCATATAAATAAGACGGAGAAAAATAGGGAAAATATGCAAAAAGCTACACAAATATATGCTAATTTTTTACTGGATAAAGCTCAACAGAATCTTTTCTTTAAAGGGCAAAAATATTTTACAGAGTCTGGGCGACCCGGTAGGCTACTCTCCAGAGTAATCTCCAATCAACAACCTAAAAAACATATAGAGAGGGTTCGAGTGAGGGATGGTAGAATAGCTATTGGTCAGGGTCCGGTGGAGAAGGCCTTTTTTGATTATTTTCTTGATATGTATAAGGCTGATTCTAATATTACAGACGATAAGATAGATCTTTACCTAGATAGGATCAACTTTTCAACTATTAGTGAGAACCAAAAGAAAGCATTAGAACTGGAGGTCTCAATTAAGGAACTTGAGGGAGCTATTAAATTATGTTCACCCAATTCTACTCCTGGTTCAGACGGGCTTCCATATGAATTTTATAGCAAATATGGGGACTGTATTTTTCCTAGATTACTGGAGGTCTTTGCTGAATCAGTGGAGGATGGGAGGTTGCCGGATTCAATGATGGAGGCTACAGTGATATTAATTCCAAAAAAAGGCAAGGACCCTCTAGATTTAGAATCTTACAGACCAATTTCACTGCTTAATGCAGATGTAAAACTTTTGGCGAGGGTCCTCGCTACAAGGCTCTCTGGGGTCATCTCCTCCATAGTCCATCCGGATCAGAGCGGTTTTATGAAAAATAAGGGTACACATTATAATCTACACCGGCTCTTTTCTAATATCCAGGCCCCTGGGGGGACCGCCCGCTCCATCCTGTCATTAGATGCCTCTAAGGCCTTTGACAGGGTGGAGTGGCGCTTCCTCTGGAAGGTTCTTGCTAGGATGGGCTTTGGAGAGAGGTTTATACGCACTCTTAGGTTGTTGTATGGATCTCCAAGGGCTAAATTGAGTCTTAATGGAATTTTGAGTAGCAGTATCGAGTTAAATAGAGGCACCCGTCAGGGTTGCCCACTATCTCCCCTACTATTTGATATATATATCGAACCCCTTGCGATGGCCATTAGGCAGGACGATCAGATCAAAGGATTTGGTACGCTGGGAACACAAGATCGTATCTCACTATATGCAGACGATGTTCTGTTTTTTATAGACCATACGGAAACCACTCTCCCTAGGATTATTCAAATGGTTAAATTATTTGGTGAGGTGTCTGGTCTTCTTATAAACTGGACCAAGACTAGTCTGCTTCCAATAGACCCCCGACCACAGAAAGAGATTCCTGTTACACAGTTGGATATTGTTGATACCTTCCAATATTTGGGTTTGACGATATCGCCTCGGGTCGAAAATTTTGTAGAACTTAATTTGATTCCCATCATGGTAAAGATTAGAGCTAAAATAGGAATTTGGCTGAAACTTCCCCTATCTAGAGCTGATCGAGTTTCACTAGTTAAAATGGTGATATTACCACAATTGCTCTATGTGCTCAGGAATACACCTATTTGGATACAAGACAAACATTTTAAACTTATAGAGAGTCTAATTAATGATTTAATATGGGGAAGAAAGCGAGTTCGACTTAAGTTGGAGTATTTGTATAGATCAGTGGAGTGTGGGGGTTTAAATCTCCCCTACTTTAAGGGATACTTTATTGCAGCCCAGCTCTTGAGGTGCTATGAATCAGAGCATAGCGCACTTCTGGGGAAGTTGGTAACTAGTCATGCCCACAATAATATTTTTTCCTTGTTGGAATCTGGCCTATTGAAGAGTTATGAGCAAGGCTATAGAGAGACTATAAAACTACTCCTTAAGGTGTGGGCTACAACTAGGACATGGTTGAAAGTTAAGGGTTCACTTACATTTACGCCTCTTTGGCACAATTTGTATTTAAAAAGGCTGGATGAAATTGCAGCTGACACATTTTGGCAGAAGAATAAAATTTTATATATTTCACAGGTAGCTAAAGATAGAGAAATTAAATCCTATATGGAAATGACACAAAATTTAAAAAATCTTTCATGGTTTAGGTATTTCCAATTGCGTTCTGTGTTATCCAGCTTGGATGATAAGCGGCTGTTGGATATAGATAATGTTTCCTTTCTGAATGATTGGGTAGGAGGTACACATTCTAGAATAAAAATCTCAAATATATATAAGTTATTAATTAAAGCACGGTTTAGTGATATACACTCTCCAGGACAAAAAGCGTGGGAGGCGGACTGTCCGAATGTACAAATAGAAGGGTGGGATAATATTTTTGGGAATCTATCTTCACTATCCCAGAACTTTAACCATGTCCTGATACAATTTTATATCTGCCACAGATTATATATTACTCCACTGTGGATGAACAAATGTGGGTTAAGAGACACGTCCAATTGTCCCAAATGTGACACTGTAGGAGCAGACTTTCTCCATATAATATGGACCTGTCCAGAACTTATAAACTACTGGAACGGTATCAATAACTATATTATGTGTAAATTAAAAATTCTAATCCCTTTTGAACCACAAGTATTTATTCTCAATGATCTCTCCAAATTAAAAATTCATAGTTATCAAAAGATTTTCTTGAGTAGAGTATTCATGTTGGCTAGAGTTTTGATCAGCCGCACCTGGTTTGCCCGATCCACTCCAAATAAAAACACATGGATAAATTTAATCGATAAGGTAAAGAACTACGAAAAAATTTTATATAGACGGAGGGAAAATGAATACCAATGGACCAGGATATGGGGTGGTTGGAGGTCTGGTTAGCTGAGATCAAGTTGTTTTATTTATAAGGGGTCCTACTTTGACGCACCACAAACTGGGAGGGAGGGAGGGGAGGGTTTTTCTAAATATTTTGAAAAGATGAGTGGAATATACGCACATATAATTACTTGGGTTACTAAGAATTGAGAGATTGTAATAAATTTTTTATTGTAAACGTTATGTAGTTTTCCCAATAAAAAATTTAAAAAAAAAAAAAAAAAATGAGGATTCCAGTTAATACAATTTGCTTTATATGCTAGCTCAGTGATTCTCATTTCTGGGGAATCTCAGGTTTCCACAGAGATGTTTACCAAGATGGATTTTGGTAATAGCAGGAAGACAAGGGGCCTGGTTCCGGTGCTGTCTAAGCAGATGGGTCACACAGGAAAATCTAATACTGTAATCAACCAATAACCCAAAGCAGTATAGCTGGACCAGGGTTCTTTGGAACCTGTAGGGATAAAGAGATGAATCCAGCATCGAAGTTAAACAGCGTTGTAGGTTCCTTTATTCAAAATAGCACAGATCCAGATCCATACAGTGACAGAATCACCTCCGTGTTCCAAATAATCGTCTACACGTTTCGAACAAACGTGTTCCTAATCATGACATTCTTTGGAACCTGGTCATTCCTGCCCCCCCCCCCCCCCTTCCAGATCCTAATCGCGACCTTCTATTCCCCCTGGGCAGAACCATTAGTGCTCCAAAGTGCCCATTCTAGTAATCATGTTCCCCATAATCCCCCAGTAGTAATAAAGCTCATTAGAAATGCCTCCTAATGTGTGCCAGTGCAAAAAATGCCCCCTAATAATGTAACCTATTTTTTTAAAATGCCCCATTCTGTGTGCCAGTACCAAAAATAGCCCCTCTTGGTTTACCCAGTTGTGATAATGTCCCCAAAGTGCCCCCATATTGTGTACCAGTATAAAATACCCTTATGTAGTGCCCCCAGTAAATGCCCCCATAGTTTTCCTCTCCCCCCTGATAATGTGCTAGCATAAAATGCCCCTATATGGTGTTCCCAGTAAATGCCCCCATAGTGCTCCTCCCCCCATCCCCATAGTGTCTCCCATAATGTGCCAGTATAAAATACTACTTCTTAGTGCCCTCAGTATATGCCCCTATAGTGCCCCTATATAGTGCCCCATAATGCTCCTCACCAACCCCCCCCCCCCCCCCCTTAGTGTACCCAACAAACAGCATTATGGCAAATAAAAAATGATAAAAACCAATACTTACCACCATGCTTCTGGCAGTGATGCGATAAAGGCCTCCTCCAGTCTGTTTCCCGTACTGTATGCTGCCTGGCTCATGAGGCTCGACGATGATAACATCATTGCGCCACATGTGCGGCAGCCTCTGATAGGCTTCAGTGTCTTAAGCCTATCAGAGTATCAAGAAAGTGAGTGTCACAGTCGTTACCTTTGGCTGTGACCTTCTGTCTATTCTCTCGCTGCAGCTCCGTTCCTGTGTGTTTGTGGTTCTTTATGGGTTAACTCCCCTGTGTGCCTATTAGGAGTTAATCCTCTGTCTGCTCCATGGGTGTGGCCTCTCTGCTGCACCCATGGAACCTGTATATGGCTGAGGTTTCCTCAGTTCTGGGTCAGCTCTCCTGGCGTGTGTTGTCTTGTCCTGCTCCTAGTTTGTACTCACTCTCCCATGCTGCTGACCCATGGGATCTGTGTCTGTCTATCTGTCTGTGCTCTGTGGGTTTCCTACTTGTTCATTCCCGTCCTCTTTCCTGTGTTTTTGTTATCTGTTCTGCCAGTTATGTTTTAGTCACCTAGTTTGCATTCATATGTCTCTGTTCAGCAAGCCCTTGCTGCACCTTTCTTTACAGCAGAGTGCCATGGGCAAGGCCATGCAGTTTACTACTGGTGGAGCAAGTCCTCCTCTGCTCATTGTCACTCCTGTTTCCGTGCTATGAACTCCTGCTTGTGTTTTTAGTTGCCTGCTTGTATTTGCCTGTTTGTTATGTTTGCCTATGTACCGTCGGTACCTTCTGGTACCTGTTGTCCGTTTGCTCCTGTTGTCACTGTCTAGTTCACGCTCCAGGGTGGACCCTGGCAGCTCCCTGCGGCAAAGCCTAACCCTACCATCTGGGGCTCTAGTAAATACCAGGAGTTGCTTAGTCACGCCCCTCTGGAGTATTACTAGACAGTGGCGCAGTGGGGGTTTTCCTCCCACTGTGCGGACGGTACATAGAGCTCTCTATTTCCCTGTGTTTCCCTCCTTGGATTCTGTTTGTGCAATAAACTCTTGTGTGTCTGTACCTGAGTTCAGTTTGTTTATTGCTTGACGATGAGGAGGTCTCTCCTGGGACCTCCAACTCGTGACAGTGAGACACCGCTCCCGCCGCAGCAATCAACTGAGGACGATGATACAGATGAATGTAGAGAGATAAGCACTTCCACAATGGAAGCGCTCATTTCCCACAGCCCCGCCATCCCCACTTATCTCAGACTGCTTCTGGGGGGGTCCATATCCTTTGGACTCCCCTGTGGGTGAGCCCCTGAAACTGACTGAGCTGTTGCATGTGCACTTGGCAGCTGAAAGCATCTGGGTTGGTCTCATGTTCATATTTGTCCAATTGCTGAGACAAATTATGGTTTAATATATGCAAATGAGCCTCTAGGAGCAATGGGGGCGTTCCCATTACACCTAAAGGCTCAGTTCTTTCTGAAACAGCCGCACCCTCTGCACTTTGATTGACAGGGCCAAGCAGGAACAACATCATCACACTTGGCCCAGTCAGAGGGAGCAGCAGTTGCAGAGACAGCTAAGCCCCTAGGTGTAACGGCAACGCCACATTGCACCTAAAAGCTTATTTGCGAAGATAAAAACATAATTCTCAGCAATGCGGGCACATATGAACATGGGACCAACACAGATGCCTTTAGCTGCCAAGCGCAGACAGATGCCCTTTAAATATTCCTGGTGAAGCAGTCAACAAGTCTGAGAATAGAGCTCTGGACAAGAATAAGTCAATGTTAGGGTCTATTCACACGTCCGTTGTTTCTTTCCTGATCTGTTCCGTTTTTTGCTGAACAGATGTGGACCAGATCTGGACCCATTCATTTTCAATGGGTCCTGAAAAAGAACAGACAGCACAATGTCAGATTTTTTTTCAGGACCCATTGAAAATGAATGGGTCCAGATCTGGTCCAGATCTGTTCAGCAAAAAACGGAACAGATCAGGAAAGAAACAACGGACGTGTGAATGGACCCTTATACTTCCCCTACACCAAGTTAGTAGGGACTCCTCTGGAGTGGCGAAACATGTTTAGGGCTTTCAACTAGGTTAGTAAGGTCAAGAATAACTGCTGTGTGGAGAACAGTACGTATTAATAATCATTTTAACATTACCATGATAAGCACATGATGGAGCCCATGGAAGAAGATATGACCATGTCAAGAGATCACAGAATGTCCTATAAACTAAGTTAGTTACTTCTCATGTGCAACTTGCCTCATAACATCATTTATTTTAGTTAGCCATTAAAAGGTATCAACTCCTCCTGAGGAAGCAACTATACGCGAAACGCGCGTTGAGGAGCCATTTCACCTTTTCAGCAGCCCCTGCATTTTGGTATGTAAAACAGTTATGTAGTGCACCTTTCGGCTTTGTTAAATCTGCAGATTAGGGCCGCAGAAGTGAGGCACACTATCCATATAGATAGCATGCGTGCAGTTTAATTATTAGCCTTGATCCATATCCCCTTCACGTGATTTGTCTGGGAGTTCCCGGAGAGTACTATACAAGGGGGTAGATCTCGGCTTAAATTTAGTGCTATGGGTCTGTTGAATGGGTGATCTATATCTGTGAATTTTCCCCTGTGTACACATATCTATGTACTATAATACATGTCTTTTTATCATAATATAAATAAAATGTTATTTTTTTAATCTTTAAAAAAATGGATGTGGTTGCACTCCTTTCTTTGTGTGATTTATAAATTCGAAGAGTGTACCTCTTGAGTTAAAGACCATTGATGGTGTTACTAAAAGGTATCAATTTACAACATTTTATATTGTTTCTCTTAACTCTTCATTGGTGAAAGACAACTAACCTGTTCGCTGCACTCATATTTTTGTGGGTACCTGTTCATTTTCTGCTAGTTCTCTGGGAACGTTCAGAAACCTCTAAGTTTAAAACAGTAAGGCCTCATGCACACGACCGCTGTTTTAGTCCGCATCTGAGCCGCAGTTTTTGCGGCTTGGGTGCGGACCCATTCACTTCAATGGGGCCGCAAAAGATGCGGACAGCACTCCGTGTGCTGTCCGCATCCGTTGCTCCGTTCCATGGCCCCGCAAAAAAAATATAACATGTCCTGATCTTGTCCGTTTGCGGGCAAAAGGCATTTCTACAATGGGTCACCCGTTCCGTCCCACAAATTGCGGAAGGCACACGGACGGCTTCCGTTTTTTGCGGATTCGCGGACCGCAAAAAATGTAATGGTCGTGTGCATGAGGCCTAACTATTAAGGAGGAAGTGTATGAAGGTCGGATTCTGCAGAAGTATCGTTCTTTCATTTTCTGTGTGAGACTGCATTCTGTGGAGGACGAGGAAGAAGCGAAGAGGCATGGTGCACAAATCCAACATTACACCAAAAGGAACCTAGCCAGTATGGAGGAGAAAAAATATATAAATTTACAATAACCAGCAGAAGGTTGAATAAAAATACACAATCATTTAGACACAACACATATAAGGCCAATATAAATGTAAAAACACAAAATGCAATCGCACACTGCAACCAGCACTCTGCCTTGCCTTTATGCTGGATGTTGAATAAGGCATTGGTGTACATTTTGGCCAAAGCGTAATAAGCCACTCACCGCGTCAAGGTTGCCTTCATGAGTGATCCCTAACACTAGTTCCTACCTTTTATGGGCCATGACAGCCACATAAAGTCCAGGGAGCGCAGGTACAGCATGCATGCCAAGCACACTCTGCTTTTAACCCCGTCCGGTGCCATTACAGCTTTCATCGGATCCAGGGATGCAAGTACTCACATGCATGCTGAGCCCACTTTATACTTCTCCTGAAACCTAATGGTTACTGGTAGGTGCTGTATAAGCAGACTCAGTTTTATACTGACTTTAAAACCAGCCTCCAGGGGGCAGATTCTGGACAGGTGTGCTTGACTGCTTGGAGATCGCCATGCCTCCAATACGTACTACAAAGAGAAAAATATGGAAAATTTCAGCCCGCACAACCCCTAGCAGGTGCAGATTGCTATGGCGAAATAGAAATATAAATGTAAAAACACAAAATGCAATCGCACACTGCAACCAGCACTCTGCCTTGCCTTTATGCTGGATGTTGAATAAGGCATTGGTGTACATTTTGGCCAAAGCGTAATAAGCCACTCACCGCGTCAAGGTTGCCTTCATGAGTGGTCCCTAACACTAGTTCCTACCTTTTATGGGCCATGACAGCCACATAAAGTCCAGGGAGCGCAGGTACAGCATGCATGCCAAGCACACTCTGCTTTTAACCCCGTCCGGTGCCATTACAGCTTTCATCGGATCCAGGGATGCAAGTACTCACATGCATGCTGAGCCCACTTTATACTTCTACTGAAACCTAATGGTTACTGGTAGGTGCTGTATAAGCAGACTCAGTTTTATACTGACTTTAAAACCAGCCTCCAGGGGGCAGATTCTGGACAGGTGTGCTTGACTGCTTGGAGATCGCCACGCCTCCAATACGTACTACAAAGAGAAAAATATGGAAAATTTCAGCCCGCACAACCCCTAGCAGGTGCAGATTGCTATGGCGAAATATAAATATAAATGTAAAAACACAAAATGCAATCGCAGACTGCAACCAGCACTCTGCCTTGCCTTTATGCTGGATGTTGAATAAGGCATTGGTGTACATTTTGGCCAAAGCGTAATAAGCCACTCACCGCGTCAAGGTTGCCTTCATGAGTGGTCCCTAACACTAGTTCCTACCTTTTATGGGCCATGACAGCCACATAAAGTCCAGGGAGCGCAGGTACAGCATGCATGCCAAGCACACTCTGCTTTTAACCCCGTCCGGTGCCATTACAGCTTTCATCGGATCCAGGGATGCAAGTACTCACATGCATGCTGAGCCCACTTTAAAGGCCAAAATGTACACCAATGCCTTATTCAACATCCAGCATAAAGGCAAGGCAGAGTGCTGGTTGCAGTGTGCGATTGCATTTTGTGTTTTTACATTTATATTTCTATTTCGCCATAGCAATCTGCACCTGCTAGGGGTTGTGCGGGCTGAAATTTTCCACATATAAGGCCAAGTTCACAGTTATTTGATCAGTTATTTCCATCAGTTAGGCTACATGTACACGACCGTGACTTTTTTTTTGCGGTCCGCAAACCGCAGATCCGCAAAAAACTGAAGCCGCCCGTGTGCCTTCCGCATTTTGCGGAACGGAACGGGCGGGCCATTGTAGACATGCCTATTCTTGTCTGCAAAATGGACAAGAATAGGACATGCTATATTTTTTTTTGCAGGGCCTCAGAACGAAGCAAAGGATGCGGACAGCACACGGCGTGCTGTCCACATCTTTTGCGGCCCCATTGAAGTGAATGGGTCCGCACCTGAGCCGCAAAAACTGCGGCTCGCATGCGGACCCGAAAAACGCAAAACACGGATGGCGTCCGTGTGCGTTCCGCAATTTGCGGAACAGCACGGACAGCCATTAATATAACTGCCTATTCTTGTCCGCTAAACGCGGACAAGAATAGGACAGGTTATATTTTTTTTGCGGATCACGGAACGGAGCAACAGATACGGATATCACACGGAGTGCTGTCCGCATCTTTTTCGGCCCCGTTGAAGTGAATGGGTCCGCATCCAAGCAGCCAAAACTGCGGCTCAGATGCGGACTAAAACAGCGGCCGTATGCATGAGGCCTAACAGACATACTTCAAATATCCAGCTGTCTAAAGAGTGGTTGTGATTTTTCTTTTGTAACGATACTATACTATTTAAGATCAAATTGAATAACAACTTAGAATACCAGGAGCACAGGGGAGAAATTGTTGTTTTGGGGACACAAACAAAAAAGTTGTCCTACCTTCCCAACGTTGTCAATACATTTTTCACATCATACAGTGACAGAAAGAATCTATATTTGATAACATTAGGTCCTAAATTTGGATTTCCTTTAGGGGAATGTGCTATCAAAATGTGTTATGTGGTGAGGACATTGGACGATGAAGATGGAAAATGATTTATTCCACTTCTGCACAACTAAAGAGAAAAAAATCTTTTAAAAGTAAACAAATGATCATGTAATTCTACCATCTCCCTGCCTCCATGTAGAGTATGTGTGTATTGTTTTAGGTTTAGTTGGTTTTGTGGTTGTTACACCATACTAGTTTATAAGAAATTAGGTATTGGAGCAAAGTCAATATGCCCATATTACAACATCACCAACAAGACAATGTACAACTACTTTAGAAATACCCTGCCTCCTCCCTAGTGGTATAAAACATGCCTACCAAGCTTCCCTCTTTTTGACCCAAGTCCCTCTGTTCCTCTTTGATTCTTAAATGTCCCTCTTTTTGACCTGGGGAATTAATGCATACATGTCCATTAATACATTTGCTAAATGGCTCCTTACTAAACTGTCTGTACGGTTTCTACCTGTATATTAGACCAGAACGTCATTATTTGATGCAATGCAGTGGATGCAAACTGATACCAAAAATAGACATTTTTCATATCAATTTAAATCCTACACAGATAAATAGAATTCCTTAAAGGGGTTCTCCAAAATATTTTTACTAATGACCTATCTTCTGGATAGGTCAACAGCATCTGATTTCTGGGGGTCCGACACCTGGAACCCCTGCCAATCACTTGTCTGAGAAAGCACTGGCATTCGCAGTCGAGCTACAGCTTTCTCACAACTTTCCCTAGGTCATGTAATCTCACATTTAGGGACCATTCACACGTCCGCAAAATGGGTCCGCACCTATTCATTTTCAATGGGTCCGCAAAAGATGTGGACAGCACACAGTGTCTGTCCGCATCCGCACTTCCATTCCGCACCCCCGCAAAAAAATAGAACATGTCTTATTCTTGTCCGCAGACACGGACAATAAAAGGCATTTCTATTATAGTGCTGGCCATGTGCGGTCCGCAAAATGGGGAACACACATGACCGGTGTCCGTGTTTTGCGGATCCGCAATTTGTGGGCCGCAAAACAGTTGCAAACGTGTGAATGGACCCTAATTGGCCTAGGCGCAGCTCAACCTCATTGAACTGAATGGGGCTGAGCTACAATACCAAGTACAGCCGCTATTAAATGGATGGTGCTGTGCTTGGTGGGCAGGGAGAAGACCGCAGCGCTACTTTGAGCGCCGGTGTCCTTATGAAACAGCTGATCCGCAGGATCCCTGGTGTTAGGCCCCCACCGATTAGATACTGATAACCTATGCAAAGAATAGCAAAACCAAATAGTGGGTGCACAACCTAAATGATAAAGCAAAGATTGGGTGCTACACTGCCGTACTTAGCATTTAACATAGTAAAAAAGATGGTAGGCAAAAAAGTGGGCACACCAAAAATACATAAAGAAGGGTATTTTTTAATAAATATGTCATATCCCTACCATATAACAGACAACTCACACAAAAGGAGGTTGCCATAATGCGTAACCACCACCTCCCAATGCAGAGGACAGGTCCTCAGTGAAGCTTTTGGCTCCTATCTATCTTTCTATCTACATACACAATATTCTGTTATTGTAACAGAGTTTGTTTAAAAGCATAGAAAATGTTATAGATACTAGAGAGACAGATAGACAGACAGACAGACACAGACTTGTCTTGTGTTATGATTTCCACTTGAGACAGAATATGTGCAATATCATCCCAATATTAACAATCATTCCAATTTTATTTTTAAAAAAATTGGAATTACTATTATTCTCTTTATTAATAGTATTTTATCTCTCTTTCTCATATATACGTGCCCATATAACTTAGGTCTCAGAGTCTAGATTTTAAGCATATCCATATATAATTACAGATGGTTCAATCAATGTCAATTTGACTTTACCACCTGTGCTCAATCAGAAATATCCAAAACGCCTGAGCTGTTAAGAGCCCTTGAGGACTTAAAATGGGACCCACTGCTGTAGATCAAGCAGCTGGGTGATTTCTGGTTGCTGACCTTTTAAATGCCCCCATGCTAAGATATTCAGCCAGCTTTCATCTGTGAAGTACACGTATATTAAATATTACCACTTTGCACTACATTTTTAATCTTGCCCTTCAGTTAATTGGCTAAAGAGCTTCAGCATCCACGAGAACCAGATTCCATTCAACTGCCCTTTTTACTACCGAACACAATTATACTGGTAGTTATCTGTTCATTAGCATTCATCATAAAGTGTCAGAAATTCCGTAGGGATGGAAAAAAAACGTTGTCAAAAATTAACGGAAATTAGCAATATAAAAGCTTTTGCTAAATTGTACTTATCATTAGGAATCTTAAATATTATTACACTTAGACACAGGAGACCTGAGTTCTTTGCAAAGTGAATTGTGAAACCATTTATCTGTTGTAATAGTATACCGAGAAGTCACACTAAAGATCCACTTTGGTCAACCTGTGCTAAAAATGTGGAGCAACAAAACAAAGGCATTTTCAATAGTGTCTGAAGTTTCTTATGGTCCGATCTTAATGGTCCCGTTTATCTGGTACCTAACACAAATAGGTATCCAGATGACTGCCATCAAAAAGCGCTATACTAGTAAGAAGGTCAGGTCCTGATGGTATATATGGTCCTCATGACCAGATTTAGATGTTTTAATTGTCAATTCAAATTGACTTCCTTTTGTGATCTGTTTGGATATTCTTCAAATAGGGAGAGGTTGGGGAATTTGCAACGTTAAGCTCAGTTGACTTTATAGCCATTTTGTTACTATGGTAGAAAAATCTCATGGGAGCTTACATATAAGCATTTTCTTCTCACAGTCTATTGCAGGTCCATCTCCAGAGACCACAGTGTTTATTTCCTCTGTGACTGTCGCATCAGGGGAGCTCTAGTATTACATTCTAATACATGTAAATAGCTGTCTATGAAACAACTGGTTCAACTAGAACAAAAGAATCTGCATGTTATTGCCTCTCCACGTGGCTAACAGAGGGAGGTCCAAGTAGGAGGCCCTCTCTATGATGTCCATATTTAAACTTCCATGAGATAACCCATTTAAAGACAATTTCCACCTAAATTGTTTACTACACATATTAGTACATTTAGAGCAGTAGTTAAAGTATCATAGTTCTGTTTCTTTTGGCATATTTCTGTATTGTCGTGGTGGCCATTTTTGCGATAACAAACAACAATAAGTGCAGACATATTGAGTGTCACCTCTAAATGAACTTCTCAGTAAATGGTGTGAATATGCTGACAAAGTCATACATTTCTGAGAAATGCACCCTGATTCTAAGGAACCAATTCAATTCGCTGTTAAAGCTGTGATTTGAGAAAAGTTGGGCTACAAGAATCAGCATGAATCTCACGGCCAGGAGGTCAGTGACTACGAGTGAATTGCAAATATAGATCTTAATTTGATGGAACCAAAAATTATTGCACTGAAAGACTTAGGCCCCTTTCACATGAGCGAGTATTCAGCGCGGGTACAATGCGTGATGCGAACACATTGCGCCCACACTGAATCCGGACCATTTCATTTCAATGGGTCTGTGTACATAGTTACATAGTTAATACGGTTGAAAAAAGACATACGTCCAACAAGTTCAACGAAGGGATAGGTGGGGATGAGAATCCCAAAGCATTTTCATAAGCATTAATGTTTTTTACTTTTAAGAATTCGTCTAAACCCTTTTTGAAACTGTCTACTGTTCCTGCTGTGACCACATCCTGAAGAAGTCTATTCGTCAGCCTCACAGTTCTTGCTCTTCCGGAGACTGAACTTTTTCCTCTCCAATCGGAGGTGGTGCCCCCTTGTCTTTTGAGCGCATTTTACATGGAACAGCTTTTCACTGTATTTTTTGTATGGCCCATTTACACTCACCTAAAGAATTATTAGGAACACCTGTTCTATTTCTCATTAATGCGATTATCTAGTCAACCAATCACATGGCAGTTGCTTCAATGCATGTAGGGTTGTGGTCCTAGTCAAGACAATCTCCTGAACTCCAAACTGAATGTCAGAATGGGAAACAAAGGTGATTTAAGCAATTTTGAGAGTGGCATGGTTGTTGGTGCCAGACGGGCCGGTCTGAGTATTTCACAATCTGTTCAGTTACTGGGATTTTCACGCACAACCATTTCTAGGGTTTACGAAGAATTGTGTGAAAAGGGAAAAACATCCAGTATGCGGCAGTCCTGTGGGCGAAAATGCCTTGTTGATGCTAGAGGTCAGAGGAGAATGGGTCGACTGATTCAAGCTGATAGAAGAGCAACGTTGACTGAAATAACCACTTTTTACAACCAAGGTATGCAGCAAAGCATTTGTGAAGCCACAACATGCACAACCTTGAGGCGGATAGGCTACAACAGCAGAAGACCCCACCGGGTACCACTCATCTCCAGTACAAATAGGAAAAAGAGGCTACAATTTGCACAAGCTCACCAAAATTGGACTGTTGAAGACTGGAAAAATGGTTTCTTGAACATGACAATGAGTTCACTGTACTAAAATGGCCCCCACAGTCACCAGATCTCAACCCAATAGAGCATCTTTGGGATGTGGTGGAACGGGAGCTTCGTGCCCTGGATGTGCATCCCTTAAATCTCCATCAACTGCAAGATGCTATCCTATCAATATGGGCCAACATTTCTAAAGAATGCTATTAGCACCTTGTTGAATCAATGCCACGTAGAATTAAGGTAGTTCTGAAGGCAAAAGGGGGTCCAACACCATATTAGTATGGTGTTCCTAATAATTCTTTAGGTGAGTGTATATATTTCTATAGGTTAATCATGTCCTCCCTTAGATGTCTCTTCTAAAGAATAAATAGAGTCTCCATGCCCCTTAACATTTTAGTCGCTCTCCTCTGTACTTTTTCCAGCTGTAGTGAGTCCTTTCTATAGACTGGTACCCAGAACTGAACTGCATATTCCAGATAAGGCCGCACCAATGCTTTGTAAAGTGGTAGTATTACATCCCTCCCCCACGAGTCCATGCCTCGTTTAATGCATGACAATATCCTGTGGCAGTAGAAGCAGCTGATTGACATTGTATGCTGTTATTCAATCTATGATCTATAAGGACACCCAAATCCTTCTCTATAAGTGACTCTCCCAGTGTTACATCCCCTAGGACATATTAAGCACAGAGATTATTACTACCAAGATGCATAACTTTACATTTGTCCACATTGAACATCATTTGCCAAGTTGATGCACAATCACTCAGAGTGTTCAGGTCAGCTTGTATTTTATGGGCATCTTCCATGGACTGCACAGTTCTACATAGCTTGGTGTCATTTGCAAAAATAGTTGTGCTATTAATCCCATCCTCGATATCATTAATAAATAAATTAAATAATAGAGGACCCAACACTGAACCTTGGGGTACACCACTTATAACCTGGGACCATTCGGAATAGGAATCATTGACCACAACTCTCTGGACACGGTCCTTCAGCCAGTTCTCAATCCAATTACAAACTAGACTTTCCAAGCCTATAGACCTTACTTTACCTATTAAGCATATGTGAGGGACAGTATCAAAAGCCTTTGCAAAATCCAGAAAACTACATCCACAGCCGCCCCTCTGTCCAGGCTACTACTCAA